>NC_059326.1:96016538-96633653 GCF_018350155.1 Leopardus geoffroyi | reverse complement strand
TTTGAGGTAATTGTAGATTGATGAGCAGTTGTAAGAAAAAATACAGAGACTTTTCATATGTACTTATTAACTCTGTTTCCTCTGATGGCAGTATTTTGTTAAACTACAGTAAAATTTCATAGTCATAAAATTGACATTGATGTCACCTCTTCTTTATCCCTTCTTCTATTGATGGACACTTACGTTGCTTCCATAATTTGACTACTATAAAAAATGCTGCAATAAACATAGGGGTGCATATATCTTTTCAAATTAGTATTTTTGTATTGGGTAAATACAAAACTTAGAATTATTGGATCACATGGTAATTCTATTTGTAACTGTTTTGGGAACCTGCATAGTGTTTTCCAGAGTGACTCCACCATCTTGCATTTTTACCAACAGTGCACAGGGTTCCTTTTTCTCCACATCTTCAGTAACACTTGTTGCTTGTGCTGTTGACGTTAGCCATCATGACAGATGTGAGGTGATAACTCATTGTAGTTTTGATTTTGCATTTCCCTGATTATTAGCATCTTGTCATGTGTCGGCCACCTGGATGGATTTTTTTTGAGAAATGTCTTTTCATATCTTCTGACCATTTTTTAATTGGATTCTTTTTTGAAAAAATTTTTAATGTTTATTCATTTTTGAGAGACAGAGAGTGAGTGGAGGAGGAGCAGAGAGAGAGGGAGACACAGAATCCGAAGCAGGTTCCAGACTCTGAGCTGTCCAGACTCTGAGCACAGATCCTGATGCAGGGCTCAAACCCATAAACTGCAGGATCATGATCTGAACTCAAGTAGGTTGCTTAACCAACTGAGCCACCCAGGCACCCTTGGATTCTTTTTTGTGTTGAGTTATATAAGTTCTTCATACATTTTGGATTGTAACTCTTTATTGTTTTATATGTCTTTTGCAAATATCTTCTCTCATTGTGTAGGTTAACTTTTCATTTTGTTGATTCTTTTGCTGTGCAGATGATTTTTATTTTTATTTTTATATACTCCAAATAATTCATTTTTTATTTTGTTTCCCTTGCCTCAGGACATATATCTAGAAAGATGTTGCTCTGACTGATATGAGAGAAATTACTGCCTATGCTCTCTTTTAAGATATTCATGGTTTCAGATATCACATTTAGTTCTTTAATCCTTTTTGAGTTTATTTTTGCATGTGGTATAAGAAACTATAACTTTTATATGTAACTATCCAGTTTTCCCAACACCATTTGTTGAAGAGACTGTCTTTTCCCACATTGCATATTCTTACCTACTTTGTCGAAGATTAATTAACCATATAGTTGTGGGTTCATTTCTGGGTTTTGTATTCTGTTCTATGGATCATTGTGTCTATTTTTGTGTCAATGCCATACTCTTTGGGTTACTATAGCTTTTTAGTGTAACTTGAAACCCAGAACTGTGATACCTCTAGGTTTTCTTTTCTTTTTGAAAATTGCTTTAGTCTTCTGTGGTCCCATACAAATGTTAGGATTTTTTAATCCGATTCTGTGAAAAATGCTGCTGGTATTTTGATGCAATTGCATTAAACCTGTGGATTGCTTTGATCAAGTGAACACTTCAATAATATTTGTTCTTTTAGTCCATGAGCAGGAATATACTTCCATCTGCTTGTATTGTCTTTAGTTTCTTTCACCCATGTTTTATAGTTTTTACACTATAAGTCTATCACCTTTTGGTTAAGTTTGTTTCTAGGCGTCTTCTTATTTTTGGTGCATTTATAAATGTGATTTTTTTCTTCATTTCTCTTTGTGCTGCTTCATTATTAGTGTATAGAAATGCAGATTTTTGCATTTTAATTTTGTATGTGTAATTTATCATGAATTCATTTATCAGTTTCAGTAGTTTTTGGTGGAGTCTTTCAGGTTTTCTGTATATAGTGTCATCTGTAAATAGTGAAAGATTTACTTTTTCCTTATCAATGTGAATTCCTTTTATTCCTTTTTCTTACCCAACTTCTGTGGTTACGACTTTCAGTGCTATGTTGAATAAACATGATGAGTGTGGACATTTTTTTCTTGTTCCTGATCTTAGGGGAACAGCTCTTGGTTTTTCACCATTGAGTATAATGTCAGCGGTGTATTTTTCTTATATGGTCTTTATTATGTTGAGGTATGTTCCTTTTAAAACTACTTTGTTGAAGGTTTTTATCATGAGTAGATGTTACACTTTGTCAAATGTTTTTCTGCATCTCTTGAGATGATCATAGGGTTGTCATCCTTTGATTTTCATATTGATTGATTTGCAAATACAGAACCACCCTTGCATCTCATGATGAATTCCACCTAATTGTGCTGAATAATTTTTTTAATGTATTGTTGGCTTCAGTTTGCTAATATTTTGTTGAGAATTTTTGCTTCTGCATTCATCAGAGATACTCTGAGAGAACTCTAGTTCTCTTTTCTTGTAGTGTCTTTACCTGGTTTTGGTATCAGGTAATGCTCGCCTTGTAGAATGAATTTGGAAACTTTCCTTCCTCTTCTATTTTTTGGAATGGTTTGAGAAGAATAGCTATTATATTTTCTTTAAATGTTTGGTGGAATTTGCTTGCAAAACTCTCTGGTCCTGGACTTTTGTTTGTTGGGAGTTTGTTGATTACTGATTCAATTTCATTGCTGGTTATTGGTCTGTTCAAATTTTCTATTTTTTCTGATTCATTTTGGGGACATTATATGTTTCTAGGAATCTATTTCTTACAGGATGTCCAATTCGTTAATTTTTTAATGTTTATATTTTGCTAGAGGGGGAGAGAGAGAGAGATAAATAGAGAGAGGTGAGCATGAGTGGGGGAGGGCCAGAGAGAGACAGAGACAGAATCTGAAACAGGCTCCAGGGTCTGAACTGTCCAACACAGTGGGCCTTGAACTCACAAGCCATCAGATCATGATGTCAGCCAAAGTCAGATGCTTAACCAACTGAAACACCCAGGCACCCCCATAATATTCTCTTGTAATTGTATTTCTGTGATGTCAGTTCTTACTCCTCTTTCATTATTTCTGAATTTGCTTATTTGAGTCCTCTGTCTTTTAAGAAAAAAAATTTTTTAGGAGTCTAGTAAAGGTTTATCGATTTTGTTGATATTTTCAGAAAAAAAAATTCTTGGCTTCATTGATTTGTTCTATAGTTTTTTGTTTGTTTCTATTTAGGTTTTTTTTCCTGCTCCAATGTTTTTTTTTATTCTTTCTACTCATTTTAGGTTTTATTTGTTACTATTTTTGTAGCCCCTTTAGATGTAAGATTACGTTGTTTATTTGAGATTTTTCTTGCTTCTTCAGATAGGCCTGTGTTACTATTAACTTCCCTCTTAGAACTGCTTTTCCTGCATCCCAAAGGTTTTGGACAATTGGGTTTTCATTTTGATTTGTATTCATGTATTTTTTGATTTCCTCTTTGATATATTGGCTGAGCCATTCATTATTTAGTAGCATGTTATTTAACTTCCATGTATTTGTGTAATTTCCAGACTTTTTCTTATAGTTGATTTCTTTTTTTCTTAATGTTTATTTATTTTTGAGAGAGAGAGAGACAGACAGACAGACGTGAACAGGGGAGGGACAGAGAGAGAGAGAGGGAGACACAGAATCTGAGGCAGTCTCCAGGTTCTAACCTGTCAGCGCAGGGCTCGAACTCATGAACTGTGAGATCATGACCTGAACCTATGTCAGACTCTTAACCGACTGAGCCACCCAGGTGCCCCTCTTGTAGTTGATTTCTAATTTCACAGTATGTGGTCAGAGAAGATGTGTGGTATGACTTCACTCTTTTTTGAATTTGTTGGGACTTGTTTTGTGGCCTAATTGGTGATCTCTTCTGGAGAATGTTCTGTGTGCTCTTGAAAAGAATGTGTATTCTGCTATAGTAGAATGAAATGTTTTGAATATATCTGTTAGATCCATCTGGCACAATGTGTCTTTCAAAGCCACTATTGTTTGTTGTTGTTGTTGATTTTCTGTTTGGATGATCTATCTGTTGATATAAGTGAGGTATTGAAGTATACACTATCATTGCATTATTATCAGTTGTTTGTTTATGTTTGTTATTAGCTGCTTTATGTTTTTGGGTGTTTCCATATTGGGTGCATAAATATTTACAATTGCAATACCTTAATGGATTTTTTCTTTTGTGATTATATAGTATCCTTCTTTGTCTATTGTTACAGTCTTTGTTTTAAAGTCTATTCTGTCTGATACAAGTATTTCTATCCTGTTTTTTTTTTCACTTCCATATTCATGACAGATACTTTTCATTCCTTCACTTTCAATTTGTAGGTGTCTTTAGGTCTAAAAAGAGTTTCTTGAAGGCAGCATATAGATGGTTCTTGCTTTTTTATACATTCCATCACCCTACCTTTTTTTCTTTCATATTTATTTTTTTGGGGGGTAGAGTGCAAGAGTGGGGGCAGAGAGAGGGGAACAGAGGATCTGAAGAAGGCTCTGTGCTGACAGGCTGACAGCAGTGAGCCTGATGTGGGGTTTGAACTCACAAACCGTGAGATCATGACCTAAGCTGAAGGTCGGGCACTCAACCAATTTAGGCACCCAGCGGCCCACCCTATGTCTTTTGATTGGAGTATTTAGTCCATTTACATTCAAAGTAGTTATATGGATAAGTATGTAATTATTGTCATTTCGTTACTTGTTTTATGGTTGTTTTTGTAGTTCTTCTCTGTTGCTTTATTCTCTTGCTCTTTTATCTCACAGTCTGCTGGCTTTTTTTAGTGATACACTTGGATTCCTTTCTCTTCTTTGTTTGCATACCTATTACTGGGCTTCTATTTGTGGCTCCCATTAGGTTTGTATACCACATCTTATGCATATAGCAGTCTATATTCAGTTGATAGTCCCTTAAGTTTGAACTCATTCTTGACTCCTATCCTTGCCATATTTTAGGTATATGATGTCATACTTTACATTCATGCATTTTGTAAATTCCTTGACTGGGTTTTATAGATGCACTTAATTTTACTGCTTTTGTTCTTTCTACTTTTCTTACTCTTGCTTATGGTCTTTTCTTCCTACTCAAAAAGTCCCTTTAACATCTCCTATAGGGCTAGTTCAGTGGTCATAAATTGCTTTAACTTTTGTTTGGGAAACTTTTTATCTCTCCTTCTGTCCTGAATGATGGCCTCACTGGATAAAGTGTTCCTGGCTGCAGGTTTTCTTCTTTTAGCACCTTGTATGTCTCATGCTACTTTCTTCTGGCCCACAGAGGTTCTGCTGAAAAATCAGCTGATAGCATAATGAGGTTTCCCTTGTATATAACTGTTTTCCTTTCCATTGCTGCTCTTAAAATTCTCTCTCTATGATTACCTTTTGCCATTTTAATTCCTTTGTGTCTTGGTGTGGACCTCCTCATGTTGTTTTTACTGGGGGCTCTCTGTGCCCCCTGCATCTGGATTTCTGTTTCCTTCCCCAGGTTCAGGAAATTTTCAGCTATTATTTCTTTGAATAAATTTTTCTGGGTGCTGGCTTTTTTCACCAAGTATAAAGCCTTTCTGATTCATCCAATTTGTTATGTGTATCAATAGTTTATTTCTTTTATTGCTTTGTGAATTTGTTGTTAGGTATATACAACCATTTGCTTAGCTGCTCACCTCTTGAATGGCAGCTGGGCTCATTGCAGTTTTTGGCTATTAGAAATAGAGATGCCATCATCATTCATGTACAGGCTTTTACATGAGTATAAGTTTTCATTTCTCTAGGATAAATGCCCAATTGTGTAATTGCTAGGCTGTATGGTAGTTGTATGTTAATTTGAAAAGGACTTGCCATTGGGGCACCTGGGTGGCTTAGTTGGCTGAGTGTCTGACTCTTGTTTTTGGCTCAGGTCATGATCCCAGGGTCATGGGATCAAGTTATGTGCTGGGCTCTGTGCTGAGTCTGGAGCCTGCTTGGGATTCTCTACCTCTCTCCCAACGCCCCTCTCTCCCACTCCCACCCTCTCTCCCTCTAAAATAAATGAATGAATTTATAGATGAATAAATAAAATTTAAAAAATGAAAAGAACTTGCCTTAGTCTTTATTAGATTATCTCTACTATGTTACATTTTTTACCAGTAATGTGTGAATAATCCAGTTTCTCTGCAATCATGCCAGAATTTGGTGTTGTAGTTTTGTTACTTGAGCCTTTTTAATTGGTACGTAGTGCTGCCTCATGGATTTTAGTTTGAATTTCCCTGATGATTATGAATTGGAACATCTTTTCATGTTTTATTTGAAATATGTGTGTTCTTTATTGAACTGTCTCTTTATGTCTTTTACATTTTTTCTAATTGGATTGTTATCTTAAGGTTGAGATTGGGAAGTTTTAATTGTTTAATCTAGATACTGTTCCTTTGTTGGATATGTGGTTTGCAAAAACCTTTCTCCCAATGTATAATTTATCTTCTCATCCTCTGTACATGGGCTTTCAAAGTGAAAATGGCAAAGTCTAATTTATCAACTTTTCTTTTTAGAGATCATAATTTTATGTCAAGTCTAAGAATACCTCAGCCATAAATCTTGAAATTTTTCTTTTATAATGTTTCTGAATTGTATCTTCTTTATTTTAAATCTGTAATCCATTTTGACTTAATTTTGTTAATTTAAAGTGTCAGGTTTAGATTGAAGTTCACATTTTTGCTTAGGGATGTCCAGTTTCTCCAAAAGCATTTGGTAGAATGGTTATCATTCCTCCACTGAGTGGCTATTTCACTTTTGCAAAAAATAAATAAATAAATAAGTTTGGCACATTTGTGTAAAACTATTTCTAGGTTCTTGCTTTGGTCCATTGACCTCCATGTCTATCCCTCTGTCAATACTATACTGCCTTGGTTAGTATATCTATATAGTAGGTTGCAATATTGGGTAGGTATAATGGATCTTTTATTATTGTCTTATAGGTCCTTGAGATCTGGAATGAAAAGGTTAATGTTTATATAGCATATCATAAAATCTAGTTTTGTTAACAGGAAGTTTGTGATTAACTGGCAGTGTGCACCTTTTTAGACTTAATACTAGTAAGGAAAATAAAATTTCAGCAAGGATGATATACTTCTTATACACTTCTTTTTATGAGTCAGAATTTAAAGCTATACTCAACTTATTCCTTTTTATGTATATATCTTGGTGACCTGTAGTACATTCACAGTGTTTTGCAGCCATCACTACTATTCATTTCCAGAACTTTTTCATCATCCCAAACGGACACTCTATATTCATTTAAAAACAAATCCCTCTTCCCATCCCTGGTAATGACTGTTGTACTTTATATCTCTATGAATTTGCTTATTCTATATACCTAATAGAAATAGAATCATACAATATTTGTCCTTTCGTGTCTTGCTTATTTCACTTAGCATGGTGTTTTCAAGACTCATCTGTATTGAGTATGAAGAAATTATGTTTCCTTCCATGGTTGAATAATATTCCAGTGGAGTATGTACCACATTTTGTTTATTCACATCTTTATAGATGTTTGGGTTATCTCTACTTTTTGTCTATTTATATTCTTTAAAATTTGGAAGTTCTTACAGAAACATTATGAGATAATTACTATAATTTCCTTTTAACCTCTTCAACAGAGGCTAAACAGAAGCCTAAAGATCTCATAGACATCAGGTCACTTTGAATGAGTTTGAGTTGATGTATATCTCACAAGAGAGGGACACAAATCATTAGATAAATTTCTAACATTGGGAAGTGCCTTGTAAATAAGGGAAGAGTTTGAGAAGCTTCTGATAGACTCTCAAAATACCCAACTTTAACCAGGGAAGCTCCCCCTTTATATGATTGACAGTTTGGTAGGACAAAAGTTTCTGTATCTAAAATAACTGAAAAGAAGTGCTTTAAGTGAAATGAAGATTCTATCTATCTCAAAATTCAGAAATTTCCAACAGTATTTATATTAATAGGGAACAAATGCCTGAAAGTGTAGAAGGTGACTGCATAACTTAGGACAAGAAAAGGGATATGGTTTTCTAATTAAGTTGGAGAATCTTTGTATGGAAAAATTGTGCAATATACGCCAAAGAATACTGAGTCTAATGTCTTGTTCATCTTGCTGGGTAATTTCCACTTTACATCACCTTTGAGCTATTTTACAATAGCATTTGTAGAAAATTGCTTATAAAGCAAATTATTCTTGTCCATAGGCATGCATATGAATACCATCTGATGGAATGCAATTAATTATTTTCCTGTGGAAGGATAGTTTTTCACATTGTTACAAATGCATTTCAGAATTCTGGTTGAGCTAGGTAAATGAAGTCATCATTTTTCTGCTGGTAACATTTTAATGGCTTCCTCATTAATAAATAATTTAAAGTCCTTTACAAGTGTTTATTTTGAATTTGTATGAGTTAGGATATTACCTTTTTCAATTTAAAAAAAATTAAGTTTTTAAATTTATTTATTTTGAGAGAGAGCACGAACAGGTGAGGGGCTTGAAAGAGGGAGGGAGAGAGAGAGAGAATGAGAATCCCAGGCAGGATTCACACTGCCAGCACAGAGCCTGAAGCAGGGCTCAAACTCATGAACTGTGAAGTTATGACCTGAGCTGAACTCAGGATGGGGACACTCAACCGACTGAGTAACCCAGGCGCCCCACGTTTTTATTTTATTAATCACTTAATAACATGGTGACCTGGGATTTAGGTAACCTGCCCAAGGCCTAGGAGATTAGGTCTTGGCCAAACCTGGGAGAAATTCTGAAGAGAATGAAATTACTTCCTAGGTGCCCAGAGGAGCTTACAGAAACCCTTACAGAATTCTAGAATTGTACAAACAGACTCAAGATTTCCTGACTTCCATCCAGACTTGTCTTCACATTGTAGATAATAAAGCCAAAAGTCAGCAGCTCCACCAACATATTCAGAGTCATCTAGCAAGGGAGTTACACACTTAGGGGCAATTCCAAGACTCAAATTAGGTCTCTTAACCTTACAGCAAGAGAACTCTTGCTTGGACTAGAATTTTCCCTGTAAGCACAAAACATGCAGCTTTTGTAAGTCTAAGGAGAGAATGGTTTGGAATAGACATAAAATGAATTTTGCTAATAGAAATAGTGTTTTCTGAATGATAGGAACACATTGACCCAACTCATGCAACAATTTGCCTCTACTTTTATAAATTTTTACCTTTAGGTGATTGAGATGACTTTGTGACTTTCTGTTATATAAGTTATTCATGTGGTTGGTTTTGTGATAAATAAATATTGGCATCTTCAGCATTTTAGGCTAATGGTGTTGAGGCAAGTATATTAAAAATGGGCTGCATTATTTAAAATGTTAAGGTTTATTCTGTAGTTTTGCTTTATAAATAACCTGTAAGGGTGTTAACAATGAACAGAGCCATAACTGAACCTATCAATAATGAATCAGAAGGCCTTAATCTAGAAGATTCACTTACCTGTGGAGCAAAAAAAAAATTTTGTCCAGGAAGGAAACAAAGGTCACAAACCTAACATTTCAAATCATTTCCTCAATAAATATGCTACAGATAGCAGAAGTGACACTTCAGTACAAATGGAAACTTATTATTGTAATTTCATCATGAATTTTAGGGAGAAGACAAATATTAAGAATGAAGAAAATAAATATACGTATCTTAACCTTGTCGTGTTGCTTTCAGATGGTTTCTATCTCTGGCATACAAGTTGTTTCTACGCTAAAAATAGTCTCTTCCTTCTGAGAACTTACCCTTAGCATGCACACTCGCTCTCTCTCTGTCTCTCACTCTCTCTCTCTGACATTGAACCTGGATGACTTAGGCATTTCTGTTATTGAGGTAGAATTCATGGCATCCTTAGATATTCAGTTAACAACTTTGATTGAGAATCTTTATGAACCAGGATCTGACCAGAGTATTATCACTTGACTTGGGTCTTGAGGGAAGAAGAGTAAAGGTAGCAATAGAATGTCAGAAACTTGGAGCAGCCTCTGTGAAGGCATGAGATGGTGAAAAGACATGGCATCTTCCAGAAAGGTGTTGATACTTAAAGCATAGAGTCTTCCTAGTAGTTGGAATTGAGGTTGGAGACAGAGTTGAGGAAGCTCCCCTCTCAAAGGCAGTATGCCATGATAAGAAATCTGGTCATGTTGTTAAATAAATGACGTTGGTTGGGTCTCTACTTCCTAACTGGATTTTATGTGCCTGGAACCTAGGGATACTATAGTATATTCTTGATTTTTTGGATATTCTTGTATTTATATTAATTCTTAGATATAGTTAATTAGAGTAATAATGTGACCAGTATTACTGAAGGTATTTCAGTATACATTCTCTCCCTTTCCCCTGTATGGAATTCCCACATTTCAGCAGGCATATGGTAAGACACATGTGTGTATATGTGATTGGATGTGTGTGTACATGCATGCATACACACGAACATATGTTCTAACTTGAAGGTCCTTGCCCAGCTTCAAGTCCATGAAAGCATGGACTTAATAGTTTGTTTTCTGCTATTCCTTAGGACAGAGCCTACCCTGCTGCAGGTGTTGAACAAGGCTTTGTTAAGTTAATGAAACAATGAATGTATTCAGTGGTGATAGTTGGAATGATAGGATTTTGTGAAGAATGAAACCTTTCCTCTAAACAAAAATGCACACCTCGTAAATCAGAGGACATCACTGGAGACTGAAAGAGAGAATGAAGCAAGCATGTTGAGCTATTAAACATTTTCCTTCACACGTGTTGGAAGATGAGGGCAAAAGTCTTCAAGTGACTCATTTCCTGGGTAAAATGGAAGAGAAAATGATAGATGGAAAAATGACCTAAGGAAGATAGAAAAACGTAAATGTCAAAGAGAAAAATAGATTTCAAGCAAGAAACCTGAAGAAAGGACCGGTTAGTTGCTAGTTGATAATTAATCAAAGAGCACATTGTGGAAAGAAAAACTTCCCTGGTAAGACTGTGAAGAGCAGGATGCCTCATGGTGCTTGGAGTTTAGGGTTTTAAATTGCTATGACTGTGTGTGTGTAAGCGAGAGATTAATCATATTTTTCCCAGTGCAAAGCTAAGGTGAAGAACCCAAGTGCTGAGAACCGGGCCCTGAGTTTGGTTTTCATATAAACAATTTTAAGAGACAATGCCAGATTTGCTCTATTTTATGTTTTTAATATTACAATGAAAGTTGAATTTATTCAAGAAAGGTCACAGTGTGCATTATTAATAGTCAAAATAATTAAAGGAACTCACCAGTGAGGCGAAACTACTAAAAAATATTTAATAATGATCCTTACTGTGTGCAGACACTGCGTGCACCACCAAGAGGAGGAAAAGATGGAGTGGACACTAGCAGTTCTCACCCTAATGGAAATTCCATTCACGGGAAGGAGAGAATGAAACACACACAAATTAACTAAAGAAAATAACAGTCCCTTGCTACTGCTTGCAAAAGAAATGAACAAAAAGCAGAGAGAGGAAGTGATACAGAGTGAAGGGATCTTCTTGAATAGCATGGTAGGGAAATCTCTTTAAAAAAGTGAATTGAAGGGGGGTGCCTGTGTGGCTCAGTTGGTTAAGCGACCGATTTTGGCTCAGGTCATGATCTCATAGTTCGTGGGTTTGAGCCCAGTGTGGGGCTCTGTGTTGACAGCTCAGAGCCTGGAGCCTGCTTTGGATTCTTTGTCTCCCTCTCTGCCCCTCCCTTGCTCGTGCTCTGTCTCTGTCTCTCAGAGATAAACATTAAAAAAATAAAATAAAAGAAGGTGAGTTGAAGGGTACCTGGGTGGCTCAGTCAGTTGAGTGCAGACTTTGACTCAGGTCATGTGATCTCAAGGTTCATGAGTTCCAGTCCTGCATTGGCCTTTCCTCTGCCTCCCTCTCTCTGCCCCCCTCCCCCCCCCCCGCCCCCACTTGCGCACGCACTCTTTCTCAAAATAAACGTTAAAACAAATATATGAATTTAAAGTGATATCTTAAGAAGGGAGAGGGGAAATAAAGTTCCTGGCAGAAGATGTAGTGTGTGTAAGGTCCTAGGGAAAGAACTCTGTAAATCCAGAATTACAGAAAGCTCACGTGCTCAAGTTTCAGTGCATAGGAAGAAGGTGGAGAATGTGGAGCTTCCTATTCCGTGACGCTGGAAGGCACTACAGGAGAACAAAAATAAGGCAATGAGGCTCCTCATTTTTTTTGTGAATGAATATCAGAAATAATAGTTACTTGTTTCAGCAATATAGCCACTCAGTTGAGTCATGTTTACAAAAATACCTCCTGGAAATGTATTCCTATTTTTACTAAACTAGAAAAAGACTATTGTGCTTCTTTATATAGCTGGGAACAAAATTTATGGCTGATGTAGGTTAACTATATTATTTCCCATTCTTTCTTTCTTTCTTTCTTTTTTTTTTTTTTTACTGCATACAGTATATTTTAGGGGGAAATTATTTGACCTCTGCTGAATCTAAGTGTGCAAGTCGTTTGAGTTGATAATCACTCCAAAACTTTTTATACTGAAGATTTCATATTTACTTATCTTGATCTAGAGCTGAATAGTTTGTGATACTTTGTTATACCAGAAGGTGAAATGATAGGTTTAAATGATAAAATTAGTTAATCTAAGTAAGTTACCTACTTTATGTCATGAAGGAATCAAATTTTGGTGTAGTTAATGTTTCCAAAAAATTGTTATTTGTGTATTACAGACAGGGATTTGGGTTTTCTCAGCATTATTATGGGCCTTGTCTTGAGTAATGATATATAGGAAATCATAGATCTGACGTGCTGGTTATATATCTTTGATACACATTAAAATGAATGCATGACAATACCAAAAATGATTGTTTATCATCTACCAAGTACAGTTATCTTGGGTACCACCGGTGTTACATAAAAATTTGGCATAAGCCAATGAGGCTCTTTTCTCATAGAGCCTGATCATGTGCCTAAACCATCCCTTGAGTAGGCAGACACAGCTTCTGTGCCTTCAGAAAAATCAGTAGCAACAAACCATGATGGAAGCATAAGCAAAAATGGAGCCCAACCCAATTCTAATGATCTGTACTTCCTGTAAACTGCTGAAGCCTGGGGCAACTCGCATGTACTGCTCTGTTGGCAGGACATGAATTACTTACTGATGGCCACTCTCAGACCAAAGAACCTCGAATTTTGAGTTCTGCTGTAGATGCCTAGAACTAACTCATTACATACACTGATCAGAAGCTCATGACTTACAGAAGGCTAGCAAAGACAAATATGACTCATATGGATGCACCCTTCTCACCTCTG
Source organism: Leopardus geoffroyi (assembly GCF_018350155.1). Lineage (NCBI taxonomy): Eukaryota > Metazoa > Chordata > Mammalia > Carnivora > Felidae > Leopardus > Leopardus geoffroyi. The sequence goes on along the minus strand of NC_059326.1, from coordinate 96,620,449 downwards.
GCTTCTCCATGTAAGACACACTTGGTTACACAGATGTCTTTTGCCTACTGTCAATTAAGAAATTAAAACATTTGAGAAAGTAGGGCATACGTTGACAACTAAAAGCAAGATTCATGTCGAGGCTAATTTAGATGAGGTAGACAGCCTCAGTCATCTAAAAGATAAGCCAAATCTTAATTACATTGGAATGTCATCAGGAATTCTCTTTTAAGCCTCTCCTCAAGGAGCAGGTAGATAGTTTGTCATCTGAAAAGGTAGAAATCTACTTGTTAAGCCTAATATAACCTTCAGAGATATGCTTTAAAACAAACTCCTCAGAAGATCAATAGTGTTACAAATGGGAGGCTGAGGTAAAGGTTAGGACTAGAATGTACCATCAGATTCTCTAATGGCGCTTTTCCAGTAATTTATTTTTTCCTTTCTTTCTCTTGCTCCCTTTTTCATGGTATTCAGACTATATTTTATACTTACACATGAGGGAATTTTAAAGATACACCATTAATGCAGAAAGAATGTCATGTAATGAGAAAACATCAGTATAAAACAAATGAAAATGTCAACCTCCATTGGTGTTTTTGTTCTGTTCATTTTAACTCAGCAAACACTTGTGGAGTGTCTAGCATGTGGTATAGTTGTTGCCACCATTTTTAGGAGAGAAACCGAATGACATGACCCTTAATCTGAAGGAGTTCCAGTCTAGTGGGTTGTGGTCATAGACGTAGGATTTACCCATGAAGAGCTTGATGACCTTGTGCAATGTAATGTGGGCTCTAGGGAGGTTTAAAAGGGATGCCCCTCTCTTCTGCGCTTGCTAGTTCTGGCCACAAGAGTATTGGGGTGGCTTCACTGAACAGATGGCATATATGCTGGAACTCTTTTTTTTCCCCAAATTTCTTCTTCTTCTTTTTTTTTTTTTTAAAGGGAGAGGGGGAGTGGGGGGGGCAGGGAGAGGGAGAGAGAGGGAGACACACACACACAAACACACACAGGGAGGGAGGGAGGGAGGGAGAGAGAGAGAGAGAGAGAGAGAGAGAATGAATCCCAAGCAAGCTCCATGCCATCAGCACAGAGCCGGATGTGGTGCTCAATCTTATGAACCATGAGATCATGGCCTGAGCTGAAATCAAGAGTCAGATGCTCAACTGACTGAGCCACCCAGGCGTCCATTTCCAAATTTTTATTTAAATTCTAGTTAGTTAACATAGAGTGAAATACTGTTTCAAGAGTAGAATTTAGTGGTCTAGTGTTCATCACTTACATTAACACCCAGTGCTCATCATAACAAGTGCCCTCCTTAATGCCCATCACCCATCTAGCCAATCCCCTGCCCACCTCCCTCCATCAATCCTGTTTGTTTTCTATAGCTAAGGGTATCTTTATGCTGTAACTCTTTACCTAAACTTCAAATTTGTTATACCCATTTCAGTTAAATATTCACCTTTGGGGAACAAGGGTAATAGGAACAGCCTATACCCAACAGTTAAATAGAATTCATAAGTATCCCACATTAAGACATGCTACCTTGTATAAACACTGCTTCTCTCTCTCTCTGTCCCTTTTTTTTTTTAAAGGGGAATTACATTTGAGTCTGTATCTCGCTGTATGTAATCTTGTCTCTGCATTTTGAACTCCTGATGGTCAGTTCCCCATTACTATCATTGCCCCCATTTCCATGTTCATACCATGAGATACACTCACTGGTTTTTCTCAGTGGAATAATAGTATGAATCTGAAGCCCAGGATACACAGAGGAAACCTCACAACTTTCCCAGGGAGCAAGAAAGCCACAATCTGTGAATACTTGTTGACAATAAATGCAAACCAAATCTAGTTTGATTGGCATTTGGATTAGAGAAGGGTAGGTAAGAGTGAGTGTAGACTATCCATGTGGGAAAATAGGTCTTCCTTATTTCTGTTAACACCTGACAGTGTGGGCGTAACTTGTAATCATCCTTTCATTTGACTTCATGACAACCTTTCCCTAAGAAAAGGGTAATTCTAAGAGGTTAAGAAAATTCCCCAGACACAGAATCCATAAGGCTCAGAACCAGGACCAGGATCTGGATCCCATCTTCTGGCTCCATTTTCTTGTCATAAAACCACAAACAACTTATATGATGCAAGAATTGCCGCTTGAACCATGAAATTATGTCCTGCCAAGATTGTCCTTTTTGTGAACAACAAAGAGCAATACATGTCACATAAAAACTAGCCAGAATTTCTGAGGCTCTTTTTAGCCATTATTTCCATAGGGCTTTGTGTGATTCATTTGATTAATTAGAATGGCGCTGAGTCAGCCATGTTCTACTTGATTGCTTTTTGCCCTAGCATAGGATCTATTTTTATTGATTGTGCTTCTGAACTGTTCACTGTTATGTTGTCAAATATTGTCCTATTAAGTGGTTTAGTTCCGTACAGTGACTTAAGCTGCGCTGAAAGGAACTGCATTAGTCAGAAATTCCTCCTAATTGGACGTGAACGCGAAATGTTTACATGTCGTCATGAACAACCTCTACAATCTGTTTTATCACTCAGTGGCCTCTGGCCTTCCCCAGTGCAGCATGTATGCCTCCATGTGCCATCATGCCTTCTTCCCCCTTGAGAATGATCCGTGAGCATGAGTTGATACATGTATTACACATGGATGCATGGATCTTGAAGCTGATTTGTTATGGGTGAAAGATGCTACAAAAAGGTGCTATTGTAATAGAAAAATTAAATGGAAAAAAAGTCATGAATAGTTTGAGAAAGAGAGAAGTTTCATGTTTTTAGTGTTAGTATCTGGACAAAAGGGAAAGTGTCCCTATGATCATTGAAAGAGAAAATAGGGGAGATAAAATTAATAGTAGCACCATTTCTTACTTAGACTCTCTGTCAGAGATGAACTCTTTCAATAGCTCATTAATGATTGTCAAAGGTACAACTTTTCTCTCAACATAATGGACTGGTACTATTATGATAGGGGTATATTTGTATCATTTTACTAGCTCCATTTAGGGGTGTCTGGGTGGCTCAGTCGGTTAAGCATCCAACTTTGGCTCAGGTCATGATCTCGCTGTCCATGAGACCCAGCCCTGTGTCGGACTCTGTGCTGACAGCTCAGAGCCTGGAGCCTGCTTCAGATTCTGTGTCTCCCTCTGTCTCTGCCCCTCCCCTTATCATGCTCTGTCTCTCTCTGTCTCTCAAAAATAAAGATTAAAAAAAAATTTTTACTAGCTCTGTTTGGATTGTATTTCTTAGCTGAATAATGCACTGAAAATAAAGGTGCAAATGCCCCCAAGGAGCAAAAATTCATTCTTAAGAGGACAGAAATCCTACTCTTTTTGTGTACCAGGAACAGATATACATAAAAAATAGAAACATATGTATGCATATATGTATGCATATTAAAATTTCTATGTATATGTTTTATCTATGCATACCTGTGATACTGAAATTTCATAGTGGGGGCAACTTGGAAAACAATGTCAAAAAAGTCTCCTTAGGGAGTGATAATAAAAAAATGGTTGAGAAACACCACTGTAGACATAGTAATCTTTTTTTTTTTTAAATGTAGATTCCCAAAATAAGTCTGGTTATAATCTTTCACTATACAAAGATATTAAAATTTTATTGACTGTATTCTCTGTGGTGTACATGATATTCTCATGACTTATTTACTTTATAGCTGGAAGTTTGAGCCTCTTAAATCCCTTTACCTATTTCACCTGCCCCCTTGCCCTCCCCTTTGCCCTCCCCCCCCAACACACTGCCCCTGACTGGTAACCAAATATTTGTTTCCCATACCTATGAGTCTGATTCTGTTCTGTTTTATTTGTTTGATTTTAGATTCCAAGTATAAATAAAATCATACAGTATGTGTCTGTCTGACTACATATGTTGTTGTAAATGGCAAGATTTCATTCTTTTTTTATGCCTGAGTAATATTCCACCGTGTGTGTATGTGCACGTGTGTGCATACACCCCATATCTTTTTATCTGTTTTCCTGTTGATGGAGACTTCGGTTGCTTTTATATCTTGGCCTTTATAACTAATGATGCAAAAAACATAAAAGTGCATATATCTCTTTGAACTGAGGTTCTTGTTTTCTTTGAAGAAATGCCCAGAAGTGGAATTGCTGGATCATATGGTACTTCTAATTTTATTTATTTATTTATTTATTTATTTATTTATTTATTTATTTATTTATTCATTCATTCATTCATTCATTCATTCGTCCATTCATTTTAATTTTAACTTTATTTATTTATTTTGAGAGAGAGACTGAGTCGGGGAGGGGCAGAGAGAGAGGGAGAGAGAGAATCCCAAGCTGGTAGCTTGGAACCTGATGTGGCCTCCATCTAACAAAACGTGAGATCATGACCTGAGCCAAAATCCAGAGTTTGACACTTAACTGATTGAGTCCCTCAGGTGCCCCAATTCTCATTGAACACGTGTGAGGAACCTCCATACTATTTACCAGAGTGACTGCACATCAATTCACATTCTCACCAATAGTGCATGAGCAGTCCCTTTTCTCCACATCCTCACCAACATTTGTTTTTTCTTCTCTTTTTGATAACAGCCAATCTGACTGGTATGATGTGATACCTCATTGTTTTGATTTGCGTGTTGCTGATGAGTGATGTTGAACATCTTTTCCTGCACCTTTGGACCTCTGGATGTCTTCATCTGGGAGATTTCTATTCAAGTCCTCTGCCCATTTATTTATTTATTTATTTAAATGTTCTATACGCCCATCATGGGGCTCGAACTCACACCCTGAGATGAAGAGTCGCATGTGCTCCTCTGCCCATATTTTAATTGTTTTTTTTTAATACTAAGTTTTATAAGTTCTTTATGGTTTTTGGATATATATACCTTACCTGATAGATGAATTGCAAATATCTTCTTGTTTTTTTTTCAAATATCTTCTCCCATTGTGTAGGTTGCCTTTTCCATTTTGTTGATGGTTTCCTTTGCTGTGCAGAAGCTTTTTAGTTTGATGTAGTCCCAGTTGTTTATGTTCGGTTTTGTTGCTCTTGCCTGAGGAGACTAGCCCAAAAAATATTGCTGAGACTGATGTCCAAGAGTTTACTGCCTGTATTTTCTTCTAGGAGTTTTATGGTTTCAGGTCTTAGGTTCAAGTCTTTAATCCACTGTGAATTTATTTTTGTGTGTGGTTTAAAGTAGTGGTCCGGCTTCATCCTTTTGCATGTAGCCATCCAGTTAGACATGGCAGTTTCTAGGGTCATTTTCAACACCATCTTTCTACGATGATGGACTTTTCCATCTTGAATGTTACGATTACTGTATCTTTAAAGAAAGTGAGATAAAGAGACTGTTTCAAAGTGAACAATGACGCATGATTAGCAATACACATGGTGCGGTCTGGAGGCTGTGCAATTGCTGGGTATCGTATGGGGTACCCCGGGAGAACTTAAAAAGGGTAGGACATTTCATTTCTTTCAACTCCGATGATGTGTTGATTTGCATGGCAGCCGGAGCCTGAAAGTAGGGGTGGAATGTGGTAGAAAGCACTGGTGGAGAGACCTGGTAGAATTTGTGATAGAGTTCATTTGTAAACATGCCAGTTTCTGTGTGTCAGTGTTAAAGTTTAGGAATATTTAATCTTAAATGTTTGTGTGGTTACTCTTATCTCATTTCTTTGATATATTATGTAAGCAATTTCCAAAAGACATAAAGTAAGAGAGAAAATGACAAATTGATAATCATTTTATATTGCCCTGGTAATTGCATGCTGCTTTGTGCATATAAAATAAATAGCCATTGATTTTTATTCCTTACGTGTAGCTCAAGTCAAGTGGAAGGAGTTAAAATGAATTTCAAGGACATCCTTTTAGCTTTTCTATAGGGATGGGGTGTGCCAGTGTGCCCTTAGGCCTCTGGCATATAACCATAGACACACACAGTTAGAGCTACACCACTTTATGATTTATAGATGCTCTCAAAAATATAGCTTACACTGTTAATGTACTTAAGAAAGGCTAGTAAAAATCAGAGTCCTGCCTCCATAAAATGTAAGTTTCATTACCTGACTCAGGGAATTGAGTGTCTCTCCACTTGTGAACACAACTCTACCACTCAAGCCCAAGTCACGGATCATTTATTAATGTAAAAATGACGAGAATAGAGGGAATAGGACAATTACTATTCTGGTCCATTCAGTCAATTAGCGAGCAAGGACATACACAAACAGCACTGGGAAGTGTGTCTGTTTTTATTTACTTATTTAATGGAGAAAGAATTGAATCATGAGACAAATTTAGTGGGATCTTAAGATGTAAATAACAAAAATCAAAAAAATCAGAAGAATGAGTATTATCCTTTTTTGGTTCTATAAATTGTCAATAAAAATAGTAAGAAATAATTCTCTTTTTATTTTTATTTTAGAGAGAGAGAATACCTGAGCAGGGGAGGGGCAGAGGGAGAGAGAGAGATTGTCTTAAGCAGACTCTATGCTCTGCATGGAGCCCAACGCAGGGCTTGATCCCATGATTCTAGGATCATGACCTGAGCTGAAATCAAGAGTCAGAAGCTCAACCAACTAAGCCACCCAGGCACCCCAAGAAATAATTCTTAAACTAGGATGCTAGATACGAATTAGCAGATAGTTACAGAATGAATACAAGTCTAGGTTTGCATTTGGGACTCTATTGTTCAGAGCTGAATCCATGTTTCACAATTAATTATGGCTATATTTTCCTTTTCAGGTAACATTTAATACATTTCATGTGTACGTTTCCCATTTCATATAAGACTTAATTTTACAAACATTTGTAGGACATTTATGATGTCAATATAATATTTATAATTTTTTTTCCAGAAACACTGAGAGTATTTTTTTTCACATCTTACTATGCACAAACTTCTTTTTGTTTATTTGTGCTCTGGGCATCTAACTTGAGGATCGATGCACAATTTGAACAATAAATTACTAATTTTTACTCACTTCCTAAGAGCTAAGTATAAGAGATTGTGTGTGCACACCCATATGTATATACTGCCAAATATCAAGCTATATCTTACCCAGCTCCATTATTTAGTGGCACTTCAGGCACATAAAATACATTTCCAGGTAGATTTATTTTAGATTGAAAAAATGTTTAATCCTCCTATTCAAGGAATAGCTGTTTTTATCTAAGATGATAAATTTGTTTTTCTTTAATAATTTTATCTGTTTTGGCCACCATTAAGTCTTGGTAACTCCCTGAGCTCTTAACATAAAATGCCGTTGACTAAAAATAGCAGTATTTATGATAGGATCCAGAAATTGAGTTTGCTTTTTGAATTAATTTGTTTTAAAGTCCTTTCTCATACTTATTATTGCCACAAAGTCTGACATTCCTCAAACTGACCAAGTTAATTTTGGGGGTTAGGGATTTGATCCAGATCATCTGAATCTAGATGCTTTACAATATGTGTTATCCCTTAAAAATGGTTACTTTAGCTCAACTGAAACTCCTAAAAAATTCACATATTCTACTTTAAACATCTGAATTCTTTTAGGATCCCTTCAAAGCTGAAAAGCTCAATTTATCATCCAGATGGACTATATAAAATGAGCATTTAGTGTTTTGAGAAGTATCCTTACCTTTTCAGTTGAGCTGGCTTTATTTCAGCTTCTGTGTTACCCACAGAGAGAACACTACCACTCCATAATGTGGCTCTGTGTGTAAGTTCCTCGTGGGCAGGGGTCAGTGGGTGGTGGGGACGGTGATGGGGTCGTTTGGAGTCAAGAAATGAAAGGGAGACAAAGAAATAAAAGTACATAGGGGCTCTTGTGCTAAAATATGTCAATTCTGCTCTCTGATCAAGTTTCTCAAATGAATGTCAGATAATGGCCCTATTATTCCCCACGTTTATGTGTTATTTTTATGGTTCTCATTTCTTCTCTGTAATATTGGGGCAGACTCCGAGAACTTCCCGGGATATTACAAATGGAACCTGCACAGTAGTCGTATTGTTCAAGTGAGAGAAGAAATAGAACTAAGGGGGGAAGCTTGGAAAGGAAGTTGTCCTTGCTGGTAAAGGCCTGTTATTTTTAACTTTAGAAGGCTGTCTTATAATGAAGGATTGTTAAGACTGCAGTACCCAGGACTTGCCATATTATTTAATATGTAAACTCACTTTAGGTTAAATCCATAATTGGACCACCTGGACTAGAACCGTGAGGGGTTTTGGTTGTGAATGTGTGTTTGACAGCTTAATTCTCTTTGGAAGTTTTCAAATAGAAAGACTTACATTTCCTCAGGGGACCAAAAGCACTGGCTTAGGCCTGCCAGGACAAGAATTTCTTACCTTTGTATCTGACTCGCTGGATCTTCCTTTGCTTCTTTGTGCTCATTTGCAAAATGTGAATTGAAGAATTAATTTACCTCTCAAGGTACTATTGATGGAACCAAGAAAAATGGTTGTAGAACGTTTTGAATATATAAAGACCTATGTAAGTGTCAAATTATAATGACAAACTGGGTAGCCCAATTATCTATTACAACACTTCCCACTGTTTGATTAACCAAACAAGATTACCCATATTTCTTAAACTGCATCCTTCAAAAAATGTGCTGCTTGCTCCTGTAGACTGTCACACTGAAGTTTTAATGGCGAAAGGTGTCACATCTTGACAACCTTTTAAGCTTGTTTATGTTTATGAATTATATTACAAAAAGCCTTTTCATTTATGTTATAGGTTCTGAGTTGAGACTTCATTTTTATTCAAGACTTAAATCTTCATATTACCATGGGCCATATTTTGACTTAATTCTGTGACTGGAGTAGAGCCCAGGTCAAAGTTAAACTTGTATCCTGTTTACATTTTAAAAAAGACAAACTTAATTCACTTTACAAATAAGATGTTTCCAAAAATACTGTGGGGTAGTTTTTTATCTCATTCTAGGAAAATATATCATTCTAGCATAAGGGGTAAATTTGTTCTCTCTCTCTCTTTTTCCCCCAAAACAAATTTGTGTTGCCTAAACTTATGTGCATATAGAGTAGGCCCCATGCCACAGGTTTTGAGTTGATAATTTATCCTCTTTTTTAACCACAAAGTTCAAATATGATTGGACCATAAATGGTTAAAGAAAACAAGAACCTTACAAGGTCACCCAATGAGCCAACTTCATAAATAGAAATTAGTAAATGAAAATTCAACCAGAGTTCAGATCAATCTCTACTGATAAATAAGTGATTGTAGATGTTTTTAAAGCCTGTTTTAAAAGAGTCAACACCATAAATAGTTTACGATTAGAGTGTGGTCGTTGATAAAATGCTTTACCTTGCAAATCTGCATCCTGGGGTCCAGCTGCCTTCAAATTCATATACCTGTAAGTATGCCATAAATAGTTCCTGCATTTGGGCTAAAATGGTCATCTCTCCAGATAGCAGTGTCTAATGTAGTGTCTCCTGAGAAGAGAGACATACAAGTATGCTATGATTCACACATTTCCTCCTGTTCATGCATCAAAATTGTTACCTGTATCTGTGAGAAGATAGTTAATCTCGTACCCAACCTCAGTTTTTCATTAGAAGGTCAAGTTTGAGTAGAAGATAGAGCGAGTTCAAAAACGAATTGATTTGTTGAAAGGTGATACTGGACACATGTCTTTAGACATTTGTCAAAACCCATAGCCTGCACAACATGAAAAGTGAACCCTAATGTAAACTGTGGACTTCACTTAGTAATGATCTATCTGTATTGGCTCATCAATTCTAACAAATGTGCCACACTTATGCAAGATGTTAGTAGGGGCAACGTGTGTGTGTGTGTGTGTGTGTGTGTGTGTTGGGGAGAAGTTTCAGGAATGCTCTACTTTCCACCCATTTTTCTGTAATTCTAATATTCCTACTCTACAAAGTACAAATTTAATAATAATCTTTCAAGAAGGAAATTATACCCAACGATCATGATTAGCCCCTTTTGTAGTACATTAAACCTTGGTTTGCAAGCGTAATTCATTCCAGAAAGACACTTGTAATCCAAAGTACTTGTATATCAAAGCAAATTTCAAGAACCCTTGGCTAAGTTGTGATCATGTGACGTTTAGCATTACATACTACTTGTTTTGCAAGACATTGCTCATTTATCAAGTTAAAATGTGTTAGAAATGTTTGCTTGTCTTGTGGAACACTCTCAGAACAAGTTACCATCTGAGGTTTTACTGTATATTTTAAATTCTACCTCTTCTGTTAGTAACAAAAATCTCTGAGATTGCTGAAATCTTAATAACACTAAAATCTTTTTTTTTAACAGTTCTTTTTTTTTTTTTTTCAACGTTTATTTATTTTTGGGACAGAGAGAGACAGAGCATGAACGGGGGGAGGGGTAGAGAGAGAGGGAGACACAGAATGGGAAACAGGCTCCAGGCTCTGAGCCATCACCCCAGAGCCTGACGCGGGGCTCAAACTCACGGACTGCGAGATCGTGACCTGGCTGAAGTCGGACACTCAACCGACTGCGCCACCCAGGCGCCCCAATAACACTAAAATCTTAATGGTTGTCCTGACCAGGAACATTACCATGCCACCATATTATAAAAAAAAAAAAAAAAAAAAAAAAAAAAAGAAAGGAAGAAACAGAAACAAATGTAAAAAAATATGTATGTGGTTCAAAACCTTATTTAAAATTCCCTGTTCTGGAACAGAGGGGAAAAGATGAGTCACTGGTCTATTGAGTGATGACAATTGCTTCATGACTTAACACTGAATCATCTTGTAATTCCTGAAAAACAAATAGGATCTTATTCACATAGTGTATCAAAAATGAAACCCTTACCTTTCTTTTTCCATGGCATAGGTGGTAAACTCGTGAAACTATTTTACAAATTAATATTGGAAAAACAAAATGAAGATTAACCGATTTTATTTTATTAAAATTTTTTTAAAATATTTATTTATTTTTGAGAGAGAGAAAGAGACACAGAGCATGAGCAGGGGATGGGCAGGGAAACACAGAATCTGAAGGAGGCTCCAGGCTCTGGGCTGTCAGCCCAGAGTCCGATGTGGGGCTTGAACCCACGGACCGTGAGAGCATGACCTGAGCTAAAGTCAGCCGCTTAACCAACTGCACTACCCAGGTAACTCAAAGAGTAGCTGATTTTAAATCAAGATGGTAGACTTCAGTACATGTATTCATCTCTCATCTCTCTCTGGACTTGATGGAAATAAAGCTATAAAATATAAAAAATATCATAAACAAAAATGGATGTGAGTGTATTTACAGATGAAACAGTTTGTAAATACTAGTAGGCATATACTTTACACATCATTGTATATACTTTTCTTTTTCTTGAAACTTGAATGTATTGAAGAAGTCTTAGTATATTAGCACATACAGACCTGACTTTTTAATAGATTCCCATCGATGGGCATTTAGTTGTTTCCAGGTTTTTGTTTTGTTTTGTTGCAAATAAAAATGTTTCAATTGGCTTGAACATAGCTTCCCCTGCAAGTGAAAGAACATTTATAGGACAAATTATTAGAAGTGAATTTTGGAGTCAAAGGATATGTGCATTGAAAATTTTGATACTGTTAATTCAGCCATGTCATATATTTAAAAATCTAATGAAATCTAGGGGTTTAGTTGGCACAAATTTATGATGAGTAAATCTTAAGGAATTACTAGAGAAGCCAATATTAAAAGCTGTAATGTTCAAATTCATATAAAATCTTAACTCAGTGTGAAGAAAGCAAATATCTATAACAAAATGTCACAATATAGTGGACAGCTTCCACATGATTTGTCAGCCAAAACTGTTGTGTCATTGCAACTTTACTAAGGGAGTTGCATTTAATGTGTGAATATCCTTTTTTTTTTTTTTTTTTTTTTTAGATACATGGGTGATGTTTCCAGCTTCACTGTATTTCTGAAAATAACTAGAGTTTGATCCATAGTTTGTTAGATACATCTCATTATTCCTTCCTACCTGTTTGTTTAGTCACTGGCATGAAACTTGACCGGAAATCTTTCTTCTGAGAAACCAGATCAGAAATTTATTTTCTCTGCCTCCATTTCCATTAGAATGGCAAAGTAAATTTGCAAAAGAAATTTAAAAAAGTAATTAAATTAAATAAAAGATCTGCCTTGTGCTGAGAAATTCCTCCATGTACCATTTTTTTTTGCCCTCAGCTATAAATTTGCATTGCTAATCAGAGCATTCTCTGGCACATGTCATTTTGATGGCTGTTGAGGGTAATGGCTAGTGCAGTTACAGTGCGCCAGGAACCCCAGGCAGGAAGCCCCTTCTGTTGGCTCTGCTCTACAAGACTTTGAAGTAAGAAGGAGACTGTGATTATAACTCGTCCTTCCTAGGGGACACCATGGAGATAAAGTTGAAAACCACCATCTGGATTCTTTAAGAGCTATGCTGAGGCATGCCTAATGATGGTAGCTCTGGTAATGTACCCCATACTGTCTGGCAACGGCATAATGATTGTTTTTAATGCATGGTATGTAGGTCATACAGCTTTCTTCAAGTGAACTCTAAAGGTTTGCGTTCTCTCACTTTATTAAAAAAACATTGAAATTGCCTACGTGGTGCTGGAATAGTGACCCTGAAAACACACATGGCCAAACAGTTAAACTAAACAACATGCCTTATTTCATATATTAATGCACTTTTCTCCACAAAGAACCAACCCTTGTAAAGTTTTAAGTGAACTGTGAAAAGTTTAGGCCATTATTATTCCAGTGTTATTTAACCCAAGGTTAACCATCATAATGCGAGAACAGGCGCCACTAAGCCCTGATAGGAAGGTTTTGTCTGCGCAGACCGGTGCTTGCCTGCTGTTTGCCTAATGGGACGATGTCACCTCCCACAGCTCAGAGACCTGGTTTGGGACCAAACCCCATAGGTCTTTGATGAAAAAAATCTGAGAACATTCTGGAGATGCTTGGAACTTTGCACAAGTCGTGGCTGCTTGACTTACTCCATAATGTTTACCGGGACAAGTTCTCACCTTGTCCTTTCAGATGGAAGGTGCCTTATCTGGGTGCAAGGTTTCATTTCAGTTCCAGATGAGCTTTGAAAAGCAGCACAGCAAGGGAGGAGTCTATTTGATCACATGTGCAGACACCATGTTTAATTTGCATTTATTTTTTAAATGTTTATTTGAGAGAGAGAGACAGACCGACAGAGAGACTGTGTGTGCATGTATGAGTAGGGAAGGGGCAGAGAGAAGGAAAGAGAGAATCCTAAGCAGGCTCCACACTGTCAGCGCAGAGCCCGATGCAGGACTTGATCTCATGAAAGCTGAGAAAATGACTGGAACTGACATCAAGAGTCTGAAGCTTAAGCAGCTGAGCCACCCAGGCGCCCTTCAATTTATTTTTAAACTTCATTTCTTCAAGATTTAAGCATTGGCATATACTGCAGAGCTGAGGACCAGGCAGCAAGACTTCTTTCCTCTCTGTGAGCACAGATGGGGGACTGGACGGTGGCTCATACAAGCTCACAATTCAGTAGAATTTCACTCGTTTCCTACTAGGATGCTCTATGTTTTGAGGAGCCCCAAATTACTAGCAGTGGGTTCCCCAGTTGCCCCGAAGAATTGGGCCCCACTATGACCTCCTCCTATCCATCCCATCTATTCCTACCTTCCCGGATGTATGCCTCATTCTAAAATCTTCAATCTAAAAGTCTTTGCCTAATGTGAGATGGTCAACTGTTCTTCCATCCTCAGAATGAAAAGAGTTGAGGTTGGCTGGGTCATGGGTTTTCATCCTTTGCTGTGTGCCTGGCATGGCTTGTATCACTTTGACACACACTATTTTATGTAATTTTCATAGGTACCTTACAATGTAGGGTTATCATCTTTGGTGTCAAGATGAGGGCACTGATGTTTACCTGATGTACTCTGAACATACTATCTACTATCTAGGACCTCAGTGTATCCGCTGCCAAGGTTTGTGCCAGGCTTTATGCACGAAGTCCTACCACCTTCTAACTTTTGATCTGTGTTGTGTGGACAATTGGGGTGATAAGGGGGAAACCTCAAAGTGTTATTTTCGATTATTGAAAATGTTCTGAATATACACATAATATATTTGTAGGTGAAAACCTTAAATTACACTTTCAACTGGTAAAGTTATCTCTGGATGGTGAGATCACTGCAGTTTTTCTTAATTTGTACCTTTTTGTGTATTTCTAAGTGTTATGTATAGAACATAGAAGGTTTATAATAAAAATGTGTGACAAATGATAGAGTAAGATTTTCAGCCATCAGTGATAAGTTTAAACCATTCCATGATTCCTCTAAATACAGTGAGTTACTTAGTATAGTTAGCCTGTTATATTTTTTAGCAGTGAATTCCTACTGTATGTTTATAGCAAGACTGAAATGACAAACTTTGTTTCCTTAAAACAATAATTCTTCAAGGTAGTAATATCACATACTTATTTACCTGTGTAATTATATAGGTGTACTTTTATGTCTGTATATATGTGCTTATTTTCCAAGCATACTGACATAGAAAATTGTCTGAAAAAAAGTACCATGGCACATACCCCAGTTTCTGTGTTCCAGGTACCTAACCAATTGCTAAAGGTACCAATAGCAGGGGCACCTGGGTTGTTCAGTCGGTTAAGCATCTGACTGTGGCTCAAGTCATGATCTCACAGTTGGTGAGTTCGAGCCCCGTGTTGGGCTCTGTGCTGACAGCTCAGAGCCTGGAGCCTGCTTCGGATTCCATGTCTCCCTCTCTTTCTGCCCCTCCCCTGCTCACACTTGGTCTCTCTCTCTCAAAAATAAGCAAACATTAAAAAATTAAAAAAAAAAAATAAAGATGCAAATAGGAGATACTTGCAGTAAATGCACTCCTATTTTTCCATTTAGCTAGTAGACCTGCAGTGCATATTCTTCAGTATTAATTTAGAGGAGAAAACATTCCTTATTCCCTAAGAATAAGAACCAGATTCCCAACTCTGTGAAATTGCAAGGCAGAATTTAAGAATAGCGTTCATAGAAAAATAAATTGTGATTTGTAGATGACAAACACTAAGGCTTAGAAGTCTTTCACTGGGCATCAAAATGCATTAATTATTCATCATGAAATAACATAATCTGAGCCAGAAGTTAGGGTACTGTGGTCATGGGGGGGATTTTACAACGGCTAAGATGTCATAATTTGGAAGTATTCGGGATTTTTGTGATAGCCAACAGGAAGCCAGAATTAAAAAACCAGATCAGATGGGATTTTAATAAAGGAATTAGTCTGCAGGTGATGCATTTCTTAGTATCTTCATAGATTTGTCTGGATTCTCACCTGTCCCATCACTTGACTTGATTAGAGGTCAATCCTTTGGAGCCTGGAGAACCTCAGGGCTTTCTCAGACTTGAGAGGTTCCAGGTTGTCCTACTGTGCATGGTGGAGTGAGGGCTCTCCACTGGTACTGAACTTGAGCTGAAGCTTACTTTGAAGTAAAAAATGTAGGATTACTTAAAGATTTGTTGTTGTCACATAGAAGGAGAAACATCCCTGTGTGCATCCATATTCCAATGAATGTGAAAGCCGACTGAGGAGTCAGGCTGGCTGAGTTAGCTATGGTTAAAATGATCACCGGAGATTACCTGCAAGGAGTGTATAGAGCTGCAAGGAAATTAAAGTACTCAGGAGCCTGCCTCTGAACTAGTTACCTGTGGTTCACTGTAGCACGTTTGGAATCTATCCTCTGGGTCCTAGTTTAATTTTTTTTCACTTCTGTATTCTCTGATCTTCATTTTACTGTTGGACTAGTCTGCTTTTCGATCCCTTTCCTCCTCCTCTTCCTCCTTCCCCTCCCCCCTCCTCCTCCTTCCCCTTCCCCCTCCTCTTCCTTCCCCTCCCCCCTCCTCCTCCTTCCCCTCCCCCCTCCTCCTCCTTTTCCCCCTCCTCCTCCTTCCCCCCTCCTCCTCCTTTCCCCCCTCCTCCTCCTTTCCCCCCTCCTCCCTCCTCCTCTCTCCTCCTCCCTTCTCCTCCCTCCTCCTCCTCCCTCCTCCTCTCTCTCCCTCCCTTCTCCTCCTCCCTCCTTCCTCCTTCCCTCCTCCTCCCTCCTCCTCCTTCTTTTCCTCGATCCCTATTGCTTTGTTTCTTTATCAGTTCATTTGACTGTTTTGCCCCAGACTCTGGACGAAATGGTCATCCCGTTCATTTATCCATTGCTATTTGAAAAAACAGACAGCCCAAAGTGATTTCACCAGAAACAGTTCTTTTCCGGGGAGACCTGTGCCAAAATCGTTAATCCAAATATTAAATCAGGGGCCCTGTGGAATCATAACTCAAAAAATGGAAAGTTAGGGGCTTATAAAAGTTTCTGTGATTTGGACATTTTTCTTTCTGTGTGAATTTCAGCTAACATCGATTGCCCCATATCCTCAGTTTACTCTTGTTTCTTGGTATAGTTTGTGGACAATCTCTAATTTCAAATCCTTGGGTTATTTAATCGTTCATTGGAGAGTTTAAAAAATTGGGGCACCTGGGTGGTTCAGTTGGTTAAGTGTCAGACTTTGGCTTAGGTCATGATCTCATGGTTTGTGGGTTAGGGCCCTGCATTGGGCTCTGTGCTGACAGCTCAGAGCCTGCAGCCTGCTTCAGATTCTGCCCCTCCCCCTGCTTGTGCTCTGTCTCTAAAATAAATGTTTAAAAAAAATTAAAAAAAAGAGTTTACAAAATTAAGCTGTGAGGAGAACTAAACAATGTTCATTAATTTACATAAGGAAAAGAAAATCTTACTCTAGAACTGCTAACACTTGATGCTTTTCTAGGAAATGATAAAATTTATCTTGATATTTAAATGCATGAAATACTAAACCTGCCACTATTTGAAGTGTGGCTCTGAGCATGAGAACATGAATGTGTTTGAACTCTTCCGTTTATATACAGAGTCTAATTTCATCAAATAATTTCATTTTGCCTTGTCCATAATAAAATGCTGCCTAGTTACATTTCAGCTTTTTCAGAAATGTATCTTTTGCAGGACAGTATGAAAGCTAATTATTAAAATATAAGAAGACATGTTTTTTCTCATGGGCTTACAATTCATTTTTTAACATCAGTATACTGCAAGACTGGGTACATGATATTGATTTTAACACCCACTAGGTCTTTCTTTTTTTCCCCTTCATATGTATTGTTGCCTTTAGTGTGACATGATGATTTATGAACCTTCTTCTGAGTCTTGATGTGAAAATGCTTGTAAATGTTTAAATACACTGGCATTTCTTGAGGGTTATTAATTTCGGATTATTTTTTTCTTTTACCTCTTTAGCTTCTATCCATACAAATCTGGATCTTCCCTATTCACTCAATTTATTTTTCTCCTTTTGCCTACTGCCTTTGATGTCATTTTTCTTTTGCTTTTCTGTAAATCTAAGTTTTCTCTAACTAGGCTCCCCTCCCATAGTTATGGGCTACTTTTCTACTGAAAACAATGATACTTGGATTTTTTTAAACATGTTTATTCATATTGGAGAAAGCATGAGTGGGGAGGGGCAGAGAGAGGGGAGGAGAGAGGAAGCTGTCTCTGTGCTGACAGCGGTGAGCCCGATGTGGGGCTCAAACTCACGAACCGTGAGATCATGACCTGAGCTAAAGTAAGATGGACCCTCCACCGACTGAGTCACCCAGGCGACCCAATGCTACCTTCAAACTTGATCCCTGCAGCTGAATCTCACTCTGAACAACATTGCAGTCCCTGAAATCTGCTTTCTACTGAAGATTAGTCTTCTGGCTTCATCATGGAGTCATTTAGTTTTTCACAGTGAGTGGATTAGAGGTCAGAGTTGAGGACAAAGGGCAATGAAAAGACAGCTATTTAAATATGATTACCCTTTAAAACCTCCTCTTTCTGTATTTGAATTCATGATCATTAATATCTTCCCCTCACTGTCTTCATCTCTCATGTATCTCATTATCAATTCAGGTACTCTTAAATTTTAGACTAGGTTATATTAAATTCCTGACATTTTAACGTTGGCCCTCCTTAATGTCTCCTTTTCTAACTTTTATACACTGCTGCTTGTATTTATTTCTTGGTTTCAGACTGAAGATGCAAATGGTTAATTTTCATGCTTTTTTCCTCAATATAATATTCAATTGTTTTTGTTGTATAACGAAAGAATCTTAGCAAAACCTTATTTAGATGGCTCGTTTATGAGACCATCCTAAGATGTTGGTTAGATCACAAAGAAATGGTCTTAATTTGATTTTATTGGTCAAACTTTTTTTCCTGTCATTTGGGCTGTTAAATTGTTGGGCTCTGTTGTGTATTTAACATGCTTAAAGGTGGTAGCAAAAATGGCAGGAAAGCTTGGCTCTGCTGAACAATGATTGGACAGGTAGTATACTCAGATACTTTCTGCTATTCAATTTAACAGCTAAAGGGCTTCGTGCAACTTAATGTGGTTCTTCTCTTTTGAGTCTGATTGTGTCATTGCTAGGGGTCAAATTCTCTCTCCTTTTCCAGGTGTAGTCTATGGGATGCCTCCCTATAATATAACTAGATACACTGAGTGGTTCTTACAGTTGAAAGGACTTTTGAAAGGTCTCTAAAGTCAGTTTTGGCTTAAAGCATGAATGAGTTTGGGATTTTCACTTTGTGCTTTATCCATTCTGAGTTGATCAAAATTTTTTTTAAATATATTGTAACTTAATTGTTTATTGATGATGTTAACTTTCTTTTCCTCTAGATACTAGAAAACTTTAGGTACTGGGCCTCAAACATTTTCCCTTGCTCTTAATCTAATATGATTTGATTAATTGCAATTATATGACCAATACGAAGACTGTTTTCATGGACTTTAAGCTTTCTGTTTTCTCCTAGCCCTCTTGGTCAGATGGGTAAATTATTCCATTTGCCTAGATCTGTCTTGGCTCACTTTTAGCTCGTCTCTTACTTATTTTTGTCTTGCGTTTTTTTTTTTTTTTTTTTTTCCTGCCGAAAGAGTGCTTTGATCTGGCTATATTATTATTTGTCTTTGAGACTTTTGTAGTTTCATTTTTATGAGATATTTGAGTTTTGACCTTCAGTCACATTTGGCATGTAGACCCCAATAGCTAAATTTATTTTCTTAGGGATCTCATTTCATTATTCTCACACTGTAAAAATCCTTTTGAGTATTAACTTCTTTTTTTTTTAAATTTTTTTTACATTTATTTTTGAGAGACAGAGACAGAGCGTGAGCAGGGGAGGGGCAGAGAGAGAGGGACACAGAATCAAAAGCAGGCTCCAGGCTCCGAGCTGTCAGCACAGAGCCGGACACGGGGCTCGAACCCACAAATTGTGAGATAATGACCTGAGCCGAAGTCAGACACTTAACTGACTGAGCTACCCAGGTGCCCCATAACTTTTATTTTTTTTTTTTAATGCTCATAGTCTTATATGAAGAGTCATACATTTCTAGGAATCATTTCTAGAAATTTCTTCCGTTAAATTCACTTTGGTCTGCTAATAGTTTGCTCAGAAACATTGATTGACTCTCCATCAAACTTCTAGGTCTGACATTCGGTATGGCCTGTGCAGTATGCTCCATCTCAGTGCCTTTTTGTATTGTTGATTTTGTTTTGTGTCCAGTAATGAAATCTAGCTGGACTATTTGTTTTTTGTTGTTGTTGTTGTTGTTACATCTTAATTTTGTACTTTTTAAAAAAGTTTATTTATTTTGGGGGGTAACAGGGAGAGAGGAAGAGAGAGAGGGAGAGAGAGCCTGACATGGGACTCAAACTCATGAACCATAAGATCATGAACTGTGCCAAAACCAAGAGTTAGACACTTAATCGACTGAGCCACCCAGGCACCCCTAAATTCTGTACTTTTAATAAATGCTTTCTTCCTACAGAATTTCTTCTTTCCATTGAGACTGTCTCTTCTCATCTCTCTCCTTTAACATACCCATAATGCAAGCTCTTTGGAGCCAAGAACAGTAGTGCTGAAGTCAAAGTCATGGGTCACTTACCTTCATGCAAGAAAAAAGCCAATTTCAGGCCACATGTTTACCCTTATTCATGCTTCTTGACTGTGCTTGTGATTGGTTCCAAGGAAGCAGCACCATATTCTGTGGGCAGTTCAGTATTACCCACACCTCCAGCCCAGACAGACACAAACATACACAAGTTTCCCACGGAAAACAAAACATGTAATAATTCCTATAAGCAAAACCCGTTTTTTTTCCCTTTTTTTGGTACTTTTGATCAAAAGAATTACTTAGAGGAATGTGCCATACTGAGCGAATGCCATTGAAAATACACATGCTTTGAAGTATAGCTCAATGGGATAGTGTTCAGATAAACAATGCATAGTAAAAAATAAGAGCCATGCCAGAGTTGGGAAAAAAGGTTAGGGCTAAATGTGGAAATGACATGAAGGGTGTCCCATAGGGATGAATGGGGATGTGTTATAGCTCGTCTCTCTGTCATCATGCTAGTGGCACTACCAAAGTATAGCTCTGGGAGAAGTAAAGAATGTGCCCTCCTCCCCTAACTCCATTAGTCCTTCCTCCATGGATTACTATGAATTAATCTAAAAATGCCCACATGGTTGCTCCTGAGCTGCTACTTAAATTTTGGAGCTTTTCTAGTGACTCCATACATTGACTACAACCACTGGGAATAACAAAAAGTTTAAGCAAACCAAAATGACACAGCTCCTTGGACACTTTGTACTTTGATATTACATGAGGGCCATTCTGTTGAGCCTGTGTATGTTTACAAATTTCTTTTCCTTAGGCTACCCTCCCTCCCCCACTGACTCATGGTGAGGGAGTGGGGTGTACATCAAGTCTATTGCTACATTCTTTGCTTCTGTTATAGTTCAATACAAAGTGTTTCTAGAGAGTTAGCTAAATAGCTGTGAGAACTTGATTGAACTAAGTCACTGGTATAATTGTCTTTCTCCTGCCAATCATCAACCCATGTATCCAATATTTATTGACTACCTACACTGAAGGTATCCTGAAATTTATTGAGCCCTTTGGATCTATAAGCTTCTGTTTTATTGTTTCCTTAGGAAAATCTGGAAATCCTAGACTGAGCCTGTATTTCTTGTCTACTTGGTCTTTCATATTCCCTCATTTTTCACTTATTTCCATAGAATAGCATTCATGTTTATCCTTAGCACAACTGATAGGATTGATTTTAGTGTATATTCTTTTTACTAATTTTAATGGATTCTAAATTTATTGAAGATTTCACTCTTCTTCTATTATGTTAAATCATTGAGTTTCAGTCTTCACCTGAACATGTTCTTTTCTTATGTCCCATGGTTCTTGATTCCAAAACTATTTGTGTTATTTGTCTCTTTCTGGGTGCACTTCTGAAATCCTATTTCTTGTTAATTATCTGCAGAGATAGAACTTTGTTAAAGATAGGGAGAGATGTCTTGTTTTCTTTTTGTTTTAGTATTTCTTTTAGACTCCATAAGAAATCTATTTCCAGTGCTTCCCCAAAGAATGGCAGGATGGAATGTCTTTAGCTCCTTTCCATTAAGATCTAAACTTAAAGAAGAGGAAGATGGCTAAATTGTGCTTGAAGAAGCTGCAAAGGCATCATTTCATTATAAAACACTGGGCTAACATGGACTTCTCTGTGTTGAGTATTGAGTTATCGAACCCCACACTACTGCAGGTGTGGTTCACAGAATATTGCCAGTATGCAAAATGTTGGCTACAGGTCCACAACAGATAATTAAGGTAATTGAAAGTAAGGCTTTTGAAACTTGCTTTAAAAAAATCACAGTTAGGGTAATTTCATGGCTGTTGAGTCTAATTGTTGAAAAAATATTGTCCTTAAATTTTGTATGATGGATGGTTACTTTAATTTGCTAAGTAATTCACTTTTATTTTCATTTTCTTAAGTATCATTCTGCCACAGATTGGAAATTTTAACAAAATGAATACAGTGATTTTTCACACAGGATAACTTGAGAAGCGCTGGTCTAAATAAGCAATCCTTAGCAGTATGCTTTGAAAAAAAAAAAAAGGTTGTTTATTTTTGAGAGAGAGAAAGAGAGAGAGCCAGAGCATGGCATCAGCGTGTGAGCAGGGGAGGGGGAGGGACAGAGAGAGAGGGAGACAAAGAATCTGAAGCAGGCTCCAGGTTCTGAGCTGTCAGCACAGAGCCCCAGGGGTCTTGACCTGAGCCTAAATCAGAGGATTAACCATCCGAGCCACCCAGGTGCCCCCAGCAGTATGCTTTTAATTCATGAATTCAGAACACTGTGCTCCAATACTATTCCAGTATTAAAGTTCAGCTGTAGTTTCTGAATGACTGTAGGAGGAACAAAGGGAAGGAGGAATGGCTCAGGATCTGGCTGATTTAGAAGATAAATTGCCTAGATTTTGAGGAATAGCAGCTTCTTACTGGGCAGCGATGATCTTGCATGAAGGAGCAGGAACTCAGCTATCAGGGTTGTATTTCCTTGCCTTCACGGGGCTTGGGGAGTCCATTTGGTCTGGGCCTGTCAGACCAAGGGGAATGGGTTAGATGGAAGAATGGATTTTCGAATCTATCCCCATAGAAGGTGCCTTGATTGTGAACTGCCATCCTACCCCCACCTGGGACTTTGACAAATTATCTACTCTTATTTCTGTTTCCAGGGATTTTCTCAGTTATTATGTATTTGTTTACATTCATAGGTATTTTATGAGGACCATTAGGAGGGGTCCTACAGCCAGGTAATCTGCTACCTTAGTTTTGCAGAAAGGCTCCCAGCATAGTTTATAAAGGACACCCCTTTGCTTCCCTTTAGTCGCAAAGAAAAAAATGTCTACCTTGTGTACTTTCTTTATGAACACATTCCAAGAGATATATTGAAGCTGCAGAAAGGAGGAGCCTTTTCATGACAGAGATTTCTAGCATGGAGACAGCTCTGTTAAGAGGAACTAATGATATATTGATTAATGTGAACTGAGCTTGGGGTTATCTCTTTTTTCTTCCTTCATCTACCATCTTACTCTGACACTTTGGGTTCTTTAGTATTGAATTTCTGCTTTGGAGCAAAATTCGACTTTATAATAGTCCTTTCAGTTATATTTATCTGACATAGATAAGATACAAACCCTGTTGGATCATGATCTTTGTCATCCATAGTAATCCCCAGAATCATCCAACTTCAGCAATTGATAACCTTATCCATTATGATTTAACTTGAGAAATACGCTATTGCCTTTTACAAAAAATGTAAACCTTTTCTGAGTGTAAATAAAACTTTCCCTGAAGACATACCAATAGGCATAAAAATAAGCCAAGTAAATGCCCTCATGTTGGAGGCTGGAGGTAGTGACAATGAAATGTCGGATGGGTTGAATTTGAAAGCCCTCGGCATGTGAAAATTGATTACCCTTAGCTGCTCATGCATTTTCCTGGGAATAAGAGCCTCTCTCTTTCCTTGGGAATTGAATAGCCTTTCAGTACACCTGCTGTCTCTTGCTCCCAAACACAGATGCAACTAAATATTAAACAAGAAGCCAATAAAGTTAAATTTAATCTAATATTATTAATGCATCAAAATTGCCAACCTGTTTTTGCAAATTGATTACTTGATTTCTGAACACTTGGAGGACTTTAGATGTCATGAGTATTTTTTTTTTTTCTGCTTCCACTGAGTAGCTGTCCATGTTGATATTCTTCAACCCTTTACTTGACATTCCAACGTCAGTCTGTGTTCAACACAGTGGAAGATGGGACAGACTTGTAACTTTTCTATATGAAGCAACAGAAAAGTGATGAATGGTCAAAAGAAAATGGTGTACTAAAGTAACAGTAAATTCCCTGCAGGCCTCAAACTTTGAGGTAAACTGATTGTGTGTCCTCAAGTAAACCAAGTGTGAACAATCTTAACTGAAAAGAAATTAAACAACAACAACAAAAACCTTCAAAAGGACTTAAATTGATTTCTCATTGGGACATTACTCATCACTGTCAAAACATGATTTGAAAACAAACAAAATGGCATCACTGAAATGTTCTTATTTCAATAAACTTAACGGATATTAATTTCAAATTTATAAGCTACTTAAACTTCATTCCTCCCAGCATCTGTGCCAATCTGAGTCTAACACAGAAGTCATGTTTCATTCAGAAAAAAATGAAAGGGAGAAGAAAGGGGGTAAGAATGAGGGTGGCATCTGGTGGTATGGTTGCAAACAAATAGTTTTAGGTCAACTTAAAACAGGCCTTTGGGTTTTAGAGTAGATTTGTGCTGTGGAAAACACTGAAACAGGATCCCAACATTAATGAACAACCACGAGCCCTGTGAGGTTTGAAACAAGAGGAACAGGATGCTTAGTGCTTGTGAAAAGAGTTCCCTGAAATGTTTTAATTTTAAAGTTTATTTATTTTGAAAGAGAGAGAATGAGTGCGTAAGTGGGGGAACAGGAAGGGGAGAGGTAAGTGACAGAATCTCAAGAAGCCTCCATGGTGTCAGCACAGAACCCCCAGTGGAGGTCGGGGGGTGGGGAGGCTCCACCCATGAACTATGAGATCATGACCTGAGGTGAAATCAAGAGTTGGATGCTTAACCTACTGAGCCAGCCAGGTGCCCTAGTTAGTTTTTAGTTTTAAATCATCTGAGCCTATCTCTAGGTCTTTCCTTCTGTACTCCAAGTCAATGCAATGAATGAAAGCTCACTGTAATTTCTACACATCCTATCTTCTTAGCAGTAAGTTGCTAAGCAATTCAGGCAAAATACATTCTTTTGATATGAACCACATTGGTGCCTACCCTGTATGGGTACTCAATATCTTTTGAATTAAGTAGATGTATGGAGTCCTAAAACTCAGATTGGTGTCACATTTCAGTTTTGAAAGTGTATTTACTAAAAGAAAAATGGATGTTTTATTTTTTATTTTAAACTGTTAGATCACAGATTAGTTCCTTGTTGTGAAATACACACATTAATAAATTCAGGAACTTAGTTTTTAAAAATATACATTTCAACCTAAAATCCTAACTCAAGAAAAGACTAAGAATGAATGGTTAAATAGAAGTACACATTTTCTTATTGATTACAGTATTCTGGAGTCAAGAGTGATGGTTTCTTAGGTCAAATAAAAAGCTCATAAAAGTACAATGATTAATTTTTTCCACTTTATCTTATCACATAGTCAAAACACTAACTGAATATGTATTAAGCAAGGTAGATTTAGTCTGCATTACACCTCTACAATGCCAAAATAATAATTCCTTTAAAAAAAAGTCTCTTAAGTAGTGTCCATCAAATAGGATGAAAGTTTAATTTATTGGGTCACATTATTTAGTTTTATGTTTAGGAAATGATTTTATCATTTTTTAACTTGTTTAGCTATATATTTGAACTACATACCAATATATATAATTGTGAATAATGGAATGTTGTGTTATAGATTTTAGGTTGTAATTTTGAACACAAATGTTTTTTCCTACAGAAAATAAGCCCTATATATTACATTTGGTTGCTAGAAGAGTCTTGAGAATCTTATCTAAAATAAACGTACTTAAAATCACTTGGGTTACCAATAACAACACCAACATCAAATTGTCACTTCTGATAGCACTTGACTCTGACAAAAATTTACCCTGGATTTGAGGAGCCAATCCCCTTTGCAGAAAGTGCACGCTGAATCATGACCTCTCATGCAATCTCACTTGACAAGAAAGAAAACTGAGTCCTAGAGAGGTAAGCCTTACTTAAGAGAACTAGTTAATAGTGACAAAAACTTAAGTTTGTCAGCTTCTAGTATAGTCCTTTTGCTATCATATGAAATAGTTAGGACTACCTGATCTTAGATACATGGGAACATTTTTGGTACATTTCGAGTGGTAAGAATCATGATTTTCCTTGGTAATATAAACTACCTATAGGACCAGAGTATAACAAAGCTGTATGCTAATTAACAAAATATTTCTTTGGAAACATTCATTTATTGCCTGTTTTGTGCCCGGCTATGTGAAGGATAGCAAGACAAGAGCCTCTCTTATGCGGTCTAGTGGAAAAATCACTGTCTTGAGATTTGATAAAAAATAAAGAAAACTACATTAAATACCTACTGCATACACTACATCAAAAAAAGATGTTTTTTTATCACTTTAATTTTGTACACAGAGGTAAGATATGTATTCATATGCGGTCCATTTACAATAGCCAAGATAGAGAAGCAACCTAAGTATCCATTAATATGTGAATGGATAAAGGAAATGTGATATCCTGGCATATATACATATATCACATCTCCTTTATCCATTCATCTATTAATGGATACTTAGGTTGCTTTCTAAGTGTCATATATATATATATATATATATATATATATATATATATATGTCATTGCATATATATATATGATGCATATATCATGATATATCATTGCATATATATGAGTATACACACATATATATGCAAAAAAATATTAGCCATAAAAAGCAGGAAATCTTGTCATTGTGACAGCAGATGCTGTCTAGGATGGATCTTCAGGGTATCGGACCAAGTGCAATATGTCAGCAGGAGAAAGACGAATACTGTATGATTTCCCTTACATGTGGAATTTCAACAACAAAACAAGTGAGCAAAGAAAAGAGAAATAAACTCAAACATACAGAGAATAAACTGGTGGTTGCCAGAAGAGAGGAGGGGGTGGGTGGGTGAAAGAGGTAAAGGGGATTGAGAGATGCCAACTTTCAGTTATAAAAGGAATAAGTCACAGGGAGAGGAAATACAGCATAGGTGATACAGTCAATAATATTACAATAACTGTGTATGGTGACAAACGGCAAGACGACTTACCATGGTGATCATTTCACAATGTAGATAGATGTCAAATCACTCTGTTGTACACCTGAAACGAATATTGTTTGTCAACTATGATACAAAAAGCTAAAATACGTTTCCAAATATGATTTCTTTCTCTTCTTCTTACATCCTGTTCCTTATTTGGACCTGACTTGTAAAATAATGAAATAGAATGGTTTTCCTCCTTTATCCAGCTCTGTTGACCATTTTCTGTCTGGCAAAATGGCATAGATGATCTGGTACTGCGGGATAATATTTTAAAACAAGCAGGAATATTTGGTCAGTCATATTAGGTTATTCTTCTCCTTTGGCATATTGAATCATTGCCTCTTTTGCAATATATAAAAATTTTAAATCGACTCAATTCCAGTGACCATCTGCCAACTCCCCTCTGGGATTTTCCTTGAGTAGGAAAAACAAAACAAAACACACACACACACACAAACCCAACAACTAAATAGGGAATCATTTGGAAATAGGAAACAGAAAAGACTTATATTCTCAGCCGAACCCAAACTGACTTTGGAATAAGTGTTCTGGGAAAAAAGAGTTTTAAAAAATCAGTTACCCTTCTCTGACTGATGCTGGATAAACTGGGAAAATCATCAGGATCATATCCTAACGTTACACTAATTTTAAAAAGACATATATAATGATAATAGTATCTTTTAAGTTATTCACTTAGATATTTTTCAAACTCCACCAAGAACAAATGACGGTTAAAATAAATGCTTAGCTATATTCAGTGTTAAAATCTTCACTTTAGTAATGTTCTTCTAGTATATTTATTCTCCCCCAACGACAACTGTGAATTTATGTTAACTTAAAAAATTTAGTGGTATTTCTATAGACATCAACAGACTTGTCCATATTAATTAACTGAATCCCTTTTAATCAGGCACAAATGAGTTATTTAAATTAACCATAAACTGTTGAGAAAAGAAACAATGCAATTAGAATGCAAAACTAGATTGATTCCCCTGCCCCCAATTGTCAACTAAAATTTAACTTGGATGGGAACCAGAACGCGCTTGACATAAGAGGTATGGAATTATGATTCGATTGTCTTAATTTTAGTATTTAAATATGTTTGGAAAATGGATTATTTACCTTCTGCCTATAGTTAGTAGCTCCTATTCTGTTAAGTCCCCAAACAGGACCCCAGAATAGCCTGTTCTTCAAACAAGAAGATCACCACCCTGCAAAGTGATTAGTAATGCCTAGAATGTAGCAGGGGTCCTGAATAATATAGAGATAATGTTTATAGGTGGTTTAAGGCAGGTGTTTCACATGGCTTAGAATGGATAAAACCTGATGAGGATTGTGCACCTTTTTAAAAAACACTTATTTTCTAGTTAACATACGGTGTAGTCTTGGCTTCGGGAGTAGGACCCAGTGATTCATGTCTTAAATTTGACACCCAGTGCTCATCGTGAAAAGTGCCCTCCTTAATACTCGTCACCCACTTAACCCCCTCCCCCACCACCCATCCACCCTCTCCAGCAACCCTCAGTTTGTTCTCTGTATTTAAGAGACTCTTATGGTTTGCCTCCCACTGTTTTTATCTTATTTTGCCTTACCTTCCTGTTTGTTCATCTGTTGATTTTCTCAAATTCCACATATGAGTGAAATCATATGATATCTGTCTTTGACTGACTTATTTGTGCACATTTTGACATGGAACAGTTCGGAATTGGTGGACACAGCCAGGAGAAAGTTTTAAAAAACATGTTGAGAATTAAACAGTCCTTGGAAAAGCCCAGCCAACCATTCTATTCTACAAAGAGGTGATTACTCGCATGGAATCTAGTTGAATAGGTTAGGTAAATAGATTTTCAGAAAGTTCCTGAAATCAACAATAAAGTTATTTGTAATTTTGTCTTCCAGGGAGAGGTGGTTCTTGAATAATAATAGTAAGTGTATTACTATTTGAAATAGTAATACTAAATGAAATACACACAGAAGCTTGTGTCTGTATATAGATTCTGTTCTCAAGTAATTATTGCCATAAATATTTTTACAATATCGATCAGTAAACCTGAAACTCTGCTTTCTAATTAGCTGATTACTATGTAATAGTTGTCATTACTAATAAAGATTATCTAATAGGATTTATACCAGATACGTGCCCTGAGCCATGTTTACCAAATGAAAGTCTGAGAGTAAGCCTGTTACCATTTGTTATGGTTCTACATATAGATAAAGATTTACATATGCCTTTGGAGGAACAATGTGATCAGATTCTTCACAAGCCAAAGAATGCAAGGTTTTCACCAGCCCATTAGAGTCTTTTAGTCTGTAGGGGCACCTGGGTGGCTTAGTCCATAAGTGGCCAAGGGGCCAACTTCAGCTCAGGTCATAATCTCACAGTTCATGAGTTCAAAACCCTCATTGGGCTCTCTGCTGTCAGCACAGGGCCTGCTTTGGATTATCTGTCCCCTCACTCTCTCCTCCCCTGCTTGCACTCTCTCTGTCTCTGTCCCTGTCTCTCTCTCTCAAAAGTAAATAAACATAAAAAAAATCCTTTAGTCTGTAGAAAATTAAAAACGAAGCGTTTTCCTTGTTCACGGCTTAAAAGATAACATGATGTTCTTTTCTCCAGGCTAAAAAACGTGAAGACAGGTAGGTGGCAGGATAAGGAGTGGGAATAATAGAAAACCTCCAGTTTTTACTTTAAGTGGGGAGCAGCAGTGTTTCAGCAAGCCTGAGACGTAATGTTATGTACTCCACTACCTGTGGCAACTTGGACGTGTTTGTCTAAAGGGTGATAGATAGCGGTGACCCCTTCTCTTCTCTCCTGCTATCTGCTCATAGTTATAGTGATGTATTAGGTTTTCCTTGGCATAGCAAAAGCTTTCAAAAACCTACTTGCTTTTTTTTTTTTTTTTTGGTCAGGGTTTGAGTGCCTTTACAAAACAAAACAAAACAAAACAAAACAAATCTCTCCTATTTATCTTCCTGCAGTTTGAATTGCCTAATGCTTTCCAGTTTCTTTCTGCGGCCTGCTCCTGACTGCATGGGCAGGGAGAACAGTGCGTTGAAATCTTATTAATATTTTTTACTTCCATTATGATCTCAAGTGTCCAGCCAGAGTATAAAGTAAGACAGTGTGCCCCCTCCTTGTCCTAAATATATGTGGCCCCCATGTTTAGTTTCAGTATCCAAGACTTACCTCAGTCTCTTGCTCTGTGTATGTGGGTACAGTCACTTTGAAACTTGGAGCTCCAATTTCCAAAAGTGACTATGAAGGTAGAAAATAATTCGAGTATGGAAAAAGTGAATAAACCCACAACGCCGTTCATTCATTCACTCATTTATTTTTTTAACATTCTGTAACAGAATTAACCGCACTTCGACCCTGGAAGAGCGGAAAGTGAAGCTCACCCCCAAGTTGAATTCCTTACGAAAAAGAAAGAATTGTAGGATTTTATTCCATTTTCCAATCGATAACCTTCTTCACTTCTGTTACATTTTATGTAATGAAGTATTTCTATTTATTTCTAGTGCACAAAAGCATTGCTACTGGGTATTTTCCCCCCTTTTTAGATACAATGAGATGGAAACAGCTTAGCTGGGTTGGAAAAGCTTGTAGTTCAAAATATCTACATTTCAGTCCCAGCTCTGTACTTATCAGATACGTGAGATCGAGCAAGTTACGTATCTACTTTGAGATTGCATTTTCTCATATGGCAGCTGGAATAGTTGTATCTGCTTAATTGAGTGCTTATGAGGCTCAAATGAGGCCGGCTGGTACTGTTCCTTCAGTCTTGTGGATCTGATCTCTTAACCACGTCTCCACTATAGTCGGTACTCAATTAAGGGTCAACAGACAGAACATGTACTGCCTGCAATCCACAGAAGCTTTCCCAAGGCAGATATGTTGAATGCCAAAGGCACGGGGTTTCAAAGTTTGTATCTTGTGTTTCTCAAGTGTAAGTGGTAGGGAAAGTGAAGCCCATAGAAATCAAGATGCTTACTCGGAAGAATTCACGTGGTCAGTGGCCCATCTAGGATCAGAATTTACCTCCTGATGTCTAGGCTGGTGCCATTTATATTAACCATATGACTGTGTAATCCATGGAAATTGGATCTTATGTGGAGTGTCATTACAATTGCACTGAAAAAAAAATGTTCGAGAAAAACATTTCTCTCATCGCTTAGTAAATTCACTGGTTGGAAGGGTCAATATTCATTCTGTAGTAAGACACATTAATGTTAGTCAAAGTATTACAGATAATGAAGATTCTACATACACGTTGGTGTATTGACTGATCTACACAACCCTCATTTACTAAGTACTTGAGTATCAGCCACGAGTGTAGTTATAACAACACTGTGACTGGCTCAGGGAACATCCAGAAGAAATCACAAGCCCTCTAGTGAAGAGATGTGAAAGCAAGTGACTTCACATCCTAGTAAGGGTTTTAAAAGGAGGGAGGGGGTTTTAGGGGACAGATGTCAGATTGTCACAGAGAAGTAGGAATCTTCCAGATATGTGGGGCAAAGGACAACCTCACTTAAGTTAGAAGGAGTAGGTAGCAGAGGCCAAGACAGAAGAATGCATCAATATAAAATCGTGAATAAACAAAGTAACTTTGGTTGACTGGAGCTTAGTCTTTAAAGGAACCATCAGTGGGATACAAAGCTGACTGAATGATCAGGGGCAGATCCTGGGAGCTCTTAACATTCTGTGGTGAGTTTGGCCTTTACTAGGTAGCTTTTTATTTCAACATACTATTTCAACAGTTAGGTTGTGGAAAATAACCATCAAGTTGTCTAACAGGAATTGGGAACATTTACATGATAGTTGTTAATGTATCCAGCAAATATTTATAATGCACTTGCTTGGTAATTGGGAGGAAATCCCTCTGCAACTGATAGGGCTCAGAGGGAAATGTTATTAGTCTGAGGATAGCGAAAGAGCCCCTGAGAAATCAATCTTTGACCAAAGCGATCCCCATTAGTGCCCAGAAGGAAAACTTACCAGACAAACATTTAAACATGATGGAAGTGGGCATTTTCCAATGAGAACTATGCAAGACTCCTTGTTTTTCACTTGGTCAGACATAGGAGTAGAAAGATTTCATGTATTCTCTTTGGGTTGGGGGAAAGGGGATATTCTTGGTACATATTGTTCCCTCAGGGTGTCAACAGTGACCCAGCAGTCATAAACTGACCATAACATCCAAACATGTGCAAAATGGCCCCGGTATTGTCACACTCCCTTACATCTGCAGTGCAGCATGGATTTTCCTCTCTGTTTTCCACTCTGCAGAGAAGATTATAAAAACCAATTTCCTGTCATTATTTAAATTAATATTATCTTCTAGTATGTGGCTGAAAGTGGTGCCCAGGAGTTTGCTGCCTAAGGAGAGAAGGAAAGACATTTGAAAATTAATGACATCATTGTTTAGTAGAAAGGTAACTGAAAAGCAAAGTTGTTTACATAAAAATGGGCATTTTAAGGGAAGAAAAACATTAAGTAGTAATAAAAACAGAGATGCATCTGTTCTTTATTTCTCCTTTTGAATGTGTTCTCCCCACCAATTTCAACAAAGAAGAGAAAATTTTCAAGTATGTTTATTCCCCCTTAAACAGGACTTTAACTGGCAGTATGTAGAAATACTAACAAAGAGAAAACAACAACAGTGGGGCTTTAAAAAATGGGTAGAAACCAGAAATGGTTGCCTAAGTGGTCTGTCTTTTAAAGTCTGGCTTTAGATAATGATGAGAAGAAAAACTCCTGTAAACCTTCTTGAGTTTCACATGCACATTTAGAACACTTCATAGGAGGGGAAAGTATATAATCAGGCTGTTTCACATACAGATTTTTTTTAACGTTTATTTATTTTGAAAGAGAGAGAGAGAGAGAGTGTGTGTGTGTGTGTGTGTGTGTGTGTGTGTGTGTGTGCGTGCGCGCGCGCACAGGGAAGGGGCAGAGAGAGAGGGAGAGAGAGAGAAAGCAAAGCAGGTTCTGCACCGTCAGCGTAGAGACCGACATGAGGCTCTATCTCACAAATACCGTCAGATCGTGACCTGAGCTGAAACCAAGAGTTGGACACTTAACCGACTGCCCCATGTTTCACATATAGATTAAATGGTAACTACCTTACTGATGTGAAAATCACATTTAATCTAGAATTTTTTTTTCAGTAAATCTTTCAAAATTGTATCGTTTCGAATGTGTTAGGACCTTCCTTTCTCAGTCTTATCTGGGCACAGTAACTACAAAGAAATAATACTAGGCTAGTGATCTTGGTTTTTGCTCTCTTGCTCTGTCTCTGGATCCATTGGAGCAAACCTCTACTCCCATGAGTGTCTTCCCAGTTCTAGCAGTTGTGTCATAGAAACCTTTTGTATCACCAGGGGTACACTGCTGGGTATTTTGAGCCTGGGATTGCAGAAAGCCAGAGGCTGTCCCAGTCTCCCTCAATGGAATGGAGAAGGGGTAATGACTTCTTCTCCCCACAAAATGCTCCAGTCTCAGTAGTCAGGACACCAGACCCATACTTCTCTTTCTGACACTACAAGCTTCATCTCTCTGATTGTAGACACTTTCTGGGAAAATCTCCATAGAGTTGACCTAAGGATGATACAAGGTCATATGGCAAAGCAATCTTTAAAATTGCACATTTGTTTATTTCTCAGGTAGGCTCAGATAGTCCACTCCCAGGGATCAGGAGTAGAGAGGGCTTGACAGTTAAATGAAAGCAGAGTCAAGTTTTTGATTGCCTAGAGATTAGAAGAGAACCAGTGAGTCCACAGAAAAGAGTTCACATGCACATCTTTCATTTTACTCTTAGGATCAGAGGACCTGCATGGCTTTTGGGGGAAAGAGTGGGTCCATCAGATTTCTCCATCCCGGAATTGGTAGAGCTCCAGGCATGTGCTCCTGCCCCTGCCAAAGTTTTAGTCCTGCTCCAATGCAGGAGCTGAAGAAGCCTGGCAACATGATTGCCTTCCTTCTGTGAACCAGAAACATCTATGGTTTTCTAAGTGTGAGCCTTCCTGCGTTTCTTGGCTACATAAAGCAGTGGCTCATGTTAACAAGACTGAGATTGAGTCGTTGTAAAAGCACCTTTGTCCTTGTAGTGCCTATCAGAGCCAGACAGCGCCCAGATGGACTTTCTGAAGCATGGTACCATGCAGTCGTTGATGTATGGGCTTTCAACATGGAGGTTTATGTGAAAAATTCTCAAACCTGTTTGTATTATTGTGCAAGAGGGAAGGAAAAGGGAGGGAGTAGAAAGGTCAAAGTTGCAAATAAATGAGTAAATGACTAACTTGTCAGTTGTGATTTTGATTTCTGCCAGTTTGGCTAATGTCTCAACTTTGGAAAACACTCAGTGGAAACTTTTTTTTTCTCTTTTTTTAATCAGTCAGGAGAAATGAAAGAAGAGGAAATAGTTATCTACAAAGTGTAAAGCACATTTTCCTTGGTGCTGAATTTTCGTCTGGAATGAATTTTTATGACCACATTATAAACCTCTGAAAATAGAGTTTAGTGGAAGTGCCGAAACTGCCTTAAATATATTTTACTGGCAAATGTGCTCCTGGAATGATTTTTGTAAAGGTAAAGGTATTAATTTTATGCAATCCATATGTATGTGTGTTTTAAAACATTTGAAGGGTTACTTATTTTCAGCATAACTAGCACATAATCAAAGATGGAACAGAATGATTTGAAGAGTTTTTTCAAGAAGAAATTACACATGCTGTCTGTCAAAGGTCCTGCATAATTCATTTTATTCTAATACCATGGTGCATTTAGCTCCTTACGATATAAGCACCGGGGAAGATAGATCAGTCGGGTATGATTCCAGAATTTCCTCCTTAGAGACCAATACCCATTTCATTTCTGATGAGAGTATTCAATCAAAGTGTGAAAAAAAAGTCTCTTTTCCCATCAGGGTGTTTGCAGTTAGAAGTCCAACAATTGATTTGAGAATTTAAAAACAACAAAAATGGATTTTTCTACTAAACCATATCATCCTTATTGAGTGATATTTGAAAGAATAATAAAAAGTTATGATGTGTATATACATACAGTATTTTAGCACAAGACTCTTTGCAGAAAATTCTTAGAATAAAGTTTAATTAAAGTTTGAAAGAAAATCGTATCTCCCATAATAGACATCAGATTTGCCTCCATTTTAGGGTGATTTAGACTGATTTGGCCATGTTGCTATGGGGAAAAAACCTCCAGTCTTGCAATTTCTCTTGGCGCCGAGGCAAGAAATACCAACTGAG
This sequence comes from Leopardus geoffroyi, assembly GCF_018350155.1. Lineage (NCBI taxonomy): Eukaryota > Metazoa > Chordata > Mammalia > Carnivora > Felidae > Leopardus > Leopardus geoffroyi. Next base: position 96,585,459 of record NC_059326.1, on the reverse strand, counting down.
AAAAAGTATAGGCCAGAAGGAAATCATAAACAATTTTTGTAGGAACTTTTAATGCAAATGTTGATGCAAAAAGAAAGAAGGAAAAAGATAAAAAGGCACATCCACTGTTTAAATAGATTATGGGTAAAGTGTTTAAGTGGAAAATTATTGGAAAAAGAAAAGTGAACTCTTTTTTCAATATTTATTATTTTGAGAGAGAGTACAAGCAGGGGAGGGGCAGAGAGGGAGAGGGAGAGGGAGAGGGAGAGGGAGAGAGAGAGAGAGAGAGAGAGAGAGAGAGAGAGAGAGAGAGAGAGAGAGAATCCCAAGCAGGATCCACACCATCAGGGCAGAGTCCAACATGGGGCTTGAAATCACAAACTGTGAGATCATGACCTGAGCTGAAATCGAGAATCAGATGCTCAACTGACTGAGTCACCCAGGCTCCCTGAAAAGTGAACTTTTTTTGATAGAAGTCTCGTGTAGACTATGGTCTCGGTGATTCTACCCTTGTCATCCACACTGCACTGTGTTCTGTATTTGTTTTGGGCATCACAGTTGACAAGATGACATAAAGGGATCTGTTGAAGGAGAGTCACTCAGTCGGGTCCTCTTAATTAAGATAGTAGCTGAGGACCTATGGAAACAAGCTTCCGGAAGCTCATGAAATGACTTCATGTATTAGTGAACACAGGGTGTATTCTGGGTGGTTCTGAGTAGGAAGTATGAGTACCACTGGTTCTAGGTAAGCCAGGTGGATTTTTCTTCAAAACAATGAAGAAGTGTTGGATAGTTAGAGCTCTTGGAAGCTGGAGTAGGTCACCTCATGTACTGAGTTCGTTTTCTGTCACAGGAGAGTTAAAGGAGAAGCTGAGGGATTTAGTAAGAATTAAGGAATCCTGTGGAGTGTTAAATCAAATACTATTTGAGAGTCTGACTGTGACAACTAAGGTATCTTTGAGGTAACTGTGTTTGCAGAGCCCTCCTTTACCTGCAAGAGTACGTTGGTAGACTCTGTCAATCCTGAACCATTGCCCCTTCTGGACGAAGTGCTGAAGCCTTGGACATGGCTGAACAGGTCCGTGGAGTAGAAGAAAGTAGGTGTAATGCCTTTTGCAGAAAAATCACTTAAGGAAACCCAAAGTATGCATGCACCTCAACTTCTACCCTACTCTTCTTCAGGAGAAAAGAGAACATTGAGGCAAGACAAAACGGGAAGAAAAGAAAAGTTATTGAGGCTTACAATAAAGGGTATTTGAGTACTAGGGATATCTAGGTTACTAGCTCAAACTGTTTTAGTTATGGCTTAAGGCTCTGGGTGTCAATCTTACCAGTTGTAAACCTGAAGCTCAGTAGATTTTCAACTCACCTCTGACCTGGGGTGCTCACTGGTGCATGGGCAATGAGTTTCCAGAAACAATTTGTCCTTTGGATGAACAGGGTTGGTATGACAGTTCGGTGTAATAATGGAGATGTTGGCTTGTTGTAGCCTCTTTATACATTCTGTTTTTGTTCTTATAAAAATTATTATTACTCAGCTCCAGAAGCTATAAGCAAGTATCTCCCTTTTACAGTGGATATCAACATGAACTGCACCTTCTATTAACCTGGGTGCTTTTTACTTTTTTTCCATGGATCTATAAATTCTTTACTACTTGAGAGCTCTCTGAAAGGATATACAGAGAGATTTCTTGATCCTGCGTATCCAAAGTCAAAGTCTTTACTGTACTCTCTTTGAAATGTGTTTTTCTCTTTGGTATAGCCTGCAGATGTGAGCTTTCTTAGGGATGCTGAGACCCAAGATTCATCCATCACCTTCACCAGTATTTCAATCTGCATCTCTCTCTCTTCCTAAAAAGTTACTTTAGGTATACCTGGGTGGCTCAGTTGGTTAAGCGTCCCACTTTGGCTCAGGTCATGATCTCACAGTCCCTGAGTTCAAGCCCTGTGTCGGGTTCTGTGCTGACAGCTCGAAGCCTGGAGCCTGCTTCTGATTCTGTGTCTCTCTCTCTCTCTCTCTGCCCGTCCCCTGCTCATGCTCTGTTGCTCTCTGTCAAAAATAAACATATTAAAATTAATATGATTAAAATTTTAATTAAATAGATAAATAAAATGTTACATCAATCTGATCAATTGATATGACAACAATTCAGTTGATGATATTACTTTAGGCAGTAAAACCATTTTAAACTCTCTTTATTTCTTTCATTCCTGTGTAAAAAAAGAGTGGTCCTGTAGTTGGTGGAGAAGAGCATACATTCACAAGTGAATATGAATAAAACTTTGTGTTTCCCACTATTTTTTTTTTAGTTCTGAAAGGTGCCTACCAGTAAGGTAGTTATAATTCTGAATTATACTGACAAAAAGAAACTTAACAATGACAAGTCTTAGGAAGATTCTATTATTTGAATTTCTCACAACAACAGTTTTTTCCCTCAGAAAATTACATTGGTGAACTGTTAAAGCCAATAGCTTTATTTTGGTCATCTTGTTTCTAGTCAGCTAGGGAATAGTTTCTTTTTTCTCCTGAGGTAAAATTGGTATATGACGTGACATAACTTTCAATTGTATAACACTGTAATTGACTATTTGTGTGCACTACAAAGTGTGCTTACCTTCCATTACTGTATAATTAAGTCCCTTCACCCATTTAAAACTTTTTGATGCTGGGTCCTGCTCTATACCAGTAAAATAAGAATCTCTGGAGATGGAGCCCCAGGCATTAGTATTCATTTCTCTGGATGATTCTCACATATGATACCAAGATTCATTATACTGTGTTATTGGATGTACCACAAATAAAGCCAAATGCCTAGTGGGAGAAAAAAGACTATTTGATTTAATGTGAAATTGGCCAGAAATAGCTGATCACTAATTTATGTCAGTACAAGAAGTAAATACAAGGAACAAGCAATCAGAGGGATTTCCTGGTTCCCTGTCTTCCTGGGATATATACATTCAGAAGTGAACCCCAATGGTGACTTTCCTGAACTGAACATAATACCGCAAAGTAGAATGTTCCAATAAATGAGATCAACACTACTGGAATCAGTAATAGATTGGGTTAGTTTGTGATTTGGGCCAAGAGAAGATGTTTCCTATGAAGTATAATTCTGCTAAAAATATATAAAATATCAACATAAAAATACTTGATAGTATGTCATAAGGGATTCCGAGGAAGGTGACAACTTCTCTCAAGGCATTCAGTATTTCTCACATCACCTGGCGCCCTAATAATCAAAAGCCATTGTAATATGACAATGCATTTGCTCATTCAAAAGAAACGTTAGTATGAGAAGAGTTGCGATCCTAATACAGCCAGAAATGGGTATGTTTGGTATATACTGTAAGACAATATAGAATTTATTAAAAACCAACTAGGGTATCAATAGCAAAGCAGTCCCTATTGGAAAAACAGGTGACAACGTATGGCAGTATGGCTGATAATTAGACTATTTCATTGGCATATGACGCATGTCCCTATGTCAGAATTGTGATGTTCTTTCACAAGTTAGAAAGTTACCTTTCTTCTGAGACTGCATCAGTGTGCACCCCTGCGAATCCACTCCCCCAAATAATAGGGCTTGCTACCAGACATGGGTAATGAGGAATAGGGATTTTGTGGTTTGCAGCAGGCTCCCTGTGGAATTTCTTTGAACTACAGAAACCCTGCTACTTGCTGTCTTTCTTGTTTTTACCAGTTGAGCACAAATGCTGCCTTTCAATGCAACTACATGTTCAAAGCACAACATAAAATTGTGTTAGTTTAAAGGACTCATTAATTTCCTTTGTACTCCAAATCCTCTGCGTTAACAAATGCAATATGCTGATTCTATATTCAAACTTATTCCATTTTGGCTGCTATTAACTTCAAAGGAAATCTGAAAAAAAGAGTGTAAGAGTATTAAATTCCTGTGTTGAAAAATTAATACATTACTGACAACTGACCCACTTTTCAGTTCCTCTATTTTATGAAATTTTAAAGTTTTTCTATTTGTAAGACAGATCTGTGCTTAAACTTGTAACAGAGTATTGCTTCCTTAAAGATTAAATCTCCTGCCCTATCAAGTCAGTGTTGTTCTGTCAAAGCTTGCGTGCGGCATAGTTGTTTTAATATCTCCCTCAGAACTTTGCCATTCTGTTTGTGAGTGTGTGTGTGTGTGTGTGTAAGTATTAAGAATACAGATATTTCATATCTAAAATGATAAACTAGAAACAATAGTTAAGGAAAAAGGATGTTGTTTTATATTGCTGGTCTTAAAAATTATCCATTACTTTAACAAATTTTAATGTTTATTTTGAGAGAGTGGGAGAGACAGAGAGAGAGAGAGAGCGAGAGAGAGAAAGAGAGAGGGAGAGGAGAGGGAAAGGGAGAGGGAGAAGGATTCCCAAGCAGGTTCTGCACTGTCAGCACAGAGCCCAATGTGGGTTTCCATCTCATGAACTGTGAGATCATGACCCAAGCTGAAACAAGCAGTCAGACACCTAACCCAGTGAACCACCCAGACACCTCAAATTATCCATTACTTTAAATAATTTTTACCATTCACCTTATTGGGAATTGTCAATATGTGCGCATATTAAGACTCAACTAATATAATTTAAATATTAAAAATGAATAAATACGTGTATAATCCAGTATCATCGCTTAGTGATGGGATTAACTAGGTTATCAATTTAGTAAAACAAATCCAAATAGTTGGCCCTAAATTAGTACCCTTCTAATGAATAAATTAACAAATTTTCCCTGTGATGATGAACTAAGTTTGGTCTTTTACACTGACAAATGCTAAGCAGGATAAAGGAAATGCAGTTGCTAGGTGATATCAATAATTCATTCATTTGATACTAAGCAGAAAGTTTAAATCCCAAGATGATATGACAATTTCTGAAGAATATCTATATCCAGCATAAAGGCAATGTCAATTTCTTAGGATATCTTTCTTCTGTATGAATATAAAAGAAATATATTTTCTATAAAATGAGTTTTAAAAATCTGTTTTCTAGTTTGCTCTTTTAATTTATCATTTTGGTTCTACATTTGTCTAAACAAAGCAAAAACATATGAAGGGAAAAACTCAAATTATTACAACAGTTTTTCATATTGCTACCAGCAGAGCTGAAGCTCATGATTGTGTTTTCAGAATTATTTAACTTGAAAATTGGTACATCTTTCCTAATTCCAAGTTTCTAGACGATTACATTTGGGGGGGAGGGATAGAAATGCTATGAAATTTGAAAGGTTTTTCACCTTAACAACAATGGAGAGTGATGGGAATTGAGGAGGGCATGTGGTGGGATGAGCACTGGCTGTTGTATGGAAACCAATTTGACAATAAATTTCATATTAAAAAACAAAACAAAAAATCTAAAACCAACCAACCAACCAAAAAAAAAGCCCACAACAGTGGAGACTTTGTGCTGATGGTTCAGAAGGCTGGTAAAGCCACATCCGTTACTGGGTTTCAGGGATACTTCCCTTGGGAGCTCTTTCTGCATTAATAATATGGTATATCTTACCATTAAATCAGTAGAATCTAGCAAAAATTTTACATTAGACCTTAATGGTATTTTTATTTCATGTCTTGCCCTGTTATTTTCTGAATAACTATTACCTGTGAAGGTAGAAATGGATGACTCTTACTCTTGGAGAACAATATGGGGGGTCCGCAAAAACTTCAAAATAGAACTACCCTATGACCCAACATTTGCACTACTAGGTGTTTACCTGAAGTATACAAAAATACTGATTTGAAGGGGTACATGAACCCCAATGTTTAAGACAGCATAATCAACAATAGCCAAATTACGGAAATAGCCCAAATGGCCATTGATGGATGAATGAATAGAGAAGATGTGGTATATATATATAATGGAGTATTACTCAGCAATCAAAAAGAATGAAATTTTGCCATTTGCAATGATGTGGATGGAGCTAGAGAGTATTAAGCTAATCAAAATAAGTCAGAGAAAGACAAATACCATATGATTTCACTCTTATGTGAAGTTTAAGAAACCAAACAGAACAACATAAGGGAAGGGAAGGAAAAATTGGAGGAAAAGACACAGAGGGAGTCAAACCATAAGAGACTTAAATACAGAGAACAAACTGAGGGTTTATGGAGGGAGGTGGGCAAGAGGGGTGGACTAAATAGGTGATGGCATTAAAGAGGGCACTTTTTGGGATGCCCACTGGGTGTTCTATGTAAGTGATGAATCACTAAATTCTACACACAAAACCAATTTTACCCTATATGTTAACTAACAAGAATCTACTAAAAACTTGAAATTAAAAAAATGGATGGCTCTTTTTGTTCTATTTATATTGCTTTATCATGACTTTTTTCTCCCTATCAACGTAAAAGCACATGTAGTCAAAGAAAAGTTATGAGATTGAATATAATTAAAGAGTTTATGAAGTGCTTAACATAGCAGACATTCAAAACACAGTAAAGAGATACAACAAACCTGTTCTGGTGAACTGAAAAATACTGGGGTCATGTGTAGACCTCATGCTTCTTTAATGGCAAAATAACTGTTTACCTCCAAGAAATAATTTTCATGTAGAAATGACAGCCACCCAGGTGGCTCAGTCAGTTGAATGTCCAACTTTGGTTCAGGTCATGATTTCACAGTTCCTGAGTTCAAGCTTCACATCAGGCTTTCTGCCGGCAGCACAAAGCCTGCTTCATATGCTCTGTCTGCCTCTCTCTCTCTCTGCACCTCGCCCTCTTATGCCCTCTCTCTCAAAAATAACATTTAAAAAAAAAAAAAAGAAATGACAGCCTTGAGTTGCCAGACCTGCTAATTTTTCTTTCTTTCTTTTTTTTTAATGTTTGTTTTTTTTTGAAGAAGACAGAGACAGAGCATGAGCGAGGTAGGAGCAGAGAGAGAGGGAGACACAGAATCTAATGCAGGCTCCAGGCTCCAAACTGTCAGCACAGAGCGCAATGTTGGGCTCAAACCCACAAACTGGGAGATCATGACCTGAGCCCAAGTCGGACCCTCAACCGACTGAGCCACCCAGGCGTCACCTTTTTACTTAACATTTTTTTTGAATTTTATTTATTTTTGAGGGAAAGAGAGTCAGATAGTGGGGGAAGAGCAGAGAGAGAGGGGGACTGAACCTGTTAATTTTTCAAGAGAAGCCCATGTGCTGGTGTTTTATGTAAAATCTCCCAACATTTATATTTTAGCTTAATTTTTAAAAGTTCAGGTTAAATTTTTTTCTGTGGGCAGGATTTGGCTTGGAGCATGTAAACTTCCCCTAGAAACAAAGAAATGCCCATCAGTGAAGATGATTCTCGTATATGTTAGAATACAGAGTGATAGCTGACATCTCTGTATAAGTTTCTTTTTTTCCTCCTTAGAGCCTGAGTGTATCTTGGAAGTAGCATGACTAGGTCTTGCCATCATCCAAGGTGTCCATGGCCATATTCTTAGCAGCTGTATGAATCTCATCACGTTCTTTAAAGTTTCGTACCCTTAAATTGTTCACGCAAATGAGACTAAGGATGCAGCTAGATAATGTATCAATCATCAGAATAGCATAGTTTCTTGCATTTATTTATTTAAAAGATGACCTTAAAAAATGTTTGTTTATTTCTGAGAGAGAGAAAGCGTGCACACAAGCAGGGGAGGGGCAGAAAGAGAGGTTAGACACAGAATTTGAAGCAGGCTCTAGGCTCATAGCTGTCAGCACAGAGCCTGACGCGGGGCTTGAACCCACGAACCATGAGATCATGACCTGAGCCTAAATTGGATGCCTGACCGGCTGAGCTACCCAGGCACCCCAGTTTCTTACATTTAACAACTTGTTTTAATTTTCATTTTGTGTTTTTGTTGTTTCCCATGAGTAACACCAAAGAATAAAGAGCTGTCTTCATTCGTACGTGATCACACAGGTTAAGTGCTGACTTGAAGACTTCTGAGTATCTCTTCTGTTGGACTCTGAGGACAACACCTCTTTCTGAGAGGTACTGATGTTTTGCAGTTAAAGCTCAAGTTAGGCTCGCATTTTCATTGTGCCACATTACATGCAGATAACAGCTTTTTAACTTCTATATCTCTCTCTTGCTCCAGCAAGATGAACACCGATTTATGATCCCTAGGCCTAAGGAAGGATCTCTTGGGGCATTACCTAACCAGTTTTCCAGTTGTGTTTTAGAGGTAGTGACAACAGCATTGAAATTATGAATTCAGGAGCATTTAAAGGGGTTACCATTACCAGATTCTCATATTTCCAATGGTTTCTTCCAAATTCTTATTTGTCTCTCAGTAATACTTCAGTCTGCTCATAATGGTTTAGAACAGCTGGATTTAATGTGGGAACAGATTTCCCCTAACAGATTTTTCAACACAGTAGTCATTCAGTCAGTGGCTGGGAGTCATAAAGCTACATTGCAGCCTCTTCTCAAAAATTTGTAAGATATTTGAATTATTTGTTAAGAAATATTAGCATGTTATTTTCATCCCTCTCTTGAAATGGTTCTTGGTCTCCCCTCTCACCCCTACCCCACATTCCTGCTTTCCCTGACTCTTTATCTCAAGATTTTGGTCATTTGTATTCCTTTTATTCTGCTGTTTCCTGGTTTCTTACCATCTTAATAATTCATGGAAAAGTGAAACAAAGTCTTACTTCCAATTTTAAATCAATCTTTGAAGATTCTAAAATTCTCTATAGGGAATTCAGCTCAGGGAATACTCCTCTGCCCAGCTGCCATGCCCAGAGATTGCTTAAAGGTGACAAATGAAGGGGTGCCTGGGTGGCTCAGTGGACTGAACATCCATCTGGCTCTTGGTTTCAGCTCGGGTCATGATCCAAGGGTTGTGAGATCCAGCCCTGCCTTGGGCTTCACATTGAGCGTGGAGCCTGCTTAAGATTTTCTCTGCCCTTTTCCTCCACTTGTGTGTGCTCAATCTCTCTATAAACAAACAAACAAACAAACAATTTAAATGACAGGTGAAACTAGCATCAGCAATGAGTAACAAAGGTCACTGCAGACTAGGTTACCTGGGTTCTGACAGAAGCCAAAGCCAAAGCTGGTTTCTCAGTCTCATGTCCACCATCAAGGTGGTGAAGGGAGGAAAGATTATCTCCTCACTTTCTCAACTCAAAGAAGCAGTAATAAATATGATTGGGTATAGTCTCAGAACACTGAGTAGCTAGGTTGACCAGCTGGCAGAGTGACTGATATTAAAAGGTCAGATACTTGATTTTCTCTTCCGTCTCTTCCATGAGAAAAGTTGGCAAGCAAGAATGACAATGGATTTAGGAATACCCATCAGTTTATTAGCCCAAATGGAAAGTGATTATGGAGGAGATCAAGGAAGCATGAAGTGGGGCTACATGGATACCAAGGAATGGAGAAATATTTAGAGGTAAACTCTGTTTCAACTTGGCGAGAATAATGAGTTAAAGCAGATGATCTAGGATGTCTTATGGGTCTCTAACTTCAGAGACTGGACTGCTGGTCATGACAATCTGGAAATAGTGAATACTGTTTGGGGGTTCTAAAGGTTTGAGAGGGAGGAAGGATGAATTACATTATAATATGTTGAATATGAGATGTCTGTGACACTACATACAGGCAGTGTCATTATTCAGGAAAGGCATAATAGATTTAAATTTCAGAAAAGAGGCTTACGAGGATGTACAGTATGGAATTAACAGAAAAGAGCATGGACATGCCCACTATATGTGTGGAAAATGTTGCATTCTAGGGATCACAAACCTTAGAGGAGTTGATAAGAGGGAAGTTGATAAGTTGATAAAATGAAGGGAGGTGATAAGGAGAAAAAGAATAAGAGATAAGGAGCCCTTTGGTGTTAAAGGGCTGCTATAGAGTGATAAGTTGACCTACAAGGAAACTGAGCAGTAGCCAGTGAGATGGAAAATTAATCACCACAAAATGCGGGCATAAACCCTCAGGAAAGCATTTTACATTGAAGACCATGGACAGCACAGTGAATAAATAAATGAAAGCAATTAGGGACTTAGACAAGAGAAATTATAGAAGTAAAGGTAGTATAAATTCAGGGACTTGAGCAGTGGGTACAAAAACATATGATTACGAGAAAGAACTGGAAACTCAACGGAACTAAGAGAGATTTTTCATTTTCCTTTTTCACTTGATGGTGTGTGTGTGTGTTAAGATGGGGACAACTTACCCGTGTTTACAGGGTGTGGGGATGGAAGATAAGGGAGACAGAAGAGAGAGAAAGCGTGAAGTTATAGGGGAGGAAAGAAGGAAACAAGAGCGAGTCTCAGAAGGGTGACTGAGCAGAGGTGGAAAAGTGGGTCCTGAAGCATAGAAGGTACTGACAAGAAGGGGGTTTGCAAGATGAGGGCAATGACCTGTGTTGGTGCAGGGCAAAGAATGTCTAAACTTGATTTCTTCATAAGTAGAAAAGAGTTTCTGCTGATTGGCTGAGCTCGAGGGGGTTCATGAAGAGTCGGAACAACCAATATGGGAAATGACAGAAGCTGCACAACGTGGTCATTTAAGGAGAAGGAGGAGTGATCCTAGAGATGGGGCATTTCTCTTATTTTGTATTAAAATAAAGGGAGGTGATAAGAAAAAGAATAAGAGCTAAGGGGCCCCTTGGTGTTGAAGAGTCGCTGTAGGGTGAAATGCTCACTAGTGGTGCTCAGACCATGGGCTTGCAAAAGCCTGGAGCTCCCACTCACCCGGTCTACAGGATACTGAATTTCTCCTCTAAGATCCTGATCCATTCAAGGATTCTGTTTGGGATGGTGATTTCCTGCCAAGTTCAAACTGCTTTGAGCCTCGGGTGCAATTTGAAAAGCTCATGACCAATAAAGGAAGGACTTCAACACGGAAAGAAATGGGAAAGCCATTTATATTGACAAATTGGTAACATTGCCCTCTAACATAGCCATTAACTAATTAGACACCATTTCAATGCAAGGAGTTTGTCTCAGTGTCTTTGCTCAGTTGGAACTGATGAAAAGTGCTTTTATTCTGTTTGCTTATAACTTGAGCAAGTTACCTTTGTTCTGGGGGCTCCACCGCATATTTCCGGCTCACTCATCTGTGGCTGAATTTAATGAGACCTACATCTTGCTGTGAAGTAGGTTGTGGCAATTATTGTGATGATTATTAAATCATTTTCCCCAGTCCTTTTAATCTTGGAAATGTTTAATTTTCCAAACCCCAAGTCATCTGGTAAAAGAAAAAGACTGCAAAAGCATCAACGCTCCCCTACCTTGGCCTAAAGTACAGGTTTTCCCTCCCATCTCCTTGATATTTACCAACATCCATTATGGAAACTAAAAAGCAGCAGTAACCCACATCATGAGGCACTTGCTGTTTGTTTGGAGGTATGAGATTGAAAGTTGAGAAGGGAGACCAACACGAAACTTAAAGGTTGTCATGGCAAAATGGTGAGATGGCGTATAAGGATGATATTTTGGAAGTCTACGGTTTTATTTTTTGGAAATTCATGTATAAGTGTGTATATATGTGTGTGTATGCATGTGTGTAATATATTACATATATTATATCTCATATGTAATATACATAATTTTTATTATATATTTTACCATATATTATATATAAAATATATTTGTATTTATATTCTATAAATGTATTTTATATATAATTTTATATTATGTATGTAATAGCATTTTTTTGCTGAACTCTGAAGATCCTTATTTTTGAGTATATTAGTGTATATATTTTGAAAGATTGTGAGTTGCTGGGAAGACATTTTGGAAACTTATTTGCATTTCTTACCTACTTTCTTACTTATGTCAGTTACAGCCGAGATGCCCACACATGCAGTTTGCCCAGCAAAGTTCCAGTTTACCTCTGTTGTCTCTGATGTAATTAGTAATTGTGTCTTTCTTTCACTTTGTCTTAAAAGGCAATATTTATGTTCACCTTACCTTGGTATAGAGACCACGTTGTAGTTGACCTAGGATAGCAAGTGACAATAAAGCCCTACTTTCAATTTGGAAAGTCTTTTCAGTTTGGTTTTCCTGGTAGGATGTGTTGTAAAGTGACCCTGATATAAACCCTTGCTGGCTCTCTTAGAAATGGTAAGAATGCCTGCATTTCTGCAACTTATCAAAATATAGGAAAATGTGAATGACCTTATGGTTATGCCTTTTGCAGCTCATTGCCAAAGCTATATTTTACTATAAATGTAAGAGCTTGAAAACACTGTCAAAAGCAGATCCTGAAAATGCTACAGATTTCCTTCCATAAGTAATGCAAAGTGGGGAATGATTCATTTCTGCCTGTGAAGTTGAGAAAAATAAATATTTGATGATATGACAGTCATCTTTGAAAAATAGACTGCTTTGAGGAATTCATTAGATTCCTTTATCACTTTTACTTAGAGAATATTGAAATTGCTTCTGAAATAATCAACATGTTCTACCAAAGGTAGGGAAAGCATGTTATGTCAGTATGAAAACAACGTGCAGTTAAGGTGTAGGACCATGTACAGAATTTAATAATTTTTTATTGGCTTTTAAGAAGTTGCCTCATTGTCATGTTACTTCTGAAGGATTAGAAAAAGACAATGAAAACAAACTATTATGATGAGTTTGCCTATTACAGCTCACTTTTACCGAGCAAGATGGAACTGATAGGGTATACACAAAAATCAAATTCTTTCTTCCCTGCCACCCCCTGTTCAAACCTACCCCTAAGCAAACCAACTTACTTTGCCAAAAAATCCTTTCCTTGCCCCTGGGTGAAATCAGGTGTATCATGGAGTGTTTATGACCCTTCTTAGATAAAATCTAGCTGCTTTTAGACTCAAAAATGGCCTTATTTGAGTTAAGATGTCTCTGATAGGGAATTAATCATATAATTAATCACATAATTTCAGTCTTGGGTTGGGCTTCATGAAAGGGAGCTGATGATAGTTTATTGTCTTTCTCTTCATTTCTTCCTTCCCTACATTCCTCTGCAAGGACAGGGATTTAGGAGAAAGAGGTTAGGTGGTAATTATAATTATAGTCCATCCTTGGTTTACTCTCAGCTTGGAACATGTACAAGCCCATGGGATATTCTGGGTTTTCTAAACCCATATTCTGCTCTTGTACCCTGATTGTAGCTTCCTTGGGGCAGGCAATACATCGGGTTCCGTCTTTCAAGACTTTCAAATTGGCCACAGATGCCTGATCCTTGGATTACAAAAGTGAACTCCACACGGATTTGCTTTGTTGGGATCTCTTTACCCCTTTGGGTGATCTTACTGTGTAATGTCCCCTTTAAAATAGTTTTAGGCCGGTCCCTCTGTGGGCCCAAGCAAAAACTCATATATTCTTTCTCACAGGTGGAAGGACAGTGGCCTGCCAGAGCAGTTCTGATTCTCTTTGCCATGAAAGACAATACTTCAAGGTAAGCATATTGTCTCCATGTGCTAGGAAACAACCCTTGCTTCTCTGCATGTTGGGAGTGGTAAAGAAATTAGCATACTGACAAGTGTCCCATAGGAAATTTTTTCTCAGCCTCTTTAACTTTTCAAACTTCGTGTTACCTTAAGATAGGGACATAGTTTCATGTGGGAGAAGAAAGACAATTCCACACGACTTTGGCCATCTTCCCCACCACCAACGGAATATATTTAATCTCTTAGTATGTCCCATATAGATGGTCTAGCACATCTTTCAAGAATAGAGGTTGGCAAACTTTGGCCTGCTGGCCTGCTACCTACTGGTACTCTGAGAATGATTTTTATGATTTTAAATAGTTAAAAAACAGTCAAAAGAAGAAGAATGTTTTGTGACATGTGAAAGTCATGAGAAATCCAAGTTTCATTGTCTTCAGAGTTTTATTGGAACATCATTCCCGTTCATTGGCATGTTACCTATGATGCTTTCTCCATACGACGGCACAGTTGAGTGATTAAAAGTTTGTAAGCTGAAAAGCTGGAAATATTCACTCTTGAGTCTTTTTCAGGAAAACTTTGTTTACCCCTGCTATAGAATGTAGGCTACTTGGCATTTATTTTACTGTTCTTGGCTATTGAGTTTTGAGTGAAACTGAGAGAGTAAAAGTTCCATTTTAATATCCTTTTATTCTTCATATGAAAACTCTCAAGATATTCGCACTCTTAATTTATGATTCTTTAAATATTTTCCTTAATGTTTATTTTTGAGAGAGAGAGACAGAGAGTGGTCAGGGGAGGGGCAGAGAGAGAGGGAGACACAGAATCCGAAGCAGGCTCCAGACTCTGAGCTGTGAGCCCCGAGCCCAACGTGGGGCTTGAACTTACAAACCATGAGATCATGACCTGAACTGAAGTCAGACGCTTAACCGACTCAGCCACCCAGGCACCCCTCTTAATTTATAATTTTTGGATCTTTCCATTATCCATCTACATAGAGGTTTCAAGAACATAGGCAGTACCCTGTGCTTTCTCATTAGGAATATTTGGGGCTGGAAATGGTGTACACCAGACCTCTCCAGAATAATTTATAACATAGAACATTTAACTTTTGGGACAACCCAAAGCTTAGGATCAAAGCCCAAGTTACTACGAGCCGCACATTGTTGGGGGTCTGTTGGCAGTGCCTGGTGGGGTGAGGGATCCGCCTGCCTGGTTTCAGTTGAGGATGGTTTCTTCTTAAAGTCATGAAAGGGTGGAAAATTACGACTCTGATGTCTCAGCAACTTAGATTTGAGTAGGGGAACTACATAAAGAAACAAAACAGAAATCACAAAATGATAACAGATGAGCAGAAATGTTAATTTGGAGAGTCACAAGTAAGATGGGTAGGAATTACCAGCAGCCCTAATGCTGCATGGCATTCCACAAAATAATTTACGTGATTGTTTCCAGAATTTGAAGTTTGGCAGAACTGGCTATTAACTATATGAAAACTCTTTATAATTTAGGTAAAAGATACACGTATAAATCTGCTTTGGGTGGTCTCCACGGACTCCTTGATGGTTTCAGAGTATATTGTACATTTCACATTCTTTGTGTGTTTGCTCAGAAGATTTCCTTAGACCAGAGGCACATAGGTCACCCTCTTAAAAAATCCTACCTGGTCTTTAAGAGTTCACTCAATTTTATCTCTGCTGTGGCATTAATTGTACTCTCTTTCTCTCTTAGCATTTTATTATTCCTCCTAATTGTTTCAAAACCACATTTTATTGTGCTATATAGTTTGCATTTGTATCTCTCTCTCTCTCTTTTTTGAAAGCGGGAACCGTATCTTGAGTGTTTTGGCTTACCACAACCCTGGTCCTTAGTAGGTTTCACAAAAACTAGCTATTGAAAAAAGGCAGACTTTTAAGTTTAATAAGCTATTTAAGTTCAATAAAATTGAAGCATAAGTCAAAAAAGTGACTATTGATCTGTTTCTATGCAAAGTTACAGTTTTCATTGCCCATTTTTTCCCCAGAAAAATCAATGTTGCAGTGCACAATTAGCTCTTATAGAGTTACTGCACAATGAAAGCCTTACCATCCTGTGGATGCTCTCTATCTATGTATCTATCTATATATCTATGTATCTATCTGTGTACCTATTTTCAATTTTGGAAGATAAATCTGAAGAAGAATCTTAAAGAGTTTCCTCTTTAAGGGAATAAAAAAGGGTATCCTGTATGCATCTATATGAGTTCAACTGAGTCAGAAAGTCCAGAGGTCATTCATACAAATCAGCATGCAAAGTGCTTTCAGATGACATGGTGTTTCTACGATACCTACTTTCAGTGGAATATGAGTTGTGGATGGGCTTGGTTTGGCCATGCAAGCTTTGCTAGAGTACTCTTTTGCAAGACATTGTAGAATTTCCTTTAGGGAGTTTTCATAAGTTTTATATATCTACACTTTTGCTCAGGATAGTTTCAGGCCCAGAGTCCTGCATTAAAAAAAGGAAAATTGGCTATGTAGGTGGTAACTGAATTCCATTTAGCCAGTGCTTACCATCTGACTTGATTTGATTTTTCACCTTTATTCCAAAAATTGCTTCTATTAAAATGGTATCAAATTGTTATATAAGGATACTGGTTCTAAAAAAACTCTCTTCATTTTTTTTTTAAGAAATCATCATAAATATTTTCTGAGTAGGCATTTAAGCAGTATATTGTTGACTAGTTGAATGCTAGTTGAGTAAGTAAATGACAACAAAGTAGAGAAATAACAGCATCATGGAAGTTTATGATGTTTGCTCAAATCTATTTATTGGTATCTATTCACATCAAATTACCCACGTTTCTTTATTGTATTCGTTTTACAAAAAGAAAAAAAAAGAAAAAAGGTGGGAAGCCTTATTATTTTTTTGCATTGACTTCACATTGAATATGGTCATTAGGCAGACTTATTTTGGAGTTTCTCCATCTCATATTCCAAGAATAGCCAAATGACTTAATACAAACGTTCCCGAGGTATTATTAGTCACTGGTTTTGAAATTTTACTTTCAACACTGTTCTCTAGACAAGTCATTTCATTTCCATACCCTAATTTTTCCATTTTCTAAATGCTAGGACTATGACTGTTTTATGGGAATAAGTGAAAGTTCATCAAATTTTACTCAAAATAAATTTGAATTTTTTAAATAGAAGTATGAACACTGTATTACATAGGGTATCATTTTATGTAATGACAACATAACTTATTATACTTGCCTATTCCAGTGTGTAAGTCATGTTGTTATTTGTCTTATCCCCTGGAAAGATGTGCTGGGAGGAAAGTAGACACTTTACCTGGGCATCTAGGCTTATTCATGCATTTGAGGACAGCCAGGATGACCTAACACCCATCCATTCTGCTATGTGTTAATTTGTGTGTGGAAATCACTTTTCTGAAACACTGGATTTTGGAGAGGGATGCATTGCCCGCTTTCTCTGAAGGGATGCACTGGGGAATGGAAGCATCTATTTGAGTCAACTTTCTCTATCACGATGCAAAGATTTAAGGCAGAAGGTGAAATGTAGTTAGATAATGATGTAAAAGTTCTGTGGATTACTTGAGGTGTGTGTGTGTGTGTGTGTGTGTGTTCTCACATTCCATTTTTGTCCTTTGACCTCTCCTCATTTCTTGTTACACATGAGCAATTGTTTGTTTTAGGGAAGCTTATCACTATATAACCAAGGAACAAAGGTATCAAATTTTGGCTTGAACTTCTAAAGCTGTGGTTGAGGTGTGAGATGGCAAGATTGGAAGACGGTACATTCAAGCAGAACCACCTTCCCTCTCAGGAGAGTTTGAAGATCCTCTGAATTTAGGAGGGGGAGGGGAGATGGGAAGGAACAGAAGAGTAAGACACTGAAAAAAAATCCTCTTGGAGGAAGATGCTGGAGAACAGGGATCTTTGCTCACAGTTGCTGAGGGGATCTCTTCCTCCAGCCTCTACACTCCATAAGCACCCTGAAAACTGAGATGCTGTACTGTAGAGACACAGAGGAAGGGAAATGAAAGGTGAACAAATGGAGTTTACTCAGCAGGGTTCAAGTTCAGCGTAAATTAGAAATACTCTCTTTTACACTTCTAGATGGACTGGGACCTCCAGCTAGAGAGTAAATGCACTTTTAAAAGAAGGTAAGAAGTGAAATTTCTCACACCCCTGTTTGGGTTTCACACCCTGGGAAGATTGAACTGTCAGAGTCTGTTTAAGGACACATAGCAAAGTGAGTCCTCATTGTTTGCTTGCTCAACTTGGCTTTCCTTTGATTAACACCATGCTTCCGGCCTTCTCCTGGCTCAGATAGCTGTCTACTTGAACTGTCTCACCATTGGCCGTCATCATAGCACGTGTGCTATGCACAAGACAGGGTCTTCCATATGCTTTCATTTCTTGATAAGCAAAATGTATTTACTTTTCTTGTATGCAGTTTGTTAGGGCACTATGAGGTCATCTCATAAACCAGGCAGGTTAAACTTGTGTCTTTCTGTTTTGACATACATGAAGAATAATGTGTTTTCATATCTGTAATGCTAGCTTACTAGGTTATGATTTTTTTTACTTTATTTTTTTAATTCTTTTTATTATTTTTTTAATGTTTATTTACTTTTGACACAGAGAGAGAGAGAGACAGAACATGAATGGGGGAGGGGCAGAGAGAGAGGGAGACACAGAATCCGAAGCAGGCTCCAGGCTCTGAGCCGTCAGCACAGGCCTGACATGGGGCTCGAACGCACAGACCACGAGATCATGACCTGAGCTGAAGTCAGATGTTCCAACCAACTGAGCCACCCAGGTGCCCCGATTTTTTTTTTTTTTAATTTTAAAGAGAGAGAGAAAGAGAGCATAAGCAGGGGTGAAGGGGAGAGGGAGAGAGAGCATCTTAAGCAGGCTCCATGCTCAGCCCAGAGCCCAGCATGAGGAGCTGAAATCAAGAGTCAGGTACTCAACCAACTGAGCCACCCAAGCACCCCTGATTCTTTATTCTCAAGTTCAAGGGTGGGTATATCAAAATTTATGGTGTTGATATAGAATGCAATCCAGAGGGAAAATATTTCCACCCTTGGTTTTGATCTAACGCAACACCGCCCATGACCCCGAATTTTATCAAGTCATTTCTCATTATGGGCTATGCGGCAAACAATTATATACCATGGAACAATTATTTGAGCATTTGAATTTTAATGGGGGATCTTTTAAAATGCTGTGTAATTTGTGGGGGAAAAAGTTGATGTGATTATATATTTACAAAAGACTTTGTTCAGATAAAGTTAATGGACTAATGATCACCTGAGAGAAGAAATGTGTACCATCTAAGACTAATGAGAATGTCCCTTACAGTGTAACTTTTTAAACTTTAAAAAAATTTTTCATTCTTATATTTAATGCTTTAGTTACATACCTTCAGGAAGTATATCATTATATATTCAAATTTATATAAATACTATATAAACGTGTATATGTATATTATATATAATTATACATATAAATATGTACAAAAATCCCCTATATATACACTATTATATACTATGTGTACAGTGTCTATAAATATACACATGCTATACACACACATATATATGTATATACACTCACAGATCTCTCTCTCTCTCTCTCTCACTCTCAAGAGTCATTGTTTACTATTATTCCCTGACTTCTTCATTGTCAACCATGGTGAGGTCTCTGTTTTTGACTCATTTGTTATCTGGTTAGAAACCTTTCTTATTTTCCTTACATTTTTTCTTTCATTTTTTTAAACATTCATTTATTTTTGAGAGACAGAGAGAGAGAGAGAGTGTGTGTTTACAGGGAAGAGGCAGAGAGAGAGGGAGACAAAGAATCCAAAGCAGTCTCCGCATTCTGAGCTGTCAGCACAGAGCCTGATGTGGGGCTTGAACTCATGACCTGCGAGATCATGACCTGAGATGAAGTTGGATGCATAACCGACTGAGCCCCCCAGGTGCCCCTGTTTTCCTTAGATATTTAAATATCCATCATAATTTCCTTTTTCCTAGATAGGTGAATGATACATTGGCCAAATGTGAAATTCTAAAGTTGTAGCTCCCTTTTTATGACTTGTAGACATATTCACGCTCTCTTCTAGCTTCGTGGATTGCGGAAGAATTTTCTATTATCAGTCTCTCAGCACCATTTTGGGATGTTGGAAGTGAACGATAGGGGCGCATTAAGATCTAGTAATAAAAGGCCAATTTCACATAACCCCTGGGCATGCACAGATTTCATAATAGGCCATTTTCCCCAGTGCTCAGGCTTTCAGGTTCTGTGCCAGGGGCTCCAAGTCCAGTCTCAGGTAGCCTTTCTCAGATCTAAGTCATCTCTTATATTCCAGCAACCAATAGACTTAGGCAAGGAAGATAGATTGGAATTATTAATGGAGAAAAATGGAACTGCATACGATTGCCATTTTTCCCAGAATCCTCTGCTCTATTTCTTTATCGTCTCCCTCTTAAAATTTTAAAGAGATCAAACTGTTTCCCTTAGTCCCTGGGAGCTCCTATACAGACTTAGTCCTGAATTAATCACTTCTGCGTTCCATCAGTTAATCATTAGGTAGAATCTAGTCTAGATTCACACTATTCTGTTGGAATCTACAGCTACTTCTAACTTGTCTATGGACACATAGCTATAGCTATACCTAGTTGTACCTAAGCAGATTGTACGTCTCAAGTGAACACTTCTCAAAATAGGAAAATAATCATGCGCTGAGGGTAAGAACAAATAAAAGCATAGCTCTAAAAGGCCCTTGGAAGTAGTTTTCCTTTGAGTGGGCGTGACGTTAATAGAGCAGATAATAAACTCTCTTCAGGGGCCAGAGAAGGACTGTTTTCTACTTATCAGGTATGTTGAACCAGGGTAATCCCCAGGCGTCCTAAAGAGCACGCCAAACTCTGCTGTTATGTTTCAGCCCTAGAAAATAGGGTAGAGCCATCCATACAGATGTGCAGTATTGTTTACACTGGGGCAAGCAGCCATTACCTTACTGATTTTCATTCTCAGTCTTATCGGATTAAGATAGGGAAATATGTGTGGAAGTTTTTTCTCCACGGGAATTGATTTTAGAAGGACAAAGTCAGGAATGCGATTTTGTCCACATTCTCCTTCAACAATTTTAGGCAAATGCTGACTCTCTGAACAATGGGGAGTATGTGAGGAAGGAAACGCCTCACCCCCATGGGACGCTCAGGTGCTAAATTCTATTGCTTCTCACTTTAGCGCTGGGGAGCACTGCTTTGTTTAGTGTATTGATTCCAGATGTTGGGAAAATACCCAATTGATTTAGGAGAGCTCAGATTTCCTGCACAATGGCTCATGGCTACACTCTGTATGTGATACACACGCCCCGGCACCATAACTAATGGTTACAACATGTATATCTGAAACAGTACTTCCATTTTATTCCCAAATAGGCACCACTCAAGCTACTGGGGACTGGTATGTGTAAAACCTCAGTGATTTAATATTAGAGGTAGTACACCGAAATATTTGAACTATGCCCTCAGACATACACATTGACTGTTTTCACTGATGTGTGATTCTATTTATTCTCACCCTCATTTAATCCTTCTGAAAATCCTGTAAGTATTGTCGTTACCTGTCACTTGCCTAAGATTATGCAACAGGTGCCAGAGCTGGGATTTGAGTCCAGTAACCTGATTCCAGAATCAGGGCTCTTCACTCCCTCAGGAGCTTTGAAGCTTTCCTATAATCACCCTGCATCTCAGTTTTCTCAACCCTGAAATAGGGTTAGTTAAATTAAGGTTAACAAAGCATTGAGCAGCTGGTACATATTAGGTATTCAAGAAATAGCTGTTGTTGTTATTACAGTAATTATTAAGTATATGTTCTGTGCCAAGTATGAGGCTAAGTGTTTTATTTCATATATAATAGAAGATATTAATTACGGGCTCACAGGGGTGACGTGTGCTAGCCAGAAGTATAAGGTACCTTGGAAAAATAGGATGAGGGCTTAATGAATGTAATCTTTAGGTCTGGGAAAGATTCCCTCTGGAGGTTACACTTAGGCTGTATTTGGAAAAGTGAGCAGGAATTCACAGACCAAAGAGGACCAGGGAGAAGAGTAGCATATAAACGTATTGTAGATTCATTCTGGGCTGGACGAGGCTGGGCTTCCTGAACCAAGTTAAAGATTCTGGGTTTTTTTCCATGTGCACTTAGAGGTTGTTAGAGGGTTTCAGCAGGAGAGTGACCTGATGAGATTTGGATTTTTAACATCACTCTGAGTGCTGTATGAAGAATGGCTAGAGCTAGGTTATGAGTGGGTACATAGAGATCAATTAGGAGGTCTTTCAGCAGCTGGTAGGAGAGATAATAGTGTTGTAAATAAGGGTGGTGACCTTCGAGAAGGGGATTCTTAGTGGATTCAAGAACCATCTAGCACTAGGGAAGAGAATGGATTGGCAAATTGTGTCTAGTCTTATTTTTTTTTCCTTCTTCCTGCTTGCCAGTCAAATAGAACTCTAGTGTAGTTACTAATCCTGGGTGGTATGTATTTCTGGGTTATACTTGCCTCTTTGTGTTCCAACCCAATTTCCCTGTTGTCTCCTTCTACGTTCTCGTTTCTGTTTTTTAAATATTTTTTTAAAGTTTTTATTGATTGATTGAGAGAGAGAGAGAGAGAGAGAGAGAGAGAGGAAGACGGGTAGAGATAAAGAGAGACAGAGAGAGAGAGAATTCCAAGCAGGCTCTGCACTGTCAGCACAGAGCTCGACATGGGGCTCACATTCACAAACTGTGAAATCATGACCCAAGCCAAAATCAAGAGTCCAACGCTCACCTGACTGAGCCACCCAGACACTCCCATTCTCATTTCTAAACTCAGCTTTAAACCTTCCTATGTTGCCACTGCCCTACCGTGTCCTTACCCCCACCTTGCCAGTATTCAAGGAGATTCTGGTACCATTTTGAGTAAATATTTGATCTGATAAAAATAATTGAAATTTTTGAACGAATACACTCTCTGCATCCAAACATGAAAAAGTGGCCTTTTCAACAAAAGGCAATTGTCCTTAGTCTTCTTTGCATACAGATAAGTCAATAAACGGTCCTATTCACTGACTGAATAAGCATACAACATTATTCTACTCATTTGTACCAATGATCACTTTTATAGGTCGAGGTCATATTTACAAGAGCCTCTTCTGCTAGACTGATACCTTTACTCTTCTTCATTTATTATCAAAGGGTTGGAATGATTTTAGAGCAAGAGTACATGATTAGGACACACTTCAGGAAGATCACCTTGCATTGGTGGGAAGGATGATTTGAAGTGGGAAATAGATTTGAAATAGATTTCTCACTAGCAGAGAAATAGTGTGGTAAATGGAAAATCATAAATACAAGGTTATGCAAATTTGTATTTGAATCTTGGTGCAGTCATTTATTTGACACGTATTTGAGTTTCTATTAGCTATAATAATGAGATGAGGTAGATTTGCAGAGGTTGTCAAGGACCAAATTATTTCCAACCTTCTAGCCATGGTATGAAATTTAGCCTTTACTTGAAGTACAGTTGGATGATATTAGATAATGGAAAAACATGATTTAAGCTTTGTAAAAATCACTGCAGCACCTAAAGATGATGGGTTGGTGGAAACCATGACTGCAAAAGGCAAACAACCTGAAGAAATCTGATCTTCATTTAGATTCTAGAAAGGACTGTGCTAATAACCCCAAAATACAATCACATAAAGTAAAGAAAGCAGAGCTCTTGGAACATGAAATGCGACACTGGAATAGAATACCAGCTAAAAGGATTAGATCATTTAGTGCAGAAAAGCTCCTGGAGGATGGCACAAAAAGTCAATGACAGGGAAATCAGAGGGCTGTTCCAGCAGGTCCATTCTCAAATTAATGGCATTCTAGAAAGAGAAAATACAGGACTAGAAATTGTGAAGGAAAGAAACATCTCACAAGTAAATGATCTGAATTGCCAGACTTAAAGGATTCACCACGTAATCAGCACAACAGATGAAAAGGATATATATCAAGGCACATTATTGTAAAATAGCAAACTTTTCAGCCACATCTCACAGAATTCACAGGAGTTTCCTGCAAATTATGAGGATTGCAGTGGCTTCCCACTTTTTAGCAATGATATGTACACCGGAAGACAATGGAACAATTCTTGAAAACTTCTGAGTGAAATGCTTCCTGGCCTAGACTCTCAAAGATGTTACTATAAATTACCAATGAAGAATAAGGGTAGATAAATACATTTACATTTATGCAAGTTGTTAAAAATTTATCTCGCGTGTTCTTTTTCAGCACGTTATTAGATGAGGGACTCTATGAAAATGAGTAAATGAAGAAATAGGAAGCATGGGGTCCATGACACAAAGCACAGATACTGAAAACTAGCAAAGAGACACTCTTCAAGATACTGATGAAGGAGGATTCCAGAATCATATCTGTGTATCAGGTTTAAAGCCCAACTGGTCAGATAGAATAGGTGAGAAGAAACAAACAGTAGAAATTCTTTAAGAAAAAAAGGTGCATTGGGGTGCCTGGGTGGCGCAGTCGGTTAAGCGTCCGACTTCAGCCAGGTCACGATCTCGCGGTCTGTGAGTTCGAGCCCCGCGTCAGGCTCTGGGCTGATGGCTCAGAGCCTGGAGCCTGTTTCAGATTCTGTGTCTCCCTCTCTCTCTGCCCCTCCCCCATTCATGCTCTGTCTCTCTCTGTCCCAAAAATAAATAAACGTTGAAAAAAAAATTAAAAAAAAAAAAAAGAAAAAAGGTGCAGTAGACAAAAGATGTAACGTGTGTTTGAATGTACTGAAGAAAAATCTCACATCGGCAGGAGAGTGAGGGTTAAATTTATTATAAGTGTCTAGAATAACTAAACATGCATGGGCTTGGCTACAAGTAGCATTTATGCGGTCAACATAGTATAAATGCTGCATCTATCTATCTATCTATCTATCTATCTATCTATCTATCTATATCCAAAACAAGATGAAAAATAGGAGAGAAGGATGAAGGTATAGGAAGTAAATATGTTTCTGGAAGGGAACGGTAAGAACCAAATCCTCATGGTCTCTAGCTGGAAGTAAATAGATAATACCTCAGAATGAAAAATCAAGAAGCAGTACGAGTCTTGTCATTGCCTTTGCTGATAACTAGACTCAGTATTCTACTTTGTGCAAAGTGTTTATTAGGGATCCAAGATATGAGAAAGTTTGCTCTCCACATTTCGGACTACCATGACCACCCATTTTGGACTACCATGACCATGAGTAACGTAGTGGTAAGTGGCCACCTTATTATTCAGTCAGCAGTTACATAATTGTCATACAGCGGTTTAGAGATGATAATAATTCAGTGGTCTCTCTCCTTCTCTGTTCACAATGCTACTAATATGGCAACTGCCTTCATAAAATCAAGCTTATTACAGTGTTTATCAAAACGTAGTTTGCATTAACCTGTACAGTGTTTTTTACAAGAGAGCAAAATGTATTCCCTTTGGGAAAAGGGAAGTAGCCTGTCATAAACATATTTATACATAAACACACATACACAAAGGTAAGTACCAGATGAATTGAGAGTGATCTTCTCTGAGGAGTTTGATAGGACTCTGAATTGGGGGAATTCCTTCCTAATGAAATTGGTGGAATTCATTTATTTCTTTGAACCATTTACTTGTATAACTGATAAGAGTTACAAGGACATTTTTCCACCTTTGATTCTGCCTGATGTGTTCAAAGTGGATTCTGGTAGAAAGAGACAATGCGAGAGTGGAGGGTTTTACAGTCATCAAGAGGAGAAGGATGTTAATAACACCTAACAATTCTAATAACACTAGGGCATTGCAGTCATAGATGTGGGGAAGTTTCCTATTTTCTCTGGGTAGCAGACTGCCAGGATGGATGATGGCAGTAAGGACTAGAGTGGTATGAAGAGAGGGGTGGAAGGGAACCTGTTCAGAAGCAATCTTGGAAGTAGAGCCAAAAGAACTTGCAGATGAGGGAAGGGGGAGAAAAAGAAAAACAAGGAGTGACTGCCCAAAAGTTGGGTTTCTTGACCAAGCGGGTGGATCATGGTCCTGTGTAGAGATGAGAACACTGGGAAAGGAAGTGGCTGTAGGAGAAAATCAAGAATTTTGTTTTGGATGCCACATCCAGTGGGAATTGACAGTTAGGACATCCAAGCGGAGAGATGAGGGTAAGCACTTGATAGCCACCTGCTGACCTGCCTTTCTTCCCTGTGAGGTCCCAGACTCCTGAGTGCTGTGTCTCACTCATTATCGTCCCTTTTTGACAGCCCTCCCAGCCAGGGAGGTAACAGCGTTAGATCTAAAGTTCCTAGTTCTCTGTAACTCACTAGTAATAATAGATTCTTGTTGTGTCAGTCTTTTCCCTGTCCTAGAAAACACTTAATAATTCTTGTCGCCTAAGTTCCCTGAAGGCATATTGTGCGCATCAATAAGATATCTGTAAAGCATATCGAGCTTTTGGGGGAAGAGAGCTGTTTTATAAATTATGAAGTATTAGAGTGTTGACAGGCTTGAGGTGCTGGGTAGAAATATTCACTGCCTGTCCAATCAAAAGAAAAATGTAAAACATTAGATCAAAAGGTGGGCCTGCCTTAATGTTGTGAGGCTTTTGTCTTGTCCTGTTCTCCCCCTTCCCCTTGTGTTTTTCCAGGGGGAGCGCTCTTAGATAAAACACTAATCCTAAAGTGTCTAGTGGGAGGTGGGAGGGAGGGATTTAATTTATGAAGTGACTTGAATGAAGATAGTATAGTTACCAAAGGTGTGAAGCTAAAAAAAAAAAAAAAAAAAAAAAAAAAAAGAAGAAGAAGAAGAAAAAAAAAAAAAGGCAAGGAATGCATAAAAATTGGATGAAGGCTGCCATTTGCTGCCTTTTTTCTTCTGTTCCGTTTTGAGGCTTTCTGCTTGTGCTCTCTTTCTGTTCTCTCTGTCTTTCATGAGCTTCCCCCACTCCAGCAACACACAAGCAAATTAGGAAGTTTGTCATCAGGTCAGCATGTTTAAATTTTCCTGAGATTTCATATTCTGTGAAGATTCCCCTTGATGCAAAACCTCAAGGATGCTGGACAGCTTTCACGTACCTGGTCTCCAAATCTAATACTGAACGAGCAGTGGACTTGTGCTACACTGTTCTTAACGACCTCGTTTATACAGAAGTTTCTTTTCATTCATTTGCCAGTGAAAAACTAAAAATGAGAGTGTGATTTTCACATTTATACATGTCAAAAAAACAGAAGGCATTTTCAACCTAGTACGTAACAGAACCCCTGTTCTCTGCTTAGTAGTTTTGCCAAGTTACCTAATCTAAGTGTCATTTTCTCACTTACGCAATGCCAATAAAAGGGGACCTATATATATATAAAATTATTAATATCTATATAAATATATAAAATTATTATACAATAATAATAGCCTGGAACCTGCTTCAGATTCTGCATCTCCCTCTCTCTCTGCCCCTCCCCGGCTGCACTCTCTCTCAAAAATAAATAAATAAATAAAAAAAATTTTAAACAAACCTACCATATACATTTATTTTTTATTTTTTATTTTTTTTAAATTTTTTTTCTAACGTTTATTTATTTTTGAGACAGAGAGAGAGCATAAACGGGGGAGGGGCAGAGAGAGAGGGAGACACAGAACTGGAAGCAGGCTCCAGGCTCTGAGCCATCAGCCCAGAGCCTGATATGGGGCTCGAACTCATGGACTGTGAGATTGTGACCTGAGCTGAAGTCGGACGCTTAACCAACTGAGCCACCCAGGCGCCCCTACCATATAAATTTTAAAAGGGACAATGATATTCCTTGGCATTTACCACTAACATCTCTGATTGCCCAGGCAGTCAATGTAACTTCTAAATATTTATAATTAAATATGAACCCCTTACAATGTTAATTTTACATTTTTGCAATTATATATAATTGCAACTGCAATTATATGTAATTATATATTACATATTTTACTTTATATATATAATACATATATCATATAATATTATAAGGGTTATATGAGATAATTACTATCATGTGCTAAAAATAGTGATTGCTGCTGTTTATACTGGTTTTTAATTATTATTAGTTGTATTAAGGTTGTTTTCTGCTTATATATTTACTTGGTGTTTATCTCTGAATTAAGAATAAATCAGGCTATGCACTGTGTGTGTGTGTGTGTGTGTGTGTGTGTGTGTGTGAGTGTATGAAATTTATGTGAGGAGGAATATGAGCTGTTTGGGATGAAGTTGGTCAAGAGCGGGGCAAATCCGTTAGCTAAGGGTGAACACTTCTTAACTTTGCCCTCAATTGCAGATAAGTATAAAATAAAAAAAAATATATGTTATAAATACCTTCATAGAGTCACATAAATACAGCTGAAAAGTTCTTTCAAAATGGTGTGATCAAACCTTTCCATATATTTGGAAACCCTAAGATGTTAAATAACTTTCTAGGACCCTGGTCAAGGGTACTTACACTGCATTGGCTGTTTGTAAACACATTCTGGTCACACTCAGTCCATGCATGTTATTGTGGAGTTTGGTTTCATTTTAACACATTTTTTCTGGAAAATATGTAAAATCCACGTGTGAAAGTAGAACAGTTAATGATCAGAGTAAATGTGGCTTTAAAAACAAACCTACCAAGGGGCACCTGGATGGGTCAGTTGGTTAAGCTTTGACTTCAGCTCAGGTCATGATCTTACAGCTTGTGAGTTTAAGTCCCACATCGGGCTCTGTGCTTACAGGTCATAGCCTGGAACTTGCTTCAGATTCTGCGTCTCCCTTTCTCTCTGCCCCTCCCCTGCTGCACTCTGTCTCTCTCAAAAATAAATAAATATTAAAAAAAATTTTTTTAAACAAACCTACCATATAAATTTTAAAAGGGACAATAATATTCCTTGGCATTTACCACTAACATCTCTAATTGCCCATGTGGTCAATATAACTTCTAAATATTTAAAATTAAATATGAACACCTTGCAAAGTTACTTTTACATTTTGTAGCAAATAAGATATCAAGCCAATAAAAATGATGTTCAAACAATCATATTCAAACTACTTGAAGGGGAATATTTGGTAGAGTAAGACTAGTAAATAGTAATAAAGGTACAGAATATAAGTAAATAATTGGATAAGTTAGAGTTTTCTTTAAAAAAAAAAGATCTCAAACAAGTAATATAAGCTTGTACCCGAGGTGGGGGGGGGGTGGTGTAGAGAAAGAAGAACCTATCAAACTCAGAAAAGGTGAAGGAGAAAAAGAATAACGATAAAAACAGGAATTGATGAAAACAGAAAGCAACAAGAAAATCTATGAAGCCAAAGACCACTTATTTGAAAAGGCTCATATCCTTCTGAGGAAGACATACAGGTGGCCAATGGATACATGAAAAGATGTTCAACATCACTCATCATCAGGGAAAGCAAATCAAAACCACCAAGGAGATCTCACTTGACACCTGTCAGAATGGCTAAAATCAAAAAGACAGAAATAACAAGTGCTGGCAAAGATGTGGAGAAAAAGAAACATCTGTGCACTGTTGGTGGGCATGAGAGTTGGCACATCCCCATGGAAGACGGTATGGAGATTCCTCAAAAAAGTGAAAATAGAAATACTGTATAATCCAGGAATTCCATTGCTAGGTATTTGTATACGCATGCCAATGTTTCTTGTAGCATTATTTATAATAGCCATGATACAGAAGAAAATTAAGTGTCCATTGATAGATGGATGAAGACAATGTGGTGTTATACACACACACATACACATACAATGGAATATTATGCAGCCATAAAAAGGATGATGTCTGGCCATTTGCAATAGCATGTATGCGCCTAGAGAGTATTATGCTAAGTGAAATAAATCAAACTAAAAAAGATAGATACCATATGGTTTCACTCATATGGGGAATCTAAGAAAAAAGCAAACAAACAAGTACACAAAAAGTAGAAACAGATGTAGAAATACAGAGAACAATCTAATGGTTGCCAGAAGTGTGGGGGTGGGGGGTGGGCAAAATGGATGAAGGGGAGTGGGAGGTACAGGCTTCCAGTTATGTAATTAATAAGTCACAGGGATAAAAGACACAGCATAAGGAATATAGTCAATGGTATTATGATAACGTTGTATGGTGACACATGGTAGTTATACTTGCAGTGAGCATAGCATCACATATAGAGAAGTTGAATCACTATGTTGTATACCTGAAACTAACTTTAAAAAGAAAGAAATATATATATATTTATTATATGTGTATATATATATATATATACATATAATAAATACATATAAAAATTTATATAATATATAAATATATATATATACACCATATACCATATATACCACCTATACACCATATATATATATATATATGTATATATATATATATATACATACACACACACACACACACACACACACACACACACACCATGGTATATATGTATATATACCATAGAAAATAGTGAGGGGTGCCTGGGTGTCTCAGTGAAGCATCTCACTCTTTATTTTGGCTCAGGTCATGATCTAATGGTACGTGAGATCAAGATCCATGTTGGGCTCTGTGCTAACCACAGGGATCCTGCTTGGGATTCTCTCTTTCCCTCTCTGTCTGCTTCTTCTCCTCTGAAAGTAAATAAATAAACTTAAAAAAAGCTAGAAAATTGTGATGGATGATCAGTTTACAGATAATGTGACATGGAGTTAAGTACTATGCCATCTTTATTCTTTCAGAAATTTGGTGACATTAAAGAGGCACTTCTCCAGCATCTTGGAGAAAAGATTGTGATATATTCAAAAATAAGATGTTCTCCCAGAAATCAAGGGAAATAAAAACAAATCAATGAAAAAAATAAGGAGATTGAAACTGGTTTGACCTATTTCCTCAGGAGTGGATATACGACAGTAAAACATTAAAAATTAACTTGTAGACTCCTTGATAAATAATGTTAGGAAAATTGATTTTATAGTTAAGAATAATAAATTTTCATATTTATAGATTACATATTTGTACCTTTTATGGTTGGTATTTCTGAAACCTGTAGTCTTCCTAGGGTGCTATCTGCACTTGTCCCCCTATGAGTGAGTGCCTCTTTAAATTGTACACCCCAGGTGTTTTACTTGCTTTATTATTATCTGAACAACATTCACTTTGAGCTGGAACCCCAAATGTCTATGCTTTTCAAGTGATAATAAACTGTTTACTATACATTGGAAGAGCTTGAAGTTTGTTTTTTTTTATCTCCTGGCTGTTCAGAAACTTACATCTAATAATGAAATGATGTGGTTCTGAATTAGTAGTACCTCTAAGTGCAGGACAGAAAGAAGTACAATCCAGAAGATACTCCTGTAGTCCTGGCTGTTAAATTATTTCTGCAAAACTTGTTGCCAAATACCATGTACAGTAAGTAGCCCGAGTTAATCAGACACCTATGGAAACTGGATACATTACTTTTAAGAACCATCAGAAACGACAGGCAACAGAAACAAATTGCCCAACATGTGGATACATCTTAGAAATGTGATGTTCAGCGAAAACAGCACACCTAGA
This sequence comes from Leopardus geoffroyi, assembly GCF_018350155.1. Classification (NCBI taxonomy): domain Eukaryota; kingdom Metazoa; phylum Chordata; class Mammalia; order Carnivora; family Felidae; genus Leopardus; species Leopardus geoffroyi. The sequence continues at coordinate 96,554,525 of NC_059326.1, read as the reverse complement.
AAAATATATGAAAAAAAATGGAAGAGAAGCAAGCACAATAAAAGTAAAATTTATGCATACCCACAGATATGATTAACACTTAAATCTTTTTTTTTTTCAACGTTTATTTATTTTTGGGACAGAGAGAGACAGAGCATGAACGGGGGAGGGGCAGAGAGAGAGGGAGACACAGAATCAGAAACAGGCTCCAGGCTCTGAGCCATCAGCCCAGAGCCTGACGCGGGGCTTGAACTCACGGACTGTGAGATCGTGACCTGGCTGAAGTCGGACGCTTAACCGACTGCACCATCCAGGCGCCCCATGATTAACACTTAAATCTTAAGGAAATCTTAAACACAGAAAGGGGACCTTTGCTTTGGAGAAGAGGACAGGATATGTGTCCTGGAAGCAGCCATTGATAATGTTCTGGTGGTGAATTCACAGGTGGTTATTTTATTTTTATGTTTCACAGTTAACATGTATGCTTCTTAAAATATGTGTATATTGAAAAATATAAAAAGGAGACTGAAAAATAATGACCTTGAAAGACTGTTAATTTGTAACAAATTATTAGTAATACGTATCATAAGCAAATAATTGTACTCTAAATTAATAATTGAATTTTGGCTTTAATTTATATTGCATTAATAATTTAATTATGGCTTTAATTAATAATGGCTTTTACAAATTAGCAAGACAAAAAGTATAACAAATGGGAATTTAATAGTACACATAAATTCTATAAAAGTTAACACTAATGTTTATGCAGATTAAAATAAGGAGATACTGTTTCAAAACTCACAAGAGTTGCAACAGTTAAAAGGGTGATAAAATAAATACCAAGCCTTGGAGACTTGGTGACCGTTTGGGAAGATAGGAATTATCTCACTCTCATGGCAGAGTTATAAACTGGTATAGCTATCTCAGAGAGGTTTGCCAAATTCAAAGATGTCAAGATTTTAGGGCAATAAATAATGTTAGCAATTCTAGGTTAGAAAGTGTACCTCATAGAAACTTTTGTAAATGATGTTTATTTCTACATCAGCAAATAAATAATTGTGGAATATTCGTGAAATGAATGGGATGTTATACTGAAATAAACTAAATTTACGTATTAATGAGGATAGATCTCAAAAATAACGTTAAGTTTAAAAGTAAGATATAGAAATATATAGACAAAATAAAACATTTATACAAAGATGTAAAAAGAACACTGACATGATATATATTTCATGGATCTGTACATATTAAATGTATACAAACCAAGAAAGATTTTGATTTTATCATGTTTTATTCATTATAAAACACATTCTGAAGGAAATAAATTAAAAAATTTAATATTAAGTCTGGGATGTGGTTCATGCCTCTTGTTTAAAATCCCTTAATTTTTTCTGTAACTTAAAAAATGTTATGGGGCGCCTGGGTGGCGCAGTCGGTTAAGCGTCCGACTTCAGCCAGGTCACGATCTCGCGGTCCATGAGTTCGAGCCCCGCGTCAGGCTCTGGGCTGATGGCTCAGAGCCTGGAGCCTGTTTCCGATTCTGTGTCTCCCTCTCTCTCTGCCCCTCCCCCGTTCATGCTCTGTCTCTCTCTGTCCCAAAAATAAATAAACGTTGAAAAAAAATGTTAAACATATATTTATGAAGTCCTTGAGAAAATGGAAAACATTTTCACATACTTGTTGCAAAAGACTTGTTTGTTATATCTATGCTGTGAAAGTAAAAAAAAAATGTGAAACCTACTTTTCATGGAACACTCAATCTTACTGGGAAAAAAATGTATATAAAGAAGAACAATAGATCTGAAATATTATTTGTTTTCCATAATTGCAGTTAGAAATGAGATTTTGTTTGATATTAATAAAATATTACTTAATACTTTTATTTTCAAGGTAAAATCGCAAGCAAGTTAAAAATATTTACTATGAAATTTTAATCCTGTTTGAGGTAGATTTCTTTTTGTTTGTTTGTTTTAGATTTGAGTGTCCTTTTCTAAGACTCAATTTTTTGAAACAAATAGATTTTTTTTTTTTTAACGTTTATTCACTTTTTGAGAGACAGAGACAGAGTGCGAACAGGGCAGGGGCAGAAAGAGGGAGACACAGAATCTGAAGCAGGCTACTGAGCTGTCAGCACAGAGCCTGACACATGGCTGGAACTCAAGGACTGTGAGATCATGACCTGAGCCGAAGTTGGACCCTTAACCGACTGAGCCACCCAGGCACCCCAAGGCTTCTTGTTTTGAAAAACAAACTGCAAATTTCTCTGGACATTCTAGATGCATAAAATAAATTTCTTAATAAATTGAAGACTTAAACTGATGATATATTTAAAGTAGAATTTTCTCTTTTTATGAGCAAGACAGCTTACATGAGTAGGGGAGGGTCAGAGGGAAATAATCTTTTTTTAAATATTTATGTTTGAGAGAGAGAGAGAGAGAGAGATCAATCCATCCTGAGCCAGGATGGGGAAGAGAGACAGGAGAGAGAAAATCCCAAGCAGGCTTGACACTCAGCACAGAGCCTGTCCTGGGCGTTGATCTCACAACCCTGGAATCATGACCTGAACTGAAAGCAAGAGTCAGCTGCTTAATCTACTGAGCCACACATAGGTGTCTCTAAAATAACATTTTCCAAGACCAATTTTTATTTTAGCCTCTCTAAAATATTTCTTCTTCCTTTTTTTTTTTTTAAGTCTCCCTAGTACCATTAAGACTCATGAGTAAGATTCACCCATATGATAAATAATCCACATAGTAAAGAATGGGAGTGTGTATTCACATGATAGTAATTGTGGGGAGTAGTAAGGGGTCTGGAAACCTCCACACCCAATTTTCTGAAACTCCTTATATTACACTATCTTTATAACAAAGAGAGTATATAACAAACAGCCAAGTAACAGATGACAAATATTAAAGAAATGTTTATAAGCACAAATAGTTTTTTTTTAATTTTAAGAAAAACGCAACCATCCAGGTTAATAGAAAGTAGTTTGGCTATTGCATCTGTGGTCATCAGATTTAGACAAATCTAATCTGAAAGTTGAGAAATATAGCTGCCCATCTAGGCATAAACTGCCCTATTTATTTATGTATTTGTGTATTTATTTATTTTTTAAATATATGAAATTTGTTGTCAAATTGGTTTCCATACAACACCCAGTGCTCATCCCAAAAGATGACCTCTTCAATACCCACCCACCCTCCCCTCCCTCCCACCCCCCCATCAACCCTCAGTTCTCAGTTTTTAAGAGTCTCTTGTGCTTTGGCTGTCTCCCACTCTAACCTCTCTCTCTCTTTTTTTTCCCTCCCCTTCCCCCATGGGTTCCTGTTGAGTTTCTCGGTATCCACATAAGAGTGAAAACATATGGCATCTGTCCTCTTAAATGCAAGACATTGCTCATTTCATTTGGAGCAGTGGTCCAGCTGGAAGATCATATTTCCTCACCTCAGTTGCTTTGAAAAGTGACTAATGAGCTATACATCAAAACCATTGGGTGCAGTTTCCAGAATAACTCTTTAAAGGGCTCTTTCTTGGATGGGAGATCTTTGTTATTTCCCTTGCTTTGCAGGAAAATGAACATGATGAGTAGAAATTCAGAGCCATCGGTAAGACCTTAAGACCTAAAGATGATGGTGGAGTCAAGAAAGATAATAGAAGCTTGATTCCTTAATGGCTTTGTAGAACTGCCCTAGGAGGGCTGGATGGATTTAACGTAAGAAAGTAAGCCATTAATTAAAAACAAATAGGGGTGCCTGGGTGGCTCAGTTGATTAAGTCTCTGGTTTCAGTTCAGGTCATGATCTCAAGGTTTGTGAGTTCAGGCCCTCCATCAGGCTCTGTGCTGACAGCTCAGAGCCTGGAGCCTGCTTCAAATTCTGTCTCCTTCTCTCTCTAAACCTCTCCCACTCATGTTCTGTCTCTCTTTCTCAAAAATAAAAATAAACATTAAAAAAATTAAAAAAACAAACAAACAAAAAAAACCCCAGAGAACAGCTGTAGGCCTCAAGACTCTTAATGAAAGAACAGAAAAAGGAACTGTATGCAGTTCCTAATTAATACATAGTCTGAAAAATTCATGCTCAGTAATCAAGATAGAACCTTCATAGGCCTGTGTCTTCATTTGTGAGAAAGCTGGTGGGGAGAAGATAAGGAATTGGGATTTTATCTGGAAAATAAAGCATTCTTTAAAAAAAAATTTTTTTTTTTAATGTTTATTTTTGGGAGAGAGAGAGAGACAGATCATGAATGAGGGAGGGTCAGAGAGAGAGGGAGACACAGAATCTGAAGCAGGCTCCAGGTTCTGAGCTGTCAGCACAGAGCCCGATGCGGGCCTCGAACCCATGAACCGTGAGATCATGACCTGAGCCGAAGTCGGACGCCCAACCGACTGAGCCACCCAGGCGCCCCTAGAAAATAGAGCATTCTAAGAAGGAAAGGTGATCATGATAAAATATAAAATTAGTCCTGCAGCTGATGTGGTGAGAATTAGCAAAGACATCGAATAAGCCGATAAAGGCAATTGAAGCTATGAAAGGTAAAATTTTTGAAGAATAAAGACACTGGTGCTCAGAAAGCCCCAAATTTTGGAGAATTGTAAGTAATACAGGGCGGAAGAGAAAAAAGTTGAAAATAAGTTAGAGGAGAGAAATGTTAAAGATAAGCAAGCATACAAGTGGTTTTTGGGCAAAATTTAGATAACACAGGCAAAGTGATTTTTGACTGCTGAAATTTGTAGTTAGAATTTTTGGAGGATACCAACTTTTATTTATGTGTGGTGAAGAAATAATTTAGAAATATAGTGACACATCATTTTGTAAGCATACTCTGTGCTATATCAGTAAAGAATGGGTAAAATCATAAGATTATCATACTAATGACAGAATTTAGGCACCAACAATAACTTCCCACAACTAGTTAGTAGAGCTAGGAATAGAACTTAATTCTAATAACCATATGGCATAGAATTTGTATATTTTCTTAAATTTTTTTTTTCAACGTTTATTTATTTTTGGGACAGAGAGAGACAGAGCATGAATGGGGGAGGGGCAGAGAGAGAGGGAGACACAGAATCGGAAACAGGCTCCAGGCTCTGAGCCATCAGCCCAGAGCCCGATGCGGGGCTCGAACTCACGGACTGCGAGATCGTGACCTGGCTGAAGTCGGACGCTTAACCGACTGCGCCACCCAGGCGCCCCGAATTTGTATATTTTCTAAAATATATTTAACATTTTGTTTTGAAAAATATAGTCTTATGTTTAGAGGTAAAATTTTAATTTTACATAATTGTCCTAATTCTCTAGCAATATAATAATAATTTTCTATTTAATGGAGAATTTACTTTTACTTGAGATAGTTTTTAATGTTTACTTATTTATTTTGGGGTCGGGGAAGGGGTGGAGAGCAGGAGAGAGAATCCCAAGAAGGCTTCACATCATCAGCTCAGAGCCAGATGTGGAGCTCTAACTCAGACACCATGAGATCATGACCTGAGCCGAAATCAACAGTCAACAACTTAACCAACTGAGCCACTCAGGTGCCCCAGAGACATTTAAGTCAAATATTAATTTCATTTCTAAAAGAATTCGGGGTTATAGACTAAATCTTATTGAGGATTAGAGAAGTCCGAGCTATATGAAACTCAGGTTTTCTTAGACCATGAAGGACAGAAATCCCAAAATACCTGCTCAAAAATGTCTTATCTATTTGTCAAAATCAAAACCAAAGCAATGAGGAAAAACCTTCTAAAAGTTATCTAAAGATATTTTATGTAGATTAAATACATCATTAAAGGTAAATCAGTTTTTTTCAGACTCCAGCTAATGTAGGAGTGACTTTAGATTAAATATGCCCTCAAACAGAGGAGAAAAGCTAATTTATAGCAAGTCTAAACAAATGTCTCTAGTGTTAACTTTTATTGCAATCTTAGCAAAATTGCAGAATGCACAGAAACAATAACCAGACAAAAGGTATCTATTGAATAGGTACGAAATAGGTATTGGACAGGTAGAAACGGTAACATTTATTCAGAGGATGCTAACTTTGTCAAATTCTGGTATAACAAGATCTTTGGGACCTATTTAATATGTACTTTTGCAAGGCATCTGGGTGGCTCAGTCATTTAAGCCTCTGACTTCAGCTCAGGTCGTGATCTTGCAGTTTGTGAATTCAAGCCCTGCTTCGGACTCTGTGCTGACAGCTCAGAGCCTGGAGCCTGCTTTGGATTCTGTGCCCTGCCCCTGCTCATGCTCTGTCTCAAAAATAAAAATAAACATTAAAAAAAAAATTTAATATATAGTTTTGCTATTTTCTGTTGATAACTTGTGTAAATTCTACACTGTTTGAAAACAGATCACTTTTTGTGTGCTCTAGAACAGTTTCTGTAACATATGTTCTATTTCTTAAAAATTTGAATATACCACTGATAATATATGTAGGGATCAAATACTTTTTGGAGATAATTCTTTGAAAAAATTGTATATTCTTCCATGATCACTTGAATATTGAATTTAAGATCAGTTTTAATTTTTTTAATGTTTATTTTTAAGAGAGAGAGACAGAGTATGATCAGGGAAGGAGCAGAAAGAGAGGGAGACACAGAATCCAAAGCAGGCTCCAGGCTCTGAGCTGTTGGCACAGAGCCCGATGCGAGGCTCAAACTCATAAACCGTGGTGAGATCATGACCTGAGCTGAAATTTGACGCTTAACCGACTGAGCCACCCAGGTGCCCCAAGATAAATTTTAATTATTTATTCTTCTGAGACTTTATGTTAAAGTTTTTGTCCTTTGCATCTGTTGATGAGTTTTCTTTAGATTGGTCTGAGCTATGAAAAAAAAAAATAACTCACTAATAAAAATTCAAACAAGTGATGAATCAAAATAATAAATTAAGGAGTGTGGCTTCTTTGTTGTAAGAATTATGGTGAGCATTAAATCCACTTAATTATAGAACTAAAACAAAATAATAGGAGAGATTACAGTTACAAGAATATAAATATCATAAATCTTCAAAAGGAAAAATAATTTCAGAAACAAGGCGATAAAAATACAGCCAAAGAAAGCAGATGTATAATACATTTGATGGGTTTGAATTTATCTCCCAGGCCATAAAATGTCAGAGTCTCAAAAACCAAAGCAACAAGTACAAAAACAGAAAATTAGATGATGCAAATACAACCCATTAGAATAATGTACCCGCTAGAATAAACACACTAACAAACAAGCAAACAAATAATTCTTAACCCAGATTAAAAAGTAAATTGGACCTTTACTTCAGAAGTTTGTAAGATGTGCGGTAGGCTGGAATAACTGTAGGGAGATTAATGGTGCTGATGCCGTTGGTCTCATCTTTCATTATGTTCATGCTTTCTGTTGCACACATCCTTTGATGTTTAACTTTTTTTTTTTTTTTTCTGGATTGACCATATTTTATTTGCCTCTGTTTTCTCCAGTGTCTTGGGAGCTCAATTGTCCTATCTAAGGACTTCATTACCCTTGTTAGTGTACAATGAAGAATCAGAAACAGAAATCAACACATGCAAAATGAATAGCTCCATGAGATGACGTTAGAGGAACAGTCTTGTTAACTGCTGCATAAATGAAGGAACAGCATTTTGCCAGCCGCCACGGCTGTCCCTCTGTGTGCCCTGTGTCGTTCATAATTCCGTCTTCCACTTAAAAGTAGCTATTCATCTGAGTGTTAGGGTAGTGACTTCCTTGCGTTGTTTTCTAGCTCTCTCAAGTGTGCATCTGTACACAGTAGACTTTAGTCTTGCTCATTTTAAAATCTTTTAAATCTCTTTTAATGTGTCATTTCCTTCTCTGTTCATTTCTCTTTTTTGAAATCTATCTGTTGAAGAACAAAAGGTACCGGATCTGTACAGGTAAGGCTACTCTGGGTATAGTTGCTGGCATAGTAATGATGTGGTTGAACACATTTCTCTGTGCTCTTTGTGTTCTGGAAAGGAACAGCTGGAGGGGTGCCAGGGTGGTTCAGTCGGTTAACTGTCCGACTTCAGCTCAGGTCACGATCTCGTGGTTTGTGAGTTCGAGTCCCGCATCAGGCTCTGTGCTAGCAGCTCAGAGCCTGGAGCCTGCTTCAGAGTCTGTGCCTTCCTCTCTCTCTCTGCCCTTAACTCGCTCGTGCTCTGTCTCTCTCAAAAAAAAAAAAAAAAAAAAAAAAAAAAAAAAAAAAAAAAAAAAAAAAATCCAAACATTTAAAAAGCAAAGAAAAGGAAAAAAGAATTGTTGAAAAGTAACAGCTGGATCCAGACACAGTTTCCAACTCAACTTCTATCCTTTTAATGGAATTTTAACGGATAGCGGTTATAGAGGTTAAAACGAATCAGAGGCCATAGTTTTGTTCTTTTAACGGGGGGCACTTAGTGTCTGGTGATCTGCCTTTTTGTGATCTCACAGCCATTCTTCAGTGTCTAGATCCACTAAGTAATTGGGGATGCAAATCTATCATTTTCTTATTTATTAGTAAGGATAGTTTCATAATAATTTTTTCCCCTAATCTACTAATTGGTTATCTAGTGGTAAATTCATATAAGCCAGGATAAATACTTATTTCTCTTAATTACCAGTTTTTGAGATACTGAATTTTCTTTCTCCATAAGTGATCATTTAAAAATATCATCGTTATTAATTTATTTCATTTGAACATTGAACCCTTATTTTGATGTTTATTTTTTGAGAGAGAGAGAGAGACAGTGCAGCGTGCAAACAGGAGAGGGACAGAGAGAGAGGGAGACACAGAATCTAAAGCTGGCTCCAGACTCTGAGCTGTTGGCACAGCGCCCGACAAGGTCTAAAACTCATGAACCATGAGGTCATGACCTGAGCCGAGGTCAGATGCTTAACTCACTGAGCCATCCTGGTGCCCCTACACCTTACCCTTTTAAAGTTTAAAACCTCTCATCTTTGGTCTTTTGAAACCTTGACAATTGATCTCTTGATTCTTGTTTGATATGTCTTTGTAATCTTTGAGTGTGTCCTTGCAATTTCAGTCATGTTTCAGTCAACTCGGACATTTTCAGAGATGTTTCAGTCAATTTGGACACTTTCTGCTTGAGTTCTGTAATCTACCATCTCTTTCGGAAGTTCTATTTTTTTGTTCTGAAATGCTATTTCAAGAATGCAGTCTGGATGCTAGGGATGCCCACTGATGTCGGATTGTTCATTATACCTAAGCCTCTTCATTGGATAAAATGAGAATAAATCTGTATATATTTATCTCTTGATCTACAAGTATATTTGACATGCTTCAGGAAGTGAATTGTTCATTCTAACCAAGTTTTGACTACAGGATTTTTATTTAAATTCTTATGTATTCGTGTCATCTTTTTCCACCCTGCAAACCCTTTTGTCAAGGTCACAACAAAGGATAGAATTATTCCATAACTCCTTAATTTCCTTATTCCACAACACACAGAAAATGGTCTCAAACTCACAGCTGAAGAATAATACTAAACATATTACTACCCATATTACCAAACAATGGATAGGCAGATCTCCTTTTCTGGTGAAAATTTTTCTCCAAATATTTTTGAACAGCTTTTTTAAGATACACTTTATCCTTAAATTCACCTGTTTCAAATGTTAAGATTGAATGGTCTTTATTGTATTTGTAGAGTTGTATAATTACCACTGCAATCAATTTTAGAATATTTTCTTTATCTCACAAAGAAAATCTCCTCACTTTTAGTCAGTCCCTATACCTGCCAATCTGCTTTCTACTTCCATAGGTTTGCCTTTGGGGGGCATTCCACATTAATAGTATTATATATTATGTTGTCTTTTAAGAAGTTTTCAGACTTCTTTCAGTTAGTATAATAGAGATTACTCTATGTTTTAGCACTATTTCACTCTTTTTTTTATTGCTGAGTGTTATAATATTTTATATATATGTCACATTTGTTTACCCCCTCACTGGGTGATGGACATTTGGGGCGTTTCTACTTATTGAATATTATGAAGAATGCTACTATGAACATTTGTGTCCAAAGCATTGTGTGGTCACATATTGCAATTTCTCTTGGATAGATACCTAGGTTTGGAATTACTAGGCCGTATGCTCGCTCTGTGTTTCACATTTTGAAAAACTACCAAGCATTTCCAATGTCACTGCACCCTTTCACAGTCCCACCAGCAGTAGACAAAGATTTCAACTTGTCTACGTCTTCACCAACACTTGCTATTCTCTATGCTTTTATTTATAGCCATCCTAATATATTGCAAAGTGGTTTCAATTCCCTGTGGATGTGGATCTTACTGTGTTTTTGATTCATATTTCCCTATTGATGTTGCATATCTTCTCGCCATTCCAACATTGTCTTTGGTGAATTGTCTCTTCAAATCTTTTACCCATTTTTAAATTTTATTTCTTTTTATTATTGAGTTATTAGTGTTCTTTGTATGTTCTAAAAAAATAGCCCTGCTTTGTCAATTTTCTTTTTAATTGCTTAATGGTTTTCTTGATGTGTGAACATTTAAAAATGAAGTACAATTTATCTATTTTTTTTTTATTAGTTATGCTTTTGGTCTTCTGAGAAACCACTGCCTAATTCAAGTCAGGAAGATTTATTGCTATGTTTTCTTCTAAGAGTTTTGTAGTTGTAGATATTACATTTAAGTATATGATTCATTTTGAGTTCATGTTTGAGTATGGTGTGAAGTAGGGTTTTAAATTCATGGTTTTGCATGTGCATATCCAATCATTCCAGTGCCATTCCTTGAAAGGTGATTTTTTTTCTCCATTGAATTTTCTTGGCAGATATGTTACAGTTCATTTGACCATAAATGTAAGGGTTTATTTGTGACTCTGAATGCACTTCCATTTATCTATGCTTTCTTTATGCCCATCTCCTGCTGTCTTGATTATTACTGCTTTATAGTAAGTATTGATAGTAGGAAATATAAATTATCAAATTTAGTTATTTCTCCAGATTGCTTTAACTATTCCAAGTCCTTTCATTTCTATATGAATTTTATCATCACTCTGTCAGCTTCTTCAAAAAAGGCAGCTATGATTTTGGTCAGGGATTGTGTTAAATTTGTAGATCCGTTCAGGGAATTTTGCTATTATATAATATTAAGTGTACTGTTCCATGAACATGGGATGTCTTTCCATTTATTTAAATCATCTTCAAAATTTGTCAATAATGTTTTCCAAGTACAAATCCTACACTTACTGCATTAAGTTTATTCCTAAGTATTTTATTTTTTTTGATGCTTTTTGAAGTGGAAATTGGTTTCTTATTTTTATATTTAGATTTTTCATTGATAGTGTGTAGAAATCCTGTTGATTTTGTATATTGACCTTGTGTTCTTGACATTGCTGAGCTTGTTTAATAGTTTTAGCAGTTATATAGTGGATCATTAGGATTTTCAATATAAATGTTTTATTATTTTCAATTAAAGATAGTTTTCTACTTTCCCTTCCAATCTGGATCCCTATTACCTCTTTGTGTTGGCCATTTATTATCAAAACAATTTTTAAACCAAAGGAGAAAAAATTAGACTCAATTATTTAGGTCTTCTTTTTCCTTTACTTCCCCTCACTGTTTTCTGAAGGGGGTGATATTGGTGTATATTTTTTGTTATTTTTGTGAATACTTGTGTTAAAGCCTGCCAGTATAAATGAAGGTAATTAACTTTTCCTCTGCACTTATTCTGCTCCAGACATTGGTATAAATATCTTTTCTAACCTTGTAAAGTCACTATTTCTACTTTGTTATTGTGAATAAAGAATCATTGGTCAGGGGTTGGAGAATTTGATATTTAGGTGGTAAATTTGAAATTTTGACCCAGTTTACCTCAGGCTATGAGGCATACTCTTTTCAAAACACTATGCCAATCCACGTTACAGTTGCTTAATAGGTATTTATTTATTTTCTGAAATAAAAACAAACCTCTGTCATAAAATTAATATCAAATTATTTTGTGCTATATAAGTTTTTCAGTGTATCAAATTCGTTTTTGATTGAGTGTTCTCTTTTTTATTTTTTTCCTTTTAAAGGAAAAAAAAATGTACAAATTTCAGTACCCTGACCTTGTGTATGTTATTTGGTTGTGAGAAGTTACTGTTTTTTTTTCCTTCATGCTTGAACAGGTTCATTGCTGCTTTATACTTCACTGAAGCACTACAGCCATATGAACACTTTGATGAGGAAATAAAGTCTGGGGAATTGAGTTAACCATTGCCACAGTCACAAAAGTCACAGGGCAAAGAAAAGCAATACTCATCTGGCATCTTTTCATGAATGAAAGAGCCCAGGAAACCGTAGAATAATAAATTCAACAATTTGAACCTAAACTGCTATTAGATAGTTTAGCCTTAGCCTGCAAATGAAAATGTCTCAAGAATTTATAAATCTCTACTGTCATTATCTTGTATTATGCCACATAATTCATTTAACTGTTGACCTTAGAATAAAACAAAAGAAGAAACAAATGACGGACAAAAACATAAATAATAATGTTAAATATGTGAGGATTAAATAAATATTCTTGAAACAAGGATCAAAGTATTCTATTCTTTGCCGTTTATATTCTCATCAGAGAATATTAATCACACTCCCTTATATTTGTTTGCAATATGCAAATATTAAACATTTTATCTGTAGATACTATTATTGTAGGCTGTAATATGAGTAGGCTAAAGTTGGTATAATATGGTTTCTGGTGGTTCTTTGTAAACTTTAGGTGTTTCTTGCCAGCCTTCGAATTCTTCACTATAATTGTGAACAGCCGTATTTTTTTAAATCATCTATTTATTTAAGTAATGAGTTTTAATTAGTGTAAGTGTACATACTTATATTTATATACATGGCATATATATGTGTATATGCAGACATACATACATGTAATACATATTACTAATGCCATATCATAGGTATCATGTAAAAAGAATAACTCAACCCACTTTTTAAAAAAAGTGAAAATTTTGCTTTTGGTAGAACTCAGGATCATTTATCACCAGGAGCATTCATTCAATACTTTGGATAAACATTATTGTACGCCTACCCTTTTGGCCAAATAGCTACACTGACAAGGAACCTGAAATCCCATCATCACATCATCAAACATTTTTGTATAAAAAGAATCGTATTAAGTAATAGATTTCTGGCATTATGATGGTGGGACCAAGTGTCAGAGACAGCCCTTGCAGAAGGCGAATAAGGAAAATGGAGAGTGGCACAGAACAACGTGCGTAGTCCAGGAATGTGCCAGAGTTTACTGTTTGCTTTAGTAATTGCTTCTGTCGGCCAGCGTTATCTGAAGGTATAGCGGGGCATTTCTGTTTTTGCTGGTCACCGAAATAGAGGAACACAGGACCCTGGGCTATCCTTAAAGCTACCTATTTTTAGAAAACTCAGTTCTAGTATCAGCAACTTAACGATAATAAGTATATGGCTCCCATTGTTGAGCATAAGGTAACATTCATAGTTTTAAGGGAGTATTTGCTTTGGCGAAACAAAATTGCAATAATACATTTCTTTGCAGGTATGTGTGCACATGCATATAATGGTCTTCTTTTTTAGTCGTTTGATGAATCCCTCTGAAGCTAATCTCTGGTGTCAGGAAAAGAACTGATGGTTTAAAGCATTTTTACTGAAAACCTAAACTCTCTTAGAAAAAAGTGCCCTTAAAACATAATATGTGCTTATTTGACAAAGTGGGTCTTTCTTAAGAGCTGTTTGATCTCAGGTTTGGATCCCATATTTCTCCAGAGAATTAGCCTCAAAAAAATCTGAATCCCTGTGGGACTCTAATATATACTCTTTGGAATATTTATTTAGATGAAAAGCCTGTGTTAACTTTGAAAATTCTAAATGGACAGCAGTGTTGCTTCTGGCCTCAGATTTGAGCTGTCTGTAGTTTTCAAAGTCTGCTAATGTGTAAGAATTTTCCTCTTCTTTTCATAGTGTCTCATTAGGACATGGGTTACTTGAGTTTAAAATTAAATCAGGCTTGCAAAAAATATTTTTTTTCTGACAATATACGAGTTGTAAATAGTACAGTGATCATGATCGCTATTGTGATAAAACATCAGTATATGATATGTTTGAGGGCTGGGCAGAATACTGTTGCAAGGATTATGTTTTCTTTTTTTATTTAAAGTAATGTAAAAATATGTTCTATTTCAAGCAGCATTTGTAGTGTCATGTGTAATTTTCAATGCCATTAACAACCTTAAAACAGGTAAAGTCATGCTGTGGTGCCCATACGAGATGTCCAATAGAAACAAATCAAATTATGATCGATGTTTGCAATCTTCATACCCCAAATAGCATTTATTATGTGAAGCCCAAAGATACACACTATTGAATTTAAAATAGATGAAAGAGTGCCTTGTTTTCAACAATGCTGGAAGATTCATATATACAGCTCTCGTTTAGGCCACAGGTAGAGATTGATATTTGTCATTATTATAGTTATATGAATTCAAGTTTGGAGCCAAATAGAAAAGAAAATACTTTTTTTTCCCTTGAAGATTTGCAACCTTAAAAAAAAAACAGCAAACAAACAAACCCATCTGTTATGATTTGGAAAACACTCAGTGTTCTGTATTGCAGAAAAGACAGAGGAAGTAATACAATTTTTCAGACCTTACGCAAAGTATAGCAAAACTTTTCTGACCTACAACTCTACACTGTATAATAAGAGATGCAGTGTGACTTTTGAGGGTAAAATGTGCTTGGGTCCTCAGGCACTGAGAAAGCAGTGGTTATAGGTGAGGTCCATTCGATCAAAATTCTTGTGGTGCATCCTGGTTCCAGGACTTATTAAGGTTTAACCTTGAGCAATTTACTCAATTACATTATGATGAGGGACCATAAGGCAAGCTGAGGGCCAAGCACAAGCTACCATTATCCCCTGGACTGCTGGTGGGATATGTGTGATATTCCTTGGGGACTCCCGGCTGCTCAAGAACAAAGGAAAGAAAACACAGGGTTAACTGACAGAGATTACAGTCTTGCAGGACATGAGTGTCCATCCGTTTACAAATTTATTAGCAAATTCCAAGTAAAAGGCAATCTTACCAATAGCCTGATCTCCAGAAACCTACAGACTCCGTTTCCCGGAGCCCCAACATCACCCCTCCATAGTGATATGGGGAACAAAGGCAAGAAGGAAATGGCAGGTAAAATTAAACTTACTTATAACCTGCAGCTCATTGACAGATACTAGAGGCTGACAGGGTAAAACATTTTTTCAGGAATTCCATACTATCTTAATGTTAACACTTTGCTAGAGGGAAAAGCAACTTTTGTTTGACAATAGCTAGGTCTCTAGCATCCTGTGAGGCTTCTTTAGCATACAAAATTCTCTTTGGAAACTTCCCTTTTGACTATACTGGTGTATAACCAGTCGTCCTTCACAACTCCATTGCAGCAGCTTCTGCCTATGGGTCCTGTCATGTGCTTTAATAAAATCACTTTTTAGCACCAAAGGCATGTCAAGAATTCTTTCTTGGCGCACAGCTCTGGACCCCCCCCCCCATCACCCCCAAAACCCCATCAGTTATCCTTCAGTGTCTAACTTTTAGATTTATTTAAAATAAAATTTCATAATACCTGCAAAGTACTTACAGTAGTGTAAATAATAAATGATGACATTAACATTTTTAGTTGAAAGTTTCACGTTATTTTTCTACCCAGTATTGTGCTGAATTTTCAATCAGTATTCACAGATCAGCTGATTGTAGCTTAGGTTGGCTGCTTTCATACTTTGCAACAAAAGTACAGCCGTCAGGAGATTTGCTTTGTGATGGTTAGGTTCCTGCAGATCGCTAAAGCCTAAGGTGGTTTGAATGATGGCTATGGGTTTCTTCTCATTAAGCCGCCAATTTTTCACCAGAAAGACATCACTGAAGAAGGAGAATAGGTGTGGAGTCTAGTGGGTATGCAGGAGGGGATGTAAAATTACTGAGTATCTCTGACCTGATAATCTGGAAAAGTTGTTCTTAGGGACATTAACTTGGAACACGAATTAAAAACACAATTCTGCATTAGTTGAGCAATTATGTAATTGGCTGTCTTCAG
The DNA here is from genome assembly GCF_018350155.1 of Leopardus geoffroyi. Classification (NCBI taxonomy): domain Eukaryota; kingdom Metazoa; phylum Chordata; class Mammalia; order Carnivora; family Felidae; genus Leopardus; species Leopardus geoffroyi. The sequence goes on along the minus strand of NC_059326.1, from coordinate 96,538,497 downwards.
AAAATGATGTAGGGTCATTTTCAGGATTTTGCACTGGTAAAAAGACTTTACCTCCTCTGTGCACGGCCCCCGAGAAAGAACAAATTAGTGAATGTGAAATACTTACCTAATAGACTATGCTTCATTGTTATCAACGGATTGTAATTTGTAAAAGCATACTCATTTATGAATAAACTTTCACACCCGTATCCAAAATAAATCACTAGTTCATTCATCATTGCCAATCCCTTTTTGTAATTTCGGAGCAGATATTTTTAAATTATAGGGAAACAAACCCAAAGCAGCATTTGAGGGGCATTTTAATTAAACAGCATCACTGAATCTGCTACGTTCCAGGCAGTGTATCAGGCACTGGAAATACAAAGAGAAGCACCAATAGATTTTCTTTCCTTGGAGGAAGATAGCACACACAATATGTTTTATGATGAATACTGAGACCGCGTACCTGCTAGCCCCATGACCCCTGTTCCAGCCTTGTGGCATTCAGTCACCACGATTACCCTGGACCAGCTGCCGAGTCTATGCATGCTTGATGGGCTCTAACTCATTTACTTCTCAGTAGCACTGTGAGAGAGTTACCATTTTGTCCCTATTTTACACGTGAGAAAATGCTGTAGGAGACCCAGAAACTCAGAACCAAATCTGTTATCTATATTTAGCAAGTGAATAGCTCTATAAACAACTCTGTAAAATGAAAAATGACCTCCTCCCAGAGTTATTTTATTTTCTCACCCCTGCGTTATTCTGGTTCAAATTACTTTTATTTTAACTTAACCCTGTTTGTTAAAAAAAGAAAGTGCACCTTTAAACGATCTCACATCTTGTGTGTTAGGTAGGAAATGTATACAGTTTTCTCCATCGGCTTTTGTGAAATAGTAGCCTCCTGGGCTTTGCTTTCTACCTTTCAATGACTTGTTTAGATGTTTGAGATTCATCTTCTAACTAGCCATTGAATACAGATTTTCACAGGGTTGAAGACCATCTCCATTTCTTGCCCTATAGGCAATTTTGTCCATTTCTTAATTTCTACCAATTCACCACTGATTCACTCTTTATTATCTCTTGTTCCCTTCTTGATTCTGAGTGCAAAGCTAATATGTTTATCCATCTTTTAGAAATCTCATGGTGGAACTACACCATTTTACCCATTATTTCTCTCCCTGTCCTCCAGGGCGGTAAAACAATATCACGATCGTCTTTCAGGAAATAATGCCACAGTTTTGCCAGTTTCCCAGCCAGGGAAAAGTTGTCCTGATGCTTATCCTTCCTTTAGTGTAGTTTGTGTATCCATCTGATAGGGTTTTGGAGTGGTGGGGGTCTGGAGCTGATGGCCAAGAAAGAATTCTTGAGATGTCTTTGGTTCAAAAAAAGTGATTTTATTAAAGCACAGGGACAGGACCCTTGGGCAGAAGGAGCTGCACTGGGGTGGTGGAGAATGACTGGTGATATACTATGGAGTTGGGGGAGGTAAAGACAAAAGGAGGCCTCCAGAAGGACTTTCATATACTAAGTAGGACTCATAAGAAGCCAGAGGCCTTGCTATTATCTAGGGAAGATTGTTTTCCCTTCAGTAAGACATTAACATTAAGACCAAAGGGAGTTTCTGCAGAAATGTAACACTGTATTTGCCTCAAGTATTTGTCAATGGGCTGCAGGTCGTAAGGAAATTTCATGCTATTTACATTTCCTCCTTGCCTTTGTTCCCCACATCTCTATGGAGGAGGATAGATGTTAGGGCTCCAGGAAACTGAGTCTATGGGTTTCTGGAGGGTAGGCTATTGGTAAGTTTGCCTTTTCTTGTAATTTACTAGGAAATTTGTAAACTAATGGAGACCCCTGTCCTGCATGACTGTGACCTCTATCAGTTAACCCTTTGTTTTCCCCTTTCCTTTGTTCTTGGGCAGCCAGGAGTGCCAGAGGAATATCACACATATCCACCCCCCCACCCCACCAGGCGGTGGGGAGTGTTTGTGGGTATCAGCTTGCCTTATGCTTCCTCATCACATCTCTGGAACGGTCTGTCTACTTTTCTTTACGCCACCGCCAACATTGAAGTTCAAGGTACCTAGCACACCTTTCTTACACTTCTGAAATAACCCCCTAACTAGTTTCCCTACAAAATTAAGTTCTGATACTGAACTCCAGTACACTGAAGTCAAAGATCTTTCCAGTGCTAAAAATCTTTTCAATGGCTTTGTGGTACCATCAGCAATGAGGAGAGAAGACTCCTTCAAATGGCCCCTAACGTCCTGCATTGTCTGGGTCCTAAGAGCCACTGTGCACTTTATCATTTCCTTGTAGTGATTATGATCCTGCCCACCCCAGGGCTTTTCCACATGGTGTTTCCTCTGTCTGGAATGCTTTTACCCATCCCAGCCCCATTCCTCTTTGGTTAATGTAAGTCTGTCTCATGCCTCATGTTTTTCCTTCCCTGAGTCAATTTCCCAATCATAGGCTGCCATGGTATTATGAGTCTTTAAGGCATAACCTTTTTCATAGTTGCAAATTTGATACATACATATTTCAATTTACTGTTCTGCTAGATAGATGAGAAGTAATATTACAATAGTAAGTTTTTCCTGAATTGATAAGTCATTGGGCAGCAGGTCTGTTATATAAATTTATATTATCTGTAGCAAGATAAAACTTACGTATTTAAATAAAGGTACCTCTGATTATTTTTGAAACAAGATAGGATTAAAAATAAACAGATCCTTCTAGAGTATGCTAAATATGATACACAGTACTTCTCATCTTGGAAGGCTCCTGTTGGTTTATCATTTTGGTAAATGATACCCAAAGATGGCATCTGACTGAAGTTGAGAGATTTGGAGAAAGAGAGTATTTCCTAGATCTTTGCTCTTCAGTATGACAGCCAATAGTCACATGTGGTTATTTATATATCAATTTAAATTTATTAGAATTAAGTAATTTAAACACGCAGTTTCTTGATTACTATAGCCATGGTTCACCTATTTAACAAACACAACTAATTAGCATAAAGAGCATCACTGTCATCCCAGAACACTATCACAGAGCATTGCCCTAGACAGCTTCCACTCAGGATGGAAATGTTAAGTGAAATTAGAAAAAAAAAATAACTGAAGGATTTTTTGAGGTAAAATTAATTGCTTTCAAAGCAAGAGCTCTTTGAGAAGTTACAAATAAATTTTAATGAATTTCCCTTAAGCGGTTTGTGCTGGCTTGTAAAATACAGTTACATCTTTCTGAAAGCCCCTTTCTCCTCAGAGAATTCTATTTATAGATATGTGAAACTTTCCTGATGTTTTCTACAAGGTAAATTGAATAACAAATTCAAAACCTGCCTCTAAACTGAAGAATGCAGTTATAATCAAATTGGACTTAAAAATTGCTGGGTTCAAAGATTTATCTAGAAAGTATGTTCTTGTTTAGAATGTAAGGTTTTCTATTAAATATGGGTTACACAGATAAGACCTCTACCCCTTTCATCCCTGTTTATTTTTATAAGGGACTCTTTTCACATCTTTCCTTGTTATTAGATGGGGTATTTGAAGGCAAAGTCAGAAGGTACACTTTAATTTCCCACAGAGTACAGTTGAAACTCCACATGAAAACTTTTAATGATATCAAATCATTCATTTGACATATTTTTACAGATCCTGTTCTTTGTGCTGAGTCTTGTGCCGACTCTGATGGGAAGGAGGAGGAAGCATGTTGGAGGAAGGAAGGGACTGCATAAGACAGAATATTAGGGGTAGAGTTAATAATTTGAACAAAGAACGAAGAGAAGAAACGTATGTAGAACTCTGGCTGACTTAGGACATAGTTAGCCCTAGGCACACTGTATAAATGGAGAAATCGAGGCAGAGTAGAAATGCGCTCACTGTAAAATAGTCCTAAATACAATATCCAGCTCATACAGGTGCCATATATGAGCTGGATTTTCAGAGGTTACATATAATCTAGATTTGTATGATATTCCCTAGGGGGTAAAAGCAACTATATCCCAGGAGATGAAACAACATATGAATGGATGAAGCATCATGAAGGAGTATTTGGGGACACAGGAGAAAGTTATCATGGCTGGAAAACAGGATGTGGGTGTGTGTGTGTATATCAGATTACTGGCAGTTGGAGAGAGGTGAAGCTGAAGAAATATTTTGAAGTCGTTGAAGCAAATACATCTCCAGGATAGAAACTTCATATTATCTATCTGTTGCCAGTGCCTACAGGGAGCCTACACACTCAAATTCATGCTTTTGAAGTACATGGATGGATGAATGGATGAATGGATGGATGAATCAATGAATAGATAGATGAACACTGAGTACATTTAACTGAAGTAAGGGCATTATGCATAAAGCTCCTAGTTTTAGTTTCATCCTTTGGTTAGTTAAGACACTAGAAATATGTTAAAGCAGGAAAATCATGCGACCAAATTTGATCATAGATGTCAGTGTTAAAGAGAACTGGCTGGAGCAAGGGGAGAACACAGGGAGAGCACTTACAAGGAGGTTTTTAATATATATTATATATTATATATTATATATTATATATTATATATTTGTGCAGATATATAGATATACACATACATATATATACATACATACATACATACATTTATACATACATAATATACATACATATATATATTCTAGACAATAGATGTTGAATCCTGTAAGTAGGGAAGTAAAGAAGAAATGGAATTTAAGAACATTTTAGGCAGAGGGAATAAAATGTGTGAAGATGCTTTTATGGGGCAGGAGACAGAGATGTGTGAACCATATGAATCTCTTCATCTGAAAAAATAAGAAGAATTTGTCTAAATCATTTCTAAATCTATTCTGATGTTAGAATATATGATCTGGTGTTATCACTGCAGCAACTTTTTTTTCAGGTAACTCTCGAATATTTTGTCCTTTATCCACTATTTTGTGTCTGCACCCTTAACCCTCCCTGGATTGTAATGGAGTGTTCACTTGCTTATAACCCTTGCTAAGCTGTTTACTCTTTAATGGCAGACGCTATATCTTGTTCACTCTTTTATCTCCAGCATCTAAAACAGTGCCTAGTATATAGTAGTTTCTCAAAACTATTTTTTTGAATTAATACATGAAGAAATGAATGAATGAACTTTTAACGAGGGGAAACTTTGGGATCCTAGTGGTGCTCTCAGGAACTTATAGCTACGATCCAAGGTGATAAAGACCTTGGGTTTGATGCATTATGGCATCACTTCTAATCTTTCTATTGTGCTGGATTCTGGGGGGGGGGTGGGGGGACAAAGACCCTTTGGAATGACTTAAATCCTCTGGCACCAACTTTCTTCCTTGGATTTTGTCTTTTCCTCCAAAGAAGTGTTGGGAAAAAGGAATATGCTAAGCTGGTTCATTCTATGTACCCTCCTTTCCTGGGGTAGATAGGGGAAGGCTTTTCCTTAGATCCGAGAACTGTGAAATGCCCCAGGTTGAGGATGCGCCATACCTCTTCATCCAGGTATCACCGGATTACATGACCAACGTGCTGTGGAATGTCACACAGGGAGAGCAAAGCAAAGCAAGCCAAGCCTAGTGAACTTGGTACTTTGTGGGTGATACTTCAGGATTGCTTTCCTGTGAGAGGATGTTCCTGGGTGATTACGGTTAAGTCAGGAAATACAGAGTCACAGTGGCAGTACCAATTTATCTCTATCGCAATAATTGAATTTGAGGTTAATGAATACTGTATTGTAAACATCATGTGGTGCTTTACATCTTTTTAATGGCCAAATTCCCTGGTTTCAAATAAATGAAGTACGTTGCCCTGAATAGTGAAATAAAAATATTTCAAAACAGATTCTCCACTCCATGCTTTAATGAATTATTTCACACTAGGGATCCATAAAATAAGTACCTTTAAGAAACAACAGTTTTGTTTTAATGGAACTTTATATTATTTTTGACTGAATAAAAACTTACGTCTTTTCAAATTTACATTGGAGATTTATCTATTTGAGTTGGCCCATTTACTTAAATTCTCTGATACTGCTGTGAATATGACATTTATTTTTGTTTGTTTTGCTTTGTTTCGATTTCAGAGATGAAGTGTTTAACTTTCAGTGTCTAAAGTCAGAACCTGGGGTGGATGCTTTAATATCACTAGTGATGATACTTAGTATCCCAGCAAAAAACTCTTAAACTCTGAGGGTAAGGCACAAAATTGACGTATGATACCTGAAGTTAGAGGCTTGCTAGGGCAAGATGACATTATTTCAAAGATCAAGCCTTCTCTAGACCAGAAAGAAACAAGACTCAGTAATAGAGCGTGCCTCTGTTCTAATGAGTGACCACGTTAACAACCAAAGAAAGAATTAATCCACCAAGAGGGAACAGTAAATTGCAGCTTAAGGAAGATGACAGCAAAGATGAATGTGTTGACTTGTTCCGCCATTACCGTGCCCAAGAAAGGGTCACTTGCAAACCACCTCAACTTACACGCCCTGGTGGCAGTGATGCCTTTGGTAGGCATAATGCATTCATTGTCATAACCTGATGCCCAGGGCCATTAAAATAGTGCTGTGGATTTTTATTCTTCTGATTCAACGTGTACAAAGCAAAATTAGATTAAAATTTGGTTATCTGTTTCTGGGTGATGAGTTGTGAATGGCTCACAACTTAGTAGCTTAAAATATTAACTAATTCCCCTGGTTGTCCTGGTTGACTAGGAACAGCAGGGAAGTTTCCATTTGTATTTTCTCCTGGTAGCGTTGGAGACGTCTGAAGCCTCAACTGGACCAGAGGGACATGATAGTCCCTTCTTTATCATGTCTCACACTTCAGGTAGAGGAATGGCTGAGCCTCTCTTTCTCCTTGTGACTTTGCCACATGCCTTGCTTGGGTTTCCTCACAGCATGATAGTCTGAGGTAAGTCAGACAGGATACATCCTTGTTGGTTTCCCAGAGACAGAGTTTCCATAAATCTATGCAGAAGCTCCAAGACTTTTCATGACTTAGCCATGGAAGTAATAGGACATTGCTTCTGTCATATTCTGTTAGAAGGCAAAGAGTCAAACCAGATTCTTGTTGAGGGGACTACCAGCAAGCCCATTGGAGGCCATCTTTGGAGACTAGATACACCAGAGGGTTAAAAGCTAAGCAGTTTCTCGAGGTACTTCTTGATGTTAGAAGTAACACCCACTTTTTCTGTTTATTTTCAGATTACCTATAAAAAATACATAGACATGTACAAAACACTATAAACATGTTTTAATGGTGTTGAGTGAAAAGTAAATCTTACCACTGCCAGCTTTCCTAATTTCATCTCCATATCCTTCGTAAGCATTTTTAGCTGCATTTTTCATCATAATCATAAAACAATATATTTACAGTTCTTTTGCTTGATTTATCACGTTAGAAAATATATTCAAACTCCTATCTTCAGAAATGAGTAAACTGATGTCCTTTACATACTTTTTATTCTCCCTTCCACACAAATTTTATTGTATTTTTATTTTGTTTATTTATTGCTCTCGTCATCATTTTAAACAATATATTTAACTCTCTGTTACATGCTTAATTAAAAGTATCGGTATTGGGTTCACCACTATTAGAATAAAGGAAAAGATTATACTTTATCACTTCTAACTTTATGCTTTACATTAATGACATTTTTAAGTTTTTCTTAACTTTTCTTTATTTTTGAGAGAGAGAGAGAAAGAGAGAGCACAAGTGGAGGAGGGGCAGAGAGAGAGACACACACAGAATTCTAAGCAGGCCCTAGGCTCTGAGCTGTCAGCAAGGAGCCCGACGCGGGGCTCAAACTCATAAACCCCAAGATCGTGGCTTGAGCCAAAGTCAATGCTTAACCAACTAAGCCACCCAGGTGCCCCTCATCCTTTTTTTTTAAAATAAATTTTGTTTTTAATATTTATTTTTGAGAGAGACAGAACATGAGTGGGGGGGTGGGGGGTGAGAGAGGAAAACACAAAATGTAAAGTAGGCTACAGGTTCTGAGCTGTCAGCACAGAGCCCAATGTGGGCTCAAACTCATAAGCCAAGAGATCATGATCTGAGCTCAAGTAGGACACTTAACCAACTGAGACACTGAGACACCCCTTACAGTAATCACATTTTAAAAAGTTTATTTAGAAAGAGAGAATCAGTGGAGAAAGGAGCAGAGAGAGGGGAACAGAGGATCTGAGGTGGGCTCTGTGTTGACAGCAGAAAGCCTGACATAGGGCTTGAACTCACAAACTGTGAGATCATGACCTGGGCCAAAGTCAGATGCTTGACTGACTTAGCCACTCAGGCACCCCAACAGTAATGACTTTTTATATTTAAAGTTTGATAATGTTTAAAACATATCTATAAATATAATTAAGTCTTCATTTTTCAGTATATATATTGATTTTAAAATTTGTGAGGGAGGAATTTTTTTTTAACATATTATAATCTGCAAGTGTTAGTTTTCAGAATCATATATAATTGGCCTTGTATGAAGAAAAAGTAATCATGTATCATTAAAACTGTACTACATGACTAAGAATATTTCTATGTCAAGATCAAATAGGGGCGCCTGGGTGGCGCAGTCGGTTAAGCGCCCGACTTCAGCCAGGTCACGATCTCGCGGTCCGTGAGTTCGAGCCCCGCGTCAGGCTCTGGGCTGATGGCTCAGAGCCTGGAGCCTGTTTCCGATTCTGTGTCTCCCTCTCTCTCTGCACCTCCCCCGTTCATGCTCTGTCTCTCTCTGTCCCAAAAATAAATAAACGTTGGAAAAAAAAAATTAAAAAAAAAAAAACATCAAATAGATGGGTTTTTTTTATACCCCATATTTTTTGAAAATTATAATCTATTTATTATTTGGCCTATTTCTTGTTTGGTATTTTTACTGTTTTATAAAGCTTTACTTTTTGACTCATTTTGCTATAATACATCTCTTCAAACCTCATACTGATGGTATCAGTTGAATTAAAATATAAATCTGTTTCTTGGTGAAAAAACTATTTGTGAAGCTCTGTGAGTTCTTGTGGTAGGTAGCCTCTTAAGATGGTCCCAAATGGTCTCTATCTCCTGGTATTCCTCCTTATGTAATTCTTTCTTCTTTTGTGTGGGATGGACTTGCTTCTGATGGATAAATTATGGCAAAAGTGACGGGTTGTCATTTCTAAGATTAGGTTACAAAAATTGTGGCTTCTATTTTGGGTATTGTCTCTTGGATTGCTTGTCTTAGAAAAAAGTCATTTGCCATTCATGAGGGAGCCCTCCAGAGAGGTAAGTCAGTAAGTGTGTAAGCAAGAAGGTCTCCTAATTGGGACTTCAGATGAGACTGAAGCCAGAACCAATAGTGACATTGAGGTGGCCCTGAGCCATGAATACCCAGCTAAACTATATCATCCAGATTCCTAAGCCACAGAAGTAATAAATACCTGTTATTTTAAATTGTAAATTTGTGGAATAATTTGTTTTATACAGAAACATAATTAAAACAGATTTTTTTAAAAAATCAGAATACTGGTTCTTGGAGTAGGAAAGCCAGAGGGGTAGCACTCCTTTAAAAACCCATTAGTTACAATTAAGTTCAACTGAAAAGGGCACAACATTATGTTTTCATATATATTATTTCATTTGATCAATCCAACCGGGTGTTATTGCCCTTCTTTTATGAAAAGAGATATTTAAGCCTATATGTAATAATGAATTATTTATACTTCAGGGCTCCTCAGACTGAAATGTCACTAGAACGTGGATTGTTTTCTTCCTAATCCAATTGGTACAAACAATGCCTGCAACAATATAGCACTCTGAAAGCATTTGATAAATATATCAAAACTAATAAAAGATTTCTGCTCACCATCAACAACACAAAACACACAACCTACCAGATTTTTGTACCTGGAAGTGAAGGGCTGCTAAACCAGGAACTTGAAATGTGGGAGCATTTTCAAAAGAAGCAGTAGGCTTTGAAGAGAATGCTAGTAAAGGTATTATGTGAATTAAAGAAGTTTTTGTATTTTTATTTACTTATTTTTAATATTTATTTTTGAGAGAGACAGAAAGAGCATGAGCAGGGCACAGGCAGAGAGAGAGGGAGACACAGAATCATAAACAGTCTCCACGCTCTGAGCTGTCAACACAGAGCCTGAGGCAGGGCTTAAACCCACGAGCAGAGAGGCCATGACCTGAGCTGAATCATGAATGGAGCTGAAGTCGGATGTTTAACTGACTGAGCCACCCAGGCACCCCTAAAGAAGTTTTTAATAGAAAACTCATGTTCTTTATTTAGGTTGCTCTCAGGGGCTTGCAGGAGGAGGTAAATGTTATTGGAAGCTGGAGGAAAGGGGTTACTTGTTATTTGGTGGCAGAAAGTTAAGAACACTGTTGTCTGCAATAACATGAAGAGTAGAAAATGTGCCTGATGAACTGAACCATCTAGCTAGGATTATTTCCAAGCAAAATGGTAAAAGTGATGTCTAATTTTGGTAAAACCTAAGAGGCAAGAGTTAAATTGAGGGAAAGATTATTAAATGTAAGGAGTCAGAAGTTGAGGTTTTGAAACTTCTCAGCTTTTATAGATGACAAATAAGGCTTAATTAAGAAATGGCTTCCAAGCAAGGATCACATCCAGGGCTTAGCCAGAAAGACATATTCCAAAATGAAGTCAAGGGTGCAACTTTAAAATACTTCTTTTTTTAATCTCTGAAAGATCTAAGTTGGTATAACACCATGTTATATAGGCAAAAGGCTTTCTAAGGAGAATAAAGGTGTTTCTCATGATCTTCTCAAATAACAGAGATTTTTGTGAAAAGCTTCTCTCAAAGACACTTTTCACTGTAGCTTTTAATAGAGTGCAATCCAAGAGAATTCCAAGGAGACCCTTTAAGAAATTTAAGAAATGCTGTAGGAATACCCACCATCTTGGATTGAGAGGGACAAAATGTTAGGACTGAGGAAAGATCCTCAGACTTCAGAATTCTACTGGCAAGAAGAGTGCTGAGAAAGCTGGTTAGCCACCAACGCATGATACTTTTCATGAAAAAGGAAAGATGATGTGGGGGCAGAAATGAGAGTCCAGCCGGTAGAGCCAAGAGCTATGAAAAATTATTTCTAGATCTTGAGACCTAACTCAAGGGATTTCCAATGTTTTCCAGGCTGGCTTTCAGAATTTCTATGAAGTAGTAACAGCCCTCTGCCTTCCATTTTCTTCCTCTTTGAGCACGAATGTCTAGAATGTCTAGTTATCCTTCCCATGTATTGTACCTTGGTGTGTGTGTGTGTGTGTGTGTGTGTGTGTGTGTGTGTGTGTGTGTAAGGACAATTTATCTCTCTGGTTGCACAGCTCTACAGATGGATAGAGGCTATATGTGAGGTATACTGCCCAAGGAGCCTCTTCACACATGGCACTGATTTAGATGATGATTCTGAACTTGGAGCTGGTGCTGTAATAGGATGTCACTCCCAAGATATAGTCACAAAATATCTATGATTTCTGTCTTGAGTGTTTTCTCTTATTCTTTCATGGAATGCTTGCTCCAGGGGGAGCCAACTGCAATTTTGAGGGGCAGCTCCATGGAGAGGCCCCTATGTTGAGGGACTATGACCTGCCAATAACAGTGTAAGTGAACACCCAGTTAAGGTTGAAGTCAAACTGTTGGCCAGAGCTGCAGTCTTATCTGGAGGCTGATTGTACTAGGCTCAGAGGAAATCTATTTCCACGCCATGAATGTGCTCCTAACCACATGAAACTGTGTGATATAATACATGTTTGTGGTTTAGGGGTAGTGTCTTACATAGAAACAGACCACTACCATAGGTGTGAGGTTGCTCCCTAAGGTGTTAGATGTCAAAGAAACACAGATTTCACTTGGGAAAATAAGTCCTCTGTTTTCAGCATGTAGATCTGTGAAGAGAAGCTTGGGCAAATTGGGCTTGGAACTCAGGGTTTACCTAGGAGGAAAGGGGATGATAATACATATCTCATCTCTTCTCCTTGAGATCTAGAGTTAGGAGGCTTTATCTAGATGCACCTGTATTGTCCTGTTCATGGCTCAGTGGCATTATGTGCAACAGAGTCCAGCAGAGTGACTTTGGTACTGAGCTGGAGGAGATGAATGGGCATCAGTGTGTCTGGACTACTATCACCTCTTCTGGAAGAATCTGAAAGAAATAAGTTCAATAGTAAGCATTACGTAGGGCTGTAATATTTTGCCATTCCTCATAATACTTGGAAAAAGGGGACTGAATCTTAGTCATTATGCTCCGGAAGCACCTTTCATAGAGAGCCCCACTGTTTGAAACATTGTTCATTAGAGACACGTTTCCCAGTGGATGGAGCACAGTCATGAGAGCATTGCATGCCAAATCCTTTCTTCGCCCCAAATATCTGAATGTCTACAATCGCACAATTTCTGCTTCATATGCAGAAGTTATAGTAGAGAGCAGACAGATAAAGTCTTTGCCTCATGAGGCTCTCTTATCTGTTCATGGATCTTATGCTCTAGCTCTTTCTAGAAGAACCAGCTCGGATCCCACTGCGACTCTTACCTTGGGAGAATGGCTAAAGGCAGCAATCTTAAGACCTTTCAGTCCTGAGTGCACTGGTCAGTTTTATCTGAGTTTAATTTTTGCTGAATTTAAAGCTGAGGCACTGCTACTGTTTCTCTGGGTGAAATCATGCCCTACCACAAGTGCAAAAGCAGCAGCAGGGCATTGGGGATTAGCTACTGTGCTTCAGCCATAGTCTGCTGAGACCAGCTTACAGTCTGCAGGAAATAGCCAATGGCCACTTTCATAGTCAAGGCACTAAGATAGGACCAAGTCAGGCTGTACTTTCTGCTCAGGACTCGATCTCTCTCTCTCTCCTCTCTCTCTCTCTCTCTCTCTCTCTTTCTTTTTAAATTTACATTCAAGTTAGGTAACTTACAGTTTAGTCTTGGCTTCAGGAGTAGAAACCAGTGATTCATGTTTTACACATGACACCCAGTGCTCATCCTGAAAAGTGCCCTCCTTAATGCCTGTCATGAATTTAACCCGCCCCCCCCACCTTCCAGTGACCCTCAATTTGTTCTCTGTTTTTAAGAGTCTCTTATGGTTTGCCTCCCTCTTTGTTTTTATCTTATTTTTTCCCTCCCTAGCCCTATGTTCATCTATTGAGTTTCTCAAATTCCACATATGAGGGCAATCATATGATATTTGTCTTTCTCTGACTTATTTCACTAAGATGATAATCTCTAGTTCCATCCATGTTGTTGAAAATGGCAAGATTTCATTCTTTTTCATCACTGAATAGTATTGCATTGTGTATACATATCATGTCTTCTTTATTCATTCATTAATGGGCAGAAGACATGAATAGACACTTCTCTGAAGAAGACATCCAGATGGCCGACACATGAAAAAATACTCCACATCACTTATCATCAGGGAAATACAAATCAAAACCACAATGAGATACCACCTCATACCTGTCAGAATGGCTAAAATTAACAACTTGGGAAACAATAGATATTGGCAAGGGTGTGGAGAAAGGGGAAACCTTTTGCACTGCTGGTGGAATGCAAACTGGTGCAGCCACTCTGGAAAATAGGATGGAGGTTCCTCAAAAAATTAAAAATGAAACTGCCCTACAACCCAGAAATTGCACTACTAGGAGTTTACCCAAAGGATACAAAACTCGTGATTCGAAGGCGCACATGCATCCCAACGTTTATAGCAGCAGAATCAACAATAGCCGAATTGTGGAAAGAACCCAAATGTCAAAATGTTGATACTACCCAAAGCAATCTACGCATTCAACCAATCCCTATCCAAATAACACCAGCATTCTTCACAGAGCTAGAACAAACAATCTTAAAATTTGTATGGACCCACAAAAGACTCTTAATAGTCTGCTGAGGACTCTCTTATGGAGAATTCTAAGGAATTCTTTAACAGAGAAAGCACAGGAAATGGAGCCTTAGAAAGGAGTCAGTCTCTTGCTTTCATTTTTTTTTTCAATTTTTTTTAACGTTTTTATTTATTTTTGAGACAGGGAGAGACAGAGCATGAACAGGGGAGGGTCAGAGAGAGGGAGACACAGAATCTGAAACAGGCTCCAGGCTCTGAGCTGTCAGCACAGAGCCCGACGCGGGGCTCGAACTCACAGACCGCGGGATCGTGACCTGAGCCGAAGTTGGCCGCTTAACAGACTGAGCCACCCAGGCGCCCCTCTTGCTTTCATTTCTATATGGTGGGCTCCTGCATCTCACACTGCAAACTGAAAGTTGCAGATCAAGCTGCAAAGTAGTCCATCCCAGTTATATATAAAAGTTATTAGGAATATTACATTATGATACTGAAACGAGAACAATTTAATTTATTAAAATGCTCTCAACAAACATACTCCTGATTAAATTAAAACCGGCTTTAATGAGTCTAAGTGAAACATTCTTTGTGAGTAAACATTTATTTTACAAGTACGTTCACACACACACAAAGAGCTTATTCAGCTAAGGTTAGGTTAAAAAACAAAGACTATACTTGCAGTGACGGAGCAAAATATTTTAAAAACGTATACAAGTGCATTCATAACCTCTTGAGTCAAATCCATATGGCAAATAATATTGCAAGGCAAATATTTTGCAAATGTTTATGCTCTTCTCCCTGCAGTTAAGCGCTAGCTGAGATTTAGCAACTGGCAGTGGTTTCTAGACGTGTTGGCCAAGCAAGCACTTTGTTATTACTGGCCAAAGTAAATACAGGTCTCATTTCCATAAAGGTATGTTTACCATATCTTCAGTTGGAACCTAAGACATGCTCAGGATTGGAGGAAGCAGATGCTGGTTATTTCATTTTGTCATTGTGTGAATTGCAGCTGTGTTTTCTTACTGCATAAAAAAAAAAGAGTGTATGTAAAATCTTATGTAGCAAGATTATAGATTAAAACAGTACTTTTGCCTGGTTCAGAGACTTTATGGTGGGTTGTCCTTAAGGAACTACACTTCGAACATATATCACTTTAATCATCATCTAGCGTGCTATGCAATTTGAGTTTAATTTTTGCAAATAAGTGTTTTTGATCTTCAAAGCTGGCTTGCAGGTTTTAGTAAAACATGCCAATTTTGCACCATTTTATAACTCATCTAAATCTTGTCCAGACAATGAAATAATTCTATGCTTTTTGTGTTGCTGCTTTTGAAACAAGAGCAAGATGGTAAGATTTAATAGCTGGTATGTTTAGTAAATACAACACTTAAGTCTTCTATGTATTCTAAAATGAGGACTGGGTTCAAGCAATTTCATTTTCCTCCCTCACTGACTGATCAAATTATTGAGTTTTTTAAATAATACAAAGCAACACTTTACAAAGTATATAACATATTTAAATCTCTGATAGTTCATTTTAATAATACATATGTTAAAGAGAACAGAAAATAGTTCAGGATTAATCACATCTCATGAATTTCTAACTGTAATAAAAGGAGAAAATAGTACGTTAGGATGGAAAGGCCAGTGCTATTTTAAGGCCGTGATAATTTTAGGAAAGGTACATCACTTTACGGGTTAGATATTCTTGTTTCATTTCTATAGCAAAGTGGCTAATGAGTCAAAATTGAGTTTAAAGAGAGGGTTATCAATCTCTTGGCTGATTTGGGCAATTTCCACATATATGGATACTGAGCCCTTCTTTCCCCCTATTTTAAAAGCACTTTCTCTGTCCCAAAGATAGAGAATCTGTGATTTTGCTAATGGATTATCTACATTTATTATTGAGTCCCTTGGCAGTGTTTCCTTCCGGGGGGGGGGGGGGGGAATGCCTCTGCCTTGCTCTAAGGGAGGGGAGGAGCTTTTTCTCAGAAATAAATTTCCCATCAAGTAGGTGTTAAGTCTGTTGACGTTAATGTCTCTCCTGATCCTAATAAATTATAACCTAAAAGGCTGTAGTCCCTTTCAATGCATTCTAGTCCTTCATTTCTTCCAGTGTATTGACAAATAATTGACACAGCTTACTCCAGAAGTTTAAGGCATACAGCATGATGGTTTGATTTACATATATTGCGAAAACTTCGATTTCTCTTTTACCCCAGATAGCCTAGGCCTAGTGCGTGTGGCTTAAGTAACGTTACTGAAACTCAGCAAAGGGTCAGGGCTGAGAGGGAGCAATACCAGATTCATGTGTCAGTAATTGCTTATCACCAGCTGACATGACAAATAGTTGGGCTGACAGTGGGTTGGCAGTTAAGCCTCCAGCTAAAGAAGCTTTCAGCTAAAAAGTATTAAAGCTGGATGATACCCGAGAGCCCTCAACTATGTCAGATTTGAAATGAACAAGGAGCCTAGAGCTTCTCTGTGTATGTGTGGAATGCTTTCTGCTCATGCCTTCTTTATTTTGATGAGGTCAAGCCTTCTTCCCTTTCTCTTTGGGAAGGTTTAGACTAATGATGCCTACCTCCACCTGAATAGAATGCGAACACTTCCGTCTCAAATTCGTGAAGTGGCAGGAGAAATCTTCTTGTTCTACTGAATTCAAACTGACAACAACTCTGATCCCTTGTAGCATTGTTTCTCTGGGGGAAAAGGGAGCATAATAGATATTTTCTTCCATATCCATAGCTAAGAAATGGACAGATCCACATTTGTGTGCAGTTTTCCTGAATTAATTTTATCGTGATCGTCATCACACGGATACCAATGACATTAATGCAGAAGAGCAGTGTTCTCACAAGCAAGTGCCAGAAAAATTTGACCGAGGATGTGTTTCTTGTCTGATGACCAATGGAGCAATAATAGAAAGGAAGGGAGGGAGGAGGGAAGAGAGGGAGGGGAGAGGGAGAGGAGAGGAGAGAAGAAAGAAAGAAAAAGAAAGAAAGAAAGAAGAAGGAAAAAGAGGAAATTGTTCTTTCTTTAAAGGGTACAGCTTCATGTTCTCGGTTGAGTCATGCCCTTTTTGAACGTCTGGCTAAATCCTACTTGGGCATTCAATCTTCATGTTACCTAAGAAAGAGAAGGAAAAAAAAGGTGGTATGTTACAGTGGAAAAGTATGTTCCTCTATGGAGGAGGCTTCTATCCGATGGGAAAAGGACAGTTAGTAGGATTATTCAGGTGGTATAGACCAGAGCTCTGGCCAAATGCTGCACCTCAGAGGTATGTGACTAGATATGCTGAGTGGGCACTGTGGCAGGACTCGGAGGGATAGCGTCCAGGAGGTGGTGACAGACAAGAGTGCAAAAGAGGCACTGCATTGCAGGACCTCATGTAACACAATGACACTGGCCTGAGGCCAGGACCCTTCTGTTTTAATCTTCCAGGATATCCTAAGCCTGGGTATTCTGTGTGATCTGACAGAGAAAAAGGAGCCCAAGTAGTGCCTAACTTTAAGCCTTGTGATAACTCTGGTATGTAAGTTGTGACAGCCAGATTTGCCCTACTTTAGAAAAATAGAGATCATTGGCATTTTTTGCTTTTTGAGTATCATGGGTACAACTAATACCTATTATATTAACAATTTCATGAGTTTCCTACAAGGCACTCATGAGTATTTTATCTACAATCCTTGCAAATACCTGTTTAGGTAAATTTCCTCTTGATTTTCTTACGTGTCTTTAAGTGTCCACTATAATACTCAGTGTGTTGGTGCCATAGTTATTTAGTCGTGCATTAGTTCACTCGGTAAATATTTATTATTTTCCCACTATGTATCAAGCGCTGGTCTAGGTGTTGGGAATAAACAAAAGAAACAAAATCTCTGCTGTCTAAAAATGGAAGCCACTAAATCAGGAGGTAGAATCAGGTAACTAATATTTGTTGTGCACTTCCTTTGTGCTTTGGGAAGGATTTCTGTATTAAATCAGTCAGGGTTCAAATTACAAAACAACTACAGCATGAAGGGGATGTATTGGAAGTATCTCTGTATCTTGCAGAGATAGCCCTGGGGATCTAGGGACTGGAACCGAGGGAGAACTCGAGTCTCTCTCCAACCATGATTTATGTTAGCTTTATTGTCCCCTGCTACACACAGTCTTTTTCTACTTGGTGGGACTTTTTCACTGACATCTACAGATATTGTTCTCTTCTAGTTTTGTGATCTGTTAGGCAAAGAGGCACTTGTCTCAGTTGTAGTGGCAATGATTCTGGGATTGTGTTGACTTTGGACAAATGCTCAACCTTGGAAATTTCCCAGGAGGATGAGGTTATGCTAATTGGTCCAGGCAGGTTCTATCGATCAGCTCTATGTTCAGCACATGAGACCAGCTCTTAGTGGAAGGCAGAGCCTGAAGGAGATACATGCCAGACAGGCTAACACAGCCACCAGACATAATTCTAACAACTCAGAAAAAAAACATCATAGTTTCACATTTTCCAAAAAAACTTAATTTTGTCTCAAAGACATTAAATAACTAATCTATATTCGCTCAGCTTATGGAGGTGGGATTCAAACCCTGTTATAACTGTGAGAAAATCTGGTGCTCTTTTTGCCTTGCCATGTGATTTCCATGATGTCTGGAACATGATTGTTCCTAAGAAATATTCACTGAATAAATACATGAGTATCAAGCTATATGTAGCTAAGATAATCCAAAAAAAAAAAAAAAAAAAACCCTGCAATTTCTACCCAGAATTTAAATTGGAATATATATAAGCCTATGAATTTTTAGATTTCAGATGAGAATACTTAACAAGATTTATGTATAAATATGTATACGAACACACTGTGATATACTTGGGGAGCTATGAATACAAAAGTACAAAAATAATTATTTCAGTTCCCATGTAAAAAGTGTTATTTTTAATCCCTTACTTAGATAAGACCTTAAAGAAAAAAAGTTGTGAAGTTGCCAAGATCCACTTTTATTTTGACAGAATGAATCAGCAAAATGTACTCTGTTGGCATACTGAGAATAATTTCCTCCCCAAGATGGCTTCTAAGGGTTAACTGGGACATTTTCCATGGTGGTCTGGACCACTGTGCACCTTCTTAGCCCGCATCCTAAGGTGGTGAAATGCATAGGTTAGTTCTGACTGTCAGCTCTTTCCTGCCAGCGGCCATGTGTCAGGAGCTGCAGATGTTCTAAACATTGACTGCAAAAGCTTACCAGTGGTGTCTCAATGGAAGTGCCTTTACACCGGTGTGCTCTTAAACATCTTGCAAAAACCCAGCTTCAGGTGGCTTAGCCAAGGATAGCCTTGCCTGAAGAATTGGCGATTATGCCAGGGGTCACGGGGACAGTAGTGACAGAAAGGAAAAGGATCAGAAGTGGATGCCCTTTAGGGAGTCTCTTCAGGCACTCAAACAGAGCTCATGTTTTCCTGCCTTCCTTCTCTGAATTCTATCGGAAGTCCGCCCACTTTTTTGGTAAAGGGTCTTTTCTATAAAGCCTAAAATATTTTCATCTTTGTGCACCTTAGAGTTTCTGTGGCGGCCACCCAACTCTGCTGTGGCAGTGCAGACAGGCAACACATAAACAAATACACATGACTGTGTCCCCCCAAAAATTAATTTGCAAAAATGGGTGGGGGGAGACCCTAATTGGCCCATGGGCCATACTTGGCTGATCCCTGGCTTCCACGTAGGCTGCTATTTCATACACGTCCCCTTTATGCATCTATTGGACTAGTTGCTCTGTGCTCTGTGCTAGATAAAGAAAAGAACGTGATATCAGTTGCTTTGGGGGCTATAAATCTAACATGGAAGACTGGGGGAAAGGCCATAATGTTTCATATGGAATGCAAACATGAAGGTTTTTACGAGTTTATGGGAGAGCCCTCATATAGAGGGTTCATTCATGTGAGAGAGCAAACAAAACTTGAAGAACAAAACTTGAAGAACAGATGGTAAAAGAAGAGCTTAGAGAGTTTTAACTGTACAAGGGATGGCAAAGAACACAAACACAAAAAGGAGCATAAGCAAGGGCATGATTAAGGGAAAGTTGTTATGACTTGCATCTTAAACAATATGAAGAAATTTGGGTTCACATCATGTCAGACCTTGAGTGCTAGGTTCATGAGTTTGGATTTTATTTTATTTTATTTTATTTTATTATTTTTTTAACGTTTATTTATTTTTGAGACAGAGAGAGACAGCATGAATGCGGAGGGGCAGAGAGAGAGGGAGACACAGAATCAGAAGCAGGCTCCAGGCTCCTAGCCATCAGCCCAAAACCCGATGCGGGGCTCGAACTCACGGACCGCGAGATCGTGACCTGAGTCGAAGTCGGACACTCAATGGACTGAGCCACCTAGGTGCCCCTGGATTTTATTTTTAAGCAGTGAGGGGCTGTGGGGGCTTGGAAGCAAGGGGAAAGACGTGAGTTTTACAGCAAGAAGCAGAATATGCAATTTTTAAGTAGTTTGAATTGGAGCGTAGAGAATGCAGAAGTGAGGGGGTGAGGAAGGAATTGGGAGTTGTACAAATGGCTGGCTGGCTGGAGCAAAGACTTGGATCAAAGTGTTGGAAAGTGGTAGATCTAGATCTGCATATATGTATACATATTAATATTGTATATGAATGTGATATATGTATTATATACAGAGAAAAAAAAAGAAATGGACATGAGGGGCACCTGGGTGGCTCAGTCAGTTAAGCATCTGACTCTTGGTTTCAATTAGAGTCATGATTTCACAGTCGTGAGATGGAGTCCCACATGGGGCTCCATGCTGGGTGTGGAGCCTGCCTAAAATTCTCTCTTTCCGGCTCCCTCTGCTCCTCCCCCACTGTCACGTAGTCTCTCTCCAAAAGAAGAAGAAATTGGCATGAAAGATACCCAGGAATTAGAATGATTAAATATCAAGGAAAGAGAGAAGTGAAGCAATGCTTTTAGGGGCCAAGCCTGAATAACTAGGAGAAAAGTACTCATATTTAAAGAAATAGAGTAGTCAGAGGGTAAGGCCAATTTGGGGAAAAATGTGATTAATGTAGCCTTGAGTATGTGACACATAATGGGGGAAAAAAAAAGGTTGAGTCCAGGGACATGAGACAATCTCTGCATGTAGAAAGCTTCTAATCTTTGAGAGTTGCATAATGGGCATGCGTAACTGAAATGGCCTTACGATTTTATAATAAATTATTAGATCCGTGACTTAAATTACCCACCAGTCTTATTGGACCAGTCATCAGTCCCAAAGAGTAGTATATTGTCATTCATTTTATAAGAGAAAG
Source organism: Leopardus geoffroyi (assembly GCF_018350155.1). Classification (NCBI taxonomy): domain Eukaryota; kingdom Metazoa; phylum Chordata; class Mammalia; order Carnivora; family Felidae; genus Leopardus; species Leopardus geoffroyi. Next base: position 96,517,406 of record NC_059326.1, on the reverse strand, counting down.
TACACAGGTGAACAGATGTGATAGGCAGTATTGGAAGTAGAATTAAGGCATGATCTTCACGTAATATATTTTATTAAATGTCAGTGATCATTGTTTTAAAGATTAATGGCTATCTCCTGGTTTAAATTACAGTACATTTCATTACTAATAGTTATCAAATGATACAATATTGTAAAAGCTACATCAGTCTAAATCACATTTAATAAATTGGGGCATATGTTTTGATAAAGGACAAAAAAGAAATGTAGCTAAATCATGAATTTTGCATTTACTGGCTGACATGGGAATAAAATGCTAGGTTGAGTTTTCAGGCCTATGTTTTTAATTAGAAGTCATTGATAATGTCATTTGGTAATCAAATTTAATTCTAAATTGAGATGTAAGGACACTTGTATTTTTCAAGTGACAAAGAATATTGGTTAATGAGGGATAACATACAAAAATGACATTTTAAATGTTTTAACTGCTTAATAATTTATACCATTTCAATAGAATGTGTTTTCTTTTTCCAAAAGGTTTGTAGAATATCCCAGATGTTAGAAAAATTAATTCTAGGACCACTTCTGTGTTGTGAATAAGCTCCAGTGGAATCTATATTTTGTAGGGTGAGGCCTTGCTACAGATTATTTTAAGAAATAGGGTGCCTGATTTCTCCCCAGAATCCCCCCAGAAAAGCAGGATTTGAGGTGCATGAGGGAAAGTATGTATCTATTCCTCAGTTTTGGTGCTTTGTTCTGTGACTCTTCAGGTTTGTAGAAGGTGCAATCTACATCATAGGTATAATTTTATTTTGCGTTTGAAGACTGGAAAACAATGCATTGCTGAAAAGAGAATTTTCTGTGAAGTACAGTAATAAATTCTAAAGAGAATAAAACCAGCAAACCAGTAGATCTGTTATAAAGGAAAAGAGGTAAGAATAATATTGTGGAGCTCTCTTCTTCTCATTTGAGATAATTATGGACAGACACCAACTCAGAGTTGTCTTTTTTCGTGTATAAAGATCTAGAGAAAATTTGATTCATGAGTATTCTTTTTTTTTTTAACTTTTTTAAATGTTTATTTATTTTTGGCAGAGAGAGAGCATGAGCAGGGGAGGGGCAGAGAGTGAGGGAGACACAGGATCCCAAGCAATCTCCAGGCTCTGAGCTGTCAGCCCGACATGGGGCTGGAACTCACAGACTGTGAGATCATGACCTGAGCCAAAGTCTGACGCTCAACTGACTGAGCCACCCAGGCGCCCCTGATTCATGAGTATTCTTAAGTAGAGTACTTTAAGGATTTTGAAAATATATGTTTTGAAAGTTACGGGTATGGGAAGGTCGGATTCTGGGATAAAATGCCAAAGGTCACATAAAGTAACAAAAGGAGTGGAGTTCAGTAGCACTGTGTAATAAGGGTGAAGAATTTTAAGTTCCCAGGGAAACCAGAAGTACAGGGGCAGGAGGGTAAATACTATGCACCTGAAAAGTATAGAAGTAAAAGAAAATCCATGGCCAAGTAAGGACATTGATCAAGGGGAAAGCGGATTTATTTAATACAGATTTGTGATTCTACAGTTAAAAAGATTATTAAGATCACAACATGTGGGACACTTGGATGGCTCGGTCAGTTGATTGTTCTATCTTGATTTCTGCTCAGGTCATGATCTCATGGTTTGTGAGTTCAAGCCCTGTATTGGGCTCTGTGCTGACAGCATGGGGTCTGCTTGGATTCTCTCTTTCTCCCTTTCTTTCCATCCCTCCTCTGCGTGCCCTCACATGCACTCTTTCTCTCTCAAAAATAAATAAAGAAACAAATAAATAAATAGTATCACAACATGCTCGGTGGGTTGGATTTCTTGTTGAAATGAAGAAGGGGTACATTTCTCTGCGGGCTGGTATAGCGCATGTCAGGAGTCACTCAGCATTCATGAGTGGATGGATGATAGAACCCACCTTACAATAAGTACTACCTTCTTGTCTTTTCTCAAAATGAATTCATGCAAAAACTAGAACTTCTTCCTAGATTGCAAGCATAACTATAGGATATGAAACACAGATAAGTAGAGTCTTAATTTTCCCAACTGAATGAAATCAGGCAAAACATGACCACTTTACAGTGCAAGAACTAGGGACGCCTGTGTAGCTCATTTGGTTATGCATCCAGCTCTTGACTTCGACTCAGGTCATGATCTCACATTTGATGGGTTTAAGCTCCACATCGGACTCTGTGCTGACAGCATGGAGTCAGCTTGGGATTCTCTGTCTCTATCCCTCCCCCACTCATGTGCTCTCTCTCTCTCCAAATAAATAAATAAACTTAAAAAAAAAAAAGGAATACGGTGCAAGAACTGCATTGGATATCTCCTATTTGTGAATTAGTAAGGAAGAGTTTTCACCCTTTTAAGGTGAAACTTTCCACCCCTAGTTCCTGATGAAAACTGAGCTTCTCCATTTGAGCAAATAGGAGGTAGTTTCAGAAGTCAGCCACCCTGATCCTTTCAACTTGGAGGAAGCTCCTAGATTGTCCTCCTTTTGTCATTCAAACTTCTCAGCCAGATCCTTAGAGCAGCCTCATGTCCATCACCATCAAGGACGATTCCTATTCCATAGTGCTTAGTAAAATATATCTTTTCCCCCTTTGGGGGCCAAAGATTGAGCCAGTTTAGGAACAAAATAGTTGAGTAATCATAGTTGTGAGCTCCAACTACTTAAGCCAGGGCCAGAAATTCTGATTTTGGAGTAGGTACGTTTGGAGAAGCAAAAAAAAAAAAAAAAAAAAAAAAAAAAAAAAAAAATTCTGTAGTCAATCCTGAGTGGGTTTTGCTTCCGAAACCTAACTGCTAGATTGGATGGGCTGTTCAGCTATAAGGGAACATTTGAAGGTAAGGAGATGGGTTTGTCAAAGTAGAAACTGATCAAAAGTAGATGGCTGTAGGTGGATATGAAATGGAATCAAGGCAAGATTACAATGAGGGGAGGAAATGGGCCAATGATTCACCAGGCTGTGGAGACAGGACTGGAAAGACAGGCATAGGGCTGGCAAGAGAGACTCTGGAAACAAGCAAGTCCAGGTCTGGGCTGAATGACTGTCAAGAGAAGGAAAGTTGTGTCACTTGTATCTACTAACTGAAAAGTCCTGTGGGTCTGGGGTTAGAAAGGAAAATACTGTACGTTTCCTCAGGGAATCATGAACAGTCCCAGGGCAGTCTGCAAGGGGGTGTCTTGAGATGCCCTGGGCCTACAAACTGACAATTTTTATGCTAAGACTTAGCCAACCAAATTTCCTACAAGGCACAAACCAACTAAAAGTGTATGTACATGTGGGTGGGAGTTGTTCACATAAGAAGAGGATAGTGGTGACATCACGGTCAAATTTGTCCTGGACAATGGTTGGCCATTCTCACTTTGGCTTTCACTGTTCACTTGGGCTTTTAAAAAAAATGTTTATTTATTCTGAGAGAGAGAGAGAGAACGAGAACGTGTACACAAGTGGGGGGGGGGGGCAGAGAGAGACTCCCAAGCAGGATCTGTGCTGTTAGCAGGCACAAAGCCCGACATGGGCCTCAGTCTCATAAACTGTGAGATCATGACCTGAGCCAAAATCAAGAGGCACTTGACTGCCTGAGCCAACCAGGCACCCCTGTTCATTTGGGCTTTAGGTTGGTGTTGTTATAAAGACTAGCCAGTGACTGTAGAGATGCGGAGGTAAGAAAATTCCAGCAACATATTCACAGTACTGACTCACCATAAGAGGAGAGCAGAAGACTTGCATGTTTCCTATCCTAACCAGGCCAGAAAAGCAATCCCTGCTTTCAAGTGCAAGCCGTTGTCCTACTTCTTTCCTAGTTTTTATCAAACATGGCAAGTGTGGAGTCTGAGCTCAGATGATGTCCAACCTCTTGAATTTTTCCTAGAGAGTAATTTGGATGAATCGCACATTAAGTGCAGCTTCATTAATAACTGTGGCAGCCACTGTGGTCTCTAGGGTAGTTACACGAAATGTATTTACATATAAAAGTGATTATTCTTTAGTCTCTATGGAGATATGGAAATGTACTTGGCTAATTCTGACTGTTAAGACCTGCGCTGGATTGAGGTAGTATGATACTGAATTCTTTCAGGACTCAGAAAGAAACTTGCAATTTACATTTTAGTGTTGACAAGTAAATGCTACCATTCTTCCATATTTGAAAATATCTTTAGCAAATGTGGGCCTAATTCCTATACCAAAATACGGACTTTTATAACTTGGACAGTGAAAAACGTGACTTTAACTTTTCCCCAACTCCCAACTCATTTTATTTAAGAGAGGGCAACATGAAGAATTACGTAATTGATTAGGAAAGTGAATAACTGGCACTTGAATACAAGTGGCCTCCTTGTATCAAGAATGGAGTTCATTATTTGCCACTGTTCAAAGAATGACATGAAGCCAATAAAGCACTTTGTGAAAATTTTCAGTCACTCCTTAGCAAGTATATAGTTTCTGTATGTGATCCAGTGCCAAAAGAGTGTCAGGGTATATGTGCTATTTGGAAACGTATCAGATGTGAAAATATTTTTGTTTTTCGAATTCATACTTTTTCCTACTTTTCTGGTCTTTGTTTTGGAGTTCTGAACTAATGAAGACACCCAAGCCAGGGGTATTTCTATCTCTCCATGAGAACTGATGCTTTTCCATACAAAAACAAAATAGTATTAGATATGAGCAAAGTTAAGACGTGATTTATGTTGTTCGAAAGATCCAGTTTGGGGATTCGTCTCCTGGTAGTGGCTTTCAGTGTTTGGAATAGGAGATAAATCCCATGCTACTCTGTGCCCCTAAAAGTCTCTGGGTTGTTTTATTTTACTTTCTTGGGGTCAGTAACATCTTTCTGAATTTTGCTTATGAACAGTAAGATGAAGTGTATATCAGGCATTATTTTGCTCAGGAACACAATCAGATTTGCTGAGCTTTTATTTATGGTTTTGTAATGGGCAGGAAATAATTTTCACCATGTAAAAAGTGAGCCTAGCTTATATTTAATAACCATCGTGTACCGTATCAAGTTCTGGCAGCTTTTTTCAACTTTATTTTTGTTTTCTTCTTAGCATTTGAAAATTATGTGGAGCCAATTCACAAGAGTAGGAAAAAAGGGGCTGCTTTGGTATATGATTGACATTGATTTACTAAGTTGATTATCTCATGATACGTTTGACATACATTGATGGTGGTGAAATCCCACTGGTAAAATAGGTATAACCGAAGCAGAATCGTGCAATTTCACCAGCCCTGTAACATCAATAATTGCCACGTAGATAGATTTAAAAATGAGAAAATTTGCACAAGGCTAGTTTAACACTACAGAGAAAAAAATCTTGTCTATCAGAAGTACTGTTCTCTCCAAACAAGGTGAAAAGTTTACACACACATGATACTTGTGTGAATATTCACGCATATACAAATTGATATGAACAGTCATCCCAATTGTGTTTCACTGGTTTTGCTGGAGATACAAAAGGACCTTCATTGAAGAAGGTGGTGAGGAAGGTGGTGTCTGGAAGAAGTGGTAGAAGGGTAAAGAGAAAGATCAAATCGCCTTGAGATGCTCTGAGAAATAGTCAAGCTCCTCTTTGAAGAATGTGATTCTTTGACTCTGATTTTTAGACAGACTTTATTGTGATATTTAGTTATTTGATTTCTTTCATTAGAGTTTTTTTTTTTTTTTTAATGCATGGAGATTCTGTACATATTTGTTTGATTTATACCTGAGTATTTCTTTTTTGGGTGCTATTATAAAAAGTACGTAGAAAGTATGGAGGGGTGCCTGGGTGGCTCAGTCGTCAAGCGTCTGACTCCTGATTTCAGCTCAGGTCATGATCTCACAGTTGGTGAGTATGAGCTCCATATCAGGCTCTGTTCTTATAGCACGGAGACTGCTTGGGATTCTCTCTCCCTTTCTCTTTGCCTCTCCCCCATTCTCTCTCTCTCTCTCTCTCTCTCTCTCTCTCTCTCTCTCTCTCACACACACACACACACACACACATTCTCTCTCTCTCGCTCTCAAAATTAACTTAAAAATGTATGTGTGTAAAATTATATAAAAAAATTTTTTTTTTCTCAATTTCAAGTTCGAGTTTTTCATTGTTGGCCTATATAATCATGGAAAAATCATTGACTTTTATCCTCAGTAATTTTAGAAAAGGTTTTTTTATCAAATTATTTTTTAAGAAATTTGTACTTTATCAAATTTGTATTTATCAAATTATTTTTTAAGAAATTTGGACTTTAAGGTCATCTGCAAAGAAAGACAATTTTAATTCTTTTCTTCTATATCTGTAAACCTCTGATTTTCTTTCTTTGTCTTTGTCACTAGCTAGGACTTGGATTATACTGTTCATTAGGAATGGTTAATAAAGGTAGGAATGGTTAATAAAGGCCTGTTGGTCTATGTTTTCTTTTTTTTTAATAGTGTCTTTGTCTTTGGTTTCAGGGTAAAGTGGCCTCATAAAATGAATTAAGAAGTGTTCCCTCTTCACTTTTTTGGAAAAGTTTTAGAAGAAAAGGTGTTAGTTATTCCTTAAAGGTTGGTAGAATTCACCAGTGAAACCAGCTAGTTCAGGGCTTTGGTTTGTTGGGAGATTTTTTATTACTGATTCAATTTCCTTTCTAATTATAAGTCTATTCAGATTTGTTTTGGTAGGTTTTTGCCTCTAGGAATTTTTCCATTTTATTTAGGCTATCTAGTTGGTTTCCATACAGCTGTTTAGTAGTCTTTTATCGTTTTTATTTTCCTAGTCATATCCATTTTTATTTCTGATTTTGGTAACAGCAGGTCTCTGCCTTAATCTAACATAAAGAATAAAAAATTAAAGGGAAGAAATAGGTGGTATTAATTTCTTATCACTGCTATAACAAATTACCACAAACTTAGTGGCTATAAACAATGCATATGTGTTATTTTATAGTCCTGGAGGAAGGAAGTCTGAAAACTATCTCGCTGGGCTAAAATCCACATGTTGGCCGGGCTGTCTCCTTTCTAGGGACTCAAGGGGAAAATCCATGCTCTTGCCTTTCCCAATTCTAAAAGCTGTCTTCCCTTCCTGAGTTATGGCTCCCTTCCATCTTCAAAGCCAGCAACAGTTAGCTAAGTCTCTGCCGCATCGTAGCTCTCTGACAGTGACCCTTCTTCCTCCCACTTCAACTTTTAAGGAGCCTTGTCATCACCCAGATAATTCAGTAAATCTCTCTTTTTTTAGGATTATTATCAAATTAGCCACCTTAGCCACCTTAATTGAGCCTGAAACCTCATTTCCCCTGTGCCACATCACATCACATCACATCACATCACATATTCATAGGTTCTGAGTATCAGAACATGGACATCTTTGCCAGGGCCGTTACTCTGCCTACTACATAGGCCATCTGGATTTTTGTTTTTAAATTTTTTTTAATGTTTATTTATTTTTGAGAGAGACAGAGACAGGATGCGAGTGCATTAGGGGCAGAGAGAGAGGGAGACTCAGAATCCAAAGCAGGCTCCAGGCTCTGAGCTGTCAGCACAGAGACCAACGTGGGGCTTGAACTCACAGACCGTGAGATCATGACCCGAGCCGAAGTTGGACGCTCAACCAACTGAGCCACCCAGGCACCCCTGGATTTTTGTTGAAGATCACGTCCTTACATGTTTAATTTTCATCCAGTTTTTAGGTTAAATGTGGAGAGTGGAGGTTGTGGGATACTGGGTAAGGATTATCCCAGCACCTAAGCTTATCTTCCTTTTGATTGAAACTTGACATTGATGGGTTGGAGGGATCCATGTAATGGGAGTAGTCAGTGATTCACTCAGGATTCTAATTTGGCTAAACAGAATGGAGGGAGTTGTACTCATCAAAAAGAGGAGTCTCTTAGGAGCTATAGAATTGGTTGGGGTGGGGGGAGTAAGAGTTCAATTTGATAATAGCTTAAATTACCAAGTATATTTTTCTTCCTTAGTTAGATAAGAGCTTGAGGCTGAAGAGGGGAAAATATGTGGTAAAGATAAAACTTGAGGAGTGGCAATTAAAATTAGGAAAGTGGCTGAAGTCTTCTTAAGAGTACTTACAGAATAAAAAGAGAAGTATGCCTGACCTAGGCATTGAAACATGAATGTTATAGGGTGACTCAGATGGTCTCCTCTACCAAGAACATTGAGAAAGAGTGGAAAGACAGGTAGGGCAACACCACAAGAGGGTGGTATTATGGACATCAGAAAAAGAGAGTATCTCTCAAAAGTGGGAACAATCAGAAGTACTAAATGACACAGAAAGCTAATTAAGCTAATTATTAATTTAATAATAATTATTAAGCTAATTAAGTACCTGAAAAGAATTGAATTTAACTTCAAGCACATCATCTTTACAAAAGCTCAGGTGGTGCCTTAGTGAAAATAGTACCCATATTTAAGTGTATTAAGGACAGAGAAGGGTATAAGTAGCTATCTGGAAAGCAATTATTACCTGTAGGGGACAAGGAGAGATCATGGGAGAAGCATGGATAGCTGACATACCTTGGGAGAACCATCAAAAGGGCTTGTGTTGAGAGTACTGGGAAAGGAAGAAATGAGAAGTAAAGACCTTGAATAGAAAAGACGGATGTTTCAGCAAGGAAATTCTCTCAAACAGGAATATCTCTTTCTTTGATGTCAGAATAAAAAGAAAAGCATAAGTAAAACATAGTTATATATTTTTCTTTTGACAGTCTACAGTTGGTGGAAAATCTCATTTAGGTGCTTGCATTTTCTCTGTGAATCAGGAGCGATGTCCATATAAAGAACATTTTCTCTGTGAGGAAGCAACTGAATATGAAGGTAGAAGTAATGGGTTGTAGAGATCTGTGAAGACATTTAAGGTAGCTGCACCTTGTAAGGATGGAACAAGGCTTTTTACCTTTGACAACTCCTGTGAGTCAAGCAAATAAGTTTTCACAATTCAGCCTTTATTTCATTAAGATTTCAACCCCCTCTAGAAGCTTGATTCCTAAGGACATTGTGGTAATCAGACTTCTAAGATGCCTCCCAACAGTCCCTACTTCCAGATATGCATGCCGTCTGTAATCCTCTCAGCTAAAGTGTGGGCTGGACTTGGTGACTGGCTTCTGAGAAACAGGATATGGCCAAAGTGATAGGATGTCACTTTTTTTTAAGTTTATTTGTTTATTTAGAGAGGCTAATTTTATTAGAGAGACAGAGGGAGAGAGAGAATCCCAAGCAGGCTCCACACTCAGCATGGAGCCCAACATAGGACTCAATCTTATGACCTGGAGATCATGACCTGAGCCAAAATCAAGAATTGGATGGTTTTACCGACAGAGACACTCAGGTGCCCCTAGAATGTCACTTTTGAGATTAGATTGTAACAGAGTGTGACTTCCATCTCATTAGTGTTTTCTTTTGCTGTTCATTTGCTTACTTTGTTGAAACCTGTTACCATGTTGTGAGCTGCCCTTGGGAGAGGCCTACATGGCAAGATTCCAGGCACAAAGGCTAGTAGCTGGCTAGTAGCTGGTGGAACATTTAGTCTCTTAGTCCAAGAGTTCATGAATAAGTGAATCTTAGAACAACCAGGTGAGCAAGCTATGAAGTGGAACTTTTCCCACTTAATCTTAACATGACAACAGCTCTAGCCAACTCCTTGACTGCAGCTTTGTGAGGGACCAGAGCCAGAGGACCCAACTAACCTGAGCTTGGATTCTGGACAGGCTGTACCATAATGAATATTATCATTTTAGGCTACTCAGGTTTGAAGTAATGTGTTATGCAGCTATAGATAACTGATAGAGACATCATGTCTTATCTTAGGGATTCATCTTTGATTGCTATCAATAGAGAACAAGGTGTAAGCCAAGTGGATGGTGAGTTTAAAAGGAAGTGTCTTAGTAGGAAGAACCTCAGTAAAATGTGGGTTCTTCAGTTGATTGATCTAGGTCTTATATGGAGCTTTGGAAGATTAACCAGAAATTTTATTCTCCAATCTTCAAAATAGCAGGGTGGTCTGTCTCACCTTTTGTTATCAATAAAATGAAGAATCTCAGACTGTTAAGGCAAATCTAACTAAGGCTTCTAATTCTCAATTATGGACTTGAAGAGAGCTTATTTAAAGCAAGTTTTATCCTAATGGAAACAAAGGGATTAATCATGAAATTGACAGAAATACCTTTTTTTTTTTTTTTTTTTTTAGGAAGTAAATCCTGGCATACAGAAAGTTCTTCCTCTGCCTACACAAGGGCTCATTATATTCTTGACCAGATCACAGGGAACACTGTTGCTTCACACAGTATGGTTTACCCCTCCTGACAAATCCTACATGGGCATATCATTCAAGAGAAGGGACACTGAACAGAAAATGAATATAATCTCGCCGGGTTTCATGCCTATTTCATTTCCCTAAGGTTAAGAGTCAGCACTGTTCAACTGCAAAAATCATCAAGGATCTTGAATAAAGTGACTCTGTGGTTGTAAGAAGCATTGGTCAGCTTAGGTCATTACTATTAAGAATTTATAAAAACAGACTGGACATTTTGGAGAGATTTATCCATTTGGAAAAGAGTAGAGGTGGTTTGGGGGCTGCTTTCTCAGATAAGGATGCGCTCTGAGAGGACTCATTCTTGAAGTTCTTGTTGTATACTACAGAGATGTGCATCCTGGGATGAAAATGTTGGATCAACTAGTTCAGGCTCATTTGCTCCTTTTATTGAGAATCTACCATAAGCCAGATCCTGTGCTGAAAAGTAGGGACTTAAACGGGATCATGATGCCTTTCTGACTGAAACTAACAAAAGAGATTAACTGTATAGCAATGTAAGTTTCAATTAGCAGCTAATGTAAGCCTTAAAATGCAGAACATGAAACACTGTTATCTAGGGTGTCATCTTTGCATGGGCCGTTGATCGCAACTCTCCAGGCTGTTGGTGAAGACCTAATCACAGAATGGCTAATGAGTTGTCTCTGTCTTGATCTTGATAGAAATATGTTTTTGAAGAGTCTGTCTTCACTTGTTTCTACAATCATTTGCTACTTTTACAGAGAAAAAAAGTATATTCGTTTTATATTCGTTGCAAAAATCTTTCAGTTTCTCCATGTCACTCAAAGCCGGTCAGATATGTAAATACTGCCCAGATTTCAGTTATGTTAGTTTTCCTTCTCTGCTTTTATTTTTGTCATAACTGCTATTAGGACTGTTTTAGTCATACAGGAAGGCCCAATTCCCATGGCTTACGTGAAGACAAAGCGAAGAAAAACAAAAACAAAACAAAGAATAGTTTATAGTCTGAAACTGAAAAGCCTAGGTATAGAAATAGTCTCAGATACCTGCAGTTTCAGGGCTCAGATTCTTAGAATCCCATTCTGTGCTTTGTTCTGAGTTGACACCATCCCAGGCACTTTCACGGTGGAAAAGGGACTATAGTACAGGGGCCAGCCAACTTTTTCTGTAAAGGACTAGATCGTGAATATTTTCAGCTTTGTGGACACATGGCCTCTGTCACAACTACACAACTCTGACACTGAAGTGTCAAAGCAGCCACAAATATTATACAGATGACTGGGTCTGGTGTGTTCCTGACTCCCTGTGTCAACAGTTAAATAGAAGCTGTGGACCTCATATTTAGGTACTCAGTGCCAGCACTAAACACAAAGTGATGAAACAGTGTTTATCATAAAGCAGCTCAGAGGTGTGGAGAGATTGGCCAAAGTGATTTCTCCATACTCAGGATGAGGATGAAGCCAAGGAGAACTCAGATCCATTGACCCCTGCGCTGTCCTGTGCAACCTCCTTGACATGCTGCCGACTGTTCTCGGCCAGCCTGGTCAGGGGAGTTTATGATGTTGTTATGCAAACACCTGTATCCCTAAGGATTTTCCCATGATCTCACTATGTTTTCCCATGATCCATGTCAATGTCAAGAATTCCAGTGTTTTATGTACGTGAGAACTCTCCTACCTGTCTGTGATCTCGACACTGTACTTTAGGCTCCCTTGAAATTTATATCTTTTTTTTTTTTTTTTGGAGTCCTGAATCTCATGTTTGCTCTATATGGTCATATATATATGCTATATATGATCATCTGAAATAGTTGGGGTAAGTGTTAGGGTGCAGGTCCCTGGTTCTTACCACAGACGCAACTCTGAAGTGAATGAGAAGATGTTCTGGATCAGGAGAGGGCTTCTGTCCATTTTTGAATCAGATTATTATTTGGGAGGGGAGTGTTGAGTTATGTTAGTTCTTCATTTAGTTTACATGTTAACTCCTTACTGGATATACCATTACTTTTTAAATACGTACCACATCTTCTTTATCTATTCATCTATCAATGGGCCCTTAGGTTGCTTACATATCTTGGCTACTGTAAATAATGCTGCACTAAGCATAGGGGTGCATATATCTTTTCAAATTAGTGTTTTTTGCTTTCTTTGCATAAATACCCAGTAATTCCATTCCTGGGTCATAATATATTTCTATTTTTAATAAAAAGTTTTCTTTATTTATTTTTCAGAGATAAGAGAGTGAGCATGTGAAAATGTGAGTGAAAATGTTTTTCATTTTTTGAGACAGAGAGCGAGAGAGAGAGAGAGAGAGAGAGAGTGAGCCTGAGGAGAGGAGGGGCACAGAGAGAGGGAGACACACGAATCCAAAGCAGGCTCCCAGTTCTGAGCTGTCAACACAGAGCCCGATGAGGGTCTCAAACTCAGGAACAGAGAGGTCATGACCTGAGCCTAAGTTGGATGCTTGACCAATGGAGCCACCCAGGCACTCCATCATTTTTAATTTTAATTTTGGAGTGCCACCCCGGCACTCCATACTGTTTTCCATAGTGGCTACACCAATTTACATTCCCACCATTGGAGCCTGAGGTGTTTGTTTGTTTGTTTGTTTGTTTGTTTGTTTTTTGCTTTTCTTCCACAGACTTGCCAACACTTGTTTCTTGTCTTTTTGATACTAGCCATGCTGACTGGTGTTAGGCGATATTTCATTGTGATTTTCTATTTCTCTGATCATTAGTGATGTTAAGCATTCTTTTGTATGTCTCTTGGCCATTTGTATGTTGCCTTTGGAAAAAATGTTTATTCAAGTCTTCTGTCCATTTTTGAATCAGATTATTATTTTTGGGAGGGGAGTGTTGAGTTGTGTTAGTTCTTCATTTAGTTTGCGTATTAACTCCTTACTGGATATACCATTTACAAATACCATATTCCATTTGGTAAGTTGACTTTTTGTTTTCTTAATGGTTTCCTTCATTGTGCATGGAATGGCACAATTTTTTTATTGGCACATTTATTTTGGCAAAAGTTTATTTAAACAAAATTTTTTTAAAAAATTATTTATTTTTGAGAGACAGAGACAGAGCATGAGGGACGGGGGACAGAGAAAGAGGGAGACACAGAATCTGAAGCAGCCTTCAGGCTCTGAGCTGTCAGCACAGAGTCCAACGCAGGGCTCAAACCCACAAACTGTGAGTTCATGACCTGTGCCGAAGTCAGATGCTTAACTGATTGAGCACCCAGGCGCCCCCCCTCCCCCACTGCCCAGTAGTTTATTTTTGCTTTCATTTCCTTTACCTGGAAAGACATATCTAGAAAAATATTGTGAGGCTAATGTCAAAGAGATTACTATGTTTTCTTCTAGGAATATTATGGTTTCAGTAGGTCTTGCCTTTTTTTTTTTTTTAACGTTTGTTTATTTTTTGAGAGATAGAGACAGAGCATGATTTGGGGAGGGGCAGAGAGAGAGGGAGTCAAAGATTCTGAAGCAGGCTCCAGGTTCCGAGCTGTCAGCACAGAATCTGACAACAGGGAGCTTCCCGAACAACGAGATCATGACGTGAGCCAAAGTCAGAAGCGTAAGTGACTGAGCTATCCAGGCACCTGGGTCTTGTCTTTTTACTTGTGATGCAAGTGTTGACATTCTTTGCTTTATATCAGAGAGTAGTATTCCAATATGGCTGTATATTAGAATCACCTGAAAGTATTTTAAAAATACTGACTGGGGTCCAACCTCTTTCCCCAATATACTCACCAAGTACATGGTTGACAGTCACTGGGATAAGAAATGGTTATGTGAAAACTTATGTGTAAGTTGTTCTTTATTTTTGTTCCCCAGACAGTACTTATCTAGCACTGACATATTGTCCGTGAAAAACTGTTGCAATATCCTTACCACTCTAATTTTGGAAACTTTTTCTGTAATTATTTAGGAGAAGCTATGTAAGACTCTGATTAAACACACCTAGTATTATACAGGAAATTTTCCAATTTTAAATGAAGAGTTTTCCAAAACCTTACTATTGGTTCTTATCCCAAAAAATGTCACCAGTATTCTTTTATGGGTAAATATTCAGTTGTCATTTATTCACAATAACAGGAAACGGTCTTTTCCTAAAATGATTAACTCTGATTTTATAAAAATAAATTAAAGTATAAATTTTTATCAGCCTAAAGTGATTAAAATGGCCTGGTGTTTAGAAGCAGCTGTTTAGGACTTAGGTCCTTCTTTTTAGATGGCAACAATATCCAGAATCTAGGACATCACACAAAGTGCTCAGGCCAGGGTCACACACTCATGTTCTTACCAGCAAAGTTAGTGAGTTGAGTGGGCTCAACACAAGCATGAACATGTCCAAAGAGGGCATGACAAAAGAGAGCCAAAATGAATATCTGGATTATTCTAGGAGCTAACAGTATATAATCTCCAATAATTCTCAAGAACCATCTGAGGTAGTAATACCATTTTCTCCCTTCTTGGGCAGAGCGCATGTACTGTGCCATAGTTACAGAATGTGTTTTTGTTAGAGTCCCAAGTCTACCCAAACCCACACCCAGCTCCCATCATTCTCCTTCACAAGTGAGACCATAGTAGGGCTAAAGGACTAGAAGATTAGAATTGGGGAGGAGGCAGTGAAGATCGTTAGAAATGAGGCTTTAATGTTGTTTTGGTTAATTTCTCATCCTCACAATATGTCATCTTTGTTTCACCTCCAAACTGTGTGTAAAGTGACCTGTACTATATTTATGGGTCTAGATAAATCCTGGAAAATAATGATCAGAAGATGGTGACAGGTGTTCAGGTGGGTTGGCAAGCGCAGTGCTTAAAAAACATAACCATGGGTCACCATGAATGGTGACGGGGAAGCTGCATTGGAGGAGCTCTGTGCCAACGTAGGAGCAAAAGGTGTGGAATCTCAGGCACCTGATTCATGGGCAGGCATGATGTCGCATCAGGCAGAATGGCTCGGTGAATGCACAGGTGTCCAGCCTCTGAGAAGGGGGTGTGAAGCTGAACACAGCCCCGTCCCTGACTGGATCCTGAGAGAATACACAACTGAGCAGAAAGGACTTGTGGGAAGGGGTAATTACAGAGGTTACATAGGATGTAATAAAATAGCATCCCAGAGCTGGGCAAGGAGAGATGTGACATTACTGACTGTTGGAATTTGAATCTGTGCTCTTCTTACTGTCTCATGTTGAATTGGTTCTAGGAAGTGAGAATAAAGCTGAGACTAAAGGGAGAGACTATATGGCTGCTGTCTGTCAGGAGAAGTCAGCTTACCAACTTTTAAGAATCAGCCTTCTGGGTGCTTGGGGGGCTCACTTGGTTATGTGGCTGACTCTTGATTTCAGCTCAGGCTATGATGTCACAGTTCATGAGATGGAGCCTTGTGCTGGGCACCACGCTGAAATGTGGAGTCTGATTGGGATTCTTTCTCTCTCCTCTCTCTGCCCCCTCCCCCTGCTTGTGCATGCACATGTGCACACACTCTCTCTAAACAAATAAATAAACATTAAAAAAAAAGAATCAGGATTCTCCAGCCATTTCTGCAAACATTGGCTCATGAGCTGACCTCTGCATATTCAGAATAAGCAGCTCTCTTCTGGTCCTAGCATCTACTTTACATAAAACAGAATCTGGATTTAAAGCCCTTAATGGGTTACAGTCTATAGCAGGGTAAAACTCTTGATGTAATTCACCTGTCAGTTGTAAATGGATTCTCCAGCTATTATCAAAACAATCTCTTTGGGGAAGACTTTCTTCAGGTAAAATTTAAATTATGACAGATACATGTTAAGAGTGAAAACTCGATTCCTCTGACTCTAGATGGCACAGTAAACATACTTACTGGTCTCCCTTCATCTAAGACCAAATAAATGTAATAGCAAAGAAAAGAATTTTTAAAGGAATAGGTCCAAACCAATAAAGAAATTATGATGGAGAAATATTCTTGCTGAATGATAGATTTCAACAGATTTCTGGAAGACAGAAGTCAGATGGTAGTGTTTAAACAAATGAAGCAGAGAGAATGGAGTCATAGCCCAGAATACCAAAAAGGACACCCACAGAGAAAGGAAACAGATGATCTCTCCTTGCAGCACCAAGAGAAACTCCAGATTTGGGTTCACATGGCAATAGGAGAAGAGGCTACAAATAGGTGATTAATTGAAAGTCTATTCATGGATCCTGTAGCATATGTACTGGAGGTCCACTTCTTCTCTTGCCTCCTTCTTCTGTTCCACTTTATCCGCATCTTGATGTGTACCTCCTTAGTAAAAAGGAAGGTTCTTTTCCAAAGAGATTACCAGATCAAAGAAGACTGGGGCTATAGGGTGGATGTTGGTCTCCAAAGTGATGCCCTCCTTATTCTGACTTTTCGAAAATTCCAACATAGTGAAAAACTACTCATCCCTTTGTAGGCAAACCACGTCCTCCAAGTCACGCTAAGCCTATGTACTTAGATCCTTCAGTTAAGTTTTCTACCACCTCATTTTTAACCTCAAAAGGAAAACAGTGAGTCACCATTGAAGAAAATAAACATTATGAAAAAGAAAGAGCAAAATGAGCAAATAGACGTGATCCCAGAGGAAAATGTGAAAATTCAGAAGACAGAAGAGGGGAAAAAAATCCTATCAGTATCCTCAGAGTAATTCAGTATGACCTGGTGCCCACATAACATGAACAGGATGTTAAGAGAAAGAAGGATTAAGAAAAAAAGTAAAAAGAATATGGAAATTAAAAATTATGTTTGTTCAATAAAAGGTTTAGCAAAGGTAAAGATAATTTAGAATATATAATAAAAGTTTTTACTTTATTTTCTAAAAGCATCCAGAATTTAATTTGATTTAATTTAATTTAATTAATTTATTTTTTTAATATAATTTATTGTCAAGTTAGCTAACATACAGTACATATGGTGTGCTCTTGGCTCCCACAATTCATCACTTACATACAACACTCAGTGCTCATCCCAACAAGTGCTCTCCTCAATGCCCATCACCCGTTTTCCCTTCTCCCCTGCCCCCCATCAACCCTCAGTTTGTTTTCTGTATTTAAGAGAACCATAAGGTTTGCCTACCTCTCTGTAACTTTTTTTTCCCCTTCCCTTCCCCCATGGTCTTCTGTTAAGCTTCTCACATTCCACATATAAGTGAAAATATGGTATCTGTCTTTCTCTGACTGACTTATTTCACCTAGCATAATACCCTCAAGTCCCAGCCACATTGTTGCAAGTGGCAAGATTTATATCAGAAATAAATGAATTAGCAAGAAGAGGGAAACACATCTTATTTCTCATCAGCAGCACTAGATGTTAGAATAAAGTAGAACAATATCTTTAAGTTTTCAACGAAATATTGTTTTGAACTCACAATTCTGTACACAACTAAATTATGAATCAAATATAAAGGTAGAGTTGAAACCATCAGATCTACAATGACCAAAAATGGATGCCCATACACCATTCCTAAAGAAGTAATTTGAGGTATATTCCCGTAAAACAAGGGCAAAACCAGAAGAGGAAAGCATGACCTAGTGAAATTGTAGAACCGAACTAAAAGCTCAATGCAAAGAAATTCTAGGACATTAGTGATGTATAAGTCTAGAAAGTGATTAATTCAAATTAAAAAAGGAACTCTATGAGCCCTTAGGAAATAAAAAGTCTTGAGATGTAAAGAGTAAAATGGGGACACCTGAGTGGCTCAGTTGTTAAGAGTCCAATTCATGACTTTGGATCAAGTCATGATCTCATAGTCATGAGATCAAGCCCGGCTTCAGGCTTTGTGCTGAGCATGGAGTCTGCTTATGATTCTCTCCCTCTTCCTCTGCCTCTCCCCTGCTTACACACACATGTGCACGCTCTCTCTCTCTCTCTCTGTCTCTGTCAAATAAGAACATGATAGGGGTGCCTGGGTGGCTCAGTCACTAGGTATCTGACTTTGGCTCAGGTGTTGATCTCACGATTTGTGGCTTTGAACCCTGCATGGGGCTCTGTGCTGACAGCTCCGAGTCTGGAGCCTGATTTGGATTCTGTGTCTCCCTCTTTCTCTCTGCTCCTCCCTCACTCACACTCTGTCTCTCTCTTTATCTTAAAAATAAACATGAACAAATTAAAAAAAGTAAGAACCCAATGTTAAAAATAAAGAGTAAAATGGAATAGGTTAATAGGAAGGGCTAGTAAGACTTAGAAAATGTTGTTAATGTGATGATTCTTCTGTCAACACACTAAAAGGCAATTAGGAAATCTGGGGGTGGATGTGGTAGGAGTGGACAGAGGAAGAAACTGCCTAGTGAAGTTATGGTTTATATGGGTGCTTCTTAACTTTGGCTACATATGAAGATCACCTGGGGAGCCATCAAAATTTCAGTGCTCAGACTACGTCTCAATTACATCAGAATCTGGTGTTGGGATCCAGGCATTTTTTCCCCCTTATTTTTCAAGTTTTTATTTAAATTCTAGTTAGATAACAATAAGTGTAATATTAGTTTCAGGTGTAGAAGTGAGTGATTCATTACTTGCATACAACATCCAGTGCTTATCACAAGCACCCTCCTTAATGCCCATCTCCCATTTAACCAATCCCCCAACCACCCTCCATCAACCCTCAGTTTGTTCTCTATAGTTAAGAGTCTGTTTGAGGCACTTAGGTGGCTCAGTCATCTAACAAACTGAACTCTTGATTTTGGCTCAGGTCATGATCTTAAGGTTTGTGGGTTTGATCCCCACATTAAGCTCTGCATTGACATGTAGAGCCTGCTTGGATTTCTCTCTTTCCCTCTCTCTCTCTTCCCCTCCTCTGCTCAAACTCTCTCTCTCTCTCTCTCTCTCAAAATAAATAAAAACATTTAAAACTTTTTTTTAAAAAAGAGTCTGTTTTATGGTTTGCCTCTCTCTCTCTCTCTCTCTCTCACTCACTCTCACTCTCCCTCCCCCCCCTTATGTTCATCTGTTTTGTTTCTTAAATTCCACATGCAAATGGAATTATATGGTATTTGTCTTTCTCTAAGTGACATTTTGCTGAGCATAATACTGTCTAGCTCCATCCACATCATTGCAAATGGCAAGATGTTATTCTTTTATATGGCGGAGTAATATTCCATTGTGTGTGTATATAAATATATACCACATCTTCTTTTTTTTTTTTAATTTATTTTTAATGTTTATTTATTTTTGAGACAGAGAGAGACAGAGCATGAATGGGGAGGGTCAGAGAGAGAGGGAGACACAGAATCTGAAACAGGCTCCAGGCTCTGAGCGGTCAGCACAGAGCCCGACGTGGGGCTCAAACTCACGGACCGTGAGATCATGACCTGAGCCGAAGTCGGACGCTTAACCAACTGAGCCATCCAGGCGCCCCTACCACATCTTCTTTATCCATTCATCAGTTGATGGACATTTGGGCTCTTTCCATAATTTAGCTACTGTTGATATTGCTGTTATAAGCATCAGGGTGCATGTATCACTTTGAATCAGTATTTTTGTATCCTTTGGATCAATATCTAGTAGTGAAATTGCTGGGTCATAGTGTAGTTCTATTTTGAACTTTTTGAGGAAGCTCCATCCTGTTTTCCATAGTGGCTGTACCAGTCTGCATTCCCACCAGCAGTGCAAAGGTTCCCCTTTCTCCACATCCTTGCCAACATCTGTTTCCTGTGTTGTTAATTTTAGTCATTTTGACAGGTGTGAGGTGATATCTCATTGTACTTTTGATTTGTGTTTCCCTGATGATGAGTGATGATGAGCATCTTTTCATTTGTCTGTTAGCCATCTGGAAGTCTTCTTTGAAAAAATGTCTGTTCATGTCTTCTGCCCATTTTTTAACTGAATTAGTTGTTTTGGGGGATCCAGGAAATTTATATGTATTTAAAATTCCCTAGGTGATTCCAATGTGTACCCAAGGTTAGGGATTATTATTTTTAACATAAGCAAGATAAATTTTGACATGAATTTGAGGAATTATAGGAAAAAAGAAAAGGTCATTATTTTGACTTTGACTCTAGGAATCAAAGAGATTCTGATGTGAAAAATAGAAATTCTATTATTCTTTATTGTGTAGCTAACTGTATTTATATAAAGACAAAAATTCATATTGTTTTTAACTTTTAGAATCAATTTATAGATGATGTTATAATAGAAATTCTATTTTGGCTAGATTATTTCTCACCCATCACTTGGTGATGATTTACATATTTAAAATATTTTCTTACAATGTTTCTGTAAGACAGACAATGAATATTTATAACATCACTTTTTTTGGACCAATGTAAATTAAGAGGAACATTATCCTGTCAGTTGATTCTGCTCCTGGCTCACATGTAAAATTCCTCAGAGAAACCCCCCACACCATATACACACATCCCAACCACATATGAAATGGGTTTTATTTCTTTTGAGTTCTCTTCACAGCACATATCAACACCTGACTGTTCTGTACATCTATTTTTGTCTCTTGCCCACTTTTCTGGAAAGTATCCTCAGTGAGAAGCAGAAAAAAATGTTTACTGCTTTTATCAAGCAAGGGTGGACACTTAGGAGGCACTTCATAAATACATATGAAATAAATAAGTTAATGGATTAAACTCTAATAATGTCTACAAGGGCATGGACTATGCTTTATACCTCTTCCTTTTCTCCAGTGTAAATCAGTGTTTGTTTAACTGAGCTACAAATATTCACAAGTCCGTGGTAAGACAGAGTATAGGTCTGTTGCAAGGGAGCAGTTTAGTTGATTTAACTGATCTAAGACTTCTTAAATTATTGGGTGAAAATATTTATTAATACCCCACAATTTTCAAAGGTTGCAAGAATCATAGTCTTGTTGCCTGATACAATTGTAGACCTTACTATGTTCGTTTTGGCTTCATCCAAACCATTGCCTCCCAGCAAAGTTTAAAATGAGAGGTGGAAAAATGTACATAAAAGTTTTGAACATGAATTCATCCAATATTTATGAAAATGTGTGATTTGCAAATTGCTAAAAAATAATGTTCAGGTGAGTAGTTATCACATGTCATTAATAGAGAATGACATAGGTGATCACATAAGGATATGAGAATCTCAGATTTACAAGGTCAGTGGAAAAAGAAATTCAGAATAAGATTGCTTAGTCTGATACACACTCATTAATATCCTATCGTGCAAAAAGCTGTAACCTTTGGGGGATATCTTCTCTCTCAAACAGAAAAAACACCCCCTGTTCGTTTTCTATAAGTCACCTTCTCATTTACAGTTAGAAGACATGTAAACCCTAATCAACTGTGAATAGTAAATCAAAATTCTATCCCATGAGAGAATCAGATGACCCTCAGGCAGTCTTGTTGGAAATAGTCTCATATAACATTAAAAAAAAATACAACTCTTCTTTTTGTCTTATTTCCAAGTTGTGGTTATTTTATTCCCCTGAACACAGACTAGATAACTAATCCCTAAATGGTGTGGTGGAAAAATATACCTACTTTAAGAAGAAAAAAACTGGTTGTGAAAAAACAAAAGTATACAATACGTGACTATTTTGGAAAAGGGGCCAAAATCATCTCACTTTAAAAGTGGTTGGGAAGTTGGTGGGCACCTGGTTGGCTCAGTCAGTTGAGTGTCCCACTCTTGTTTTTGGCTCAGGTCATGATCCCAGGTTCATGGGATCAAGCCACATGCCTACCTCCATGCTAAGTGTGAAGTCTGCTTGGGATTCATATGCATGCATGCTCTCTCTGTCTCTCCCCTCTCTCTCTCCTTACTTTCTTCTCTCCCTCTCTCTTCAGCTTCCCTTCTTACCCATTCATGTTCTCTCTCTCTTTCTCTCTCTCTCTCTCAAAATAAAATAAATGTGACTTAACAAAAAGTGATGGAGGTAATTTCTGTTTAATTACATTTGCACCCCACCAAGGGATGCAGTGATGAGCAAAACATCTGAAAGTATTGTCAGCTTCTCAGAAGAATAATCTTCTAAAGGATATAGTGTTTATCCTTCCTCAAAATAAATTTGGTCATTTATATCTACTTGTATATAATTGCCTAGTATGCCCAGTAATCATTAATTAGTATGAGAGGATCTCATGCTCTGTCCAAGGTGCTAGAGAGTATTAAGCTTGCATTTTAAAGTGCTTGCCTGCAGGTGAATTCACCCATTTCCTTTTGTTGAATTCTATTCTCTTGGGAGGCCCAGGGCTGAGAGCTGATGCTTCCACCTTGACGTCCTCCTACTTGATTGTCTTAAGTTTTATTTAAATTCCAGTTAGTTGAAGTCTAATGTTATGTTACTTTCAAGTGTACAATATAGTGATTCACCACTTCCATACAACACCAGGTGCTCATCATAACAAGTGCACTCTTTAGTACCCATCACCTATTTAACCCAGCCCCCATCCACCTTCTCTCTGGTAACCATCTATTTGTTCTCTATAGTTAAAAGTCTGTTTCTTGGCTTGCCTGCCTCTCTCTCTCTCTCTCTCTCTCTTTTTCACTTATGCCCATTTGTTTCTTAAATTCCAAATATGAGTGAAATCATATGGTATTTGTCTTCTATGACTGACTTAAGTTGCTTAGCACAATACCCTCTGGCTCTGTCCACATTGTTGCAAATGGCAAGATCTCATTTTTTTATGGCTGAGTAATATTCCATTGTGTTTATACACCACATCTTCTTTATCCATCAGTTGATGGACAATTGGGCTGTTTCCATAATTTGGCTATTGTGGATAATGCTTCTGTAGCCATTGGGGTGCGTGTATTCCTTTATAGTGATCAAAATAGTATGGTACTAGCACAGAAAGAGACACATGGGTCAATATAGAGCAGAACAGAAAACCCAGAAACAAACCCAGAACTCTATGAGTAATCAATCTTTAACAGAGCGGTAAAGAATATTTAATGGGAAAAAAGACAGTCTCTTCAACAAATGGTGTTGGGAAAACTGAACAGCAACAAGCAAAAAAGTGAAAGTGGACCACTTTCTTACACCACACACAAACATAAATTCAAAATGGACGAAAGATCTAAATGTGAAGAAACATTAAAATCCTACAGGAGAACACAGTAACCTCATTGACATTGGCTGTATCAACTTCTTACTAGATATGTCTTCTGAGACAAGAGGAACAAAAGCAAAAGTAAACTATTGGTACATTATCAAAACAAAAATGTTCTGTACAGTGAAGGAAACAGTCACCGAAACTAAAAGGCAACCTATGGAATGGGAGAA
The DNA here is from genome assembly GCF_018350155.1 of Leopardus geoffroyi. Classification (NCBI taxonomy): domain Eukaryota; kingdom Metazoa; phylum Chordata; class Mammalia; order Carnivora; family Felidae; genus Leopardus; species Leopardus geoffroyi. The sequence goes on along the minus strand of NC_059326.1, from coordinate 96,493,948 downwards.
GATATTTGAAAATGATGTATCTGATAAAAGGTTAAAACTCAAACCCATAAAAGGAATAAGTCAATTATAAAGTGGAAGACATGAAGAGACACTTCTCTAAAGAAGACATCCAGATGGCTAGCAGACACACAAAAAAAAATGCTCAACATTACTCATCATCAGGGAAATACAAATAACAACTATAGAGAGATATCACCTCACACCTGTCAGAATGGCTAAAATCAACAACAGAATAAACAACAGGTGTTGGTGAGCATGCAGAGAAAGGGGAACCTTCCTGCGCTGTTGGTGGGAATTCAGACTGGTGCAGCCACTCTGGAAAACAGTATGGAGGTTCCTCAAAAAGTTAAAAATAGAACTACCCTAAAATCCAGCCACTGAACTACTATATATTTATCCAAAGAATACAAATATACTAATTCAAAGAGATGCACGCACTCCCTACTTTATTCTTTGTGTCTTCTATTAACACTAACTCTGTGAGAGTTTCGTCTACCGGATCATAATCTGTTTGTTGCCGTCTTCTAATGGTTATATGACTGTAAACCATGTTTTTCTGAAAACACTGTATACTATTTGAGGCTATACATCTTGTCCCTCTTTTACAAACTCAGGCAGTGGGATCTAAGTAACTGTAATCTCCACTTAGAACAGAGACTCCACTCATCTCTCTTCTAATTTCAGAGAATGTACAAAAACCACTGGGCCCACTTTTAAGGCCAAAGTAAGGGGAAATTTCAGTAAGTGAAGTTGTTACCACTTTTTCCACTTCCTGGTACTTCTCTTCTTTCTTACATGACACCTAGCAGCTTTCTGACACGACTTTGTTCCTAAGGGCTTTTAGTGTGTACCACGTACTATCTCGGGAGAGTGCTTCAATCTCTGTGTCTCTTATAGCACAATCTCCCTTTGGAAATAAATTGTTAGTTACTTACTTGGGTACACCTCTTAGGAGAATTTTATTTATGTTGGGAAAAATGTTAACCTTCATATGGCTTTACCACTCTTCCCAATTCTGTCTTCTTCAACTTTTATTCTTACAAATGGAAGAAGAGGTTTTAGAGAGAATTCCATCAGTCAGTTGGGTGTTCCAGTGATAGAAATTCTACTAGTTGTATGTTATTAAAATTCCCTAATTTTAGTTTCTTTACTATGAAATTGGGATAATAATTTAGGTGGTTGTTGACAATAAAATATGTCTGAATGTGCAAAACTTATGTGGGAGAGCACCTATTAGGTGTCCAACATAAATAGCTGTTCTTTATACCTTCTTGTTTATTTTTTCTGTTTGGCTTCTGACTCTCTTTCTCTATTATTGTTACTGTTTGTGTTTTGTTCTACAAGATTCTGAAGCCTAATACTGGGTCAGACCCAAAAGTTTCAAAAACAGCTATTTCCCTTCTCCTCAGTACATCTGAATTAGATGCTTCCTAACTAGCACTATCTATTGTTATGTTCCTCAAGAAAAAGACAGAGACCAGAATTTGTGTGCAGAGAATTTATGGTAAAGAGTTCTCAGAGACAATATGTGTGAGGAAGAGAGGGAACAAAGAAATGGCAGAGGGAGAAGTTGAACTGCCATGGAGATGCAACAGAGAACTAAGCCAATCTCAAGGGCAATTCTGAAGTTGCAATGGTTCTTCCTAAACTGCAGCAAAGTGTCTTGCACTCTATATCTTCACATTCACTAATCAAGAAATATGGACTGTGCAGGTGAAGGGTCAGATTCCTGCAGAGGGAGTCCTCTGTGATCCATCAATCACCCATTCATTAGCGCTCCCCAAAGTTGGGAGAATAAGTTGTCCTAAAGAAGTTCTAGGTAGCCCATCAACATATTCACTATAATTCATCTCTTGTATCACCATTATTTACTTGCTCCATATAGTAAGTCCACCTTCTATAAATCTGGTATTCTAGTTGTTCCCTTTTCTTCTTCTTTTCTTTTCTTTTTTCCTTCTTCCCTCCCTCCTTCTTTTCCTTTCCTTTCCTTTCCTTTCCTTTCCTTTCCTTTCCTTTCCTTTCCTTCCTTTCCTTTCCTTCCTTTCCTTTCCTTTCCTTTCCTTTCCTTTCCTTTCCTTTCCTTTCCTTTCCTTTCCTTCCTTTCCTTTCCTTTCCTTTCCTTTCCTTTCCTTTCCTTTCCTTTCCTTTCCTTTCCTTTCCTTTCCTTTCCTTTCCTTTTCTCTTTCTCAACCATGATGCTATAGCCAGTCTCAGTTCTGAAACTGATACTTATCATCTCCCTTCTCTACCTTTCATTCTAAAATCTTCCCCCCATCAGCACTATCTCTGCTTGACTAGGTGGCTTAAGTAGTGAAATAGATTCTAATCGCTCAGGGACCTAGGACTCTGCTGCTTTACTTGTGCATTTATTATCAAATTCAAGAACTAGAGTTCCTAAAGATGTCCTTATGGATCACCTGCCCCACTGGATAACAGTAGCTTTATGTCCTACTGATGATCATAGTCAACTGCCATGTTAAAGTGGTCAATCTTTTCCTTACATGCTGGTCTCTTGGCAAAAGGAGACAGGTGGCAGTTATAGCTTAAAATTTAATGGGATGCATATTGTTTCCCCTGTTTGAAGTATCTCCCCCCAGAGAACAAAGACCTCAATTCGTATAATGTAAGGTAAAAGGATGAGAAACAAAGAATCCTAGTGTTTACTTGGAATAATGGTAAATGGGTCACTGCCACTTTGAACTTTTGGTTCCTGAACCAATAGTTATTTTGCCGTTTGGAGACACAGCACCTAATGATGATCTTTGATTTAAGGAATATATTGAATCATGCAGGTTGTTGCCTTAGTTTTGCAATGTCTTTTCTCTATGCTGGTACTGCTTCAGAAATGAATTCACGTTGTTGTTCCATTGCTTTTTCATTTTGATACCTTTGGGTGGTATAGTATTTTATGGGATGAGTATATTCCGTGGTCATGGTACTAATTGCTACAATATAGATCTCTTCATTTAAGATAAGGTAATCTTAGATATACGATGTGGGTGTATTAAGTACTCTATAAGACCTTGGGTGGTATTACTGGCTAAGAAAACCATATTCATTATATATCTCAACCCCACCAATATGAATAGATGCCCCTGGGAAAGAGGGAGTCCACTGGACTCAACGTGGCAACAAGTGTCTAGTTATTCTCTTAAAAGAATGGTGTTCTGGGGCGCCTGGGTGGCGCAGTCGGTTAAGCGTCCGACTTCAGCCAGGTCACGATCTCGCGGTCCGTGAGTTCGAGCCCCGCATCAGGCTCTGGGCTGGTGGCTCAGAGCCTGGGGCCTGTTTCCGATTCTGTGTCTCCCTCTCTCTCTGCCCCTCCCCCGTTCATGCTCTGTCTCTCTCTGTCCCAAAAAATAAAATAAATGTTGAAAAAAAATTTAAAAAGAATGGTGTTCTATCTGGGACTCACTATTAGTCACTATTGCTAGAAGGTTTGCCATTCAGTAGCAACAGTAGGTAGATGAGCCTTGGTGAGGAGTGTACACCATTAAGCCCAGTCATAGCCTTCACCCCGGCCACCATGGCTACTATATTCACAAGCCCATCGTGCAAGCACTAGGGTGGCCGATGGCCAAGGCTTACTGACATCAATTGGTTCAATTAGTCTTCGGTGGTGGTGTTAACATGTGACACAATAATCTTTACCTTCATGCACTCTCCCATAGGTGCATCCACATGCTCTTTCCCAGAAATCCTTGTCTATAACATTGAAATCTTTTCTTCCCAGGACTCTGGCCACCTAGCTAAGCAATTACTGCTGCCCCATAGTCCAAATCTGTTAGTATTATTTCCTTTTCTTTTCTTTTCTTTTTCTTTTTCTTTTTCTTTTCTTTTTTTTTTTTTTGAGAGAGAGGAGTGGGGGGAAGAGGGGCAAGGGAGAGAGAATCTTAAACAGGCTCCATGGTTAGTGCAGAGTGCAGCATGGGGCTTGATCCCATGACCCTGGGATCACTACCTGAACTGAAATTAAGAGTTAGATGCTTAACCTACTGAGCACCCCCAGGTACCCCCAAATTCATTAATATTCTTATCATTGCCCATTGGAGGATTTCTCCTCACTGCTATCCTTTAAAGGCATTGTGAATTGAGCTGCCATTTAGTATTAGTTATTTGGGGGCTTGAACATACTTACTGCGATAGCCTATCCATGACACAAGTTTGGTCTTTTTCTTCCACCAACCTTTCCCCATCATGCTGGTGGGTCCATCTGACCCTATACTTGGTGCATCTAATAAAATCCTCCTCCTGACCTTAGGCTCAAGTATTAGATTCACTCTCAAGGCTGAGGAACATGCCAAAAAAGTATTTTTTTTTTCAAATGACGTATAAGTTATCTACTACATAGTAGACCAATATAATGTTCTGTACCTTTTGTACTCTATTGTTATTCAGGGTGGGAGAGTTGACATAGCCCTTGCGTCACATTATAGTACTTTCCTGGTGTCTCTGACTTTCACACTCAACACTTAAATTAATAACTAATCACCCTCAGCCTTCCCCTGTATTCAGTGCAATCATAGTGTTTACCAATAGCTCTCTAATCCCAATATTCTTGTAATTATTACCTCTGAATCTCTCCAGTGCTTGAGACAACATGTCCACCAGTGCTTTGCTTTGGCTTCGCAAAGCATCCCAGTTCAACTTCAGTGACGATTTAACAGTGTTGTTTTTGTAGTAGGCCAGGAGCTATCAGTATTTCCTGTTTTATGCAGTTGGTTCCTCATTGTATATAGTCTGGAAGGTATTAGAGTTCCCACATCTCATTATATGTAATTTAAATTTAGCAAAAAAGTTTTTATTTGGTCTAACACTTTCAAGAACAATAAAAAGAAACTTTGGGGAGCAAGTTGCCAATAGAAGGTCTCATCACTCCCAAATATGTTTTACATTTTTTATTTTTATTTTTTAATTTTTTTTTCAACGTTTATTTATTTTTGGGACAGAGAGAGACAGAGCATGAACGGGGGAGGGGCAGAGAGAAAGGGAGATACAGAATCGGAAAGAGGCTCCAGGCTCTGAGCCATCAGCCCAGAGCCTGATGCGGGGCTCGAACTCACGGACCGCGAGATCGTGACCTGGCTGAAGTCGGACGCCTAACCGACTGCGCCACCCAGGCGCCCCTGTTTTACATTTTTTAAAGCCAAGGGCATTCTCCTATATGACCTCAGTACAGCCATCCAAATAAGGAAATTACAACTGAAACATTGCTACAATCTAATCCTTATACTCCACCCACATTTTACGAATTGTCCCAATAATGGCCTTTAAAAGTGATATTCAGGGCAATAAAATTCAGTTCAATTATGTGTTACTGTCATGTCTTTTTAGTGTTCTCTAATCTGGAATCTTTAGTGTCACAGTCTTTTCTTCCCCTCATAATACTGATACTTTTGAAGATTACAGGTGATTTATTTTATAGGATGTTTCTCAATTTGGGATTATCTGATGTTTCTTCATGGTTGGATTTGGGTTTTACAGGGTGCAGTTTTGGCAGGAATGTCAAAGAAGTGATACTGTTATTCATCATATCAATATCATGTAGCATACATATTTGATTTGTCCTATTGTTTGAGTAATTTGATATTTGAAGAGCTTCTCCACTGTAAAGTTATTCTTTACCTCTTTGGTGTTAATATTTTGTTGGGATATGCTTTGAGTCTAAACAAATATCCAACTTTTAATCTAATTTTCAATGTTTAATTCATTTATTTATATTGTTTGTATACTCACAAATTCCTATTTTATTCACTTGTTTTGTTACCATAAGTATTCATGTTGATGCTCAAATTCTTCTAATGGAACTCCTTCAAACTGATTTCTGTGTTCTTTTGATACGTCTCATCATTTTGAGTATTGGTCACTTTTGTCTCAAAAAGATGTTCTAGACTCATCTTGTATTTTATCTTCCCCAGCCCTTGAATCCATCATTTCTCAAAGTATTCCATTGCCTCTAAGCTGAGAATGATATTTGAAAGCCAAAATGTGGGTGTTAATTGCTTTTGGAGTGTTACTGCCATCAGGGCCTCTCATTGAACAGAGCTAGAGAGTATGCGTATGTATGTATATGTGTGTGTGTGTATACACAAATGCACACACATGCACATTCTACTGAGGAGTTCTTCAGGGAATAACACCCTGAAAGAGTGAGAGAAGCATCCAAGCTCAAAGGAAGCTCTTTTGTTCTTATTCCTTTAGTTGTCCCACATCAATTTATGCATATGAGGCCTTTGTCCTATGGCATCAACCAGTCATTGGATGTGGGCTGTACTCAGGGAGGTGGTAGCTGTGGGATGGTTGACTCTTCATGAAGGGAGAATCCGAGCAACAAACCAGAGCATCCACTTGATTTGGATTCTGAAGCTGGATAACAATAGAACCAAATGAGTTCACTTTCCAAAAATACAGATTCTTAGATTACATCCCCAGAGAGTATATTTCAGTGACAATTGGATAGGGCTTGCAGAATCTGTTTCTCTAAAAAGTCCCCAGATGATTCAGTATTTGTCCTGTTAAACCACAGTTGGCCTTTAGTTAAGCATTATGATTTCATGTACATTTAGGACTGAGACTTTTGCTCTCAAAGAGTAGGACGAAGGCAGTTGAAATTTACAACTTCCAGTGCTCATAACTCGTCTTTGATGGCACTTAATGTATCATCTCTCCTGACAGTTAATCAAGGTGCAATGAGTTTTTGTTTTGTTTTCTGTGGTCATGAAACGATATTATTTTCAATGTGACCACACTTGCCATTACCATCGCACAAAAGCACCTCAGTTTTGTGTTTTAATGTTTTTGTGTATCCTTGAACGCATTTCAGAAAACATTCTATAGTTGTTAAAAATGAAGCTGTGGCTTGTGTGTTGCATTATCCTTATTATCCTTACTTTAAAATTGTGGAAACTCATGTAATTGGTTCTATGTTTCCAAATCAGGACAAAGTGGGTTTTTGATGGCCTGGACTGCCCTGGAAAGATTGCTACAAATGTCAGTCAGATGGGCATAATCTTAGAAAGACTAGCCATAATCCCACAGCATGGATTCCAAGATATCTTCAAGTCTCTTAAATGGAGAAGCAGCAGGAGGGAGCAATTGCCTTGTGGCTTTCCAGAAGCTCTTTGCATGGAGAGTGAGTGTGCATGACAGCTCCATATTGTAGACACCGTATTCTCAGAAAATTCACTTAGCAGGATAAACAAGGCAAGAGGTGCATGACTTACTGGCAGATACAGTTCTGCAGCAGGGTAGATGTCTGATGCTGTGGCAAATCCAGGGAAACTGGAGGTCTTAGAGAAAATCGTTCTAAACAGCATGGGAATGTATGGATCTTTCCATACAATTACTCTGTCCAAATATGTCTCATGCTCTTCCTGTGGTGAAGATAGTCCATAGCCCATCATCTTAATAGTGTCAGAGATGTATTTCAAGTTTTACAATACTTTCAAAACACTTTAAAACATCCTGAAAGCCCCTTCTGCCCCCCAAGAGGATAGGCCTGCCTCTTGACTATCTCCCTCACTTTGTAGCATATTATAGGTTTGACAGAGTGAGAAATTTGAGAGTCATATAGAAATATCATGAGGGAAATCTCATGCAGTATGTAGCCAGTTATATATCAGTCTTTTGTTAAGGTTTTCATAAAAGGATTTTCAAACCAAATCAGAAGCTCTCTCTTTCTTTTATTAAATGATTGCCTATATGTATAGCCTAGAGAATATACAGCCATCTAGAAATAAAAAATGACCTATGTGTTTCCATTTTATAAAGAGATGTCTCTTCTATCTGTTGTTCAAAGCATTATGATTTTTCTTTTTGTGCTATTTCTCTGTATATAACATTGGAAGTCCAAAGTATAAAGGTATACCATTTATTTATTCTGAAAATATAAATGGCAGTTAACATTTTATACACATTACAGTTTCCTACTTATATTCATTCAACTGCCCAATATTTATTTGGTACTTAAGTATACCTGATACACTGTGGGATGTACTTGTGAAGGTAAAGGTGTTTAGATTCAAGGTTAACTGCTGATTGGCTCTCTGGATCTCCTTTGAGAAATGCTTATCCAGCTGTGGTTTGAATACCTTCATAGTTGGGAAACTGTGCTGAATTAAGTACTACATGGGACAGCTTTGTTGATGTTTCCATCTAACTTCACATATTGTCTTAATTCTGTTTCTTGGCATCTCACAATGAGACCCTAATTTCTTTTTCTCATAATAGTATTTAAAATATTTGAAAATAGCTATCATGATTTAGCAGTCTATGAATCTGGAATGATTTATTTAGTCTTTCAAGTGGTAAAATCATGGATTATGGTAGTCATGTTGAGCATTTAAAGATACAGCCCTAGAAGAATGTAGGAAATAGGTATTAATATGGGCTGGACCCTATAGAGTTATAATCACACTGAACAAACTCTGGTCCAGGATGTGGGCTTGAATTGGCAAAGCATTTTCAATGGCAAGTACCTTGTAGTTGGCTTCATCCTTGGTTATGCACCATCAGAGGAAAACAGTCAAGTGAAAAAATTGCCAAATTATTTAATAAACTATTGTGTCTCATGGTTTCTAATATTTGTGTGTATGTTTATGCATTTGTGTCACCACATATCATTACATGCCTATGAAATGCAAAATCCAGAATTTGGTTTTGATTACAAAGCATACTGGAAGACAGGAATGAGGAATTGAGTGTACATATCTGCCTATAGCACAGCGTGAAGAACATTAGGGAAGAATCTTTGCCAGGCTAAGACAGAAAAGAAAACTCAGAGAAGCCCGTACAGCATCTCACTTGCCTTTACTTTTCCTGATGCTGCAGCTCCTTCTCAGTGTGGTACACTATTCACTGACCTGACCTAATCTGACCTTCACCTAGACAATGTCATGAACTTTCTTTGTCTAAAACAGTGCAGGTCAAGAGTTAGGAACCAGATAGGTGAAGTACCATTCTACTTGTTTTTGTTATCATGTCTTGTATGAGTGTTGAAGAGATCATATCATAATCACACCATTCTCATAATGTTGTGTTATGAAGATTAATTATGTTAGCAGTAGAGGACTTGTCACATTTGAGAGTTCGACAGTTTTTGATTATTAGATTATTTTACTCTTCGGTCACTTTGTCTGAAATATAAGTGAATACAACTCAACAGTTTTTTTGCACAGTACAAAACACTTCATGAGATCAATTTATGAGTACTCTAAACATTCTTTTTCATTTTTGTAAGTTTATTTATTTTTTGAGAGAGAGGCAGTGCGAGTGGGGGAGTGGCAGAAAGAGAGAGAGGAAGAGAGATGGAGACAGAGAATCCCAAGCAGGCTTTGCACTGTCAGCACAGAGCCTGTTGCAGGGCTCGAACTCATGAAACCATGAGATCATGACCTGACCTGAAATCGAGAGCCAGACGCTTAACCAACTGAGCTGCCCAGGTGCCCCTATACATTTCTTTTTAGGACTACAAACATATATATTCCTCTTACCAGCCTTTCCATTTCTGGATTGAATTTGATCCCTCCCTTGCTGGGTTTATCTGATATCGTAGAAGATACAGGTCTTAAGTCATTGATTCCATTTTTCTATCAGGAAGTCAATTTACATTTGAAGTCTTTTGTTGAAGACTCTGAATTTTACCTTTTACCATCTTTAAATATCTATGTTTTCACTTTTTTTCTGAAATAAAGTATATAATTTGTAAATTATAGATATAATTGTGTTTATTGGTTTTCTTAATTTTATTTGCTTTTCCTTTATAGTTAGGAAGAGAAAAAACTGAAGGAAATCAGTTGAACAAAAGAACCTTGAACTTTTTTAGGTTTTCTTTAGAATGTAGGAGGAATTTTCTATAATGGTAGAAAAAATGAAAATTGAACCAGAGGAGTTGAAATGTTGAGGTCTTACAGTTTATCTGAAAAGTCAGGCTTTTGTAGTGATATCTGGGCCATGACAGATGAAACGGAGTGAGAATTAGAACCAAAATTTAATTCAGATTCAGTCAGACAAACTGAATAGAGAACAGTATTTACTAAGGGGAAAACATCACTTACGCAGAACTCTTTGTAGTTGTAAGAAATCCTCTTTGAAGAGCTCAGTTTTGAACACAAAATTTTCTTAATTTTCTATCTCTGTGTAATAAATTACCACAAACTTAGTGGCTTAAAACAACACAGTGAGATTATCTCATAGTTTCTGTGGGTTGGGAGTTTGGGCTGGACAAGCTGGGTCTTTTGTTCACTTGCTCACCAACTGGATTGAAGGTGTCACCTAGAATTGGGGTCTCGTGGGGCTTTGGATCCCGTGGGAAGTTCATGTGGTTGTTGGCTGACTTCATTTCCTCACAGCTGTACAACCCAGGATTCTGAATCTTCCGGGCCAGGAGGAGTTACACTTCTATTTCTCTTAAAGGGCTTACCTGATTAGATCAGTTCTACCCAGGATAGTGTCCATTTTGATCAACTAGAAGCCAACTTGTTAGTAACCTAACCTTGGTTACAATAACCTATCATATTCAAATACAAGTCCTGCCTACACTCAAGGGAAGGATATTAGGTAGGATGTGTATACCAGGGGATGGTGAATTTTAGAATTCTGCCTACCACAATATCTGAAACATATTTTTAAAGAGAAAACCTATCATATAACTTAGATAAAAAAAGGGATACATTATTGGGAATTTCATACTTTGCCATTTTCATTCATTTGAAGTCCTGTTTTTACCCAAAGCAACCAGGTTCAAAATATGATCAGTCCATCTTCCATTTTAGCTGATGTGACTCATCTAGGTGTATCGGTTTTCTATCTATGAACTCCAGACAATAACCAGAGAGTTTTCTCAAGGACTGGTTTCCCTTCAGATTAATGAGAAGCCCAGTGGGAAACACATCATACAATTAGCAGATGCTGACTGACATACTTATTCTTCAAGTGATTCAGTACACATCCTGTGTTTCTGTCTTCATACCCTCCGACAGATGATCCATGAACTACAGAGTAAACCTGTCAAGAAATCAGAATAGAGTGACTTTTCTTCATGCATGGAATATTGCCATATGTTGCCATAGAAATCAATTGGAAATTCATTTTTTTTTCATATTTTCACAATCCTTCCTTTGACAATTAATGATAGGCAAACAGGGTAACAGGTCTTTAGAAAGCTTTATCCTCTTAACTATTCAGCTAAAGGAGGAATAATGGTTACATCTCCTTTGGCCACTTTCTTTCTTCTTTATATTGTTGACAGTTTGCATATTTTTGAGCCCTTTTTCTACTTTCTTCTTCACTTGACTAGTTTCTTGGCATGGGCAATACCTCATCATGTGATGAAATCAAACTTACTTCAAACTGACCCTCAATTACAGTGCTGCCAGGCTGCTGTTCATGGACATTTTGCACTGTTATAAGATTACTGGACTGAGTAGTATTTCCATAGCTCAGCATCAGCATAATCGAATCTGCTTTCTGGCTGCAATGTCACCATGCGAAGATGGAGATCAGGCAGAATTCCAGGAGCCACGGTCACAGCACCTGCAGGCTGGCTGTTTTGCCAGAGCACCAAAAGGAATTGATGGAATTAAGAAGTGCTATAGTCAGCTTGCATAATGAAGATAAAAATGATAATTAGCCTCATGGTAATTTGAATTACTCAACTAAATCTTTGTTGTGCTGTAAGATGTTCTCACAATAGATGGTGAACAGTTTAATCTGTTGGGATTTTGTCATTTTTAAGAAATGGGGGGTAATGACAATTTTTTCAAATGAAAATAAATTGATATAATTTTACATGTAGAAATTGCTGTGCGTGTGTAGGACCTGAGTTTTAGGCACTCGCCCCAAGTAAAATTTGGTAGAAATGATCCAACTACAGCTCCTGAGCATCTTGGGCACATCTTGTCTTAACTTTATTACAACAAAATTATCTTGCATATTCGTGTGTATGTATATTCAGCTGTCTTATGAAAGTGGCCAACTTATGCTTTGATAATGTATTTCCTTTTTTCTTAAATATTGTTATAGAACTATAACTGACAGCCTAAATTTCAATTAATGTAGTTTATAAGACACATTCATATATTTATATGTTTTAATTCCTGAGCTGTAACTATTAAAGGATCTGATGAGGACATTTGAGTTCTGATTTGTCGCACAGTGATTAATAACCAATTCAAGATCTTTCAGCAAATTTTCAGTAGCTACAGGACTTTGGTGTGAGGCTAAGGCTCAACAAGGGGTTTTAGCATGCCAGAAAATGGAACCGAATCTTCAAGAGCTTCGTTAGGAAATTGTTGAGCCAGGTCTCTAAAAGGACTGTGAGTAAATCCATGAATAAAATGATTATGAGTTTAATTGCTGAGAATAGTTCAAGGGTACATGAACTATATGCCATACATTTACCATTCTATAAGAAAAGGAGTGGTGTACCTGGGTGGCTTAGTTGGTTAACCGTCCAACTTTGGCTGAGGTCATGATCTCATAGTTCATGAGTTCAAGCCCTGCGTTGGGCTCTGTGCTGACAGCTCAGAGCCTAGAGCCTGCTTCAGATTCTGTGTTCCCCTCTACCTCTCTTCCTCCCCACTTCATGCTCTGTGTCTCTCCCTCTAAAGAAAACATTAAAAATTTATTTAAAAAAAAATAAAAGGAGCTCAGAAAAATTCAGATACTGGAAGAATAAAACAAAATTATCTTAAGTAATTATTCTGAGAATTTCCACAAATTGTGAGTTTACATAATTTTGGGATTAGGGGCCCAGCTCTGAATATAGATGGACTGACATCTTGTCTTGGCTCTGCTGTTTGCTGATTGTGTATCTTAGGAAAGTTTCCTAATCTTTCTTTGCCTCTTTCCTTACTGTGAACTGATGGAGACACTAAATAGCATCTGCTCTATGGGAATGCTAGGAGAATTCAGTGAATAAGCACATGTTTGATGGTGAATACAATGTCTGAAAAATTGTGATAAAAGTTAGCTATTATTTTCATTATTTGTAGGATCTGTTTTTGTTAGTCTGAGCCTTCAAGTACTGTGTGTTGAGGTCCAGGCACAGGTGTGAAGCTAGGATTCAGGGATATAGCAATGGATGAGAAAAGACCCTATCCCTACATATAGAAGACAACTTCTATAGGGAAATCAGTAGACCTGCACTTTCAAGCTAGCACACATCAGAATCACCCAAGAGCTTGTTCCGGTAGATTGCTGGGGTTGCCATTGGATTTCAGGAGTTAGGACATGTGGAGTGGAGCCTGAGAACGTGCATTTTGCACAACTTCCTCGGTGGTGTGGTGTTGACACTGCTGGACTGGGGATCCTGCTTTGGGAATCCTAGCTCAATGGATAATTTGAGATAATGAGATAATTTCTTTTTACAAGGGTAGAGATAGACAGGGTGGCACCATGACACAGCCATTGGGTCCAAAACAGATTTCAAAGACCCTTTCTAAAGACGATGCTTGAGGTGATACATGACGGATAAATAGTAACCAGGTGAGCATTGAAAAACACAAAACACTGTCACAGGTAAGGAGCTTTCTTGAGCTCCTTTAGGAATACTCCTGTTCCTTGAATCCATATATGACTTGCTCTTTTTAAAAATACTTTTTTGATGTTTATACTGTTTTTTGATGTTTATACCGTTTTTAAGGAAACCTAATAGGAAATACATATTTGCTTGAAACGTGAGTTCCAAAATCAAGTGTTAAAATTATTGATGATCCTAAATTTTGAAGTAGTTAAGTTCAATATCAGTATCTCCCATCCATATTCTTTTCTCAATAGTTGGTATAAAATTGGTATATAAAAATATATTTTTATAAGTGTCATAATTTTTTAAATTTATCTATTTTGAGAGAGAGAGTAAGCCAGGGAGGGACAAAGAGGGAAAGAGAGAGAATCTCAAGCAGGCTCCTCACTGTCAGTGCAGAGCCCGGCAGGTGGCTCAAACTCACAAACTGTGAAATCATGTCCTGAACAAAAATCAAGAGTGGGACGCTTAACCAACCGAGTCACCCAGGCGTCCCTGAGTATTATTATTTTGTGTAACTATGACACGTGAAGTAAAATATCTCATGGCCTGTCTGCAATATGTTTCTATGATGGAACATAGTGTAAAGTAAGGGTTCAAAATAGGAACTCGCTTTTTATGATTAATAGTTTTTTTATTTTATGGTTTTGTATCAGTTTGGTAACATTTTATTATTTATTTTGTTTTGTGTTATTATGTTTGAGTATTGCCTTTATTTAGGGTAAGTAGAAAAATGAAAAGAAAGAAGAATCCAACACAGATTTTCACTACCCAGGAATAACTAGTGTTAATATTTGAAGACCCCAAATTCATATATTTCTGTATAAAAACTCAAGAATAGAAAGAAAAGAAAATTTAAAAAAAATATTAGTTTGTGGTATATATATTATTTTCCTCAGTCATTACATTAATTTCTTTTGAATTTTACAGAAGAAAATATTTGGCATGAAACATAAAAATTGCTAACATTTTGATAAAATATTCAATTTCTTCACTGCCAGAAATATTAGTTTTCAGAACATTCCCATAATGTTAGTAAAAGAAAAAAAAATAGCCCAATTTTGAGAGTGGAATTATTATATTGTTTCAAATCTAGATTGTGGTTATTGGATTTTAGGTATGAGAGCTAAAGAAGTTACTACAGTTAAACTTTCTCCAACCTCTTTTATCTTTATCTTCATACTCTGGTTTGTGTCACTGACATGCGTATTTTTACATGGTTGAATTTTAATATTTACATCCATTTTGTGTCAAGTAGGCAGCTTTCAGCAAGTGACCAAAGGGTGAAGTCACAGTGGCTTAAGCAATAAGAAAACATTATCATTGAGATGGGATGGAAGGATCCAGAGTTGACTGAAGATATCATCAGATTTTCCTACCAAGGGGGATGCTGATTTATCCTCTTGGCTCTACCCTTGGTCCCAAAATGGCAGCTACAATTCCAAATTGCACAGTCAGATGACAATACTGAGCCAAGAACTGTTTACTTCTGTCTGTCTCTGGCTTTGGGTGGGCTTGTGAAGAAGGCTGAGGGAGACTTGTTTTTCACCTACTGTTTAGGATGTGTTTTCTGTTAGATTGTGCATGTGATTTTTTTACTCATCTACCAATTTGAACACCTTCCATGTTCTATGTTTATTTTTTCTGGCACATGGTACGTTGCTTCCCAGTCTTTGTCTTCTGTGTTTTGGGGACAAGAAGTGCATTTGCTGATATTTGTTTCCGTACCATTGCCTTTATTTTCAGTTATGTTTTTTTTTCTGTTATTTAATCTGTGTAATACAGGATTACCCCTGTGTAATACGTTTGTTTTTCTTTTCCATCTCCTTCCTTCATTTAATTTCTTTTGTGAATTGTAATCTCTTTCTTAAAGACTTCTTTCATTTTTACAGAGAAGTCAAATGCCTTTAATTTCAGTTGAGATGATACACATCTATTTCCTTGAATTCATTTTTTATTCTCTAAGGTATTCTTCTTATATTGTAGACCTTTTGTCTACTTTTCATGTATGTTCTTTTCTTTTTATTTTTTCCGGGATTTTGTTTTGCTTTCTGCTTGCTTAGTACCTCTTATATATAGGCATGATACTTTTTTTTTTAAATCTTTGAGGAGGGCCAGCTACCTCTTGAAGGTTAATATGGGGCGCCTGGGTGGCGCAGTCGGTTAAGCGTCCGACTTCAGCCAGGTCACGATCTTGCGGTCCGTGAGTTCGAGCCCCGCGTCAGGCTCTGGGCTGATGGCTCAGAGCCTGGAGCCTGTTTCAGATTCTGTGTCTCCCTCTCTCTCTGCCCCACCCCCGTTCATGCTCTGTCTCTCTCTGTCCCAAAAATAAATAAACGTTGAAAAAAAATTTCATTGAAGGTTAATGTAAGTGGAAATAGGGGAATAAATTGGAACAGTGAACAGCTTCCATTTAGGCTCTGTGTACAGAATATTTTCTCACCAATTGTGTCATTTCCTTTGACTTGTCACCTCAATTCTTGTTGAATTTCTCGAATATTTTCTCTTGTGTTGTGTGAGAATCTAAATTGATTTCACATGGGACACAAAGGGAAAATAGGCCTTTAATGTCATAAGAAGGTGATGGTGATCCAGAGCTGGAATCAACTGTATAGGCTTGTTTTATAGAAACTGCAAAACACAGCCTGGTAGATACTTTCAAATAATAATTAAAGGGGCACCTGAGTGGCTCAGTTGGTTAAGTATCTGACTCTTGACTTCGGCTCAGGTCATGATCTCACAGTTCGTGAGTTCTAGCCTGGCATCCTGCTCTGCACTGACGGTGTGGAGCTGGTTGGGATTCTATCTCTCCCTCTCTCTCTGCCCTTCCCCCACTTGTATTCGTGTTTTTTCTCTCAAAATAAATGAATGAACTTAAAAAAAGAAATCATAATTAAAAACCCAGTGTCACTAGTTTTATGAGGCCTCAATATTACACAAAGTAGAAAAATTTAGAGTAAAATAAAATATAAAATTGGATATGGAAGCAAACATTTACTTAGGATGAGAAAATGTAACAAATTAAAATGAAAAAAAAAGGCAAAACCAGTAAAATTACAAACCCCAGCAGAAAATCATTACATTTTAATTAATTAATTGCCTGATCCCACTTTATGCTTTTTCTTTCCTACTTATTTTTGGCTTCAAACTTTGATTTCCATTTCATTTCAAAGCCTATGATGTAATAGGATTTTCTACTGAAACTGTAGAGATAATTAAGTCTTCTGATTGAAATTTGTTTTTACATCATTGCTAATCTTAAAATTTCCTTTTAGTTTCACAACTTATTATTATAACGTCAGGTAAATGTACTATTGCTACCAAATATGGGGCGTAGTTATTTAAAACGTTCTTTTTTTTTTTTATGAGATGTAAGATTTTGGAGGCTACCTTCTCATGCTACATATTTCAAACCTTTTTTTTGTTTGTTTATTTGTTTTTAAATGTTTATTTTTGACAGAGAGAGAGAGAGAGAGCACCAGAGTGTGAGCAAGGGAGGGTCAGACACACACACACACACACACACACACACACACACACACACAGAATCCGAAGCAGGCTCCAGGCTCCGAGCAGTCAGCACAGAGCCCATGGCGGGGCTCGAACTCATGAACTGTGAGATCACCACCTGAGCTGAACTCATATGCTTAAGTGACTGAGCCAACCAGGGCCCCTCAAACCTTTTTTCCTTCTACTCCCCCCTCTTTCCTTGTTTAGTGCTAACCTAATAGCACTAGGGTTAATACAGTAAACTGTGAGAATTCCCTGAAAGCCATACCTAACACAAGATGTCTGGGGATAAGTAAAGTATACATAGACATGACTGCAATCATTGTGCATAGATCTAACTAAATCAGACTCTGTTGTTCCAGGCTCAACAATTTCATAGCCACTTGACATATGATCCTATGTATGGAGAAGTGTGTTGGAGGGTAGCAGGGAATGGAAAGAGCCAGGAGTCTTTTGTTTTAAATGTTTATTTATTTGTTTGTGTATTTTAATTTAAATTCATGTTAGTTAACATATAATGTGGTCTTGGCTTCCGGAGTAGAGCCAAGTGATTCATCTCTCACACATGATACCGAGTGCTCATCTTGAAAAGTGTCCTCCTTAATGCCCATCACCCATTTAACCCACCCCCACCCACCTCCCCTCCAGCAACCCTCCCCTCCAGCAAACCCTTCTTTGTATGTAAGAGTCTCTTATGGTTTGTCTTCCTCTCTGTTTTTATCTTATTTTTCCTTCCATTCTCCTATGTTCATCTGTTGTGTTTCTCAAATTCCACATATGAGTGAAATCATTATGATATCTTTCTCTAAATGACTTATTTCGCTTAGCATAATACTCTCTAGCTTCATCCACATTGTTGCAAATGGCAAGATAAAGAAGATGTGGTATATATACCATGGAAAGAGCCAGAAGTCTTAACCAACTTTGTTTCAAGGGTCCTTCTGTTGCAAACCCTACAAAAGCATGTAGAGTATGTTGCTAAGAGGGGCCCGTGCAAGGAAGAGGCTCTGACATTTAAACTTAATTATCATGTTGGTTAATTCACATCTGAATTAAAGACGGACATGACAGAGATTTGATATTTGACTTGATATTTGAAACCAATTCAAGCAAGTGGTAAATGCTATAAAAGACTGAAAGATCATCATTACTACTGGTATTAAGATAATCAGATGTCCTCAGAATCCACAAGATGTATCTTTAGGGAAAAGTACTATTGGATACTGCATTTTGTAAACTGTATAATATCCTTATGGAGTTTACAGTAATCTTCATAATTTTATGTGAAAGCTATTTACAACCAATTATCTTTGATAGTAGCAGCAGCAGTAAGAGAAGGAATTATTTTTATTTTCAAGTATTAGCTCTTTAAACTTCCTGTTGACTAAGATTTTATTTACTTACTTATTTATTTATTTTTTTAAGTATCAGCTCTTTAAACTTTTTGGGTAACAGCTCTTTAAACTTCCTGTTGACTAAGATTTTATTTATTTATTTATTTTTATTATTTAAAATTTTTTTTTAATATTTATTTATTTATTTATTTTGAGAGAGAGAGACAGAGTGTGAGCAGGGGAGGGACAGAGAGAGAGGGAAACAGAATCTGAAGCAGGCTCCAAGCCCTCAGCTGTCAGCACAGAGCCCAACACGGGGCTCAAATTCACTAACCATGAGATCATGACCTGAGCTGGAGTTGGATGCTTAACTGACTGAGCCATTCAGACACTCTTTCTTTCTTTCTTTCTTTCTTTCTTTCTTTCTTTTTCTTTCTTTCTTTCTTTCTTTCTTTCTTTCTTTCTTTCTTTCTTTCTTTCTTTCTTTCTTCCTTCCTTCCTTCCTTCCTTCCTTCCTTCCTTCCTTCCTTTCTAATAGAAATTTCTTTTTCTTTTTTTTTTTTTTAAGTTTATGTATTTATTTTGAGAGAGACATAGATAGCACAAGTAGGGGAGGGGCAGAGAGAAACCCAAGCAGACTCTGCACTGTCAATGCAGAGCCTGACACGGGTCTTGAACTCACAAAACTGTGAGATCATGATCTGAGCTGAAACCAAGAGTTGGCCACTTAACCAACTGAGCCATCCAGGTACCCCAACTAAGATTTTAAATTGTTATTTTTAAAAAAAATTATTACAACATCTAATATCTATATTTTATTTCCCACATTTATTTTTCTTCTGTTTAATTTTAAGGGCCTGATCAGAATGGACACAATTTTATCTTTTTTTGTTTGTTTGCTTTTTATCTCCAGTGCTAGGCTCACAATGGACACTTAATAAAGCTGGTCGCCTGCTGGCATGATTCTTCTGCTCTCATTCCATGCTTTACTTTCTTCTAAATCTAATGACTTCACTTAAACCTTAGCTTGCCCTATCTATTTTGCAGTTTTTCTGATGATATTCATCTTAGAAAGTTTTGAAAGATTAAAATATAAAGGCACCCTTGACAGCCATGCAGTATTGTTCTACCCAGGAACAATCACTGTAAATATGTTGGAATATTTTCTCTCTGTTTATCCTATGATGCTTGCCTTGTAGAAATCGTGTTATATGTGTATTTCATTCTCATCAAATGAAAGCCTGTGCCTGATTTAAAAATAAAACTGAACTGTGATGAAAAATAACACTTCCTTTTGTACCTCTAATTCTGCTTCCCAGAAATATTTGAAACTCCTGACCCCTTTCTTAATGGCATTTGGCATGTGCTTCCATTTTTCTAAAACAAAGAAAAATCTTACTCAACTATTGATTTTTCTGTTTTTAGCATTATATAGTAAATCTTTCGTCTGGTTGATTTGATAGGGTTTATCTCCCAATATCTGCCCTTTTTTTCTCTCACCCCACTAATTTGATGGAATTCTAACAGTCTTTATTGAAAACACTGTTTACTATGACTATATAAATATCCTTCAGCATTAAACCAAGGACCAGAAAATGATTACATTTCTTCTTATGTAACTTCAAACATAATTCCTTCTTTTTCGGTGGTTTGATTTCTATGGATTTATCAACTCCATTAAAGTACTTAACTTACTTGTCACATGACAATACTTCTATTTTTTTTTTCAAACAAATCATTTGTTAGCTGCACTTTTTGTGGGCACGCCCTCTTGTTGCCTTCTTTCCTCCACTAGTTGGAACGGTTCTATGGTAAGAATTTGCAAATGCCGGTCACATTTCATTATGTTAATTTTTAAAAAATGTAAAATATTTTCTTCGGTTATTATGTCTTTTCCTCTGTAATATCTTTCAGTGCTTTTGGCTTCCAAATAAATCTTGTAGGGCACCACAATAGTAGATGGATTCCTTTAAACTATGCTTTTAAGTGACTATAGTGTAAAGATCTCTCAGTAGAGACAGATGCTGAAGGGACATTGTAATAGGAAAGGGCTACTCTTGCAGGTACAGAGTAAGTTTCACTGAAGCTTAATTTGAACCATAAAAATTATCCGTTTCATGTGTACAGTAAATTTTAGTACATATACACAGTAATGCAGCTATCCAGATTTGGAATATTCCAGTCAACATAAATACTTCCCTCCTGCCCCAATCCTCCCCTTCTCTCACTCCTGATGTCACTGATTTGTTTTCTACCACTGTAATTTTGCGATTTCCAGAAGTTTTATATAAATGGAATTATATCCTATATGGTTTTTAACATCTGATTCCTTTACTTCACATGATGATTTAGAGATTCTTACATGCTGTTATGTGCATCAGTCTTTGATTATTTTCTATTGGTGAGCAGTATTCCAGTATTCCATTGTTTGGATGAACCATAGCTTTTTTACTGGCTGATGGACATTTGGATTGCTTGCAGTTTTTCATGATTATCTGTATTTCTGCCATGAATACTCACTTGTAAAACGCTGTTTAGATATATATGTTTTCATTTATCTTGGGTAGGTACCCGGGAGTGGAATTGCTGGCTTGTATGTTAGGTGTTTAACTTTAAATAAAGATCTTTGACTATTTTCTATAGTGACTCCATCACTTACCTTGAAACATCGTTGTATAGGTGGAACCGTTTTTCACCATCTTTGCCAACATTTGATGTTAGTCTTTTTAATTTTGGCCATTCTCATAAGGTATAGTGATGTCTCATTGTGATTTTAATTAACATCTGCCCAATGACTCATGCTGTTGAATATATTTTCATTTTTTTTTTTGTTCTTTGTGTATCTTCTTTAGTGAGGTATCTATTCAGATCATATGTGTATTTTTAATGGTACTATGGGTCTTGTTAGTATTCAGTCATATGTGTTCTCTTCATAGATAAAATTGCTCATTTGAATATATTTTTGGAAAATATTTACAGTCAGGCAGTGGCCCACCTCTTCATTTTGTTAACAGTGCTTTTTCAAGAACAAAATTTCTAATTTTGAAAAAATTGAAATACATCAACTATTTTAAAAATTCATGCATCCTGTTACTATCTGACAAGTCTTCACCTTACTAAGTCATACAGTTTTCCACTAAGGATTCTTTACACCTAAGTCTGTGATCCATTTTAAGGATATTTTTGGTTGTGTCTTAAAGTTAAAATTGAAGTTAGGTTTTGTTTTCTTTGCCTGTTTTTTGCGCATGAATATCTAGTTGTTCCGGCACCATTTATTGAAAATATTATTGTTTCTCATTGAATTATCCTGGCTCCTCTTTTAAAAATAACTGATCTTGGGGGTGCCTGGGTGGCTCAGTCGGGTAAGTGTCTGACTCTGACTCTTGATTTCAGCTCAGGTCATGACCTCACATTTGTGGACTGAGTCCCACCTCGGGCTCTGTGCTGAGCATGGAGTCTGCTTAAGATTCTCTCTCTTTCCCTCTCTCTCTGTTCCTCCGTCACTCATACATACTCTCTCTCTCTCTTTCACGCCATCTCAAAAAAATAAAAATATAAAAACAAAAAATAAAAATTATGGATCATGTATGTGTAGGTCTACCTAGGAACTCACTGTTCCCTTCCATTGATTTATATGTCTTTCCTTAAGCCAGTACCATAGTGTTTAGATAACTGCCTTTATAATGGTTTTGACATCAGTAGTATAAATCCTCTCACTTTCCTTTTTCAAAGTTATTTTGGCTATACTTTTTTTGAAAACATTTATTTTTGTTGAGAGACAGAGAGAGACAGAGCATAAGCACGGGAGGGACACAGAGAGGAAGACACAGAATCCGCAGCAGGCTCCAGCCTCTGAGCTGTCAGCACAGAGCCTGATGCGGGGCTCGAACTCACTAACCGTGAGATCATGATCTGAGCCGAAGTCAGACACTCTACCAACTGAGCCACCAGGTGCCCCATTTTGGCTATTCTTGATACTTTGGCTTTCCATATCCATTTTAGAATCTGCTTTTTAATTTCTATAAAAAATCCTGCTAGAATTTAGTTTGAAGTTGCATTGACTCTATCAATTTACCTTAAACTGTGATATTAATAGTATTCAATCTTTTGACCCGTTATAATGCTATAAATTTTTATTTCTTTGGTTTATTTCACTTAGTATAATGTCCTTCAGATTTATCTATGTTGTTTCAAATGGGGGAATTTCCTTCCTTTTTCGTGGCTGAGTGATATTCCATTGTATACATGTACCACTAATTCTTTATCAATTTATCTATAAAAATTTAGATTGTTTTCACGTCTTGGCTATTGCAAATGATGCTGGAATTAACATGAGAGTGCAGATGTTTCCTCAAGATAGTGATTTCATTTCCTTTTGATATATACCCAGTAGTGAGATAGCTGGATTGTGTGGTAGCTCTTGTTTGAATTTTTTGAGGAAGCTTCACATTGTTTTCCATAATGGCTGTATGTAATTTTTTTCTTTGAATCATGGATTACTTGGAAACACATTTCTTTATTTCCTATATTTTAGAATTTCTTAGGACTTCTGTTTTTAATGTCTAATTAAATGCTAGTATGTTACAAAAATACTTTACATGATTGCAATTTTCTTAAATATATTGAGGCTTTTTTTATATTCTAATGTGTGATGTATCCTCACATATCCTACATTTTTATTTATAATTGAAAAAACTGTATCCTGTCATTGTTGAGTAGAGGGCTCTGTACATGTCAGCTAGGTCATATTGGGTACATAGAATTATTCTCTTCTGTATCCTTACTGATTGTCTACTTGTTCTATCAATTATTGAAAGAGAAATCTTGAAACTAACTTTAATTATTGCATTGTCTGTCCCTTTTTTCATTCTTTAAGTTTTACTTCTTGTGTTTTGACTTTTGTTGGTAGGTGCATATACATTTATGAGTGTTATTTTCTCTATGTATATAGATAGATATCTCTCTCTCTATAGAGATATCTCTAGAGATATCTATCTAGATATAATTTGATAATGAGATACATATATATCATACATTTATGTATGATATATTATATACAAATGTATGTGTCTAGTTATAAAATGGCCCTCTTTGTACCTAGTAATAGTTCTTGTTTTTATGGGATTGCCACTTCACTTCTCCATTGGTGGTTGTTTGTTTCACATGTTTTCTTCTATCCTTTTACTTTCAACCTATTTGTATTATAATTGCATTTAAATTGAATTTGTATTTGAGTTTAAAGTCCATCTCTTGTAGATAGCATATGGTTGGATGTTCCTTTTTTAAAAAATCTAGTCTGACAATCTCTTTTAATTTGAATGTTTAATCACTTCACATTTAATGTAATTATTGATATGGGTCAGACTAGATCTGTCATGTTGCTTTTTTTTTCCTACTTGTCTCATATCTATCTTCTATTTAATTTGTTTTAAAGAAATTTTATTGAACCATTTTATTAAAAACTAAAGATAAATTAAACTTAGAAACACTTTAAAATATTTTAAATAATATTATTAGTATATCTCATTAATCTCTAACAATTAACAGTATTTTTAATATTTTAAAAAACTAACAGTTTAGTTGTTACTCTAGGGATTTTAATATGTGTATTTAAATTATTTCTTCCTTCTTCAAATTAATACTCATTTAATTCCAGTAAAATAATCTTTTTTACCAAAGTATAGCTCAATTTCCTCTCTCATCTATATGTTATAAACAGGACAACATAGTGTTATAGTTGGGCTTTAAACACTCAGATGTTTATTAAAAACAGATTATTAAAAGCAAAGGAGAAGAAAATACATATACACACAAACATGTATAA
Source organism: Leopardus geoffroyi (assembly GCF_018350155.1). Lineage (NCBI taxonomy): Eukaryota > Metazoa > Chordata > Mammalia > Carnivora > Felidae > Leopardus > Leopardus geoffroyi. The sequence goes on along the minus strand of NC_059326.1, from coordinate 96,469,758 downwards.
ATAGGTACTTTTAGGAATGTTTTCTCTTTTATTTTTAAAGGATAATTTCACCAGATATATCACTCTTGATTCATATTTTTCTTCTTACAAAACATTGTGTATATTATCTGTACCTTTTTGTCTACCACGTTTCTGTTTAGAAGTCATCCAATAATCATACTGTCATTCTTCTTTATATGATGTGTGGTGCTTTTTTTTCTTGTTGCTTTCAAGCTTCTTTCATTGTTTGGGGATAGGACAATTATAATGGTTTTTATTGACGTCCACTCTTTTTTGCTCCCGACATCTCAAATTTATCATGGGGCCCATCTAGTGAAACTTTCACCTCAGGTATTATACTTTTAATTTCTTCAATTTTCCTTTGGTTCTTCGTATAATTTCAATTTCGGTTTTATCCCCTATTTGTGGAGTCTCTGATAGCCTGTTCTTCGAACATATTTAGAGTAGCTGCTTTGAATTCTCATCCAAAGTCGTTTTGTTGAGCTGAGGAAGCAGAGATCAGTCCGGTTTCTAAGCACCGCTTTGCTTTTTGAGTTTGGATATGGGTCACGTTTCTTACTTTGTATTGAGAACCGGACACTGTGAATAATATGCTGCAGCAGCTCTGGGTTCTTTTTCATTTTCTTCCAGAAAGTTGTTTGTTTCACTAACTTGCCTTGACTTAACTGGCAGACTCTACCTCCCCATAGTGGTATATAGATACTGATAGCTCCGTTCAATTTTTTGTCCTGCCTTCCTAGAGATATCTGCTGCGCCTGTGTAGTTTCGCTACTGATTTGGGCTCAGACACATTAGTGCATAGTGCTTTTCCTTTCTGCTACCCAGTCTATGTTTGAGCTTAGGAACATATGGGAAATCTCTGTAAGTTTCAAGTCTCCCCTGGCTTTCACTCTTGTTGGGCTTTCTTGCATTTCCCACACTTATATTTAGTTCAGTGGTCAGAAAGATATGTGGCAGGCATATTTCCTGAGTTCTTCTATTGATCCTCATTGGCATGACCTCCCGGTTGGTTTACCATCTCCCCCAAATCAAAACGGTGACCTCTGATTTCTGCTTCCTCAGCTCAATAAGTTGATAGTATATTTCAGCTCTGCCTGCCTGCTTCCTGGTGGCACACAAAAATGTTTGTGAAGATCCACTTCGTGTCTTGTCTTTTCCTCAAGTATCACAGACCTATGTTGCCCATTGTTTATACTGTCTTCAGACGTTTGCTTCACACATGTTGGCTGTTGCTGTTTAGAGTGGGAGGCAAATCCAGTTAACTCTCAGTATTTGGCACAGTGTAAGAATGTAACTGATCAGGTGTCCTGTGTAAGTCAGGTGCCCGTGGCCTAAGACCATAGAAAATTAATTTTATGTTAGGAATTTGAAATAGTCTCAATGTTTTAAATACTGTAATGCCTTGTATACTTTAAGTGTATTGTATTTTCTCAAATGAGCATTACTTTTCCCTACTTGTCCCTTTTCTGAAGTCCCCATGTTTCTAGGTAGTGTTAACATTCATATTGCTTCAAGACTCTGGGAAACTTGGTAGAGATGACTGATGGGGAATTTGAGTTTCATCACTAAGAGTACCATCATTGTATCACCAAAAGATTTATTTTTTTGTTATTTTTAATTTTTAATTTTTATGTTTTGAGAGAGAGAGACAGACAGAGAGAGAGTGAGCCTGAGTTGGGAGGGGCAGAAGGAGACAGAGAGAGAGAATCTTAATCAGGCTCCACATCCAGAGTGAAGTCCTACACGGGGCTCAATTCCATGACTCTGGGATCATGACCTGACCTGCAATCAAGAGTCAGATGCTCAACTGACTGGGTCACCCAGGCACCCTCATCAAAACATTAAAAAGAAAATTTTTTTTAACATTTATTCACTTTTGAGAGGCAGAGCACAAGTGGCAGAGGGGCAGAGAGAGAGAGAGAGGGAGACAGAGTATCCGAAGCAGGCTCCGGACTCTGAGCTCTCAGCACAGAGCCCAAAGTGGGATTCAAACCCACAAACCGTGAGATCATGACCTGAGCTGAAGTCGGACACTCAACCGACTGAGCCACCCAGGTGCCCCTCATCAAAACATTTCTAAGAATCAAATACATAATGGACATACTTTGGAATTTGGGAATACACATATCTCATAATTTCTCTTTTCCAAGTCCTTGTAGTTTATTGGGAGAGAGAGAGAAAAAATATAAGATACATGATGATCCAAGTCAGTCGGTGTCAAAGATTTTTTGAGCGATGAAAACATTAAGTGGTCATATGGAAGGTTGCATAGATTTTATGGCAGAGATTGAATGGAGGTCTTAAATACCTCCCATAGGGAGTAGACAGCAGTATACATGAGTACAGTGAGGAGATTTTAAGGTATAGAAGACAAAACTGAAGACACAGTAAATAGCAACTCATATACACCTTCCTAAATGAAAGACAGTAGGTTAAGGCGGTGGCTGTGGTTTCCTGGAGAGTAAATGACCATGTAAAAGGTGAGCTTCTGCTGCTTACTGTTTAGAGTAAAGAAAATCCACCTACTGCCAGACCTCCCAAATTTTCAAAAAGCTTAGAAATCTAAAATTTTTTTACACACAGTCTCCCAATTTTTTTTGACTCTTGTTTAAATAACGTTTATTTTTTTTTTTTAGAGACAGCGAAGGTGGGGTAGGGGCGGAGAGAGAGGGGTGGAGGATCTGAAGCAGTCTCTGAGCTGACAGCCGTGAGCCCGATGTGGGGCTCGAACTCACGAACCAAATTGTGAGATCATGGTCTGAGCCACGCAGGTGCCCCTTTAAATGCAGACCACCAACAAAATATTGGATCACCATGGAGGTCCAAGAAATTATGCCTGGGAATGAATTTGGCAAAGAGGCTACTGGTCTGTCCACCTCAGACTTTATACATTCTGAAAGACAGATTAAGTCTGTAGCAGGAAATCTATGTTAAACATATTCTGTACCAGAAATAATTACTTAATGGCTTCACATAGTCAGCTATGCTACTTCCCTGTAGCATTTGATGTTTGCTATTGCAACTTAATAAGCATAAAATAATGGAAACACCTTTATATCCTTTAGAAAACAGATGCATTGGAATTTTATTTAGAAATTCATGGCTGAAAGTTGTAAACAGAATCATTATTTTTATGTACTTAAGCGTTTGGATTCAGGGCTCTTTGGGTTTGTGAAATTAACGTTTTTTAAAAAGGAGGAGCAAAACTCCCTTGCAAATACCAACTCAGTGTTGCACAGCAGATTGTGCTATCTCCACAGGGGCCGCAAGCTCATCCGTGTGCATCATACCCAAATATTTTACCAACTTCAAATGCATATTATTTACCAGCTAGATTGCAACATCTTTGGTAGGCCGTTAAATCTGTGGTCTCAATATCTGTTCCGGCATTTTTAAAGTGTCCGTTATCCTTGGTGAACCTAATGGAGAATAAATTTTTGGCAGCAGGAAGGCCCTAGAAAAATAGATGTTCCCTTTGAACAGCCTACGGCTCAGTTTAGACCTGAATGCCAACCTTATGAGACAGAAGTTGGCTTTCTCATACAAGAATGTAGTTTTCAATTGTTAAAAAAAAAGGACTTAGAGAAAATTCTGTTTCTTACAGGTCTAGAAGAATATTTTAAAGAGCAACATTTTGGTTAGGTAAGTGTAAGTGAATTGGAATTACATAAATATTGCTTCTTTTAATAAATAAGGAATTAAATACAGGGTAAGATTTGATGAAGAAATGAAGTGCTCCTGCTGAACCCAAACTATCTAAATTCTGGTGAAGTCTCTTCCCTTAGTGAACACAGCTGTTATTCATGGACGTTTCTTTCTTGCATGTGTGTCTGTGTATATGTGCTTGTATGTACGTGCATATGAACATTCATGTGCCTTTGTGTATACATCCTATGCATCAGTTTATCTGGTGAGTGGGGTAAATCAATTTTGGTAACTTTTTGGTAACATTTATGAGGTGGTAACATTTTACCTGATGTTGGTCTTGATTTCATTTCCATTAAACTCACAAACTATGTAACATATAGAGTCTAAGTTCGCGTATAAGTAATTAGTGTAACTTTAACTTCCAGTTCCGTCCTTGTAAGCTTTTTAACCTTAGTTTTTCTTAATAGTATCTTGTTTGGGGGCGCCTGGGTGGCCCAGTTGGTTAAGTGTCTGACTTTGGCTCAGGTCATGATCTCATGGTTTGTGAGTTCCAACTTCGCATCGAGCTTGGCATTGACAGCATGGAGCTTACCTGGGATTCTCTCTCTGAGTCTCCCGTGCTTGTGCTTTCTCTCTTAAAATAAATAAACTTTAAAAAATAGCATCTTGTTTAATCAAAGCCTTAAAGGCTAATGATCTTTTCAATGAATTTGTTTTCAAAAAAATCATAAAACCATTTAAGATTTTTTTTCTCTTTATTGTGTTGATTTTGTTCCCTTTTCTCTTTTTTTCTTTGTTCCATTTACAAGTGTTTGGAGAAAAAATATAGAAATCACATTAAGATTGCCTTTAAAAAGAAAAGGTAATGAATCTTAATTTGGTTTAATATATGGCACTTTATTTTGCACCAAGACACCTCAATCTTCTTTATTGTTTAAAATCAATTAAAATATGTTATTTACCTCTTTCTGAATGTGAAGTGAGGTGCTGAGTCCATTTGTTGTATTATTGGCTTAATTTGCTAACTTTGGATAACTGTTAGGGATGATCTTTGTTAACTGAAGATTTCTGGGGGGAATTTTGAGAAGTATATATGCAATTAAACATATATATCAAATCTTAATTTCTCATTGATTTTCGTCATATACTTCGAAAATGTGTTCTTAAAAATATTTGAGGAGGGGTCGCCTGGGTGGCTCAGTCGGTTGGGCATCCGACTTTAGCTCAGGTCATGTTCTCATGGTTCGTGGTTCGGGCCCCATGTCAGGCTCTGTGCTGACAGCTCAGAGCCTGGAGCCTGCTTTGGATTCTGTGTCTCCCTCTCTCTCTGCCCCTTCCCTGCTCAGGCTCTGTCTCCCTCTCTCTCTCAAAAATAAATAAACAATAAAAAAAATATATTTGAGGAGACTAAAGATAAATCAGAACTTGAGTCCGTGGTGTTTTCTTCTTTGTAGATTCTTTTCTGTTGCTTAAAATATTCTTGGATTTAGTTTGGATGGGTCCTTGTCTTATTTAAATGGCATGAAATCTATCACACTTATGACTAATTAGACCCTCGCATTAGTACAAGTCTATACCATTCTCTATCTTAAATAATCTCTGAGTTTTTCATGTTTTGATTTTTTGTTTCTGGTTGGAAGTCTTTTACTCTTTGCACTTTTGTTTGTGTTTAATATATATTCTCACCACAAATCCATATTTTTTCCTTCCATCCAAGAGTCAATGTCTTTGTCTTTAAAGAAGTTTTTCTCGGGGCGCCTGGGTGGATCTCTTGCTTAAGTGTCTGGCTCTTGATTTTGGCTCAGGTCTTGATCTCAGAGTTGAGGATCTGGAACCCTACATGGGCTCCCACATGGAGCCTGCTTGGGATTTTTCCCCCTCTCTCTCTCTCTTCCCTGTCCCTGCTTACGCATGTGTGATATGTACGCGCTCTCTCTGTTTCAAAATAAATGAATACATTTTTTTAAAGTTTTTCCTTTTACCTGATTTTGCTGGGGCTAAGTGGACTGTTTTTTTTTTCGGGGGGGGGGGTGGTTCTTTTTTATCATCCTTCTATATGGAAGAATTTTGGTTCCAAACTTTCAGAAATTCTGTTTAAGTATGTATACATGAATTTAATTATAACTGTTGAGTTTGTACCCTGAGCTAAAAATTCTTGGTCAGTGATATTTTATATTAAATGCTCACATAAAGATAACTTTGATGAACTTTGGATATTTAGAATATCTTTCCTTGTAATGATGATATGCAAATTGGCTTTCAAATCATCTGTGATGGAAGATGGAGGTTTGTTTTTGTTTGTTATTTTGTTATTTTGTTTTTTGTGTTTTAGAAGTATATGGAGAGGTGTGGAATTGAGATAATGGGCAGGGCTTTGGACAAGCACTACTCATAAATAGTTAATATGTAATTTTATTATTAGTGTCTACTGTCTTTAAAGCTTGGTTCAGTGAGATAATTCCCTTCCCTAGCCCCTAGATGGCAACTCTAGCTGATCTGATGACTTTTCCTCTCTTGTAGGTAATAAATGTGTCAGTCCTAATAGCCCTTCGTGTGGCAAACGCAGTTTGAACTTAATTTTTAGAATGTAACATTCAAGATATTGATGCAACCACTAAATTTGGTTTCCAAGACAGTTAAAGCTGAAGCTCTTAGCTGGCCTTGATGAAGATTAAACATGACCATTTTCTTGGGGTATGTTCATGGATTTTTCATGGGTTCTGTATAGGACCCTTGAGTAGGTGGCTGACACTATATGTGGCTCAATTCCCTGTGTTATCTTTGCATTAATTTTCCAGCTCTTGGTGTTTGGTGGTAGACATCTGGGGTGTTGCTGCTGACCTCTTTTGCTGTTTTACTCCTCCTATGATCTTTGTCTCTTCCACCAGAGAGAGGCTAACTCCCAATAGACTCCAGTACAGCAGGAAATTGATTGCAATACAGAACATATAATCCTAACCCTGTCACTGGGGGCACTAGTCAGCTGGTGTCTTCTTGTCTAGATATTCTTGTTTTCGTGTCAAATGCAAATTCTTAACTGCTTTAGTTTTCATATAGTCAGACTTTTCCTGTAACCCTCAGAATTTCCTCCTATACAGGGCCAAGATCCCTCAGTAATTCCCCTAATGCTTTCATAGCTCACCAGAGGAAAATTATAGGCAAGTCACTATGAAAGATCTTTCCCTACAAAAGTTCTCTTTCTTCAGTATCACTGACTCCTTATATATTCGTGAACTTTGTACAAGATTCTGTCTGAGGTGTGTACTGGTCTGTCACAGACATTTCGTTACCATTTTAAAAATATAGCTTGATAGAAAATAAAAATATAACCTGGGGTGCCTGGGTGGCTCAGTCAGTTGAGCGTCCAACTTTGGCTCAGGTCATGATCTCATGGTTCGGGAGTTGGAGCCCCACATCGTGCTCTCTGCTGTCAGTGTGGAGCCCACTTCATATCCTCTGTCCCCTTCTCTTTCTCCCCCCTCCCCTACTCATGTTCTCTCCCTCTCTGTCTCTCTCTCAGAAATAAATGAACATTTAAAAAAGAAATATAACTTGAATTTGTTTAAAGAAAGACTTGTATACTTTTCAAAAGTTTGCAAACCACTAATCAGATGGTACAGGCTCAATTAAAAAACAAGGGACAGCCCAGCAAGTGAAACTTAACTTTATATAAAATAAAGAACTTAAAGTTTTCTTTTTTTTAAAAATCTGTTTTTCTACTCGTTACTTTCAGAGAGTTGACCCTGAGTTCAAACCATGAGTAAAATTCACGCCCTTATTGAAAATCTGGGGAAAATTACCTTTCAAGTGACCTATGGAAATAACCTTCATCTTCTTATAATCAAGAAAAAATTCAAATCAGATTCTGTACTCAGGTTGAATATTAATATTCAGAATATTCTCTGTGATATGGAATATATTGTCTATTTAGTGATTTGTATAAGGTATTTGTTCTTGTGTATGCTCATGTTTGAAATTAATTGAAATAATGGAAATCAGTACTATTTATATTTCCAGAAATGGTCATAGGCTTTGCAATAGAAATAACCTCAGAGGTCATTTAGTGCAATACTCTAACTTTATAGATAAATATATGGTAATAACAATACTCATATAGAGCTTTTCAGAATATGTGAAACCAGAGAAGTTATTAGCCTTGTTCAAGATCAAAGAGACTTGCACTAGACCCCACATGTCCAAGTTCTCAGCCTACTTCTTTATATTGCACAGTGATTGGTACACCTAATTTAATTTGGGCAACTGGTGGAATTAAAATACTTTTGCTACAAAGAGAAGTAAATCAAAAAATAATTATATTTTTACTCTAGGCCTCTAAGAGGCAACTACAAATGTACTGGTTATTAGCATGATAGAAAATATCGTTGACAATTTCTGTTTGATTCCAGAAGTAAATCCAACCACATAAATGAAAGGAGAAGGCATTATTATAATGGAACATATGTACATGGGCTTCCAAAATATTTAGGTTATGGGATTTTTCAGTTTTAAGGAAAATGAGTATGTCATTTGCAATGAAAGACCTAATAGATCTTTGAGAAATAGACATCTTTCCCATAATTTTTAGTTTCCTATTTTCTGACAACATTGTCATAAAGATAGTTATTATTATTCAGGATATTGATAACCAGGGAGCTGAAATACATATTTTTTTTTTTTACAATTGGGATTCTTCTCTTACTTGGATTTTTGCTTACCTGTTTAGGATTTGATGAAAACCATTCTGCCTGAAATCTTTTGTCATTACCAACATTTAGTGCGGCTTCTGAGTCAGACTGCCTAATAGGTGAAGAGAGTAAAAGTGAAACATAAAGTAGGTAGATAGACACACTGTAAATACCTAGGGAATTAAAAAAAAAAGTGTTTGTAGGCTACTTATGTGCAAATGAAGTCATTTAATTGTAATGTGTCTTCCATGATAAATGGGGGAAAAAGTCCTGAATAAATTTCCCATTAGAAAATGAGAAATTGTCATGCTTCGCCCTTTTCATTTGCTCCTTGAGAAAGGTGAACTTATCTTAAAAAATTTATACCAGTAGAACTGCTTTTATGCAGCTAATGAACTATACAGTGACTTGGGAAATGGCAGTGAGCTGAATGGTATCAGAGAGAGAGGGGGGATAATCTCATGTTTACATTATTCAATTAACAGTAGGATTTTTTTAAAAACAAACTCGTTTCTCAATTTTTCCTGGAAATTCACGAGCAGTCTTTAAGAGGGGCCTCAAATGTTATGGATGGTCCCACCTAGGCCTAGACAACCGCCTAGTGCCTCTTAAAGGACCGCAGGTCCTCTGGGCTAGTAGGTCATTTTCAGATTAGAAGTTTGCCTTTTGAGTTCAAGGTTAAGGATCCACGAATGTTCCAGAAGCTGTTTTCTGAACTGTCAGCATAGTAGACAATGCCTTCTGGAGAAGAAACAGTTTATTAAAGGTCCTGACCAGTCTTAAGTTGCAGCAGACAGGATGTAAAATTGGTATATTAGAGGCAGAAATGGGATTTTTCTTAGAGAGTTGAAGGGATTCCTCCTGCTCACAAAAGGAAAGTTCCGCATGGGAAAAAGGGGGAAATTAAATATGACAGAGCAAGCGGCAGTTGGCAAACAATGGAAGAGTCAAGGACCCAGACACAATTATCGGAGAAAAAAATTCTTTTAAATTTTAAAAATATTTTTAAGTTTATTTATTCTGAGACAGACAGAGATAGCACAAGCCGGGGAGGGACAGGGAGAGAGAGAGAGAGAGAGAGAGAGAGAGAGAACCCCAAGCAAGCTCGACACTGTTAGCATGGGGCTCAACGTGGGGCTTAAACTCAGACACCCTGAGATCATGACCTGAGCCAAAACCAAGGGTCGGATGCCTAACTGACTGAGCCACCCCCACATCCCTAGAAAAAAAATTCTGCTTTCTATCCTATTTTCTAATATTAAAATCAATTCCGTATCCATATTTTTTCTTTAACAGTTCATATGATTATGTTGCTATAAAAATTACTTTCATCATTATCAATTTTTTTTTTGCTATGATCAACACTGAATGCATGGCGATTTCTTTGTACTGATCATTTTTTAAAGAAATAGTTTAAAGGAATAGTTCAAAATCAGCTTCATAACTGAGTCAGTTTTCTTCTAAGAATTCATGTTGCAGATAATCTTTAAATTTACTTAGACTTCTTGGCTATGGAGTGTAATAAAAATCAATTGTTGCAAAAAGAATTTAACCTCTACATTTCATAAAAGTGGTTTGGCTTTACCAAGTAAAGGCTTTATTGTCTTGCTCTAGGCTAAGGTTGATGTTGGATAGGGCAAGATTGTTTTTCTAGCACCATAGTCTAGTTGAACATACATGAACCCAAAGAATGCTATCTCTGATGAGGTGGTATTAAAGTAAAATCACAAACACGTTTGTATGTGTGTGAAAAAAAAGGTTTGAATGGGCCACACAAAGTTAATGTTAAGTTTTCTGTTGTCTACCTCATTACTTTGGTAGATGATTTGCATTAAAGGCATTGAAGCAAAGAATCAGTAACCTGGTCCTTGGCCATTTCCGCAGTGCTGCAGATATACTTTTCATACAGTGTATACAGAAATTATGTTTAGTGCATTTTCTTAGAGTATCTGTGCACTGGACTAGAAATTATGCCTTTATTACGATTCTTCAAGGTGTTGCTCTTTCAAATTAGGAGTGGAAACCATCGCTATTAATAAGCAAAACCAGAAAACCAGAAAATACTAAATAGTCATTGGTTACATATTACACAGAATTTTTGCTTGTGTGCACAAATACAGGCACAAAATTTATTCTTCCTTTGAAAATTCTGGAAAAAATCACGAGGTAACATTTATTACTTTGGAAATCAACTGAGAGTTTGTAAGCATATGTAAATCAGTAATAAGTTTCATTTTTCAAAACAGAAAGAGGTGTATACTCCTCCCTCAGAGAAGATTAAATGTTTCTTTTGTTTAGTGAGAAAACGTATTTCAAATGACCCTTTCAAACATTTTTAGGGACCTCACATGCTTCCTATATTCTCGTTTACAGCCCATAACTCTGAGTGTCTTTTAAATTCTGCAGGGGTTGGGGCACCTGGGTGGCTCAGTCGGTTAAGTGTCCAACTCTTGATTTCAGCTCAGGTCATGATCTCATGGTTCATGAGTTTGAGCCCTGCATTGGGCTCTGTGGTCACAGTGTGGAGCCTGCTTGGGATTCTCTCTCCCTCCCCCTCTCTCTCTGCCTCTACCCCATTTGCTCTCTCTCTCTCAAAAAAAACTTAAAAAAAAATGCTAAATTCTGCAGGGGTTGAATTTAAAGTAACTTGGTATAAGAAAGAGAGCATGACCCATGGCTATGACATTTCTCTGTAGCTCACTCTAACTATACAGCATATAGTAATTACTGTTTATCCTCTGAATGGGAAAATGTCTAATAACACTTGTCAATGCAAATATTGTTAATTGTCTCATTGATGAAATCATGTGATGCGCCCTCACAGTGCTGAGCATCGGGGAGTAATTAATCTACAGGGGTTTAAAGCTAAGAATTCACTCAGTTGCGTGATGGGTGTGGTAAGCAGATACCTAAAGTAAACCAATATATGCACCATCAGCAACATAATGGCATTTTAAGGTTAGCTCCAGTTACCTTTTCTTGGTCCAGTGCAGAATAAAGGTGTGATATTGTGATTTATAAGAAATGTATATTAGGTCATTCAGATGACTCAAATATATTTCTCATATATATTTTGTCTTTTTCCACATTTTCTGGCTCACAGATCCCCAAAGGCTTGGAATTTCTTAAGTGCTGAGAATGATAAAGGTGTCTTTTGTTATATTAACAAGGTGACTTTTGGAAAGCACCTAAGAATGGGGGCTGGTTGGCTTAAAAGCCAACCATGGGAGGGGCGCCTGGGTGGCTCAGTCAGTTGAGCATCCGACTTCAGCTCAGGTCATGATCTCATGGTTTGTGGGTTCAAGCCCCGTGTTGGGCTCTGTGCTGACAGTTCAGAGCCTGGAGCCTGCTTTGGACTGTTTCCCTCTCTTTCTGCTCCTCCCCCCCAACTCACTCTCACTCTTTCTCTCTCTCTCTCTCTCTCTCTCTCTCTCAAAAATAAGTAAACATTAAAAGCACACACACACACACACACACACACACACACACACAAAACAACCATGGCATTAGAGTTTCAAGTCCTACCCTGAACCTCCAAGAAGAGGAGAAGGGCTGGAGGTTGAATCAGTCATTAATAGCCAATAATCAATAACACCTTTATCATGAAGCCTCCATAAAACCCCAAAAGGAACTGAGTTCCCAGAGCTTCTGGGTTGGTGCACATATGGACAATGACGTTCCCTGAGAGGGCGTGGAAGTCTCAGCCCTTTACACATACCTTGCCTTATGCACCTCATCCATTTGGCTCTTCCTGAATTTTACTTTATAATAAATTGTTAATCTAGTAAGTAAACTGTTTCTCTGGGTTCTGTGAGCTGCTCTAGCAAACTAAACCTGAGGAGGAGAGCACGCGAACCTCTGATTTGTGGCCAGTCATTCAGAAGCACTGGTGACAACCTTGCCACTGGCCTCTCAAGTGCCGGGTAGGGGGTGGGGCAGGGAGCAGATAGTATTGCAGGACTGAACTCTTAACCTGTGCAGTCCGATGCTGTCTCCAGGTAGATAGTGTCAGAATCGTTGGTGTCCAAGAATTGTTTGTTGAGATACAGGGAACCCCCTCCCCTGTGGTCATGTTGGAAACTGAGTCTCACAACATGCAAAATAGACACCAAAGTTGATACCCGTTTTTAGCCTTTGTTCTGGAGGAAATTTTACACCAAGTGATGTGATTTGCTGAAATTTCAGATGCTGTTTATTCTGCTTATTCCATTAAGTTAAGACCATACTTCTGCTTCCATGTAGTCACTAGATTTTGGCCACCATTTTTGTGCCCATATTGTCTTCAAACTAACATTCTCTTTGGACGCCTGTGGTCTGGAACTCACAGCGTGCTTGCGCATTGAAGTGAATCAGTGTACGTTCATAGTGGCTGGATTAATATCAATGAATCTCATCAGGGCACTTTGGGAGCATTAGTATTTATTCTTATAAATCTCCAGTGTTATAAAACTGTGTTTATGGTTGGAACCATTGAAAATAACCCAAACTCTCAAGTACACTTAAAAAAAATAACAAAAACTCTAGGTCTTAGATTCCTGACTTAAAAGAGGGTGGCATTTATTGAGCCCCTCTTGTTGTAGGAAGTTTTATGTAGTTTTTCTTTTCTATTGTCTGAGGTTGTTTTGACACACTGAAACTTCAGCAATGTAATTTTAACTTCATATGATTTTTAAAATTCATATTTTTTATTTATTTTAAGTCCTTTTGTGGAAAAACAATATTTTTTATATAAGTCGTGATACCTTCTCAAGCAGTATTTTTGCTGACCCATATCAGGGAAAACAAATTGTTGGCTACAGGCACTCTCATCTTTTAAAAAATGAGAGGAATTAATAGAAAGATTATATAGATTCATCTGTACAGATTGAAAACTAACCAAACAGAAAACTACAAATCTAAAAACAAAAAAACAAACCACACAAGTCATCCAGAACTAACCCTAGGGCTTTGAGCAAGGCTGAACCATGGAACCAAGAGTTGGCATATATATCTAAAAATCTAGGTCAAGAGCTAAAAAGTTTACTTTATTGTGAGGTTGGTTAATTCCCAAAGTAAGCACTCCTCACTTGTCTCCCATAAACATTTCTATGTTATTCAGGGCCTCGTTAAGAGCTCTTCCATTGTTTTTTAGACAACTTTTGCCATGTAATTTGGCCCCATAGAAACCCATTGGCTGTCCAAGTGGTAATTTCATTTCCTTCCCAATGCTTGGCTGCAATATTTTAAAATGGATTTCAAAGAATCCAAGATTAGGCACAATAATGAGCATGGTGATGCCTGTAAGAAATACTAGAACATCTGATAAAGGTCTAGTGGAGTGGGAGAGAGAGAGCAAGAACCATTTGGCAAAATTATTGCTAAGGAGAATTGTTTGTAAGCTCTTAATGAAGACAAGGCTTGGTTGACGCAAGCCCCAGAGATTCTGGTTAGTTGCTGGCTAGTTCTGGTCAGTTACAGGGTTTTAGTGCTGTGATCTAGGCAAATGGTCTTTTGGCGAAAGGACCAAAGTGATTAGCCTTGTACAAGAGAACCAATGCACAAATGGCAGAAGGGTTGGTGAAGTCAAACCCAGGGTTTCTACAGAGATGCTATATAAAGTAGAAATTGGATTGCTAGGCAAGAGTTTTCCATAAGGTCAGTTGTTACTGTTAGCAGGGATACCCAGAGTCCAGCAGGCAAACTTGGACATTGGATAAGATTATGGATTCGAGAGTCAAGTCACTAGCATTCAGACACAAGTTCTGAACTCAGGAGATAACCCTGGGCAAGTTATTTAACTCTCTGAGCTGCCATTTCTTATCTTTAAAGTAGGGATGATTAAATTATGGAAATTTACAAATGGAAGTACCTACCTATACCATAAATAAATAATCATGCTTGGTAAATATTATTTAATATTGCTTTGGTAAAATTGTTGTATCGGATTTAGGGTTCAGGTGTAGGTCTTAAGTGATTGCAATTGAAGAGGTCATGAGAAATCTGATGGTCTCAGAGGTTTAGTCCCACAATGCAGTTTTGCTGACAAATGAGCAAATGATAATAGTTAGGACCATGGCAGCCATGAGCATCTTGCTCCAAATCTTCTTTTCTGTATCAGCATTAATGTGTTGTGTACTCCCAATGCCCCCTCAGTGATGCTTCCACTCTGTCTCTTCTCATGTTTGTCTTGTTCCATTTACATACTTTTCTGTCAAGTTCAGTTCCGTAGTTAACACTCCTCATCTCATGAGCGGGTCTGCTGTTGTGTATGAGTGTGTGTGTATACGTGACTATAGATGTACTCATGATGAAAAGGAAACATAGACTCCTATTTATTGTACCTTAAAATTTTTTTAATGTTTATTCAGTTTTGAGAGAGAGAGAGAGAGAGAGAGAGAGAGAGAATGCGAATGAGAATGAGCCAGGGAGGGGAGGAGAGAGAGGGAGACATAGAATCTGAACCAAGCTCCGGGCTCTTAGCTATCAGCACAAAACCTGATATGGGGCTCGAACCCATGAACCATGAGATCATGACCTGAGCTAAAGTTGGATGCTTAACCAACTGAGCTGCCCAGATGCCCTATTATGCTTTTTTTTTTTTTTATAATATTTTTATGTTTTGGGAAAAATGAGCAGAAAGTATAGAGAGTTCCTTTATACTCCCAAATCCTTCCCGACTCCCACCATTTCCCTATCACTTATATGTTCTATTAATAAGGTACATTTCTTACAGCTGATGAGCAATCCTGGTTACATTAATGTTAACTACGTAAGTTTTGACCTTTATGACTAAGGCTGCTATAAACATCCATGTGCAGGTTTTTGTGTGGGTATAAGTTTTCAACTCATTTGGGAAAATAGAAAAGAGAGCTGTTGCTAGTTTGTAGGGTAAGAGTATATTAAGTTTTGTAAGACACTGCCAAACTGCCCTCCATAGTCTCTGTACCAGGGCACCTGGGTGGCTCAGTTGGCTCAGCACCTGATTCTTGATTTAGATCAGGTCATGATCTCACAGTTTTGTGGGTTTGAGTCCCACCTTGGGCTCTGCACTGACAGTGCAGAGCCTGCTTGGGATTCTCTGTCTCCCTTTCTCTCTGTCGCTCTCACACTTGCAATTTGTCTCTCTCAAAATAAACAAAAAATAAATAAATAAATAAATACCTTTTTCAAAGTCACTGTACTGCTTTGCATTCCCACCAGCAATGAATGAGAATCCCTCATCAGCATTAGGTGTTGTCAGTGTTGATGGATTCTTTTACACAATCCACTTGCTTGAAGCTTTAGTGCATGCAATGCTAGTTGCTTTAACAAAAAGACCTGAAACTTTAAGTGACTTCATTGATTTCTCTCTTATGTTATCATCCATTGTGGTATGATAGGTAGAACCATTCTCCTCAGTTACTCAGGAGTCCACACCGAAATTGACTCTGTCATCTTCAGTGGATCTCCTTCTGAGTCACTCCTCCTCCCTGTCCTCCTCCCCCTCCTCCTCCTCCTCCTCCTCCTTTTTTATTTTTAATGTTTATTTATTTTTGAAAGAGAGACAGACAGTGAGTGGGGTAGGAGCAGAGAGAGAGAGGGAGACACAGAATCTGAAACAGGCCCCAGGCTCTGAGCTATCAGCACAGAGCCCAATGCAGGGCTCGAGCTCAAGAACTGTGAAATCATGACCTGATGCTGAAGTCAGATGCTTAACTGACTGAGCCACCCAGATGCCCCTGAGGTCACTCTTCCTATCAACATTCCAGGGAGCAAAGGGGAGAAAAGCAGGTTAAGGCAGTTGAAGAAGCCCTTTTAAAAGGTTTCAGCCCAGAAGCGGTACAAACTCCTTCTGCACCCCATTCCAGGGATGAAAACTAGTCACATGACTATACCAGCTGCAAAGCCAGCTGGGAAATGTAGTCCCTGTCTGGCTAGTGGCTCTGAGGCCACTCTGTTACTCTGTACGGTCACAGTACATTTTGGAGGCTGTCTGGGCATCCTCAGTACATGTGCTAAGACACTTCATTGTATCAGTTATGATCAAATAAATTTTATTATTCCATCTCTTCAGGAACGAATGGCAATGCTGTTAAGATGGAAAAACAGGAAGGATTTCCTGGAACCTGTGATGATTGGGCATAGCTTTGTCTTTGATGTTTTTGAGTAGTTGGCCTTTAACACAGGATTTCCTTAGTAATACTTTGTCCAGTGCTTGGATGAGATGACCGAGTATCCAATTCTTGTATCTTCTAGAAAGCAGTGGTTCTGAGGAGGAGAAAGCTAGTCTGACTTAATTGGCTAATAAGAAACTCACAATACACTTTTCAGCATATTGATTCTGGTGGGGGGTGGTGAAGAGGATGGTAAGTAAATAATTACAGACTTCAAAATCCAATCATCTCTGTGTATTTGTGTTGCTCTTCCTCTCCTTATGCACACAGTAATTTAGGTTTTGAGAGGAACGTGGAGATATTCATAAACTGAGAGACAATATTTATTTTTTTTTTAACATTTATTGATTTTTGAGAGAGAGACAGAGTGTGAGCAGGGGAGGAGCAGGCACAGAGGGAGACACAGAATCTGAAGCAGGCTCCAGGCTCTGAGCTGTCAGCACAGAGCCTGATGCGGGGCTTGAACTCACGAACAGTGAGATTATGCCCTGAGCCGAAGTCGGACGCTTAACCGACTGAGCCACCAAGGCGCCATTGAGAGACAATATTTAGAGATTGAAAGAATATCTTATCAGAAATAAATAATAAGTGCCCGAAATTTTTGAAAGCATGGTTTAGACCATGTACTAATCTTCATTAGTTGACTAGAATCGTGAGGACCATTTACAAATAAACTCATGCCTTTAAAAACACAATCCAAATATGTATTTAATTGACAGGTTTTACCAATTTGTTTGGCCTACTATTTTACAAAAAGCAAAACAAAAAAACAAAAAAACAAGCAAAAACAAAAAACAAAAAATCAAAACGCAATTTCTCAGTGGTTATTTAACCACACCAGTAGGTTAGCAGGTAGCAGTTAGCAATTTTATTGTCAGTATGTCAGTAACATAAAATTTTCTCAGTTGGTACATTTCCACCCTCCTATTTGGACAGGTGGATAGATGGAAAGAAGGCAGGGAGGGAGAGTCGAAAGAGGGGGTAGAAGAAATAGGTTTAAACTAGAGACGTGAATTTTAAAATAGGGAGCTTGAGTGGCTCAGTCGGTTGTGTGTCTGACCAGCTCAGGTCATGATCTCCTGGTTTATGGGTTTCAGCCCCCCATCTGGCTCACTGCTGTTGGCATGGAGCTTGCTTCAGATCCTTTGTTCCCCTCTCTTTCTCCCCTTCCCCCACTCGTGTGTGTGTGTGTGTGTGTGTGTGTGCGCGCGTGCTCCGTGCACATGCACACGCTCTCTCTCAAAAATAAAACAAAACTTTAGAATAGCAAGAAAACACTTATGAGTTGTCACCAACGTAGTAATTGTTCACGAACATGCTAGCAGTTACCTGCACGCAGTAAACTATAGGCAGATGTTGTGTATTCACCTTACGGTCTGCAGTTGGTTTATATCAGAACTCCGACAGGATTTAAAAAGCTGAGTTTTTTTTGAAACTCCTCTCGCCTTTGGGATCATTGAAAGATACCATGAATACGTACCTGAAAATTAAAACAAAAAAAAATCAAAATTATCTGACTGTCAGACTCTCTTGTTTCCTTATTATAGATAAGAACAGTTTCTGAAATGAATGATTCTAAAGACCAGGTCTATGAACCAGGTACGTCAGCTCTAGCAAAATTTAATCTATGCCCCAGTTACTGAACAATCATTTGTTAATGTTAAATAAGCAACTGTGCATATATTTTATTTATTTATTTATTTATTCATTCATTCATTTATTCATTTATTCATTTATTTATTATAATTTACATCCAAATTAGCATATAGTACAACATTGATTTCAGGAGTAGATTTCTTAGTGCCCCTTACCCATTTAGCCTGTCTCCCCTCCCACAACCCCTCCAGCGACCCTCTGTTTGTTCCTTATATTTAAGAGTGTCTTATGCTTTGTTCCCTCCCTATTTTTACATTATTTTTGCTTCCCTTATGTTCATCTGTTTTGTATCTTAAACTCTTCATATGAGTAAAGTCATATAATATTTGTCTTTCTCTGACTAATCTCACGTAGCATAATACCCTCTAGTTCTATCCACGTAGTTACAAGTGGCAAGATTTCCTTCTTTTTGATTGCCGAGTGGATATACACACCACATCCTCTTTATCCATTCATCTATCAATAGACATTTGGGCTCTTTCCATACTTTGGCTACTGTCGATAGTGCTCCTATCAACGTTGGGGTGCATGTGCCCCTTTGAAACAGCACACCTGTATCCCACAGATAAATGCCTAATAGTGCAATTGCTGGGTTGTAGGGTAGTTCTATTTTTAATTTTTTGAGGAACCTCCGTACTGTTTTCCAGAGTGGCTGCACCAGTTTGCATTCCCACCAACAATGCGAAAGAGATCCTCTCTCTCCGCATCCTCGCCAACATCTGCTATCGCCTGAGTTGTTAGTTTTAGCCATTCTGACAGGTGTGAGGTGGTATCTCATTGTGGCTTTGATTTGTGTTTCCCTGAGGATGAGTGATGTTGAGCATTTTTTCATGCAACTGTCCCTATATTTTAAAAAGATGGGTGTTCTTTTCATGTATGTTTGTACACAACACTTTTTAGGACCTAGGAAGAAATTTTTAAAAGTGCTCAGTAATTGTTTTCTCAATGAGGAAATGTTTCTTACAGCCCATGGGAGCCAGTCAAAAGCAATATGTTTTGACCTTGTGTTTATTCTTGAGCCATAATGGGCTTTTGAAGCCACAGATATTGACAGCTCTCCTTTCTGTTATTCTGAACAAGTCTTTTTAACTCTTATCTCTTTAAAGGTTACTTAACTTTAAGACTGTGTCAGAATGGGGGCCCCTGGGTGGCTCAGCGGGTTAAGCGGTTAAGGTTAAGCGTCCGACTTGGGCTCGGGTCATGACCTCATGGCTCACTCGTGAGTTGGAGCCCCATGTCAAGCTCTGTGCTGACAGGTCAGAGCCTGGAGCCTGTTTCGCATTCTGTGTCTCCCCCTGTCTCTGCCCCTCCCCTGCTGGTGCTCTGTCTCTCCCTCTCTAAAAAATAAACATTAAAAAAAAAAAAAAAAAAGATTGTATCAGAATGTCCAGAGGAGGAAGCACAGTAACAGCATGGTTACATAGTTACGTTCACCATCTTTCTTCTGCCCCTAATCCTGTTTATTGGTTTTTTTTTTTTTTCTGTATACCTATTAGAGGACTCACCCTCAACATCTTCCCTATTAGCCACAACAAGGCAGATGTAAGATACTTCAGGAGGGTGACATCTTCACTGGTACTTGAAAACCAAAGAGGAGCTCCCTTTAAGTGAGGCCAGCTTAAAACTGACCAATTTGTTTCATAAAGCAGAGCCTGATGCGGGGCTCCAACTCACTTGAGCTGAAACTAGGAGTTGGACGCTTAGCCCACTGCGCCACCCAGGCACCCCAATAATCTCTCTTCTCTTGATTGTAATGTTCTCCTCCATAGATCAGGAGGTGACAGAATTCATGTTTCTGGGACCCTGACTTCTATCGTAGAGCTGTGAGAAGGGGCTTTATCATTAAATTTTGAAGATTAAAAAAAAAAAATTTTAAGGTTTTATTTTTATTTTTGAGAAAGAAACAGAACACAAGCGGGGGAAGGGCAGAGAGGGAGAGACACACATACCCAGAAACTGAAACAGGTTCCTGGCTCCAAGCTGTCAGCACGGACCCTGGTGCGGGGCTCGAACCTATGAACCATGAGATCATGACTTGAGTCGAAGTCGGGTGTTTAATGGACTGAGCCACCCAGGCATCCCTGTCATAAAAATTTAAACTCACCTGTTACCTAGGTTAACTGCTTTCTTTTCAGACAAAAAAAAAAAATGGTATTTAAACTTGGTATATGTTTGAAAATTTCATATGCAACATAATGATTTTTAATATCATGATTCAGTTTATATGATAAATGCATTGATCAACAGGGCAAATGAAATTATAATCATTCCAGTTTTTTAGAAAATGAAAAATTCAAATTACTCTTGTTATCTGGTATATAGCATTCTTCCTAGATGGTTAGACAGTATCTCTCCACACACAGGAGGGTGATATTTGGCATTCATTTCCAACCTAACTTACAATTATTCTTTGTTTATTAATATAATAATATGAGATGAGAAAGCTCAGTGATGTGATGTTCCTTCAGTAAGTCTAGGAATTTATAAACAATGGTAGAGCTGTACCCCACAGTGATATATTTTTTTTATACATTACTCCATGTACTCATCAAATACCCATTAACAAAAATGAGAAAATAAGGGTATTTTTGATCCCTTTTAAAATCATTTTGCTTAATGATATTTCCTGTGTATGTGTAAAATGGAGATAAAAATAATGCACTATAAGTATTTAGTCTTTTAGACTTTTCCAAAACATTCTCATTAAAAACTTACCATTTGATCCTCACAATAACCCCATGGGAAAGCAAATATAAATCGGATTAGCCATTTTCATTAAAGATGAGCTAACTGGGGCCCAGAGAAATTATGGGACACATGTTAATTACATAAAAAATAAGTGATGAAGCAGAAATTGAATTTAAGTTTTGTGATTGAAGTCACATGTCCTGTAAACATCTTATTAAAAACAAATAAGCAAAACATATCCCTATGACTGAGTCTAACTCTGGCCTTTTCTCCTTGTCCCCCTATCTTGTGTGAATAGTCTACACTAAAGTCTTATTTACTCATAATCTCCTTGACTATTAGACCCCTTCACAAGTCGTTTTCCTCATTCTATTGAAACTCCTTCATGGTTATCACTGATTTTCACATACCCTCATGCAAGTTAATTTCACTCTTTTTTTTTTTCAAGATTTTATTTTTTAAGTAATCTCTACACCCATTGTGGGGCTCAAACCCACAACTCCAAGATCAAGAGTTGTATGCTCCACTGACTGAGCCAGTTGGGTGCCCCGAATTTCATTTTTTATCCATGTGGAACATCCTTTTCTGTCCTTTTTTTTTCCCCACCCATCGATCCATCCGCCCTTTGTTCTCCAAAACAATGTACTCTTCTATTTCTTCCATCTCTATCTGATTGCTCCTCAGTTTCCTTCACTAGTCATCCTACAAAAAATAATATTTACCAGACTGTAATCCTTCGTAGAGCAACTGCCATGTATCAAGGTCTCCCAGGCCACCCTTAGGCTCAACGTTTTGCTGAAAAGACAGGACTCAGCAAAGCTGTTGCACTCACCATTACAGTGTATTACAAAGAAAGATAACGGTGTTAAATTGGCAAAGGGAATGGAACTGCAGGGCAACTTGCTTCACTGCCCCAACAACAATGCGGGATAACCCTCGCAACCAAGGGAATAACCTTCCCAACCAGGGAATTTCACTCAAGTCTTAGTCGTCCAAGGTTTTTACTGAGGGTCATTGACATCCACATGCAACAGCACCCATGTTTCTGATCTTACCTATCCAGTCTCCAGCACCCCCCCCCACTTGTGAAAAAAGGTCTTTGTCATAAATCATCTGATCAAAATGGTACTGCATGGTCTAAGCCTCAGGCCTACAAGAAACACTTTTATGCAGCAGAGTGTTCCAAGGTTATCTCCAGTTGCTGGTGAGGGACCTATCTTAAATACAAGCCTTTGGAAGGTGCTGACTTAGAACAACCCAACCTGCTGAATTAATCCTTTCCTGCCCGTACCCCACCCACAGTCACTTCTGTCTCATGCTCTGACCCTGAAAATCTTTTGTTTGGACCAAGAGTGGCCACACCTAGCCTAAGGGTAGGTTATTTATGAGGCAACTTGCAATTTATAGAGGGATTTAAAAAAAACAACCAAAACATGGGGTTGGCATCAGGTCAGGTTTAGCTCTGTGTTTTGTGTGTCCCTGGACAAATTAGATCGCTGATAACAATACACATTGTGGGGCGCCTGGGTGGCTCAGTCAGTTAAGCATCCGACTTTGGCCTAGGTCATGATCTCATGGCTCGTGGGTTCCATGTTGGGCTTTGTGCTGACAGCTCAGAGACTGAAGCCTGCTTAGGATTCTCTGTCTCCCCCTCTCAGCCCCTCCCCCACTCACGCCCTGTCATTCTCTCTCTCAAAAGTAAATAAACATTTAAAAAATTAAAAAAAAATGCACATTTGGTAAGTAAATAAATCTTAGTTCTCTCACATCTCCTACACTTTTCAAATTCTCAGACATGCTTCTCCTTTCCATAGTTACCAAAATGGTCTTTGCTATCTCTTGCCTGGATTATTATAACTGCTTCATAATTGATCTTTTTGACTCCAAACTGAACAGCTGTGGGCACAGCATTCTCCTCCCTACCCAGCCAGCCACTGCGGTTCTAATTCATCCTTTATATGGCTGAACAAATCCCATTGTTAAGAGGCATCTTGGATCATTCTACTCTCCTTGTCAAAAACCTTTTATGGTTCCCATTTGCTCACAGATGAAAATTCACCGTGTTTAGCCTGGCCATCAATCCCTTCCTCAATCTGTTTCTAGCCTATTTTTCAAGATTTGTCTTCCTTTATTTTGCTTATGGTGGGAATTTTATTTTGAAATAATTTGTAAGTTTTTACATAGAAAAAATGAACACTGATGTTCATCAGTCAAAAATGTTCATCATTCACAAAATGAATATCAATGTTTTCCTTTGTGGGTTCTGAGTTTTTTGTTTTGCTTTAGTTGCCACTGTTTATTTGTTTCCTTTTTGGGTCTTAGGTAGAAAGGTGCTTTCAAATCAAGATAATATGTTTTCACTCTTATGTGGATCCTGAGAAACTTAACAGAAACCCATGGGGGAGGGGAAGGAAAAAAAAAAAGAGGTTAGAGTGGAAGAGAGCCAAAGCATAAGAGACTCTTAAAAACTGAGAACAAACTGAGGGTTGGTGGGGGGTGGGAGGGAGGGGAGGGTGGGTGATGGGTATTGAGGAGGGCACCTTTTGGGATGAGCACTGGGTGTTGTATGGAAACCAATATGACAATAAATTTCATATATTGAAAAAAAAGATAATAAAAATGCTTCTCATTTAAAAATATTTTTTTTTTAACTTAAATTCAAGTTAGTTAACATACAGTAGAGTCTTGGGTTCAGGAGTAGAACCCAGTGATTCATCTCTTACCTATAATATTTTTTTTATTATATTTCTAAAATTATATTACGGTATTTATTATACCTGGAATTCATTTGGGGCATGGTTTTTGATAGCCATGTAACTTTATTTCCCCCCAAATTTTCCAAAACTCTTTATTGAAACTCCTTATTTTGTTACCTTTCAATGGTACAAGTATCACAAAATCAATTTCGTGAATTCATGAGTCTACTCATTGAGCTTCCATTGTTTTCCATTAATATATTTACACATTTTTCCAACAAAATCACTCTTAAAATTTCTCAGATTTATATATGTATTAATACATTGCCTTTCAAATACCCTGTAATTGTCCTTTTAAAAATATTTTTAGCTCTAGTATCACACATATTTTCCCATATACCTTTAAAATAAGCCTAGCCTATTTAATTAAAATTTATTGAAATTTCACTTGGACTTACATCAATATTAAACATTATTTTATAGAAATGGGCATTTTATCATATTTCATATTTTAATACAGAAATATAGTGTGTCACTTTGGATGATTAAGTCTTACTTTATGTGCTTATGTAAGGTTTTATAATTTTACTCGTCTGGTTTTTTCATATACTTGTTAGCTTTAACACTAGGTAGATTTTTAAATCCATTTTATTTCATTAAGAAAGGATCCATATAAATTATATCTTGCTGGTATATTGAAAGGCTATTTTTTTTTTCATATCATTCTTGTATCAGGGATATATCATCTAAGATTGCAATCATATTTGGGCAGTTTAGGAAAGAGCATTTATTTGAATAATTTGTTGGAAACCTTGCAAACCAGACTCACCAAGAGCAGAATCTGTACATCTCTCGGGGTTGAGGCAGCCAAAACCTTTGACAGTCTTCAGAGAGGACATTTTTGGAGTCAGTGATCTCTACTTTTAATTTTTTTTCAGCTTTTGTTACTCTGCTCAAAAGCAAAGGTAAAAGGATTTGAATAAGGAGTGTAACTTGACGTGATCCCAACCATTAGGATTTGTGCAAGAGATTTCCCAAAATAAAATAAGGATGTTGTCAGCAAATTGACAGTGACTATTACTCCTGGTGGGATACATTGTGTAAGTCGAGTTTTTTCTTTCAATTAAAGAAAATGCTGCAATGAGCATTTGTACTCACATCACCTTAAACCCATGAGCAAGTGCTGCTTTAGAAGATATAACAGAAGTGGAATTTCTGAATCATAAGGAATGTGTATTCATTATCATTTTAATGGATATTATCCAATTTTCCCTTTAGAGAGGAAATCACAAACTTTTATTTAAGTATCATTGTACAAATATGTCTTTTCTTTCATCGTCTTTAACTCATGATATTATTTTTTTTCCCCGCTGTTATTAAAACTTCTTAGTGTCTCTCTATTAAAAAATGAAGTTTAGGGTGCCTGAGTGGCTCAGTTGGTTAAGCTTCTGACTTCGGCTCAGTCTCACAATTCTTGGGTTTGAGCCCTGGGGTGGGCTTTTTGCTGCCAGCTCAGAGCCTGGAGCCTGCTTTAGATTCTGTGCACTCTCTCTCTTCCCCTCTCCCGCTCACACTCTGTCTCTCTCTTTCTCTTTCAAAAATAACTAAACATGAAAAAAAAATTGTTTTAATGAAGTTTTATATTGGGGTGCCTGGGTGGCTCACTGGGTTGAGCTTCCAACTCTTGATTTTGGCTCAGGTCATGATCTCATGGTTTGTGGGATTGAGTCCCATGTTGGGCTCTGTGCTAATAGTGCAGACCTGCTTGGAATTCTCTGTCTCCCTCTCTCTCTGCCCCTCCCCAAAATGGGCACCTTCCTTCTCTCTCAAAGTAAATAAACATGAAAATGATACTTCTTGACCTTTTTTGGTTGTCCTCTACCTCCTAGTTGGTGCTTTATTGACTGTAATGTTCTGTGCTCATGTGAATTTGTAACATCACACACGAGTTGACTAAGGCCTACTTGTTCTTGATTTTTCAAACATCTTTGTTTTTTTAGTAATGCTTCATATAGAATAAAGTTGCCTTATGTAGATTGTAGACCAATAAGATCGTGGTTTAATATATCTCAGTGTGTATTTATACATTTGTTGATAGATGTGTGTATAAATGTATAGATATTTTACTAGGTCTAATTAAAAAAAAAAAAAAAAACAAGACACCGAAAGTGATTTTTTTTTCTGTATCTTTGGGAAATTGTTTCACCATTAACATTTCCAAACAAGATTAAACTCTTCACAGATATATTTCTAAAGCTCCGCCATTGAAATTTTAACTTTGATCCTATTATTTAAAACAACCTGCTTTTATTGAAGACAGAAAAGCGTTTTCACTGAGCAAGGGAAACGGGATTTCAGAACTGTGAATCTGTTTTGACTTTGCATGGTCACACTCTGAAACATGTATAAGTTAGGTAAATCAGTGACACGTTCATCTTTGTATTCCTGTACACTAAATTGCACAGTATTTGGAAACGGTTGACCAGGAGGCCGATGTATTATGCATTTTTATTTTTATTTATTTTTAAATATTTATTTATTTTTGAGAGAGAAAGAGCGTGAGCATGGGAGGGGCAGACAGAGAGAGGGAGACACAGAATCGGAAGCAGGCTCCAGGGTCTAAGCTGTCAGCACAGAGCCCCATGGGGGCGGGGGGGACTTGAACTCATGGACCACGAGATCATGATCTGAGCCAAGTCAGATGCCCGACCAACTGAGCCACCCAGGCACCCCTTTGTTTTTATTTTTTAACTTTATGTATTTATGTTGAGACAGAGAGAGAGAGAGAGGGAAGGAGGGAGGGAGGGAGAGGGAGAGAGCACAAGCAGGGGAGGAACAGAGAAAGAAAGAGAGAGAATCTCAAGCAGACTCCACACTG
Organism: Leopardus geoffroyi; assembly: GCF_018350155.1. Taxonomy (NCBI): domain Eukaryota; kingdom Metazoa; phylum Chordata; class Mammalia; order Carnivora; family Felidae; genus Leopardus; species Leopardus geoffroyi. The sequence continues at coordinate 96,443,375 of NC_059326.1, read as the reverse complement.
TTAGCGCAGACCCTAATCTGGGCTCAAACTCACAAAACATGAGATCATGACCGCACGGAGTAGCACACCTAACCAACTTAGCCACCCAGGGGCCCCTATACTTTTTTTAAATGATGTAACTTTAGAATCTTTAAACGATAAGATGCATTTTCTAATTTCTCCAATGTGCTACACAAGTGGTGCTTAAAAATATATATATTTTCCCAGATGTATATATGACATTTTCATGTAAACTCTATTCTTGGGTAGATCTTTAGTACATACGTTGTTTTTACTTAGTTATCTGTATTGCTTGAATGAAGTGTTCCCTACCCAGTTACCCACTCACCTGAAAATATAATGCTCAGAGTTCTTACCTTTCAAAGTTATCAAGTTAATCAGAAGTGAAAAATAAATGGTTAAGGGCAAAGAAAGGTTAGCTGGGTAAATATTACCTACAAGCCATCAACCACTGCCTCGGGTAGATGTTTTTAGATGCAAATTCTTCGTGTTAGAGGCACCCTGGCCTAAAGTACCTGGGTTATTGTTGAATAATTACATGCTTCTGAAGTGGCTTCATTCTTTATCCAGATTTTTCATAGGCTAATCTATTTCTTTTTTTTTTGAAAGTGAACTTGGGGCACCTGGGTGGCTCAGTTGGTTGGGCGTCCAACTTTGGCTGAGATCATGATCTCACAGTTCTTGGGTTCAAGCCTGGAGTCAGGTTCTGTGCTGATGGCTCGGAGCTTGGAGCCTGCTCCGGATTCTGTGCCTCCCTCTCTCTCTGCCCCTCCCCCACCCATGTTCTCTCTCTCTCTCTCTCTCTCTCTCTCTCTCAAAAATAAATAAACATTAAAAAAATTAAAAAAAAAGAGTGATCTTATCATGCTATTAGAAAACAGAGGAACTAATTGAAGCAATACAACATTTCACTATGTTTCATAAAGGCTACAATGCCTATGAAGATCCTCTTTAAAGAGAAAAGATAGTGTACTTCTCAACAGTGAGCCTCTTCCCCTCTTCTAATTTTTATTAATTTCTTCTGGTCAGAAACCATCTGCTTCACCATCACCTGCCAGCCTGCTTCCTTCTAATTCTATTGTATTGTATTCCATATGATCCCATCCCTTCCCATCCTGTCTCATCCCATTCCTGGAGTCCTGACATCTTGGTCTTCCCCAGCAGCTGCTTCTATAGTTTATACCAGTTACCTCTAAGAGAAAAATATTTCCCTTTTTGGAAGTTATATAATTCCGCATCATTGGATCTGTGAGCTTAGGGAACATCCAGCTTATCCACTGGAGGGAGAAACAGACTATAATTAAGTGAGGGGAAAACTCTTGGTTTGGGCAATTTTGGATAAGAAAGACTTTTCAAAGAGCTCGTCTCTATCCGGTCCAAGAGGAATTCTTCCCCTGTGCCTCAGGGTACTAGATCTGAAAATGCATGCTACATATACGAGACTTGGACAATGAGAAGCAGGATGATGATGATAAAGGTGCTAGAAGAAACATGGGGAATTGAGGAATTTTCACTTGAAGCCATCCGGTAGCTACAAATGTCTAGAAATGGCACCTACTTTAGGAAAGATGGTGAAAATGAACCCTTTTTAAACCAGAAAAATGGGCTTCTAATTTCTGTGTCTTATTGAAGTCCTAAAGTTAATGCTTTTTTTTTCAAGTTCATTTATTTATTTATTTAGAGAGAGAATGAGTGAGGGAGGGGCAGACAGAGGAAAAGAGAGAATCCCAAGTAGGCTCCTACACAGGGCACAATCTCATGAGCTGTGAGATCATGACCTGAACTGAAATCAGGAGTCAGATGCTCAACTGACTGAGCCACCCAGGCACACGCTAACATTAATCTTTAATACTAGTTTGTTGAATTTTTCTCTTTTTTGTATAAATACACTTTAAATCCACTGAGTGGGAGCCTGTACAAAATAGGTGAAGAGAGACATCAGCTTTAACACCCAACACCATTATTAAAATACTAATAATTACTGCTAATACTGTTAACGGTAACATTTTTGAGTACTTACTATGCACTAGGCATTAGGGTAAGAACTTGATATGCATAAGTTTGTTAAAATTCTTAAAGAACACTTGGAGGGTACTGATAATACTTTCTGGTAATTACTTTGTAAGTTCAAAGGTACAAAGTTCAAAGGTAAGAACCTTTGTAAGTTCAAAGGTACAAAGCATGGTTCCTTATGAAGTTACCACCAAGCTTTTGGGTGTAACTCTTTCACTCACAATTATTCAGTGTGTTACTGCTGTGTGACAGCCCCGGGCTTGATCCTTTGGACATGTACAAGCCATAGATAAAATCTAGTACAAGAAGTGCCAGGGCCAGGCAAATCCTAGGCACTTGATCGATTACAACTTGTCATTTTGGGGTATGCCAAAATGACGCTTACAGTTTAAAAAGAAGACTGAAAATAATTTTTATCTGTGGATGTAGGAAATCAGAAGTCTCTGGAAGAGATGATGTTTGGTTGGAAAACTCTGTAAAATATGAGTAGAATTCAGACAGGGATAAAGGAGATTAGAAGGGCATTCCATGCTGAGGGGATTATACAGGAGGGCTGGGAACTCGAGGTGTGTGCACGTCCCCCTGGGAGCAGCCAGGCTCTGTTACAGAACAGCGGAGGAGAAACGTGGACACAGGGTTCGTGTGATGAATTCACCGAGGGCCTTTTGCACTAAGCAAAAATTTCATAATTTACTTACTGGGGTTCAGAAAAACATTGAGGAGTTTCAGGAAAAGTAACGCACATTAGCAGAGAGGTTTGACCATGTGGAAGTGCTAGGTAGAAAGAGTCAGAAGAAGAAAAAAAAGAAAGAAAGAAAACAGAGGGGTTAAGAGGTTCCGATCAGAATTGAGATACAGGGTGACTGGGTTTGTGTCAGGATAATGCCTGTGAAATTAAAAGGGAGGGATTTATGTATTAAAGGCATGGAGTAAGACCAATGGCACTTGATGCATGGGGGAATGTAGGGAAAGAAGAAATCCTTGCTTTACAAATGTGAAATCTACAAACAGAGCCAATTCTTCTAATGAAAACCATTCTACACAATCTATTTGTCAGACTCGCATCTCAGTGCCTGATGTAACTTCTATAAGGCATTTACTGCGTGCTTTTCCCATTTCCATTTTTTAATGAATCAAACGAACCCCTTTGCTCTAACTCATAAGGAGTCTAATAGTTTAATATTCTGCATCTGCCTTTCATTGAGAGGGTTTTATGAACAAATATTAGCTTTCTGTACTTTAATGCTTGCATAGGACCTCATGAATTTTTATTTTTAATTAAACACCAGCTCACTGATTGCTAATCCTTTTATATTATTCTTTAGCCTATTTGCACAGTCTAAGCATCTTCCCTTTTACCGATCTAGTCCTTTCTCTCCGTCTAAACATTCATTGCGGTCCTGTGGTTGAATCTGTCATTAATCATATTCTTTCAAAAACCAGCAAATATTTCTTTGCGACAGACATTTTCTTGGAAGCTAAAAACAAAAGGCATTCTATTCAAGATGTATGGTTAACCTAGTAGGTGACAAATGTTTTCTTTAGAAAGTTTTTAGGCTTCGTTGAGACAGGAGGGATTGAAATTAATTTTCTATTATTGAAGGGGTCTTGCAGTGGAGAAATGCTATTATTTCTGTTTAGAAATTACTTGTTTTGGTGATAAGTAAAATAAGACACTTGGGAAAAATATGAAAATTAGGAAGGAAAATAGGTCTTTCTCTTGAAATATTACAAGTGAGAGAAAATGAGCATTGACTGGTGAACTCAAGGGAGGTTTATCAATGGCAGCTGCTTTTGATGGCTTTTGCTAGAAAGTTATCTGGAAGCCTTGAAGAGTTGTGTGTGATGCTTGACATTCCTTGAAAACACTGATCGGTCATATGAGGGCTGGGTCTAGTTAACAAAGTCAGTAGGATGTGTGTTAGATAATATAATTATTCTAAAAGGGAAATATTTGTCCTGGAATATAGGAAATGTCAGCATGCAGAAACATAACAAGCATGTTATAAAGTATGAGTTAAGGGGGGGAAATTACTGAAGAGTTATTGGCCATTTATAACAAAATGTCCTCAAAATATGTATATACCATATGGATCTAAAAATATAGTTTTCTATACTATTTATTCACAGTTTCTTTTAAAATTAGTTCCCATTCTTTTTTTTAAATTAGTTCCCATTCTTTTTTTAATTTTTTTTTTAATGTTTATGTATTTTTGAGAGAGAGGGATGGAGACAGAGTGCGGGTGGGCAGGTGCAGAGAGGGAGACACAGGTTCCGAAGCAGGCTCCAGGCTCTGGACTGTCGGCACAGAGCCTGATACGGGCATCAAACTCACAGACCATGAGATCATGACCTGAGCCGATGTCGGATACTTAACAGACTGAGCCACTCGGGTGCCCTAATTAGTTCCCATTCTTTAAAAAAGGTGCATAGTTGATGGTTTTGAAAAATCTGTTTCTCATTTATTTTGGAGATTACTATAGGGATTCTGGCCATTTAGGCCACAAGGAGTACTAGATTTACAAATGCCAAATGAAAAACAAAATTAAGGCAGACAGCTTGGAACGCATCCTTTATACTTCATTGACATGAGAAGTGCTGAGAAAGAACACTTTCTGACCACAAACGATGGCTTTGAACAACTTCTGGTGGCTGTGTTTCCATTGATCCACAGTGAACAAGTTACATTTTGCTTGTTTGTGTGGCAGGATAGAAGTTCTCGTCCTCTGACTACCTTTTACTACCTCTTTTCCTCCCCATCTTCACACATTTGGCGGGAGACGATTCACCGCCCCCCCCCCCACCCCATTCACCCTGGTTTGCCAATCACTACTTCTGTTGGGGGAAACAGACACTTCATGCAATAGTGCAAAAGAGAGTCTTTTGTTCAAGAGAAACTATTCCTTGCCATTTGGGTGCTCCACCCTGAAAAGTTGTACATCCAGGGTACATGAGACTTGCTGGTTCACGTCCCTAAGTGAGCAGCATCCACAGGACTTCCTGACTTGATAACATGAGGTGTGTAACCATACAGCAGGAGCTGTTGGGTGAGGAAGCTGGCAGAATAGATGGGACAGGGGTGCCTGGTTGGCTCACCTGGTCAAGCATCCGACTTCAGCTCAGGTCATGATCTCGCGGTCTGTGGATTCAAGCCCCGCATCAGGCTCTTGTGCTGACGGTTCAGACTTGGAGCCTGCTTCGGATTCCGTGACTCCCTGTCTCTCTGTCCTTCCCCTGTTCACACTCTGTCTCTCTGTCTCTCTCTCTCTCAAAAATAAATAAACATCAAAAAAATTAAATTAGAAAAAAAAATAGATGGGACAGACAAGGAATAGGAGAGTTTGTCAAGCATCCATGTGACATATGCCGTGGATGAACATATATTTCCACTGCCCAAGGATGCCAGGAGTGTTCATGATTGACAGAAGATTGGATCTTTCAGTTAATAGAATGAGCCAGTTTATTTTAGCCGATATGAATAATGGCAGGACCACATCTGGATAGTACTGTTCTTTCTCCAGGTGTCTGAATAAAGGATTTCCCCCTGAGTTTATGACAGCCTGTTACTGCTTCCCATACATTTGAATTTATTATTCGGGAATGGCCATGGAGCATTTGAGAATTTAATTGTGTGCCGATAAAGTTTGTGTACAAACTCAATTCTCTCTCTCTCTTTCCACACCCCCACATACACACTCATAAATATACACATACATACATGCATATGTATACACACACGTGTATATACAAGCGTGTCTCACTCACATATTTTGAGCCCAAACAATTATATTGCTTTAATTTTAAGCCAAACCCATTCTCGTCGACATGCATTTCCTAAAATGTTGCTGTTTCCGAAAGGCAGTGTCTGTAAGAAACTTAAAGGTTATTCTTTAGTCTATCAGCATGATTAGTTACCCTAGTAAGAGCAGACAGAAAGAAAAAAAAATGGCTTTACAATTTTCTTCATTAGGTGGAGATGAGCCGGGGAGAAATCTTGGGTATTTTGCCCGGCAAAGTGAGGATTGTGCTAGTCACACCAAACCATGATACATTCTAAAGGGACTAAAACCCTTGCATGAATGACAGTTTATTCTTAAATATTTTTCTCCTTGAATTTTTATAATCGTGGTACCAGGAGAGTAGACATAATTAAGGTTGAAATGAGATTTCTATTAGTGAACTGATGGCTGGGATTTAATATCTATTCCAGCTCTATGGCATGAGACTCCATCGGATCCCAAGTCCATTAGGGTTGCTTCAGATTTTTCCATAATACAATTTTATTCTCGTCTCCATGACACTTTTACAAAAAAGCATTTATTATTTTGTCAGGAAAGACGTTTGTTAACACATAATTCAGGGTCGGTTTGGAAAAGTACAGCTGGATTAATATACAAAGTTATTGAAATTCTTATTTTGTCCAGCACCCTTATTAGACAAATAACATGTGGAAGCATTTTTAGATTTGTATACTGCGGTATTTTGAACGGTTTAGCAGTTTTTTAATAATAGAAACAGATCCTTTTACCTTCCTCTGGAGTCATCCAACCCCCTCCACCCATTTTTTTTTTTTTTTCTTCTTTGCTACCCTCCAATCCAAGGAGCTGAATTTTAAAAAGTTGCAGTTGGGTAGACAGCTGGTCTTTGTAGAAGATTTAACACTTTGGGTATTTTGAATACAGTTTTGTAGCTGCTGGAAACTGAAATATAAATAAAATGAAAAAAAATGGGAAAGAGAAAAATACCCCCCAACTAAGCCAGCTCTGTAAGGATTCTTTTTCACATGAAGACACGCTTTTCCTCTTGATTTGATGATACATGCATGGAGTACCATTCGTGGATCATATCAAATTGATACAGCTTAACAGTGAGACAGTATAGGTAGTATAATATGACCAGTAGAGTACCCACTGTTTTATAATTCAGCGGGAACTTCTCATGAATGTTTTTAACATCGCCTTGTAAGAAGCTCCATAGTGAATAATTTTTAGTCGACTTAGGATGGACCTATTCAAAAGGTGGAGCACTAGAAATGGGGAGATTCATGAATTATTATCTCACGAATGTACGGAGCGATAAAATCGGCAAATTCCTGTAACCCAAGCTTCTCCCTTGACCCAAAATTTCTGCCAATAACGTTTCCACTGTTTCATTTAAATGTGGTGCCAATGTGTGAGTCTGGAATTCAGAATTGATTTTGCCAAAGAAACTGTAAAACATTATGGGTAGGTTTCACAGAATTAGCACAATTAATACATTCTTTTACTGGTACATGAGTGAAAGTATAACTTTAACTTGCCATTAATTGAATCTGTCAGGCTTTGTGTTAAGGACTTTATGTGAACTTTGCCATTAAGCATTTGCAGTCCTGCTCTAATGTAGGTAATACTCTTATCCCAATTATAGAGATGAAGAAAAGGATAGACCAGAAGTTAAATAATTCATCCAAGTTTATGCCATTTGCAAGAGGTGGAGATAGACTGTAATGCCAAGCATGTTAACTCCAAAGGAGTTTCTGTAAGAAAATATTTTTCTCAAATTTTGGGGGAAGGCTCAAATGTTATAGCTGAAAGGGAGAAGTATATTTAAAAGGTGACTGTTTGGAATTATATACTGAGGAAGCATGCAGAAAAGTGGATTGTCAACTTTCTTGCACTGGATCAGTATTTTTATTTTATTGTCTTTATTTTTTTAATGTTTATTTTTAGAGAGAGAGAGAGAGAGAGAGGGAGAGAGAGAGAGACTGAGCAGGGGAGGGGCAGAGAGAGAGGGAGACACAGAATCTGAAGCAGGCTCCATGTTCTGAACTGTCACCACAGAGCCCAAGGCAGGGCTTGAACTCATGAAACATGAGGTCATGACCTTAGCTGAAGTTGGATGCATAACTGACTGAGCCACCCAGGTGCCCCACTCAGTGTCTTCATCAACAACTTCTCTTACCTTTACCTATGTACTATCTTGTCTCATATATGGAATTGTTGTCAATCCATATGAATTCTATCCAATTGCTTATTCTGGTTGCCACATAAAAACCCGTCTGTGTGCTGTGTTTATTTAGGCTGTATCATTTTCAAGGAATATCTGGAAGTTGAGCAGCATGGCATAGTGGTTACCACCACAGGTTATGGAGACATAGTCTTTTGTTTCAAATCTTACCTTTTCTACTTATTAGCCATGTGATTTGGGGCAAAGTACTTAACCCCTCTGTACCTATTTCTTTATCTGTGAATGGGGACAGTTGGAGTTCATTATTCACTCATAGCTCAGGTTCATAGGATTGTTAGAATTAAAGAAGATACTATTTATAAAGCACCTTAGAACAGTTCCTTTTTCATAGAAAGCCAAATATTATGCTTGTTTAAAACACTTATTTTGGTACCCTTTACACCAATTCATTATAAAAAGCTCTCAGCTAATAAAGATTAGAACATCTACAAAACATAACAGGATATGTATAAAAATATTAACAGATAGAATCATACTTAATGGTGAAAGAATGATTGTCTCCCTAAGTCTGAGAATAGGAAAATATGTATATATGTATGTACATACAGACATATATACATACTCTTGTTGTTTCTATTTAAAAGTATAGTCAGGCAAGAAAAACAAATAAAATGTATCCAGTTTGGAAAGGATGGAGTAAAACTGCTTATTTGTAGACGTTGTAGTCATACATGAAGAAAATCCAAAAAAGTATACTCCAAACCACTAAAACTTAGTATGAAAATTTATCAAATTTATATGACATAAGAATAGTAACTTATTACAAAGCTATAGCAATCAATGTTGTAGTAATAATGCTACAGAACTGACAGTCCAGAAATAAACCTTCACATTTGTGGTCAATTAATTTTTTTTTTTTTTGAGTGAAAGAGCACACATGGGGACGGGCCAGAGGGAGAAGAAGAGAGAATCTTAAGCAGGCTCCATGCTTAGCATGGAGTCTGACGTAGGGCCTGATCTCCTAATCATGAGATCATGATGTGAGCTGAAATCAAGAGATGGACACTTAATTGACTAAGCCACCCAGGCGTCCTGTGGTCAATTCATTTTTAACAAGGGTACCAAGAACATTCAAAAGAGAAAATAGTTTTCAACAAATGGTGCTGAGGCCATTGTATATCCACACATAAAAGAATGGAGTTGGGCCCCTACCTCACACCATACATCAAAATTAATTCCAAATGGATCAAAGACCTGAATATAAGAGTTAAAACTCTAAAAGTCTTAAAATAAAGGAATAAATATTTATGACCTTGTATGAAGTGACAGTTTCTTAAATATGACAACAAGAGCCTTGCAACAAAAGAAATAAGTTGGACATCAACAAAATGAAAATCTCCAAGGATTCAAAGGACACCATCCAGACAGTAAAATTACAACTCACAGAATGGGAGAAACTTTTACAAATGATGTACCTTAAAAGGGTATGGCATCCAGAATATATAAAGAACTGCTATAACTCAAAACTAAAGAGGAATAACCCAATCAAAAAATGGACAGAGGTGCTTTTTCCAAAGACTTAGTACAAATAGAAGCAAGTATATAAATGTATGTCAACATCATTAGCTATGAGGGGATTGATTGCAAATCAAAACTATGGTGAGATTTTACTTCACAACCACTAGGATGAGTATTTAAAAAAAGATAGTTACATATTTTGGCAAGAATATGGATGAATTGGAACCCTCGTGCATTGCTGGGATGGAATGCCAAATGCTGCAGTGGCTGAAAAGCATTCTAACAGTTCATCAAAAGGTTGAACATAGAGTTGTCACGTGACCCAGCAAATCTACTTCTAGGTGTATGCCCAAGAAACACAATAACATACGTTTACATAAAAAGTTGTGTATAGATTTTCAGAGTAGTATTATCCATATGCAAAGAATATAAATAATCCACATGTACAGTTGATGACTAGAAAAATAAAATGTGCCATATCCATACAAGGAAATATTATTCAGCCCTAAGAAGCAATTAAGTACTAATAATACGGGCCACAATATAAATGAACCTTGACAATGTAATGCTAAGTAAAAGAAGTCTGTCACAAGAGACTACATATTGTATGTTATCATTTAAATGAAATGTCCAGAATGAGTAAATTATATAAGTAGATAGCACTTTCAATATCTACAGGTAAATAGGAAAAAAAAAAATAATGCTTGTAATCACATGAAAAATATCATACACTTAGAGATATACTTAATCAAATACATGCAAAACCTCTACACAGAATACTACAGAATAGTGTTGAAAGAAATTTAAGAAGATCTAAAAAAGGGAACAATACACCATGTTTGTTGATTGGGAGATATAACATAATAACACTGCAGTATATATTTTGGTAGAAACTGACAAACCAGTTCTAAAATTTGTTTGAAATCAAAAACAGTTATTTAATGGCCAAAGCAGCTTTGAAGAAGAACTAAGAGCATTTATACTACTGATTACAGGAATTACTGTAAATCTATGAAAATCAAGACAGTGTGACACCAGCCAAAGGATTGACATAGATTACTGGAATGGAACATGGAGCCCATAGATAGATGGCTACACATCAGTCAATTGATTTTTAAGAACAGCGCTGAGATGAATTAACGGGCAAGGAATGTTGTTTTCAGTGAATGGTCCTGGAGCAGATGTATAATGCATGGAAAATAATGAAACTTGATCTTTGCCTCACAGTTTACCACAAACAAACACAAAATGGATAGTATACCTGAACACGAAATCCAAAACTATAAAACTCCTAGAGGGAAGCAAAACAAAACAAAAACAAACAAACAACCCCTCCCCCCAAAACAACATTGCAGATGGCAAAAATATCTTAGGATGCAAAAAACACTAACTGGAAAGGAACAAATGATAAGACTTCTGCTCTTGAAAAGCCATAGATAAGAAAAAGGTGAAGCAGAGTGGGGAAAATATTGAAAATACATCTTGGACAAAAGACATATCTGGAATATATACAAAAGCTCTCAGGGCTCAATAATGAGATTAAATCAAATCCATCTTTTGAAAAATGAGCAACATATTTTAGTATACTCTTCACAAGATATGCTACTATGTTGACTAATGGTCAGTAAGTCCAAGAAAAGATGTTCAATATTAATCGTGATTAGGGAAATACACATTAATACTGCAGCTAGCTAGGCTACATTCTCTAGTATGGCTAAAATTAAAAGGGTCATCATTACCAAGTATTAGTAAAGTTAGGTAGTAACCAGAGCTCTTATCCATTACAATGAGAAGTTAAAATGGTGCATTTCTTTTGGAGCAATGGCAGTTTATTTTAATAAATAAATGTATCCTTCTATGACTCAGAAATTCTGCTCCTCATTATTTATTGAAAAGAAATGAAAACCTATGTCCACCAAAGGACTGTACGTATGTACATGAGTGTTCATAGCATCTTTATTCAAATGGAGAAACACTTCAGATTAAACAAAATATGATAAATGCACGAAAAAGAATACAACTCTTCAATAAAAAGAAATAAAATGCTGGTACCTGTAAGGTATGTACATATATATATATATATACATACATATATATACATATATATATATATATATATATATATACATATATATATATACACCCACACATATATGTGAAATGATAATATATATAAAGAACTTTGTATATATATGTATATATATGTATGTATATATACGTGTGTGTGTGTGTGTGTGTGTGTGTGTATATATATATATCAGAATCATTATGCTGAGTATAAGAAGTCAGACAGACAAGGACAGGCTGTATGCCTATGTATGTGTGTTAATCTAGAATAGTCGAAAAGCAGACCAGTGCACGATGGCCTGCGGGCAGGTGCAAGGGTGAGGGATGACTGAAAAAGATCCCAAGGGCACCTTCAAAGAAGTTGGAAATCTCTTTTATTTTTCTTGGAATGTTATTTATGTGGGCATATATATCTGTCCAAATTCATGAAAGACCACTGAAAACTGGTATTTTGTAAATGTATAAAGTATTCTTTAATGAAGTTGATTGTAAAACTAAGCAAAGCACTCAAAGAGACAAAGAAAAGGCTTATAATCTGTGAGAGCTGAAATTTATATATCTGGATTTAGAATCAAGCTTTTAAAGTCCTCTTATTTAATATTTCAAGAGACACAGGCCCCGAGATGGTGTATGAGTTACTTAAAGTCAACCTAGCTGGTCAGGGGCAGACCCCGCACTAGAACCGAATTCCCCTGACATTTTTCATTCCTTTGTAGAAAATCCAGAAGGTTTGGCTAGGTTGTAGCTTAGTCAGTGTTTCCTCAAGACACAAGCATTAAATCCATTAATCAAGATTTAGGAGGGAAAAAATCAAAACAGAATTAGAGTTGTTTTTTGTAAGAATTAATTTAATTCAGCTTTTGTTTTAGTGTTATGATACAATTTATAAACTGACAGTATCAGACAAATGTCTAAAACAGTTTTTATAACTAAAGCTCTTTAAAAGATAGGATGCTTTCCTGTTTTAGAAGATGATTTTCTTTGACATCTGTATATAATTAGCCCTCCAGTTCTCAAAATATTTATAAGCTACTTCTAATTTGATCTGGTCTAAAAATATGAGAATTTAAATTCCAGAAGCAGGAAATAAGAATAAAAATGCCTGCAGGGAATGTTTGTGAAGGAGTAGAAAGGAAGGGAAGGAAGAAAGTGATAGGGAAGAAGGAGAATATTAGTCTACACAGGGAACGAGACTCCTTCTAAAGAAGGCTGTCAAATTAAAGTTTTTCTTAGTTCATCGCACTTCCTAAAATACATCAAAATAAGCATGTATTATTTATAATTTCAGGAGATTAATTAATATATTGAGAGGAGATGAGATAGCATGCCTGATGAAGCTGAAAAAGAGAAGATGGTTGAGAATACATCTTTGGGGGCGCCTGGGTGGCTCAGCCAATTAAGCTTCTGACTTCGGCTCAGGTCATGATCTCACAAGTCCCTGAGTTTGAGCCCCGCGTCGGGCTCGGAGCTGACAGCTCAGAGCCTGGAGGCTGCTTCAAATTCTGTGTCTTCCTCTTTCTCTGCCCCCCTCCTGCTCATCTTCTGTCTCTTTCTATCAAAAATAAATAAACGTTAAAACAGTTTAAAACACTAACTCTTTGGCATGAATGGTTATATGACTTTAGGCCACTGGGTAGAAAGAATTCTGTCACTACCACCAACCACAGTCTTGTTGCAGCGCGTTTTCAGGGCATTCCTACCCACGCACAGTTGTGTACTGAACGGAGGGAAGCAGAAGAGCAAATAGACAAAGCCTCCATAAGAAAGATAATGTGTTTCCAATTCTGATTCGTTCTCTTCTCAGCTCTACGGGCCGAGGCACTGTGTTCCCAGAGCTTGAGAGGAAACCAGGTATACATTATCTGGAGCAGTGCAGTATTGTATGTTGGGTAGTACCTATCCTGAGAGAAAAGAAGTGATTTGGCCCTGCCAAAGTAGCTTCTATACTACAATGTCTGGAGGGGTGCCTGGGTAGCTCTGTCGGTTAAGTATCTGACTCTTGGTTTTGGCTCAGGTCATGATCTCATGGTTTGTGAGTTTGAGCCCTGCATTCAGCTCTGTACTAATGGTGCAGAGTCTGCTTGGGATTCTCTCTTTCTCTCTGCCCTTCTCCTGCTTGCTCACTCTCTCCCTCTCTATAAGAATAAACAAACAAACAAATTTAAGAGAAAGGAAATTTGTACTAACATGTTTGGGAATTATTGATTGAACACATCATTACTGGCCAAAAATCTGCTCATATAAACTCTGTAGTTAATTCTCTATGACTGTGAAAATTCTAGAATGCTTGAGCCCAAGTGCCTGTGGAAGTCAGGCTGAATAATATTTTTATTTGCTTTAATTGTTGCAAAAAACATCTAGAACTGGGGTACATCTGTTATCTGTAGTGTGAGAGGTAGTGACTAAAAAAAAAAAATAGTAATAACAACAGACTCCAAAACATAAGCTTTGTTTTTCACTGTGAATATCCTTCCCAGTGTTAGGGGACAAATTACAATTGTACGACGGACAACCTAGTTGTCCTAAAACCTAGTTGTCCTAAAAACCTAGTTTTTGCATTGACAGATAAAATGGTAGGTGTTGTGGAAAAGAACTTTAAATTGTGCAATCTCTCTCTTTCGCATGGCTGATTAACAGCTTTCGTTTAAAGTTTTATCTTGAAAGAGAGAGAGAATCAGAGAGAGGGGGAGAGAGAGAATCCCAAGCAGGATCCATGCTGTCTGTGTAGAGCCCAACGCGGGGTTTGAACTCATGAACCATGAGATCATGACTTGAGCTGAAATCAAAAGTCCGACACTTAACTGACTGAACCATGCAGGCACCCCTGATTAACAGCTTTTAAAGCAAAGAAATGGCTTGGCTCACGCCAGCTAGCTACCTATATATAATCTGATGAAAGACAGAAACTGCTGGCTTCTTCTCTTTTCTTTTTCCCATTGAATTAGAACTATGGAGAGTCTCAAAATATCACACTGATCTATTCCATTTAAGTAAATCTATAATGTTTACTTCAAATGCCATGCACTTTAATTTTGGATTTTCTTGAGCCAAGAGCTGCTAGAGGAATTTCCTTCTAAACTGGGTCACTTTGCTGAAAGTTTGCGAGCTAGGTCCCGATGGGAGAAGAACCCAAGTAGTGACAGAAACCTGTCACAGGTTTGAGAGCCCCTGTAAGTGCAAGAACCCAGTTTTTTTATTCTGGTTTTGAGCGCTTGAGCCAAGTGCTTACACTGCCTAGAGCATGCTTGCTTTGCAAACTGTCACATACTCTTTTAGATGACGTTACATATGGAGCCATAAACTCAATCTAGCAGTTTATTGGCTTCTAGTTTTCCTTCCAGCAGTATCAATCTATTGCTGCGTATTCAAAATTTAATCCCTTTGGATGTTCAATAGCATGCAGTAGCCCTCATCATTTAATTTGTCTGGCATTTTTAGGGGAGTAAAAAGTCTCATGCTGTACAAGGAGATACTAGAGGAGAGACACCAATGAAGCTGTCTGCCTATTGCTAGCAGCAAATGAGACTTTGTCTCCCTTTCAGAGTGCACTTTGGAGACAGTGGCTTTTTGGTGTCATGGCCAGGGAAGGAAGGCAAGAGATATGTGTTTCTCAAGCTTCAAAATCACTAGAAAAAATTCAGTTGTAAACAAAAATCAGTTTTGTATTTTATTCTATCTAAATTTTGAGCCCCTGATGAATTAAAAACATACGCTTTTCCCTAAGTTGTTTACTTGGCATGAGAGATACATTTATTTGCTTAGAAATTAAGACTCTATTTGAGCTGTATAGAGTATGATATTTAAGTAGTCTGTTTGGAACCCAAAGTCACATCCCATCACAGTGTTTGAAATAGTGAAGAAATTCATAGATCAACTTATAAAGATCTATTTAACAGACATTATGGATAGAATCTTTTTTTATCATATCATAAACCTAACAGTAAAAATATAATACTTTCATGGAAAAATGGACTCACAGATCCAAATTGGGTTGACCAGAAAACATCGCTTTTGCTAAGGCCCAGGATAAGGGAGCAATGGCTAACAGGTCACTGGTAGCTCCCACGATTTGAGGAAGAGTCTGTGACATTTAGGCAGGGACTAAGAGCTGGAATATGGTGGCAGGGATGTGCAAGAGAAGTATCTGTCTTAGAATAGACAGTGCTAAGAGACGACTCAGTCTAGCTTGAAGCCCAAGCCTCAGATTTCTCTTCTCAGGCATTGGCTATGTACTCAAATCTGGAATCAGCATAGATTTATAGCTTCTCCTCTGTCTCCTGTTTCCTTTAACAAAACCAGTGTGATTTAGCTTTTGCACAGATTTGTAAAAGTTTCAAAATGCTTCTTTTTGGGATTCTGTCTATGACAGTTCTTCCTTTAGAACTGTCCTGGAGTGATCATCCAAAAATACATTGGTGGTAAGCAGGTGAAGGTTAAACTTGATTGCCAAGTTCAAATAACAGAATTCATTGATTCATCAAGGCATTCAATCACTGGACTAGGTTGGAGGTAAGCTATTGAAGGCAATGGGTTAAATATTAGGAACACTGATAAACATTAATTTATTTCTTTACTTTCCCATTCATTCAACAAATACTTACTAGGCATCTAGTCTACCAGATTCTGTGCTAAGTAGTAGGGGGACGTTCATATGCACTGATCACAGCTCCTGAAAAGTTTACAACCTGCTAACAAGGAGACAAATGTAAACAAAGACATGTATTAATGTATTTCTGGACATTTTGAGAGAAGTAACCACAGGGTACTGTACCCATTTTCCACTGCTGCTATTACAAACAACCACAAACTTAGTGACTTAATACCACACAAATGTATTCCCTTACAGTCCTGGAGATCAGAAGTCTAAAATTGAAGTGTTGGTGGGTGAACATGTTCCTTCTGGAGGTCTAGGGGAGAACCCATCTCCTTGCCTTTCCTAGCTTCTAGAAGTTGCCTGAATTCCTTCCTTCATGGCCCTACTCTGTACCTTCAAAGCCAGGGGCATAGCATCTTACAATCCCCTTCCCCTCCACCCCACTTCTCTTTCTGTCATCACATTGCCTTTTCTGACTGACCTGCCTCCCTCTTCTAAGGACTCTTGTGATTATATTGGGCTCACCAGGATAATCAAGGATCACCCCATCATTTGAAGGTTCACAATTACATCTTCCCTTTTACTGTGTAAGGTAGCATGGTTACAGGCTCTGGGAATTTGGATATGGACACTTTAGGGGGAGACGTTATTCAGCCTGCCATGTCTATCATGGAGTCCCATGGAAGGAAATTTTGGGTTTTCATCTGGAGTGGAGATAGGATGTCAAAAATATGGCTTCTTTGAGGTTGTAATGCTTGAGTCAAGATTTGACCATTGAGTAAGCATTCACTAGGGGAACACCAAGGTGTCCAAATGGGTGCACTATGCAAAATTTTCACAGTGGAAGGAACTGACAAAGATATGCTCAGAGAACTGCAACTAGTTTGACTTGCCTGAAAAGGTAATTTTGAGGGAAAATTCCCAAAGGGATAAAACTGGAGGTAGATCATTGGATCAAATCATACAGAACCTTACAGAGGGGTTTACATTAGTATTAGTACTCTGCCTGTGAACTTTAGCCACCTTGGGTTTGCCAAGCTCTTAGTCATGTTCTCTGATTCAGGGAAACCACTGGATGTTGTCTCTGTTCCCTCTGTTTGTGGTGCAATCTTGAAATTTCTCCAGGTATGAAAGCTGCTACAGTCAGTCTATTTCCTCTCCCTCACTTATTTTCCATCTCTCAGGCATCACTATCTCTCATTGACTTATGTCTGATATATTGAGTTCTGCCGTTTAATGAAATTAAAAAAGAATTTCATACATGCCACGATATTCCAGCTGAAACAGAACCTCCCTGTTGTCATTGTTTTTTTTAAGTTTATTTATTTATTTTGAAAGAGAAAGAGAGAGTGAGCATTTGAGGGGGGAAGAGGGGGAGAGAGAGAGAGAAAGAGAGAGAGAGAGAGAGAGAGAGAGAGAGAGAGAGAGAGAGAATATGAATATCCCAAGCAGGCTCTGCACTATCAGCACAAAGCTTGATGTGGGGCTGAACCCACAAAATGTGAGATCATGACCTGAGCTGAAATCAAGAGACCCTATGGAGCCCCTCCTTCTCCTCATTAACAAACAAACAAACAAACAAACAGACAAACAAACAAGAGGCTAGAGGCTCACCTTTGAGGGCAGGCTTCCTTTACTGTAGGAAAAAACACTTCATGGACGTTTTCATTTTGCTAATTAAAGCAGAGGAATTGACAATGTCAAGAAAATGAAGATATAAAAAGGCATTGGTGTGACATCTCTAAATAATCTAATTTTAGCAAAGAAATGTCTTTCCTCTGTGAGAGACTCAGCATAGTTGAGAGTTTGGACTCCAGGGTTGGTGAGCATATTGAGTCATATTCCCAAGTCTGGATGGAAGTCAACCCTGTAAAATGTCACAAGCCAGGGGTTCCGATGTAAGATATTCATGAAGTGTCTTGTTTGTGGATTCTGGTCATAACCTCATTCTAGTTATATATATATATATATATATATATATATATATATATATATATATATATTTCTTTTCTGAGTTTCAGTTTTGTTCTTCTATCTTGATGCTTCAGCAAATTTTTTTTAAATATTTTTTAAAGTTTATTTAAGAGAGAGAACAAGTGTCAGAGGGTCAGAGAGGGAAGGAGACAGACAGAATCCCAAGCACGCTCCACACTGTCACCTCACAGGCTGATGCAGGGCTTGAACCCACAACCATGAGATCATGACCTGAGCCGAAATCAAGAACCAGATGCCTACCTGACTGAGCCACCCAGGCACCTGAAGCTTCAGTAAACTTTAGTGAAACTTCACAATTTAGTTGTACTTGGAATTTAGACTGCACTTTAGGGAGGGGCCTGTGTCTAAATTTGGGTAAAGTGATACAGAGGGACGTTGGCAGCCCAGGATGACTGGTGTGTGGTGGGAAAAGTAATTGACAGAGAATCTCTCAATAGATGTCTGCTGTAGGAGCGGGGGCTGAGCACCCAAGGGATAGCACCCCTTTTTCATGGAATATTTGGTAATTTTCACAAGGATTCCCAGAAATACATGATCAGGGAAATCCAACTTTTTTTGATTTCCTGTGGTGAAATCCAGTGGGGGCTTACACTATTTTTTTAAGACTTTCAAGGGAGGTGTGTAGATGGCTCCAATGGTTATGTGGGGTACCCTTGATTTCAGCTCAGGTCATGATGTCATGGTTTCATGAGTTTGAGCCACATATCAGGCTCTGCGCTGACAGCTTGGAGCCTGTTTGGGATTCTCTCTCTGCCTCTCCCCTATGCATTCTCTCTCTCTCAAAAATAAACAAAAATAAACATTTAAAAAATGATTTTAAAGGGAAATACTTGAAGACCTATAGGCTTTATATCTATATTACAATAGTCATTGACTCATAAGTAATGCAGTTTAGATATGATTCCAATCTTTCTCTCTCATTAATCTCTTGGTGAGAGCATAGTCACATATGGCTAAGAGAAAGATCTGTCCTCGATATATACAGATCTCATTCTTTATCTTTTTTTTTTAGGTCATCAGCTAATTTTCTTTATCCTGTGTCACTGTACTTAATAGTCAGAATTATCACCTTCTTGATTTATAGTGTTTTTAGTAACAGCAGTTTCTTAATCTCCATACGTAAATTATTCATAGATCAGACTTTAAATAGGAAGTTTTTATAAGCTGTGTATTTATGGTTATGGCTACTGGTGGACCTAAATTTGTTATTGTACAAATGTGTCTGGTTTTGCAATGTAATGAGATTCTCTTTTCTCTATCATCTATAAATATTTGTTTTAGCTCAGCCAGAGATGGCTGATTTTTGCTCTGTGACAATGGAAGGAGTTCTACAGAATTTTTTTATATTACAGCATACAGAGAATGTCTTCCAGGATTAGTATTATTATATATTTTTTTTTTTTGGTGGGAAAAGAATCATTAATTCCATATTACTTTGTTGCAACAGTATCATCACATCCAATAACTCCAACGTAATGCTCATATGAGATTTGTAATGTCTTCTAGCTCACAAAATCACTGGTTTTAATACAAGCAATAGCTATAGAAGGATGATATCTCTAATAAGCTTTGCATAATTTTTAAATGCCACTGCTGTTTTATGTCAGAAAGGCATGCTGACAGTGAAATTTCTCTTTAGGGTGGAAATGCCAGTGACCTCATCCCCTTCTAAGTAATGTCCTTTAGAAGAGGAATTTATGATATTTTCTACTTTGCAACCTCCCTGGCATTGCTTAACCTTCTGAAGGTAGCTTTCTGACACCTCCATTCCACAGAAAGTGCTCCCAACAATATCAGCCATAACAGACTCATTGCAAAACCTGTCACTTTCTAGTCTTCTTTATATTTGTCAACTAGACCGTAACTGACCTCATTTTCCCCTTTGTCCCTCTTGCAGTTCTCCCTGCCCCTTAACTGCAGTTGAACCATTCTTTTATTTTTCTTCCACATTTTGGGTAATTCCTTGTCAATCTCTACTGAGCTCTTACAGATTTATAGTCCGTAAACATTTGCTCCTCTTACCCTGTCTTAGTCTTTTTGGGCTTCTATGACAAAACTCCACAGACTGGATAGCTTATAAACTACAGAAATTTATTTCACACAGTTCTGGAGGCCAGAATTCTGAGATCAGGCCCCCAGGAGGTCAGGTCTTCTCTTCCAGGTCACAGACTTCTCATTCCATCCTCACGTGGCAGAGTGGGCTAGGGAGCTCTCTTTTATAAAGTCTCACTCAGGAGGGCAGAACCTCATGACTTAAGCATCTCTCAAAGGTCCTACCCCTTTATACAATCACTTTGGGCATTAGGATTTCAACATATGAATTTTGGAGGGACACATATATTCTGACCATAGCATACCCTATTCATGAGACTCCACCAAACTCTTTACGCTCATGATTTCCAGATCTATGCCTCTTTTGCAGACATTCTTCCTTGAACTCCAGAGCAGACAATGCAATATTTACTTGTATGTTTCTCTGGCACTTCGTGCTTTATATTGTCAATACGGAATTACTAACCTACTCTCTAAATCCAAATAGAACCAGCATTCATCCAATCTCCAAGTTAAAGCATTAGAATTTATGTGCTTTAGCATGGGGCTGTAGAGAGTGGATCCTGAGACCAGGACTGAAGTGTTAACACTTTATTTAGGAAGTTCAAGCCCAGGATGTGAGGATGTGGATGTAAAGAATCCAAAGCAAGAAAGATAAACGCCATGTGATGTGGTACCTTACTCTGTTGGTCCCAGATTCACAACAAACTATAAAGGGACACAGCACGTCTTTCCTAAAAAGGTATTTTCTGGGAATGAAGAACTTCATTCATGTTGCAAGATAAAACCATGCCTCAAAGTGATCTACAGATGGGAGAATAGAGGGGGAATTTATCTGCCTGGATCTCTCCATAGAGTCACATTCCCCCCTGCTCATTATTCACACCACGAGGAATTCATTGCTAGGTTGCATCGTTTGAACTCTTCATGGACAGTCAGGAACTCGGGCTGCCTCCCAAGTAAAGCACTAACCCAGGGAGTGAGATTAGTAGGCAACTGAAGAAATCTGAGCAAATTCACAAGGTCATTGTCGTCCCAATTCATTATCCCAAATTTATTGTTATATCTCAACCTCTATATTGGATTACTTACCAAGTACTGCTGTTTCTACTTCATAAATATATTTTAAACACATCCCATTATTTTATACTCTTAGCATTTTTATTGAGGATAACTGCAACAATTTCTTAATTATTCACCCTAACTTGACCTTGCTTCCCTCCCCTGCATCTTTCATCATCCTGTCGAGTAATTTTTCTAATGTGTAACTCTTGGAATTTTCCTCTGCTACCTAAAAGTCCTTCAGTGACTCTCGCTGACTCTAGAGTAAAATTCATGTCCTTAGCATACAAGGAAGTAAAAAGTCCTCATAATCTAGGTTCTGCTTAAGTCTTCAGCCTCTTCCATCATCCCTGTTCATACAGTACATTAAGATCCGACCATGATCATCTGTTGTCAGGTTTCCCAAATATGCCATGCTGCCTTCTTCATCCATATATTTTGCATCATGTTGCCGTCTATCTTCTCTTCTTTGCCTGGCCAGGTGCTATTCAGTCTTCGAGCTCAGTTCGAGATGAAGAACCAATAAACATATTTAGTCATTTATTCATGACAAACATTTATTAAATTACTCTTACCTACCGGACATGACACTCTGTTCTGATGGTGCAGAGGTTAACAAAGCAAGCAAAAGTCTGCCTCTCAGAACTTCTATTCTAGTAGAAGGGACAGACAATAAAGTAAATAAGTAAAATTTATAAAATGTTAGCTAGTGAAAAGTGATAAAGGAGAAAAAAAACAGGGAAGAACAATAACAGCCATCTGAGAGTTATAATTTTACATAGGATGGCGTGGGAAGATCTCACTGAAGAAGTGACCTTTGAGTAAAGACCTAAAGAAGGTAAAGGGAATGCCATGCAGATATCTTGGGGCAAAGCAAATCAGGGACAAGGGAAATGAAGTGCACAGGCCTTGAGACATAAGGATACTTGGAGATCTTGAGGAATTACAAGAAAACAAGGGAAGCTGGAGAAGTTAATGAAGGGAAAACAGTAGAAAAAAAGGTTAAAAACATAGTGAGAGGCTCCATCATATACCCATGATGTGGAGATCATATGCAACTGGCTTTTATTATTATTATTATTATTATTATTATTATTATTAAGTGAAAGGAACTCATCAAAGGACTTGGAAGGGAAAGTGGAGAATGGCTGAGGCTATTCTGTTGGAAGTAGAAGGCTGAAATTAAGAGATCACTTAGCAGGCTTCTATAATAATCCAGTGTGAGACAAAAGTGGCTTGTCCTGGAGAGTAGTGATGGGCATGATGAGTGGTAGTTCAACTCTGCATATACTTTGAGGATATAGCAGAGTTGATGTGCAGAGTACAATTTGGCATAAACAATTGAAATAGAAAGACAGAAGGGAAGCTTAGGAAGGGGTGTAAGGAGCTCAGTGTGGGGGGCATGTTGAGTGTAAGATGACCACTAGTCATCCCAGGATGGATGTCAACTATGCAATGGGATAACTGAGTCAGGACTTCAGTGTCTTCTAAAGGCCAAGAACTAAGAGCCATCATCATAGAAGAGCTACAGTATTTTATGGTAACCAAAATAAGTAAGTCAGAGAAAGAAAAATACCATATGATTTCACTCATATGTGGAATTTAAGAAATAAAACAGGTGAACATAGGGGAAGGGAGCAAAAAATAGGGAAGCAAACCGTAAGAGACTCTTAATTATAGAGAACAAACTGAGCATTGATGGACGGGGGTGGGGGGGTGGGGAATGGGTTAAATAGATGATAGGAGGGCATTTGTTGTATTATATGTAAGTGATGAATCACTAAATTCTCCTGAAACCAATGGTACACTGTTTGTTAACTAACTAGAATAAAAAATTTGAAAAAAAAAAAGCAATCATCATCACGGAGATAGTACTTGGTACATCATAGAGATGTACATGAGGTTGGTTGGTTTTATTTCATGGAGTGAGATCTTAAAATCACAGAGGAGGAGGTTATGAATAGAAAATAAGAAATATTCAAAGGCAACTCAGGGACATTGTAACATTTAAGGATCAAGGATGTGAAGGAACCAGAAAAGGGACTGAGAAGGAACTTCTCACCAAGGAGAAAGAAAACCAATAGATCATAGTGTCCTGGGATAATGGTTGAGGTGGGTTAGGTTTGCGTAATAAGTTGACACAGATATTTAATGGTTGAAACACAATAGACATTTGTTTTTCCCTCACCTAACTGTTTGAGCCAGGTAGTCTGGGACAAGGGGTACCTATCTTTCATATTGTGAGACAGGTATTCATATTTTCTCTAACTTATGCCTGGTTCTACCATTCCCTATTGGCTTCATAATCATTTGAGTTTATCAGATCACAGGGGAAAATTTGTTGGACTGAGTATATCCATCTCTTAAATTATTTGACTCGCAAATGTACATGCCACTTCCACTTAGGTTTCCATTTCCTCTGACTCAGTCATACTGTCACACCTATTTGCAAGTGAGGCTTAGGAATGTAGTATAGCTATATGTACCATCAGAAGAAGAAATGGATTTTTTTTAATGTATGAGTAGCAGTCAGTCTGTGTGATACCAAATGAAGACATTTTCCATGCTGCCTCTCTCTGAATTTTAATTTTCCTTTACTTGCTCTTTTTCCTTTAATGGATTTGTCAACAGCAGTTATTTCTGTATCCCTGATGGCTTTCCCATTGACCGGACACTTAGATGTTCAATAAATACTATTGAATAAAAAGATGAAAGCATTACAGTTATAAGATGTTTTATAGCTTACAAAATAAACTGAGTAGTACTAGGACAATCCCATGTCTTGAATGGGTAACATGAGGCTCAGAAAGATTAAGTGTCCTGCTAAGAAACACATAGCTGGTAAGTTAATGGCTCTGACCCTGGAACCCACATTTACTGGTTTGAATATGAATATGAATAGCCTTGTTCATTCTTCTCCATTTTGATTTGCTTGCAGGAGACCAAAAGTGAAAATAAAATATTTAAACAGCTAACTCGGATGTGTAATTTACTGAGAGTTTTACTATAACCTCTATTTAAGTATTGATCTTGGATTATGACACAGACAATGAGCTATTTTGGTTCTCTAATGACATTATGTTGGATGGAGAGTCTGGTGGCAGAGACATTGGCATTAAAATTTAAAATTACTGAGGCAAGCTGGAAAAGAAAACAGATGAAATTCAGCAGAGACAATTCAATTAAGGGACAACAGTGCAGAAAAAGGATGAATATAAACATAGAAATAGTCTTAAAATAGAGTAGAATGCAATGCTTGATAAGAGAGTTCCAATGGAAGTGTCACTGAAGATCAGTGGAGCACAGGCATATGTCACCTTGCTTCAGGTCAAGGTGACAGCACGGTGCTCTTGGAAGAGCCCACATTCCACTTTCAGTCTGTGGGCCCAGGAGTACCTTTCCCACAGAATGTACTGTTTGAGGGATGGAGAGCATTTTTAGGATGGCTCTTGAGGTGTCAATAATAGTTTCCAGCAATGAGAAGTTGTCAGTTACAGTTTCTTTTCTTTTTTTTCCCTCTAATTTTTATTTATTTGAGAGAGAGAGAGACAGAGAGAGAGAGAGAGAGAGAGGGAGGGAGGGAGGAGGGGCAGAGAGGAGAGGGAGAGACTCCCAAACAGCCTCCACACTGTCAGCGCAGAGCCCTTCACGGGGCAAGATCTCCCAAACCAGGAGATCATGACCTATCAGTGAAGGTTTCTATTAGTAAGTGACAGAAAACCTACCTCAACGTGATTTAAACACTAATGGCGAAGAATGTGTTTGTGCAAGTGAAATGTCTTCAAGGAAAAACGTTATCACGGTCTCAAACTAGACTCTTGTAGTTTTGCTGCCTGTAGATCAACTTTGACTGCAGGTCAGCAGCAGGCTCCCTTCACGACAAAACAAAACTCTGTTCAGGAATCTGGCTGGGTGACCTGGCCCACATCAGATCCCAGGCTGGATTCCTAGACCTTGGGGAGGAGCCATGTCTCAGGAGCCACATAGACAGTCACGTGGAAATCAGCCATGTTTGAAAGAGTGAAGAGATGCTCCAAAAGAGACCATTGTAGAGGTGAGACAATTTCAGGAATAGGAAACCCTATTAAAAAAGGGATGTATCAGGGCAAGTTTAAGGTATGTTTTGTCTATTATTTTGTGTTTGTTATCTAGAGTCACGATAGGCAGCTAGTGCTCAGTATATTTCTATTAAACAAATGAATGGATTAGTTAATAATTTGATTCTAAATTTGATTAGTAAAAATGATTCTCCACTTTGCCTGGAGACTGTGATGTACATATGGGAAAATGTAAAGCTGTAAACGTATTGATAGCAGACAAGCAAAAACAAAATTTAATAAACCACCTAAAGCAGCTGTCATTTAAAACATTTTTTTAAAGGAAAAAAAAAAAAAAAAAAAAAAAAGAGGTTAGAGTGGGAGAGAGCCAAAGCATAAGAGACTGTTAAAAACTGAGAACAAACTGAGGGTTGATGGGGGGTGGGAGGGAGGAGAGGGTGGGTGATGGGTATTGAGGAGGGCACCTTTTGGGATGAGCACTGGGTGTTTTATGGAAACCAATTTGGACAATAAATTTCATATATTATAAAAAAAAAATAAAAATAAAAGCAATATAATGGAAAAAAAAATAAAACATTTTTTTAATGCTTATTTTTGTGTGTGTGAGAGAGAGAACACGAGTCGGGGAGGGGCAGAGAGAGAGGGAGACACAGACTCTGAAGCAGGCTCCAGGCTCTGAGCCCAGTGCAGGGCTTGAATCCATGGACAGTGAGCTCATGACCTGAGCTGAAGTCGGACGCTTAACCGACCAAGCGACACAGGTGCAAACAGCTCTCATTTTTAACTAATCTTCGTAAATTTTTGCTACTGACTAGCTATCACCGACTAAGCCAGCTGCTCCCTATTGCCCTGACTGCTCTTGGATGACTTTTTGCTGTTCAGGCAGTACCTTTAAGAACACACATACTGATTTTGACCATAGCTGAAGCTAGCTGTAAATACGAAGGTATGTCCTCTGCAAAACTAAACATGGGCTTATTCCAAAACAAAAAATTAAATGCATTTATGTCAACTGTTACTTGAGATTATCTGCACCACTGCTCTCCTCCATGAGCATGGGTAATTGGGCAAAGACTACACAAATGTAAATCGGAGAATCCCTGGCTATGGGAGGGCATAGTGCGAGGGATCTATGAGTTATGGCTGATCACTAGTTGAATTAGTCAGAGGTGATGTCTTTTGTTAACATCAAAACTAACAAAACCCTCCTTTATAACTGTGTGCCAATATTTATAATGGGTGAGGTTTAGATATACAATAATGACCGTGGCACAACACGTGCATCTAAATAAAGGCTGACTTTCAAAATAGTCAACTTGGCATAGTGCACACTTATTCACCTAAGCTTCCCTTGCTCGTATCTGGGGAGCTCTTCTTTTAGAGTAGGCTTCACTTTATGATTATATAAGAAGGTCCATTTTGTTGTTTTACTTTGCTTTTGTTTTGTTAAACAGTGGTATGGATAATACACTCATTACTCACCAAATTATTAATTTCAGCTGACTCAGTTGTTTTTAAACATTAAATCTCTTTCAACATTAATTCTGAGTCCATACATGGATATTCTTAAGAATGTGCTGCAGGGTCAGAAGAATTCCAAAGAAGAATTCTCAATCCACTTTGACAAACAGAAGATCATCTGAGAAAGAAGACACTTTCTCAGATACATGAAAAGATGCTCGACATCATTAATCATTAGGGAAACACAAATCAAAACCACAAGGAGACAGCACCTTACCTATATCAGAATGACTAGACTAAAAAGGACAAGAAATAGCAAGTGTTGGTGAGGATGTGGAGAAACGGAACCCTCTTGCACTGTTGGTGGGAATGAAAATTGGTGTATCCACTGTGGAAAATAATGTGGAGATTCGTCAAAAAAATTAAAAATAGAACTACAACATGATTCAAAAATTCTACTTCTGGGTATTTATCTGAAGAAAACGAAAATAGTAACTTGAAAACATGGATGTATCATCATGTTCATTACAGCATTATTTATAATAGCCAAATATGGAAACAACCTAAGTGTCCACTGATGCATGACTGGTTAAAGGAATTACGGTCTGCATATACAATGGAATATTACTTAGCCATATAAAAAGAATGAGATCGTGCCATTTGTGACGACATGGATGGGACTTAAGGAAATGATAGTAGGCGAAATAAGTCTGAGAAAGACCAACATTGTATGGTCTCATAAGGAATTTACAAAAAGGTCACAGATACAAAAAACAGATTGGTGCTGGCTAGAAGTGGGAAGTGACTGGTGGGAGAAATGGGTGCAAAAATATATATCTGATTATGTTTTCATGAAGATATAAAACATTAAATTTCAAAAGATTTCGTTTGAGTCCTCAGACCAACTTCTAGAACACTAGAAAACATACTCAGAAACAAAACAACGCTTATAACAGCACTCAACACCCAGAACTGTTCCCCATTTTGACCTACACCTTTTACAAAGCGAGTTTCCCAAATTCTGGCCCCATTCCTAAACTTGGAGATCTGCTTTCGGATGCTTTAGACAAACCAGATTCTTCCCTGTGAAATCTTAATTGCAGACTTTCCATTCTCTGAGTACTGCCTCCCCCTAGATGGCTTGCAAAACCACTGCTCCTAGGTTATTCTGCATTTTCATTAGGATTCTTTTTCTACTTCTATTTTACCTTTTTATAATGGAGTAGACTAGAACCCTCACACATGCATGGAGACACTGTTCCACCGAACCTCACCTTTTCCCAGCTCATTCTTTTACTTTCCACAGTTTGTACGGTTTTGTGAACTTTTGACAAACATATACAAGCATAAAATCACCACTATACTCTATATATAGGGCAGTTCCTTGATGTGGAAAATTCCCTTGTGCCCCTTTAGAGACCACCCTTCCTCCATCCCCAGTTTCCAGCAACTACTAATTTGTTTTCAGTTGTTAGAGTTGTGGTTTTCCTGGGTTATCATTTAAATAGAATTATACAATGGGTATTTTTGGAGTCTAGCTTCTCTCACTTTCAATTGTTGAGGTTGAATTCATCGTGAGGATAAGCCATCGTTTGTTTATCCATTCACTAGTTGAAGGGTGCATCCATTTTTCCAGTTTTTGATAATTATGGATAAAAACACTACACTACTCATGTCTAAGAATGAATGTATGTTTTCATTTTGGGTGGGTAGATATCTAGGCAATTCCTGGGTCATATGGTAAACACATGGTTTACTTTAAAAGAAACTGGTGATCTACTGTCCCAAGTGAATATAATATTGTTCAGTCTCACCAGCAAAGTATGATCATTTAAGGTGCTCACCAGCTTCTTAAACACATGGCATTATCAAATTTTTTTTAATTTCAGTCATTCTAATATGTGTAAAGGTGCACCTCATTGTGATTTAAATTTGTATTTGCCTACTGACTAATATTGTTGAGTATATTTTCCATGTGCGTGCGTATTTGCTAATCATATATCTTCTTTAGTGGCATAGCTGTTCAAATCTTTGGAGCCTTTTTTTTTTCTGATTCCTTGCCCTAGCCACAGTGAAATCTTTGCATGGACTGGATGGGCTGTGGGTGACAGAGTTTGCTGTCCTTCCCCGAAATGCTCAAGGTTTTTGCTCCTAAAGGAAGAAAGTTCTAGACCCGCCTTTGTGATGTCTTTCTACAGCAGTGTTTGCTGTTCCCTCTTAGCATCTGCTCTGTCCCATCTTTTTTTTTTTTTTTTAAGCATCCTTGAAGTCAAGGAGAAGAGCTTGAAAGTGGCTATGAACTGCCCTAGTGTCTAGGGTTCTATGCTCTTCTCTTGACTCACGCTTGGTCTTTAGAAATTCTCTTTTTAGCTGAAGCTTTCCTACTTGTTTACACAGCATTGCTGTCTTCCTCCAGGTAAGCCGGTGTTGAGCCCTCCTCTCATTAAGATGCCTGTCTTCTTTTTGAGATTTTATTCTATTTGGCTGTTCTCTGACCTGATGTGTGCAAGAAGGGTTGGTGTGTAGATTTTCATGCTTCTTCTTCATAGAGTGGTTACAGTACTTTTCTACTTTTGTGTACTCTAAATGGAAGATGGACCTCTGTTTAAGTCTTATCCTTAATTTTTTGGGTAGTAAATAAACCAGTTGAGTTTCAACATTTTTGTGACTGGCACAACTTATTTAATATGGGCAATTCATTTTTTTTCCATTGTATATTGTACTGTAGGAAGCATGTTCATACCTACTCTACCCCCACCCGACAACATAATTGTCAGTCCTGAGACCCTCCTACGTACACATTATCTAGAGTTGCAGTTTTTATTTGGCTAGACTAGAGTTACATGATATTACATTCTTTATAGACTAAAATTGTGGGAAATAATATGATTCCTTCTCTCTCCCTCTCTCTAAATATTATTTCTCCTATCTGTTGGCTAAGAAAATCTCTTTTATGTTCTCTTATAAAAGATTTTCCTTAATATGTCTTCTGAGTACTTCTCATTTCCTACAAGTTATTACTTCTCTTGACTCAACGTCATTTTGAAAGGCACTGCCTGCTTAAGCTCTGGGGTATTTTTTTCATTGCAGACAAATTGTTATTCCTGAATGTCATGAGCTCCCAGATCTCTTCATGGGTGAAAAATACTGGTATCTATTTCAAGATCTTTTTTTTTTTTTTTATGCAGCCTCCTCCTTTTATTTCAAGTTCTAATTTTTTAATGAAAATATCAAGTGTGTGCTTAGCAAGATTGACTTTTGTTCTCCACTCTAATCCATCCCGACCTCTACTGCTTTATGAAAACCTTGTGCAAAATGCTATTTTCTACTCTTACTTCGCTTTCACAGGCTTGTGCCATGTTTCCATCCTCATTTTCCATTGATGGTGTGGTGAGAATAACTTAACTGGAGATGGGAGATTGCATTTTTCATCTGAGTGTGGCCACTCCTTAGTGGTGACTTTCTTGTTTTTTGTTTGTTTGTTTGTTTTTACTTTTAAAGATTTACTTTGTTTATGCCTCTGTTAATAAACAGTGCCCTCTTTAAATCTTGACATAGGAGAGATATTTTTTATCTTCTGGATCTGATTAATATGTGCCATTTGGATATTTTCATTTTAGAAAATTATCTTTAATTATTAATTCCATTATATTTTCAAATAAGAGAATGAAAGTCTGTTTCTTTTTAATGAAAGACAGACACTTAATGTGTCAACAATTACAGTTCTTGTTAGAGTTCTCATTCCAAAGCTGCCAGTATCTTTAAGATATGATTTCAGATTTTTATCTGCTAGCAGGGCATTGTGTTTGCCAGCATTTTTTAAAAAACTTGGATTAATTACATGATTCAGTTCTTTTTATTAATAAAGTTGGACCCAGGGGTGCCTGGGTGGCTCAGTCGGCTAAGCATCTGACTTCAGCTCAGGTCCTGATCTCATGGTTTGTGAGTTTGAGCCCTACATTGGGCTCTCTGCTGACAGCTCAGAGCCCGGAGCCTGCTTCGGATTCTGTGTCTCCCTCTTTCTCTGACCCTCCCCCACTTGCTCTCACTCACTCTCTCTATCAAAAATAAATAAGCATTAAAAAAAATGGAAACTTGGGCCCATAGAAAAAAAAGTGTTTCAGTAATATTTTTTATAGACCTTATGTTGTCTTTTGTATTTCCCTCCTGCTCACAATATATTTGATTCTGTCTCCTTCCTTCATTTAAAAAAATAATAGACTATGTTTTAGAACAATTTTAGAAAATTGGTCAGGAGGTACAGAGTCCTCGTATACCCCTTTACTCTCTCCCTTCTCTAATTTCATTTTAATATTAACATCTTGCACTAGTGTGGCACACTTATGGCAATTGATGAGGCAGTGTTGATACATTATTATTGACTAAAGTCTGTAGTTAACATTAGGGTTTACTGTTGGTATTCTACATTCTGGGGGTTTGGACAAATGCATAATGACCTGTATCCACCACCCTGACACCATCCTGTAGAGCAGTTTAACTGGTTGAAAATCTTCTGTGTTCTGCCTGCTTATCCTTCTTTCCATCTGCCTGCATCCCTGACAACCATTGATCATCGTTTGCTTTTCTGGAAGGTCATATACTTGGGATTATTCAGTAGGTAGCCTTTTCAAATTGGCTTCTTTCATTTAGCACTATTCATTTAAGTTTTCTCTGTGACTTTCATGGCTTGAAAGCTTATTTCTTTTCATCCCTGAATAATGTTGCAAGGTATGGATATACCACTGTGTTTTGTTTTGTTTGTCCATTCATCTATTGATGGGCATCTTGATTCCTTTCAAGTCTTGACAGTTATGAATGAAGCTGCTACAAAAATACCTTTCTTCATCTTCATAAAAATAATAGTCGCTAGACTTCTTCAGAGTGGTTTTTATCCTCATCGCTAAGATCTGTGCTCTACCATGCCTAGCTGATTAGGTTAAAGATATCACATGAACCAAGTTGGACACCAATTTCATTGTCCACTGAGATGACCAGTGGCTTCTATGGGGGTCTTATGTTAGACGTCTGGACAGTAGCCACAGTGTACAAGACCTATCGTCACAAGTAATGAAAATCTTTCTTTTGGGCAATTTGTATTTGAAATATTCAGGAACGTAGTTTATTGATCTAAAGTTCTACTTTAAAGAGAAATGAATGTATGCTACCAAGATAGACTATTGAACTTAATTGCTAGACCTAGGAGGAGGAAGTGACCACAGAAGAGAGGAGGCAATTAAGCTGGAAGATACTTACGCCAAATATAAACTTCAGGAGTTTTGCAGCCTTGTCTGGGGTTGCCCAGAACCAGCGCTGTAGTGACAAGAGCCTTGCTGAAAAACAAACAAACAAACAAACAAACAAACAAAAAGAGCAAAAAACAAAAAACAAAAAATCTTGAAGGATAGTGGATAGAAAATACCATGCTTAAAAGCTCAAGTCTGATATGCACTTAGTGACACTAGGGAAGTTCTCCTTTAATTCCTGTGTGCATTTGTCTGGAACTCCATTCTCTTCTCTTGTTTTTTTTTTTTCAAAAACTATCTTGTTAGCTTCTACTGAAGGGTGTGCACACAGGAATTGCTGATGCCAATGATTGCTTCAGCCTATGGAGAGAATCTGAGCGGTAAATCAAAGGAACATAAAAACAGCAAAAGGAAGGCTATTTCTGCAAGGAGATGCTTTACTATCATAATATGACTGCTTTCTATAAAAAGTACCTCATTTCATTTTCCAGTTAATTCTGTGGAAAATATTTCGATGTATTTTGTCCAGGGTATGCTGTTTGCTATTTCTACTTTTCCCCACTTCCCCCATGAGACTCCATTGCTCCACATAATTTATTGGTAGAGACACCTAATTGGACATTGGTGGTTATAGAACTTAATGGATAGAACTGATGCTAATATTTTCAATATTGAAATATAAAAATATTGTAAAGGGAAGAGGAATAAGAAGACTTATGATGATGCTGATGTTGATGATGATGATGATGGAGGAGGAGAACAAGGAGGAGGAGAAAAAGGAGGGAGGAGAAGAAGAAGAGGGAGAAGGAAGGGGAGGAGTAGAAGATGAAATAAGAGGAGAAGGAGGGGGAGGAGGAGCATTTCCTTATCCTTTACTTTTGGTGCTGGGACGAATGGCTTACATTCCCTTTTTCATTTACTCTTCCGACAAATGTATGGGAACCCAAGGCACAGAAGGATTAAAAGATACTGATGAGGCAATAATTTGAAGTTGGAGCAACAACAACAAAAAAGTTGATGGTGATGCCAGAAAGAAATGGCAGCCAATGAGAGGGTCAGGCACAACTGACAGAGGAGCTTGTGCAGAAGAGAAGGCTGTGTAAATGTACCATTGTAGGGACACCTCTGTGTAGGTCCCCATAGGAAGATGCAAAGTGATGCCTTACTTATTTGTTTCAAGTTTATTTATTTATTTTGAGAGAGGCAGAGATAGTGCAAGTGGGTGAGAGGCAGAGAGAGAGGAGAGAGAGAATCTCAAGCAGGCTTCATGCTACCAATGCAGAGCCCAACGTGGGGCTCAAACCACCACGGGGCTCAAATTCACGAAACTGCGAGATCATGAGCTGAGCTGGAACCAAGAGTTGGTTGCTTAGCCAACTGAGCTACCCAGGTGCCCTTTGATGCTTCATTTAAACAAGGCTTATTCTCTAGAGATTCAAGAAAGCTGCTTCTTACTGGGCATTTTTACGACTGCAAAAAAGTACCTCTCCTGCATTACACCTTCCTCTCCTCTTAATTGCTTTCTCTATCAATTATCATACATGCCAAAATCTCAGACTAAAAGGATTCAAGTACATTGGGTCTAAGTTCTTCTCTCTCATGTATTCTAAATTTCAGAATTATTTTCACCTATAAGGTGGAACTGTATGAACCTGTTGCCTAATCTTCATTTGTATTAAATTAACTTGACTGGACTTAGGCTCTCTTATTTCTTCTAGACTCCTTCTTTTTTTTTTTTTTTTTTTTTTAATTTTTTTTTTTTTCAACGTTTATTTATTTTTGGGACAGAGAGAGACAGAGCATGAACGGGGAGGGTCAGAGAGAGAGAGGGAGACACAGAATCGGAAACAGGCTCCAGGCTCTGAGCCATCAGCCCAGAGCCCGACGCGGGGCTCGAACTCACGGACCGCGAGATCGTGACCTGGCTGAAGTCGGACGCTTAACCGACTGCGCCACCCAGGCGCCCCAACTTCTAGACTCCTTCTTAAACTCCTCTAAGATCTGTGTCCTGTTATGCCTATCTGACCAGATAAAAGATAACACATGAACCACGGTGGACACCCCCAGTGAAGCAGGTAAATATGGCAAAGGATTAGGCAATTGCAGGCACCCTTTATGAACAGCCTATAATGAGTTCATGGCCACAGGTTTCCAATACCTAAAAGCAACTGTGGTACTCCAGTGGAGAGGGAACCATTTGTCTTTACCAATCTGCTTACGAGAAAAATATTTTCACAATTTTTGTTACTGTCACCAACAGAGACAAGAAGCTTTACATGTTATCAACAGGTTTATTCTGTATTTATGCTACCAAAGCTCACATTGCTTATAATTTCTATCCCCTTCGTTAAGATAACTTTTGTCCTTCACTGGGCAGGCCATTGCAGCATCATTTTGTGGCAAATCTTTGGAACTAACCACATCCTAGAGTCGTTTCAAATAACGTTAAATGAGTTACAGATAACAGGGAAATGCAGTTGAAAATGTTGTCTAATGAATAGGAAGAATATTTGAAGCATCAACAAGAGATTAAAGGTTCAGAGTCAAAGATGAAATTTGGAATGATTTTAAATGTTGCATCAAAGCAAGTCAAAAGGAATTCCTACTCCCAGGAAGCTTATGGTTTTGGAGCAGCAATTGGTGCCATTCTGGAAGAGTCTGAGGGGAGAACGGCTGACCTGCCATTAGTTGGTGTCTAATTCCTGACATCTATTTGGGAAAGAAATGGCTGCTAGGGAAAACAACAACAACAACAACAACAACAACAACAACAACAAACAAATGAAAAAACACTTTAGTACTGTCTGCCTTCTGTGATAAAATTCATTCTGAACTCCTAGTACCTGTTATGTTAGTCCTTCTTTCCTACTAAATCCGATGGTAAAACTAAACCAAACCAAATGAAAACCAAAACCATAAATCATATGTATATGTATTATACATACACAAACAAACTAGTGGAGTCAGAAAGAGTGAATCAAGTGTAATTTTACATTTACTTAAAAACGCCCTCACGTATTTAAATATACTGATTCTCAGTTTGTTAAAATTATTCCTGTTTTCTAACATTTCACTCTCATGCCATCCCTTAAAACTTGCAGGGTTGTATTGGGCTCATTAAATAGTACCAGCATTTATAAGGATAATTTGGAACTTAGTGCTTCTTTGTAAAACTTCCTTAGCAAGAGTTAAGTTGATACTGATATGATGCATTTTCTTTCTTTCTTCCTTCCTTTCTTCTTTTCTTCTTTTCTTTCCTTCTTTCTTTCTTTCTTTCGTTCTTTCGTTCTTTATTTCTTTCTTTCTTTTGTTCTTTCTTTTTCTTTCTTTCTTTCTTTCTCTCTTTCCTTTGTTCAAGTTAAGTAGAAGCTTTACAAAGGAAGTCAGTGAATATTTAAATTAGAATGGCTGTCAAATCATTATGTGGAAAAGTCAGAGAGGTTGAACTGCCTGGGAGAGGTTGGCAACTCCCTGGCAAGTGTCTCTGCTACATGTCACTCAGTAACTGAGGTATTGATTTTGAGAGTTGGTTCTTCAGGCTCTACCCCATCCTCGATGTTAGTCTTTATGATCTGTTATCTGGCAGCTATTGGGCATGACTACAGTTCTGTTTCTGAGAGTTGAATTGTATAGTTACTTACCCTTAGGGTTAGAAAGCATTTTGCAGACCAATGACCACTATCCATTATTAATGCATTAACTGAATAGGATGCGGGACCTACTGTCATCTGTTCTCCGGTGGAATAATTCTAGAAGCAGGGGCTCACAGTGCCCATTGTGGGGTGGGAGGATGAAGTCATTTTTTTAGATCTGAAATCAGTCTTTGTAGAGCTAGCTGTGAGCGTTTACATGATCTGGCTAGGTCAGCCTGCTTACCCAGTAACCTGTTAAATTTTCAGTTGATCAATGTTAAATGATGAGTCAGCGTGGAGTGGCCCTCTCATCTTCTGCTCCACTCTCATAGTTTCAGTGATGTGGGAAACTAGATTTAGGGGTCAGCTGGATTTAGAATTTCAATGCCTTTTATTCCATTGCTGTCTTCTCACTATTTCCTTCATCTAGCTATACACCCTGGGTTCACAAGGGAGATATATAGACACACATGTACATGTACATATACACAAACACACATGCAGACAAAATGGCACCCATTTGTCTAAGGGATCTCAAACCCCTTTGCCATTTCCTGGTGACCTGCCTGAACCCAATGAAGAACGCTTTTGCTTCTAGAAGGCAGCCATCTTCCACGGCAGTCCATATACATGTGTGTCCTTATAAACGGGGAAATAAAGGCTATTCTTATAAATTTAAAAGAGAGTTTTTTTTCCCTAAAATTTAGGAATTAACTTTCTCATATCAGCTAGACCCTCCTTGGCAGGGGCAGTTCTTAGTTTCTAAGTAAAATATCCTTCAACGTAAGGGCAAACAACAGTAGTAAAATTCCATAACAGACCACATCCTGGGAAAGCAAGAAAAGCAAGAGACAGTTTGTCTAGCTTGATTGCTTTTGACTATTCTGCATCCTGTGGCTATGATCCTACAAATCTATCAGGTGTTAGTTCCTTGTCTGATCTTTGGGCCTTTGATATAAGATATCATATCATGTCACTACTTGTCATCTTGTCACTACTCTATGCATATATATATATATGTGTGTGTGTGTGTGTGGGTGTGTGTGTGTGCATATATAATGTATAGACAAAGAAATTACTTAGGCACTGAAAAGTAATGAAGTAATGAATCAGTTTTTGGCACAGGTCTTTTGGTCATGCTTAGGTAATTTATTTGAATTCCTTGCCTTACAGTTGAACTTTGCTAGGTAATTTTTGAATTGAGTTACCCGTGAACATTATCAAGTGTTAAGGGCTTTGTTGGAAACTGTCCCATTATAATATTCAATAGAAATCCCATTTGGCTTTTCAGTTTGCTGTGTGTAGCTAACGTGAGATAATTTTCATGTTGTTCAACAGAGCAATTCAATTTGAATGAATAATGAATAGTTATCCTTAGAAAGCACAAAGAGGACACAATGTCTTTAGCATTAAGTTCAGGAAACCCCAATATTGGTGCCTGAATCTGGTTTCTCTTGAGAATTTTCGTGTGTGGCCTTTGACAAGGCAGGTTAAACTTAATAAAACAAAAACTATCTATACACTGTAGATAATTTCCTATGCCTACTAATGACCAAAGTAATCTATACGAGAATCTGGGATAGAAAAACTAAAGAGCTAGAAGAAATTAACTTGGAAGTAAGGAGAGTGTTGATTGCAAGTGGAGGGCTTTTGGACAGTGGTAGTTTTTCTTGTGTCTTCTAGTAGAAATAGGTTCATTTCTTTAGCTTTCAGCCATCCAGTTACTTTCTTTATTTGATGAACTCCCTACCAGGAAAGTCATTTTAGGAAGCAGGGCCCACTCCTACTCTATGAACTGGAAAACACAGATCTTCAATAATCTAGGCAGAGCAAATAGGTTGCAACAGTTGGAAGCTGAGTCTGGAGCTAATTATACAAAAAGGCAAAGGCAGGAGGGAATTTATTGTGGTGCATCAAGATGGTGGAAACCAACTCTTGCTTCCATGGGGGTAGTGTGGGGACAGGAGCAGCAGGTAGCATCCCATGCAGGGATGATGCCAGTGCAGATGTGTTCCCAGTGCCCAGGAATAACTGCAGCGGTGTCCTCACCACACTGACCCTATAGTGTGGCTTGGAATGTGGTTCTAAGCAGCCTATATTCATGTTTCTTAGACTTCAATTTGTAAGTCTGTGGGTTACCCCCCCATATGTGTGTGTATATGTGTGTGTGTGTATATGTATGTATATATATATATATATGTGTGTGTGTATATATATATATATATATATATATATATATATATATATATTTGATAGCTTAAGTTCTTTTTCTGTTGAGTATAGTCAGATTTAGTTTCTGTTGCTGGCAGTCAAGAGTCCTAACAAATTCAGCAGTAGACAAACTATTCCTATTTTACATGATTGAAATCAGCCCGTCCAGAAGTATGACACCTTAAGAATTATATCCCCCTTCATTTATCCTCATAATAAACCACCATTCTCCACTCCTCTCCCATACCAGTCCCCCAGGGCAGGAAAGAGCCATAGGGTCATTGAATATAAGATGCTAAAAAATTGAAATTTGAGTATTCAAAGTTGGCTATTCTATGCTCTTAGCTTACAAAGTAAACATGGTTAAATTTTAAGTGATTTGAGATTTAGGTTTCACATAGTGTAAGAGTCCATTTAGTATATCTTTCTACATATCATAAAAGGGTGGGAAGACTTTAGAACCGTTACCTATTTATTTTTTAAAGTTTATTTATTTTTGACAGAGAGAGAGAGAGAGAGAGAGAGAGAGAGAGAGAGACAGACAGAGCATGAGCCTGGGAGGGGCAGAGAGAGGGAGACACAGAATCCGAAGCAGGCTCCAGACTCTGAGCTGTCAGCACAGAGCCCAACGCAGGAATCAAACTCACGAACCAGGAGATCATGACCTAAGCTGAAGTTAGATGCTTAAACTGACTGAGCCATCCAGGCACCCCATCTTATAACTCTTGATCTTAAACCTTTTTGCATCATAGATACTTAGAATCTAATGAAATTAGTGTATGTGTGACTGTATTTTTGTATGTATATATACACACATACAAGAACTGTGTATGTGTATACAATTTTGAGCTTACAGATAAATTCTAGTTTAGGATCCTGCTTTAGATGACTGCATATTACCTGACATCCTGCAGGAGTTCCTTACATGGATGACTTAATATTGTTGCTCGTGATGTATAGGTCTTATTCTAAATGTCCTCATTTCATGTATTTATATTGCACATGGACAGAGGGTTTGAGAGCAGTTCTAGGATTCTGATTCCCAATGCTCTCCATTATTATTGAGAACAGATGACTTCCCAAGAGAGCAGGGTTTTGTGATGAGCCAGAGTTTATCCAAATCCCTTGATCTATATAGCACAGCACATTGCAATGATCACCACTGATAAATAATGCTATTGATGTCAACATTATTCAAGTTATCTGAATTTTCTCATATCAATTAATTCACTGGGACAGGGTAGTAAGGCTGTATCCTTCTTTATCAACATGCTATTTCCTCTTGGTATTTGGCAAAGCTTGGCTTGACCATCAGTTGGAAACAAGGTCTTCAACTTTTAGGACCAAGTATTCCCAAACGACCAAATTCTTGGGATTTTAGGTATTATTTAAAATTACGTTCAGCATTATCTAAACTGAGAAGTGAAAGCATCCAAA
Organism: Leopardus geoffroyi; assembly: GCF_018350155.1. Lineage (NCBI taxonomy): Eukaryota > Metazoa > Chordata > Mammalia > Carnivora > Felidae > Leopardus > Leopardus geoffroyi. The sequence continues at coordinate 96,404,086 of NC_059326.1, read as the reverse complement.
GACAGAGGTATTTATCATTGTCCTTGGGGACCAGGACACTTGTTTCCCTGACTCACAACTGAGTTTCTCTTCAAGCCTTTCCCTTAGACAGCGATGGCTGCCTTCTCCAATGTTACACCCTCATCCGATGCTTGGTGGATGAAGGTACTAAAGGCTTGCTGTCTTGCCTACGTTTGGGACAGTTCTGAAAGGCCATACCACTTCCAGAACTCCCTGGGCAATTGGCCGAGTCCTATAGTGGAAAATGGATCAAGTTGAACTTCTCTCTCTTTGCAGTCCTACTTCCCTCACCTCCTTAAAATTATGCCCTAAACCACTCCTCAACAAGCTCCTGGATGCAAATACCCTTTTCAGAATATGTTTCCCAGGAAACCAACCAAAAATACATTGAGAAAGGTCTTAAGACTATGGAGTCCCAGGAGAATATCCTTCCTAGACTGGACGCCTCTCCAAACAATTGCTGCTTGATAATATAGCTTTCTTTCCTTGGTGGCCAGGCACTAAGGGTCTATATCTTGGAGATATAGATTCCTGGTGTAACCTGTTTTCATATTCCAGTTGAAATTAGAAATATGTTTGTGGGGCACCTGGGTGGCTCAGTCGGTTAATTGTCTGACTCTTGATCTCAGTTCAGGTCATGATCTTATCGTTCGTGGGTTCGAGCCCCATGTCAGGCTCTGTGCGGATGGCACAAAGCCTGCTTGGGATTCTGTCTCACCTTCTCTCTGCCTCTTCTCCACTTGTGCTCTCTCTATCTCTTTCTCAAAATAAATAAACTTAACAAAATCAGAAATATGTTTGAATGTTATATTTGAAATGTGAGAATGTTATTTGCATAGGTGAGCATTTTAGAAAGTTGGATGGATGACTTTTCCTTGGGGAGACTGAGTCCTAAGTGATTGATAGACTCCATGCCTCATGCTTTCTTCTTCTATCTTATTGCTAGTGCTGCAATCCACAAGTCCTTTCAATGAAAGCATCTAGTGGCCGTTTCTTTAGACAGACTACAGCAGTAACACACTCAGTCAATGCTGTTGTATTGCTTTCTCCGTGGCCAGCTACAGAAGGAGAGGTTCTTCCATTGACTGGAATAGGGCCAGGATCCTTAAGGAGGTACTCATCCCTCCTCTCCCAAATTCTGACTACATTGGTGAAAAGTTAACCTCTTCTTTTGATTAATGATTGTCCCTCTCTTCACCACTGGAAGATAGGACATGGGAATATATAGTGCTGTAGTTTTTTTTTTTAATTTATTTTGAATCTTTTCATCTACAGAAATCCCCTACTCATTTAGGAAAGTCTTGTTGAGAGTCTAGAACTAGAAATGATCATAATCAGACTAATCCAAGAGACCTTGATACCTTGATTTCATTTTAATGTTTATTCTTCAAATAATCCCAGTACTTCACAAATACTTGAAAGGAAAAAAAAATAGACAAATAAGTATAGATAGTTATACAAGAAAGAGTGAAATGTTGCTCTCCATGTCAGAAGTCCCTCTCACTAAAGATCACTCCTATTGATATTTAGGAGGGATCTTTCCCGGGAACAAAACCTCATGCCTCCATGGCATGTGTTCACATGTGTACCCACACACGTAGACATTTCCCCAAGTCAGCTGCCGCTGAAGTTTGGATATCCTCCATCTGGAGTGCAGGAAAAGAGACTTTGAAGGCCCCTGTGCTGAGTGTGTCTCTTTGGTTGTGTTGTGAATTTTCCTAGAATTAAGTCACTAGAGTCTCAGTGTGCGATGCTGTCTTATGCACAGGTGAATTCTGTGAGTGGTTTCCCTCTACCTATCATTCCGTTTGTTTTCACAGTATGTAACTCCAGCCATGAGGAACAAAGCTGTTGCCTGCAGATAAAATACCACATAAACAAGTTGACAAGGGTAGAAAACATATGGCAAAGTTGGTGCATGCTGTTAAATGTAAATACCATTTGAAATCATCTTTTTAATTACTGCATACTTGGCTGTGATGATAGAAAATCAAAATATCCAGTTATTCCATTAAACAGCCAAAAAGAGAAAAGAAAGAAGAAGGGCAGCTGAATAAGTATATTTGTATATATGTGTGGGACGAGGAACCGAACTTTGATGATTTAGACAAACTCATGGCTGACTGAAATTTTCACCTTTTAGTCAATTATTTATAATAACACTAAGCATTCAAGATGAGTAGAAATTAAAAAAAAAACAGTAGCTCAATGTGTAACTTTCTTATTTTTATGAACCTCTATTTTGATCTTTCTTCAATGCTCATTTAACCCTTTACTTAAGTGTTTGTGAGATTTGGCCTTGTAGAAGATTGAGTTTTGGATGCTGAGGGTACAGCAGTGAAAAAATCAGACAAAGTTCTTGTCCTCTTCCACTAACAATTTAGTGACGATGTAGAGTCACTCGCTTAAAATATCTATCTTTAACGACTTCATTGGATGGCCTACACATCGGGAGCTTTATTTTCCTCAAACACTGGCATTTCACCCCTGACACTGATCATGGAAAGAGATAAATGTGCTGCCCTAGCCAACACCATGGTGATAAGTGAGCATCGGTCTCTGAGTGCACATCTAGCTCTAGAATCTTGTTGATACAAGTCGTGTTTGGCCAAGAATTCTTGCTGGTCTTCCCTCCTCTGCTCGCTCACCTGAGGATGAGTCTGAGCTGTACAGCTTTCAGCCTGGGAAGAAAATGCTAATCTCTCATTTTACAGCCTCTGAGCATGACTGTTTCTCTTGGGGTGGGAGTGCTTCCCCCATGTTTTATCTGAAAGAGGGGGAAGGATAAAAATACAATCACTCTTTGCTTTTATCATTTCCGTTCAAAGAACTCCATCTCAAATTTCTAGTCCTCTCTTAAGTAGCTTGGATGGAATGGTCGGGACTGGTTGTTTCGCTGTCACACAGACCTACAAGAATGTGTCTAGTGCCTTTCTTTAGGGTGTCTGGTTGCTCATCAAGTATCACCCTCATCCCTGTAAAAATTTCTAAACAACAGGAAACATCCCATTCTGTATCTTGTTACCTGAAGAACAAGATGAAGCACAATAGGGAAAAAGAAAGTCACTGTCTTTCCCAAGTAAAGAGGAAGGGGAAAATTTCCTTCTCCCTTCCTCCAGCACCTAGTGTCCTGCAAGGACCTGCCAGAGGCCAGATCCAGGCATTTGCCCCCTAATGGTGAAGCCTGAGGTGTGCAACTTAGAGATCAATGTCCTAAGCTTCCAAGAAATGACCCTATTTGGTTCAGAAGATAGTCTGACTCCTAGGTGAGAGAATGCCCACTCACAGCGTCACCAAGCATTAGGAAAATTATTTACTCCAGTGATCTTTGTAGGAAGATCTTTCAAACAGAAGACAACATGCTCTGGTGAACGGAAAGAGAACATACAGTAACCTCTCATAATCCCTCTGTGTTTGTAAGACCCTATGTGTTTCAGGTTTTAGCTGGCATTTATTTAATCCATGAGAAGCTGTTTTTAAAATGTAAAAATAGATTTCACCTTTTCACTCTAATAATGTGTTATTTATAAACATGATACATACTTAAATATCAGATGGATCTCTGTAGACTAAAGAGGAGTCTCCAATAACATTATGAAGCTAATAAGAAACAAAACAAATCAGAATTTTTACATTCTTAATGGGTTTATTGCTTTAGTATGACTCAATTCTTTTGGAGTAAAATATAGATTTAATTCCTTAAACATAACTCATGATTACAATTTTAGGATTTTATACTCATCAATGAAGCATCGTCTTGTATCCTAGTGCTTTTACATACCAAACAATATTGCTCACATCAAATAATATTTTTTATAACTTAGATGAGATTTGTTCTTTGGAGTGGTAAAAATACTTTATAAAACTTGATGATCTTCAGAAAAGCCAGGTACCCAGCCTTCTTCACTGCGAATTTTATGCACGATCATTTCTAAGTCATCCTAATCAGATTAAAATTGATTCCCATATTATTATTTAAATCATCAGAGGAATAGCTGTTGAGCTTGTCATCAATTCTCCATTCCAATTTAAAAATCCTCACAGGACATATGTCCAACCATTTTACCTTATACTTCTAGATCTTTTTATTTATTCTCCTACCTGGAAAGAACCTTTTTTCTTCTATGTATAGATGCCTTTACATAGACTTTCATTTCCTTTGTGTTTTGGACCTTCAACTCCAGTTTCTTTGGTCTTTATCAAAAGTGTATGTTAGGGGCACCTGGGTGGCTCAGTCGGTTAAGTGTCTGACTCTTGATTTTGTTTTGGGTCATGATATGTCAATTTGTGAGTTTGAGTCCCACCATGGTTCAGCACTGACAGTGCAGAGCCTGCTTGGGATTCTCTCCTCTCTTTGTGCCCTTCCCCCACTCTCTCTCTGTCTCTGTCTGTCTCTCTCTCTCTGAATAAATAAATAAACTTCATTTTTTTTAATTAAAAAAGTGTTTGTTAAAAATCAACCATGCAGCTCATTTAACTTAAATCGCACCCTCTCCCCCTTCTCACCTACAAAAAAAGGAAAACCAACTTTCATTGGAGATGCTTAGTTTGTATGTCAGTTAAATAGCCCAGTGTTTAAGAAACTACATTCTGAGTCTGGTTTTAGCTGCTGGAGATACAAGAGAGTAACACATAGTTCTTGTGTCATGAAATTCGTAGCAGTTAAGGAAAAAAAAAAAAAAGAAGAAGAAGAAAAAGTCGGGCATTTTGTTTCTTTAGGAGGTTAACTTCAGGGTCTAAAGTTGCATTTATCAACATTAATTATAGGTCTGTTTTTCAAATATGTCTCACCAGTGAATCTGTTTCTGGTTGTCTTTTTGCTGAATTAGTTGTAGAGCAAAGATGTGCTATAAAAGCAGTAATTGAGGGACAGTGAATCTTTATTTACTTTCTCATTTGTGTTATGTCATTGTGTGAACATGTACATTGACTTGAGTTTCTCCTGCTACTCTAATGGGTCTCACATGCTGAATAATCATCCTAGATATGAAATTCCATGGGTTTTCTTACTGATTGTCATTTTTTTCATTTAAATTAAAACCTGAAGATAGAATTTTTTTTCAAGTTTTGGGTGGTCATTAAGTCTTGTTTCTAGGGTTGTCTCTTAAAGGTAATTTATTGTAATGCTTATCAGATAAAGGGCCTGCACATATGTGGTTGAGCATATGAGAATTCTCTTTCAATAACAATTTTTCCCACTGAGCTATCATATTTTTTTAATGTTTTATTTATTTTTGACAAAGAGAGAGAGAGAGAGAGAGAACGAGCATGAGCAGGAGTGGAAAGAGGGAGACACAGAATCCAAAGCAGGCTCCAGGCTCTCAGTTGTTAGCACAGAGCCTGATGCGGGGCTCAAACTCACCAACTGTGAGATCATGATCTGAGCCAAAGTTGATTGCTTAACCAACTGAGCCATTCAGGCACCCCTGACCTATCATATTTTTTAAAATACTTTTGAACTTTGCTCCAGAGGATACTGTGTGTGTGTGTGTGTGTGTGTGTGTGTGTGTGTGTGTGCGCGCGCGCGCGCGCACGTGCGCACATGCATGCACCCTTGTTTTGTTTTTGTTTTTGTTTTTTTTTGGTTCAAGAACCTCAAACTATGGACCTTCTTCTCAGAAAAGCTGATATTTGAAACACACTTACTTTATGAGTTTGTGATCCCTATACACCAATAAACATTGCCCCATAATATCAGAGGGGTAAGAGAATAAGGGTAGTGAAACCATGAATGCATGAATTTGCAGGTGCTGGTTGACCCGCACAATTAAATAGCACTTTAGAAATTACAGGTCTGTTTCCAAGGGAACAGGCTTCCCAACACGTTTTTGTGAAGACACTGGGGGCAAGAGAAAATGGTCAGTTTGAGATGATCAGCCTAGATATGGCACTGGCCGGACAAACATAAGAGTGATGAATGATGTGTTTCTTTCTCAATAGCAGTGGGATGGATTTGTGAGGGCACCCAACTCTTTTGGCAGCAGAGAAAAATCTCTTTATTCTTCTCTCTTTCTTACTGTCCTCAGACGTTGGGTAGAATCCCAGGTCCTTATTAAAGGGGATAGAGACACCCTGAGCGGCCTTGACAAGGCAGAGCCAGAGCTGTCTGGTACTCCCCGAGAATTGGTCCCTGGGCCACTCAGGGGAGAGATAAAGCCCCAGGAGTGAGTTAAAGACAAGAATGAAAGGAAAAGGACACAGGGTAAAGACAAGAAATCTGGACTCTAGTTTCTGACCATCACTTGCCTACCATGGCACCCTGACCAATGTTAGCTGCCCTCAAATGGATGGCAGGGGCTGGCAGGGCTGGCTCTGGGCCCAGATGTAAGGAGTGAAACACAGGGCAGAGAAGTCCAGGATGCTCATACTGAATTATGACTTAGATTGGGCAGGGATCATGGACTCCATCTTGCTGAGTTTACTTCCTGGAGGTCACCCATCTTATTTGGATGATCCAGCTTTCTGGTCCTGAGGTAGCCAGAAGCTCACATGTGGAGACTTTGGTAGATGGGGTCAGGGAGCCAGACCTCTGGCCAGCCCACCAAGGATCTCTGGCATAGTCCAGTGCATTTATGGCCCCTTCTGGTCTCAATTTTTCCCATATGTGAATGTGGAGTCCCGGACTCCATTATTTCTATGAGTCTTTGTAGCATTAGCATTTTACATTTCTAGAAGTCCAAGACTCCCAGTGTCCGATCAATGCTTCTTGGCTGGCCAGAACTCACATTTAAGAATCTCTATTTGAACTTAAAAAAGAAAAAAACAAACAATGTAAAATTGACCATTTAACTATTTTTAAGTTTATAGTTAAGTGACATCATGTACATTCACATTATTGTCTTACCATCCGTCACCATCATGCAGCCACAGAATTAGTTTCACAAAACTGAGAGATTGTGCCTGGTAATAACTCCCCATGGCCCCTCCTCTAGTCCTTGGCCACCATTACCTACTTTCTATCTCTGTGAATTTAGCTACTCTAGATACCTCAGATAAGAGGGATTGTATAGCATTCATCCATTTATGACTGACCTATTTCACTTGGCATAATGTCCTTAAGCTTCATCCATGTCGCTGTGATTATCCATTCATTTGTTGATGGACACTTGGGTTGCTTCTACATTGGGCTGTTGTAAATAATGCTATGAGCGTGGGTATACAAATACCTTTTTGAGAACCTGCTTTCAGTTCATTTGACTATATACCCAGAAGCGAAATTGCTGGAACATATGGTAATTTTGGAGGAACCACCATATTGTTTTCCATAACTGCTTCACCATTTTACATTTCTCCTGACAGTGCACAAGTTCCATTGTCTCCACATCACACCGACATTTGTATTTTCTTTTTCTTTTCTCTTCTTTCTTTCTTCCTTTTTTTTTTTTTTTTTTTTTTTTTTTTTTGACAGTAGGCATCCTAATGAAAGTGAGATGGTATCTCATTAGGTTTTGATTTGCATCTATCTGGTGGTTGGTGAAATTGAACATTTATTCTTGCTTTTGGATCATTTATATATCTTTTTGGGTAACTCTCTCTTCAAGTCTTTTGCCCACTTTTTACACTAGATTGGGTGCTTTTAAACTAGCAGGGTGCTTGGGAGGCTCATTTGGTTAAGCCCTGGACTTTGGCTCAGGTCATAATCTCGGGGCTCACAGGTTAGGGACCCACATGGGGCTCTGTGCTGACAGCTCAGAGCCTGGACACTGCCTCAGATTCTGTGTCTCTGTCTCTCCTGCCCCTCCCCCAACTCGTGCTCTATCTCTATTTCAAAAATAAATAAACATTAAAAAAATTAAAAAAATTAAATTGGATTGTTTGCTTTTTTTGTGGTTGAGTTTCAGGTCTATTTACAGTTCACCCATGAACAGTGCAGGAGTTAGAGGCATTGGCAAACCCCCCTCCCATAGTTGAAGATATACTTGTAACTTTTTGCCCCCAAAGAGTTAACTGCTAATAGCCTACTGTTGAGTAGTTCTCAGTCAATAACATCTCTTTTGTCTGTTATATGTATTATATACTGTATTCTTACAACAAAGTAAGAAAAGAAAAGAAAAGGAAAGAAAAGGAAAGAAAAGAAAAGAAAGAAAAGAAAAGAAAAGAAAAGAAAAGAAAAGAAAAGAAAAGAAAAGAAAAGGAAAGAAAAGAAAATGTTGTTAAGAAAAACATGAGGGGCACCTGGGTGGCTCAGTTGGTTAAGCATGTGACTGTTGATTTTGGCTCACATACGATCTCACCACTTGTGGGTTCAAGCCCTGTGTCAGACTCTGTGTTGTCAGCATGGAGCCTGCTTGGGATTCTCTCTCTCTCTCTCTCTCTCTCTCTCTCTCTCTCTCTCTCTCCTTCTCCCTCTCTCCCTCTCTCCCTCTCTCCCTCTCTCTGCCCCTCCCCTGCTTGCATGCTCTGTTTCTCTTTCTCTCAAAAGAAATAAATAAATTTCAACAAATCATGAGGAGGAGGAAATACATTTATAGTCCTATACTGTATTTACTGGAATAAAAAGAAAGAAACACTGTGTCTCAGTGGACCCATGCAGTTCAAACCTATGTTGTTCGAGGGTCAACTGTAATTTCTTCCTTCTTTCAGACAAATTTGAGCACTATTTATAAACTGAATGTTATTTATATTGAGATATTTTAATTAGGAAATTTATTCCAGCCTGAGATATGGAAAGTTACTTTATTCTGACTGACTTCTTCTATAATGTTAGGATTAAAAATAGTAAAGGAATTGCTTTCATGAGACAAGAGAGGAACTTAGAATTTTCCTTGTAATTGATTAAGGTACCACCTGGAAACCTTATGGTGCTCTAGTGTTTTAAGTTCACTGTTTAATTGTGGTGCATGGATGACAGTTAAGTATAAATAACTTTCTTACGTTGAGTGATTTTCAAGCAATGTTCCCTCAAGCTCGTAATAGCAGAATTTAGTATTTATGTGGGATTGTAACTTTCTGGGTATCTACTGATGATCACTTTTGGAGTCTTTTGCATGTTGGGAGAAATGGAATGATTATGAAAAACCGTCTTTCAAAGGTGGTATTTCAAACCTGATGTAACTAGTCTTAGAGGGCAAAGGTTGGGGTGCCTGGGTGGCTCCCTTGGTTAAGCATCTGGCTTTGGCCGAGGTCATGATCTCACAGTTTGTGAGTTTGAGCCCCACATGGGGCTCGCTGCTAACAGCACAGAGTTTGCTTTGGATCCTCTGTCACTCCCTCTCTCTGTCCCTCCCCTGCTTGCACTCTCTCTTTCTCAAAAATAAACATTAAAAAAATATAAAGTAATCATTTGCTTTATATAAAAAAGAAGATCAGAAGTCACATAACTTTGCAAATTCCTTTCTTGTTTTATGATTTACAATCAGATATAGTGTCTTTATTAATCATTCATTAATCAGTTATATTTTTGATATGATTATTAGCTCTTTGCTCTTTCTTTTAAAATGAGGAAGAAGCTATAATTTATCTTGGACACAATTGGGAGATTATGTCTTGGAAATTTTTAAGTTATCTAGTCCACTAGTTTCTAAACCTCAATGCTCACACATTCATTAGGGGAGCTTGCTTAAAAAGCTGAGCCCCACCAACAGAGATTTCTGATTTAACATATAGGCTAAGTCCTAAAAATCTGTAGTTTTAGCCAGCACCTCCAAAGGATTGTGATAAAGCTGCTCACGAACAGAATTTAGAGTAATAGATAGTCCATCTCCTTAATTTATAGGATTAGGGTAGTGATGCTTAGGATAAAAAGTTACCTGGCTAAGAGCACATGGGTAGTAAGTGACCGAGCTTGGATTTGAAATGAGTCTCCTAATTCCAAAACCATATATAGATGGTCGATTTTCCAAGAATTAAATAAAATATGTAACAGCTAGTTAAATATTGTTTATACTGATGCCAAATCTCTTCTTCTTTGCGTGTTTGAAGTAAACTTGATAATCTGTCAGAGGTTCAGCTCCATCAGTATGCACCTTGATTTCCATTGTAGACGTAGATATTAACCGTGGAGCCACATAGAATCAAGATGGAATCTTTACTTTGGAAGTTCCTTATTGAAATCATCTGCTATACCCATTTTTATAAAACTTGGCATGTATTCTCTTAAAATAATGAAATGCCCCCATTGGAGACATTTGTGTTGATTTGGATACCAGATATATTCCCATTTCTGCTTGTTATTGCTGTTAATCTAGTATCGTGGTTAATTATTTCCCAGGATCAAATCCTAACCTGCCGTTTACTCTCTCTATGACTTGGGTAACTTTCCTATCCTCTCTGGGCCCTGGTTTTCTTATTGGCAAGATACTCATAAGACTGACATCTCACAGAATTGTTCTAAGAATTAAATTAGATGAATCATGTAAATAATTTGACCAGTGCTAGGAGCATATACAAAACAGAAAATGTAACTGGGTTTACCTGGATAACTATATAACTTATCCATGCACTTGTGGGTCAAAAATCTCTTTACACTTGAATATTATGCCTGGAATATGTGAGTATATATTCTAGGTGACCAGGTCAGGAAGTTATTGAAGGCATTACTGGCATTTGAAATGCAAACAACACACAAAAAATAAATCCATATTTCTGAAAGATGTGGGATTAAAGAAAAGGAAATTTCTTTCTTAATAACATTTCTGCTTGACCTTAGTAGGATTCATACAAGGTGCTAAAACTGGTCTCAGAAGAACCTCTTTCCCCCCAGAAAAATTTTATATAAAATTTCCAGTTGAGTCTCCTGTATTTTTGGTCCTTGGCATCCGTCCTTGGCCTTCATAAATCATGTCTCCCAGGTTCAAGCAGAGAAATTAATTGGTAATTAATTTGAAGGTAGAACTTGGTTATCTGAGCCCTTATTCTAATGTGTCTGAAACACTAGCTGAAGACCTGCTTTATATAACAGTCTTTCTCCTACTTCGGTCCTGCCTCAAAGGTCTGAAAACTCGTGTAATTTCAAGATTGAGTAGTTTGTCATTTTGATCCTCTCAATCTGCTTTAACCTAACAGGTATTTCTGTTGTTAGTGTTTAGTATCTCTGTTGTTCGTGATTTTGACAATTCCTGAAATAGATTTTCAGTATGTTTTGGGTTTTTTCCTGCTGTTATTACCTAATTCACCAGTTATGGATGGTTCCATTCTGTTCTTTCCCTTTCATTGTCATTTTCAGTTATTTTCAGAACCTAGAAAACTGGTTGGCTTCCCTCCAAGTGTTACGTAACAGGTTTGTGTGCATATGCTAGGTGTCAAGGTTTATATACAATTACCAATAACTGTGAGTCTTTAAATCAGTGCTCTTAAAGCTTCGCTGTATTTAAAAGCCACATGGGATGTTGGTTAAAACTCTGTTTTGTAGGTTCCTAATCCCACAAGATTCTGATTTAATAGCTAGGGGTTGGTCCTAGGAACCCAAATTTTTAATAAAATACAATTTTTATGGATGTGGATCAGGAATGGTGGTTAAAGAAACTTCAAGACTAAGCTTAATGTCATATTAGGAAACCAGTTACTAATGTCTTCCCTCATAGGGAGAGTTTCAGAAGCTTACTTTGGAGACAGTTTCTATTAGAAGATATATTGGTCTGACTTGGGTCTTTACACTTGGATCTTTAGCATGGGGTAGTTCAAAGAACATCCTCTGTTGCCTTAACCTTGACTTTTATCAGCTGAGTAACCCTTGGGAAAGCCACTTAGGTTCTCTGAGCCTCAATTCCTTTTCTATAAATAACAGTATAAGTGACTGTCAGAGGCAGCTGGGAGGATTAAGAAAAATAAAAGCTGTCTGAAGACGATGTTGCCATAGTGCCTGGTGTATCTTGAGAAATCGATACATGTTACTTCTTTTCCCATATATCTGCCTCATTTCTGCTACTTACCTGCCTCGACTCTCAGAGTCTTCATGACCTCTGCCTCTGGAATAGTTACTTGCATTTAAGCTACTTCTTTGCCTTGATCTCCCACTTCATAGTGACCTTGGCTGTTAGGTTCAGAAACTTTCTTCTTTTTGCCCCAGTAGCCCAAATGAACTCGCTGGTTTGACATCTCAGTGCTTTCCTGGAATGCTGATCTCAAGTTCTGAAATTAACTAGTGGACAATATACCTCTGTGCCAATTATGAATTTTTAAAGTGGAATTATCAAAAATTTCAGAGTAATAAAACTATTATTTACTAAGACTCCCTTATTTATTCTGTAAACCATTCCTACATTATCTTCAGTAGGTTTCTTATCTTGTGTACCCTGACTCTTCTGGGGAATTCAAAGATAATCAGACGCATACCTTTGTTTTTTCTTGGTGACTGTTTAACACAGTCATCTTTTGGGGGCACCTGGGTGGCTCAGTTGGTTAAGCATCTGACTCTTGGTTTTGGCTCAGGTTATGATCTCATGGTTTGTGAGTTCAAGCCCCAGGTCTGGCTCTGTGCTGATAGTGCAGAGCCTGCTTGGGTTTCTCTCTCTGCCTCTCTCTCTCTTCCCCTTCCCCTCTGACTCCCTCTCCCAAAAATAAACATTAAAGGAAATAATCTTTTGCATAAAGGAAGGGGCACTTATCTTGGGCACAACATCAAGTAAGTCTAGTTTTCCCAAAGCCCAGGTCATACAATCCCAAAATAATGACTTTGACATTTATGATCCCTTTAATCTCTGAGAATCAAGTGGCTTCTCCATAGAACTTGCTTTCAGTGAAAACTTTGCATTCAGAGAAACTAGTTCTTTAGTTTGAAAAGAAAGCTTACATTTCAAAGCATAGGGACATAATAAATCTATTTTTGGTGTAGTTGAGTGCACCTAACAAAAGTTATTATAGAGATGCTACATTGATCTCAAGATTTAAAATACAAGTATATATTCTGGAAAATGCCAAAAAGCATTGTATGACTCAGTCTCCTCTGCTCAGAAGCCAGAAATTATATTTAACTAAACAATCACAATTTATTGAAGCATGGAGAATTCCATATCTCAAATCCTCTAAGTACATCTATTTGGAATGCTTATTGAATCTGAGGTATATAATATGACATTTATAAAGATACATGTGCGTATCCATGTACCTATATACATTGATAACTGTGTAAATAAACTATTTGATCATTTAACTTTAGTGTTTTTATCCGCTCACTGAGCAAATATCACATGCTGATTATGTACCAAGAACTATAATAGGTTCTTCAGGGACGACAAGGGAAAAAGGAAATTTCAAGACATGAACACTGTCAAACACTATTCGTAAGAGTGGAAATTGGTACATGTATGCAGGGAAATTGGAGAGAATCTCTTAAAATCTGAAAATCTTTAAGTAAAGATTATTTTTTATTATTTAAAAAATGTTTTATTTATTTATTTTGAGAGAGAGAGAGAAAGAGAGAGAGAGAATGTCTATCAGTTCGAGAGAAGCAGAGAAACAGGAAGAAAGAAAATCCCAAGCAGGCTCTGTGCTGTCAGCAGAGAGCCCAACGCAGGGCTTGATCTTATGAATGTTGAGAACATGACCTGAGCCGAAACCAAGAGTTGGACGTTAACCAACGAGGTCATTCAGGTGCCCCCAAATCTGAAAATGTTTACCTTTGATCCTACGTTGTCCTTGCCACTTCCGGAAATTTCTCCTGAAGGAAAATGTGTGTGTGTGTGTGTGTGTGTGTGTGTGTGTGTGTGTGTGTAAGAAGTGTGTAAATGAGTTTTAATTGCGTTATCACTTATAAAGAGAAATGAAAATCAAACCAAATACCCCTCAGGAGAGGAGTGGTTAAATGTACAGGACACGAGAGAATTGTGGGATAGTATCCATAATTAAGAGATCCCATTATGGATGTAGTCTTACAAAGTAAAACCAGAGTTAAAAAACAAACAAACAACAACAGCAAAAAACAAGAGTTGATGTGTATCATGAGTGTACTTCGTGAATAAAAAGTAAAACACAGAATAAAAATGATAGCAATATATTAAAATAGAGAAATATTAAAACATAGGAGAAATCTTTGACCCATTGAAGGCGTTTATCTCAAGTGGGTGAGATATGGGGGGTTTTCACTCTCCGTATTATGTTTTTCTGTAAGATTTAATTTTGTAAAAAATTATCCAGAAAAAATAACAAAGTTGGCATATTTTTGTTTTATTATTTTCACAACATCTCCTGTTCCTCAGTCTAACAGGGGAAGAAGTGTGTATTAGGTTTCATGAAACAAAGTCACTTGTTCAAAGTTAGATGCCCATCAGAGCTGGTGGGTCCAGAAACCAGTTGTCTGTAGGCAACTGCATTAGATCTTGTCAAAGTTTGTGTGTCCTTCCTGGCTCTTTAGGCCACTATGAGCTTTTTTTATTTTTATTTTTTTAAATATTTATTTATGTTTTGAAAGAGCGCAAGCAGGGGAGGGCAGAGAGAGGGGGGCAGAGGATATGAAGCGGATTTTGCGCTGACAGGCTGACAGCAGTGAGCCAGATGTGGGGTTCGAACTCACCAACCATGAGATCATGACACGAGCTGAAGTCGGACATTCAACCCACTGAGCCACCCAGGTGCCCCAGCCACCAAGAGCTTTTGAGTATTGAATTGGCATTCTAGAAGTATCAAAGTACAGCCTTTAAAGAGAAGCGAGACTAGAAAAGACAAAGTTGACAGATACTTAAATTCTTTCAAAATTATTTGGTCATTTCTATAAAAGTTATTTTTCCATTATTCACGGGGCAGAATTATCAACTTAGAAACGAAGGAAATGCCATTACACTTCACACACACGCACACAAAAAAACGCTCAAAATATTTGTGTGATTTTTTTTTCAAAAGCACCTATTTTATTTTTAACTTAACATAATGGGTTGGAACAATTAAGCTTTCAGAAAAAGAAAATTATAGATATAAACTTTCAAAAATGGAACCGGATATAGGTCTCTCTTGCTTTACTACATTAAAACATGTAATTTTTTTCTTTATCAACAGTGTTACACATGTATCTGCCAAGGAACTTAAATGTATCCAAGCATTGTGTTTCATTTGGAGCTTGATTGAATGAGAACAAAAAAACACAACGCGTTTATTTGAAAAGACTGCATTTACTCTTGTTTTTTAACAGATTTTTTAACCTGACAGTGGATCGTGGTCAAATCCTTGCCTGTTTGGGGGGTTAAGTTTCTTTGTGGTTTTAGCTGGAAGTCTACACTTCCATGATCTCATATTTCCTGAGTTCGAGCCCCACGTTGGGCTCTCTGCTGTGGGGCAGAGCCTGTCTGCTGTTGTGGCTCACACGACTATCTCTAAAAGTTTCTGTGACTTTCAGAGTAAACACTAGAAGGTCAGAAGCTGTCATTCCTTGCTCTATCGCCTATATCGCTTTCTGTCTCCATCATCTTGAATCTTTTTATCTGCTGCTTGGGGTTCACTGCCAGCAAGGAGACTTATGTTTCTGTGACCATAAGTGATGACCCAGTAATTTGCCCATTTTCCTAAGCAGGCGGGTGGAAACGATTTCTGTTGTAAATGGTGGCTGTAATAAATAATAGGATTTATTCAACTAAATCCTCTTTATATCCTGCAGAGTAAAGCAGAACTATCTTAATGGCAGGGAATAAGGGGGTAATTTTGTTGGCAGAGTCTTGATTTTATTACCTTGCACTCTCCTTAGATTCCCTGAGCCTCAGCCAGCTGAAAAATAACCTTTTTGGTTCAGAGCTTACAAAATCTCAGCATGCCTTCTTGGCAAGGCAGCTCTAAGGTGCAGGATGGGGATGCCCTCTGCTTAGAGACTGTATGGGGGCCAAAGGCACAGCAGACATTAACACAGAAAGTGGCCCCTTTTGTTTGCTGATAGAGATACCTAGTGGGACTATTGAGTGAGCAGATGCCTGACTCAGCTTTTCCTCAGGGGTCCTTCAGAACCCACCCATCTCCCAAGACAACTTCTCTTTCCCTGTCCCTGAAAGGGCTTCTACTCTGGCAGGACCTAAAGGAAATGCACATGAAGGCACACACGTGCACATGCACACATACACGTTAGTGCATGCCCACATGGACACAGCATACACACATGTGCAAAACATACACATCTTCCTGTCACCTTTCTTTCTTTTTTTTTTTTTTTTAAAGGAGCTGGTTATTTATTTGAGAGAGAGAGAGAGAGTGCAAACCAGGCAGGAGCAGAGAGGGAGAAAGAGAGACAGAGGATCCAAAGCAGGCTCTGAGCTGACAGCAGAGAGCCCAACGTGGAGCTCGAACTCAGAAACTATGAGATCATGACCTGAGCCGAAGTCGGCACTCAACTTACTGAGCCACCCAGGTGCCCCTTTTCTGTCACCTTTTAAAACACTTAAGTCTTGGGGCGCCTGGGTGGCGCAGTCGGTTAAGCGTCCGACTTCAGCCAGGTCACGATCTCGCGGTCCGTGAGTTCGAGCCCCGCGTCGGGCTCTGGGCTGATGGCTCAGAGCCTGGAGCCTGTTTCTGATTCTGTGTCTCCCTCTCTCTCTGCCCCTCCCCCGTTCATGCTCTGTCTCTCTCTGTCCCAAAAATAAATAAACGTTGAAAAAAAAAAAAACAACACTTAAGTCTTGAGCCTGGTCCCTAGTCAATAGATGCATGGTTTCACTTGATATATCCCTTGTCTTGACTTCACCAGCTTTTAGGGTAAAATGGGAATGAACTAATATTTATTGATGAATTATACACCAAATACAGATTATATTCCTCATCTCTTTAAATGAGGCAATAGAGTAGCTAATATTATCGCCATTATCTAAGTAAAGACATTGAGAGTCATGGAGTGGAAGAATCCTGTTTGATTCCATAGAACTGGAATTCAGACTTCTGGACTTTCCCATTCCAAAATATATGCACTTTCTAGTCCCCAGTGCTGACTCTCATGATTTAATGTGGAATGAATCAAACAGGATGTAGAATTATCCTACAGTGATAAAAATATTAAGGGTAAAAGACTGATGTGTTTTCAAGGAGTGGTAGGCTTTTCTTTGTTACGCTGCATTATATTTTCTGAAATGAGCACGTACATTTTACATTCAGGGAAATCACATCAGGCAAACGGTTTTGTTTACATTGAACGAGCCAATAATTTTCACAGTAAATTGACCACGTAGATTTTGCAGTCTCCTTCTTTCCGAGGGGGCCGGGCTTCAGGACAGATACTTGGTTGGCCTAGTGAAATAGATCTTACTGATAACAGCATCAGGAGCAAGCCGAAATCTGCAGGAACAAAGTCATTACCTTGCTATGTTAACTGGGTGAGAGTTTTTCTTACAGGGCTCACCTAGATTAGTGCTCTGATGCTTAGGGGGATAAACTCCGACCTACCTATTATTTGTATAGTGAGCTTTATTTTTGTTCTACTTAGTTGAAGTTTTAAAGTTACCTATTTATATTTTTGTTGTTCAAAAATTTTGATACATAGTGGGTCTTCTGGACTTTGGGTAGTATTCCTGATCCCCCAAATCCCATTCGAGAATTTTTTGTTTAACTTTTTGTTGTTGTTGTTCTTGTTGTTACTTTGCAATTTAGTTTTGAGGTACATATTTAACTACTAGGTAAAATATTTTATTATATGCATTATCTTGATGATGACACTCTCAGGACAATGAGAAATGAGGTGTATCCCACTTCGTGAAATAGAGAATTATGCAAATTCTTTCTCTGATTGTAGACTTCTTCCTAAGTGTCTGGTAAGTATAATACAGAGCTCTGCTCTGCCCAGGAAGGTTTATTGGTTTCTTGTAGCTTCCCTGAAGCCTGGTCATGTGTCTATGTAAGCTGCCCTGTGTCTCCAGCATCAGTAGACATTTGTTTTCCTAGAACAGAGAGATTTTCTAGTTTGTGTTTACTTTCTATTACTTGATATAGCAATTGGATTTGGAAGTCACTTTTGGGGAGCCCATTGAGAATGATTATGAGAAACCATTGCTGAAGTGTCAACCTTATATCCTAAGCCTGTTTGATTGTTAAGACTATTCCCCCTCTTTTGCGGCACTTGGGTGGCTCAGCCAGTTAAGTGTCTGACTCTTGATTTTGGCTCAGGGCATATTTTTTCCATATAAATTAATAATAATTTCTTCCTCACTATATGCAGTTTCAGCCTACATAAGTTTTTATAGGAACACCCCGCTTTTGGATGGTGGGGGAAACCTGTAATCAGGAGAGGGCAAACGTAAATTTGATGTGGTGCGATACACTTCAGCAGGTCCAAAAAATTTAAACTATGCATTTTGATAGCTCTTTACATTTTTAAATATTATCCTTTCTTCTGAAAGAACTACTTATTCCATAACTGGTCATGACTTCTCAATTACAGGGAAGCTCTGGAGTTAGAGAAATTCCTGTTGAGGCTCTATATCCCCTGGTAAGCATGGAGAGACCATCTTGAATCATTCAAAACAGATTTTTTTTTTCTTTTAAATTCAGGTGACATAATTGCTAGTCTTATGATACAGGCTCAGCAAGCATGTTTTAACACATTAAATGAATATATAATTAGGTGGCATTGGGCATCCACAAGAAAAAAAGAAAACACTATTTCCTCATTCAGGAAAATGCTTTCATTTCCTGAATCATGCCTCATTCAGGGCCAGATGCTTTATGGGGAATTCATTTCATGATTATATTCAACCTTTGTCCATGACTTTATTTTTGTCCTTGTCACCTTTAGTGCTTTACTATTTGGAGGTAGCAACGTAGGGTTCTGGTCAATAATGAAAATGGAATTTTGATTTAGAGTGGTTTTAGTTCATTAGCATGCTTTTTTTTTCCCCCTAGAAATCTGTGCCATCTATGATTTAGTCATATTAGAGAATGGTTGTGTAACCCCACCTATATATGTATATTCCATGTCTTCAGATGATGGTGATTTATTTCCAGTCTGTGCCTTTTTTTTCTTTTTTTTTTTTTTCCCTTTTGGATGAATTACAGCCCTTAAGCAGGACGTACACTCAGGAAAGAAACAGAATGCCATTTGAAACTATCAGTTTGGATTCCTTAGGGAGAGTTCAACTTTAAAAATAAATAGCTAAAGCACTTCACTAAATAAAGATCATGAAAGTTTTGTGTGTATCAGCTCATATGATATTTAGTTTCCATGACCAAATATTTGGAAATCCAATTAGATGCAAGAGGTATATTGAATTTGTGAACGGAGCAACAAGTTATCTTTATTAAGTGTGTCCTTTTGGGGAGAGATGATTCCAAAGACTGTTTTCTAGACAAAAGGACTTATTATGAAGTTTTTGTCTGTGACCTTCTGCACTGCTCACTGTTTGCAATCCCACTGAGATCCTGCATTAGAAGAGACCTTTAAATGTTTCTTACTCAGCTCTGAGGACTTCTGTTTCATTGCCTTCTCAGACCTAGAGTCATTAACCACAGAGAGGCAACAGACTTGTAGCTTTTGAATAGCTATGGTTTCTTGACAGAATAAAGAGCTGCAGACTTTCTCTGTATGCCAAAAATAAATCATCCATCACATTTAAAATATGTCTAATGGTTTACATTCCCTGAAAGCAATCTCTCTGGTTTGTGAAATGCACGATAAGGCCATTATACATATAATACTGGTATTTATAATAAGTAGTTTATAAGAACATGACATATAAGAGCCACATCCACAGAAGGATCCAAAATTAGGTTTATCAGTTAGTTATGTGTGAGATACGGGGCTTATTTATTATCATTAATCTCTTGCATGCAAGAATTAAACCAAACAGTGATATTTACATATAAGGATAATGAAGATTTATTGCAAAATATTAATACCTCTTTTCTGAGGGCTGCAAATAGTTTCTCAAGGATAAATTAAATTTTGGGAAGATTTTCATTTGATTTCCTGCATGATTTTAAAGTAAAATTATAATAATGAATATACTGATAAACACTATACCCCAACATGGAGCATTATATTGGAAAATTGTTTTTTAAAAAACTAATTTGTGTTTGATCCTCTTATAAATATGAACCAATAATTTTTCTTCTTAGAATATTGGAATTAATGTAAATTTCAACTGAATCTTAAATAGCAGATTAAATACCTTGCAAAATGTTGCAATATATCAAATCATGTAAGTTTTATGTATTACAAAACTAAAATGAGCAAGTGAAAATTTATTGAATAAACTATAATTTGTCAATTCCAAAAATATTTTAAGTTTTAAGTGCATGTCATATAATGGATCATTTTTAGTATCTTGTTTTGTATCTTTAGGTAATAGATGATATGAAAAGCTAGATTTCAGACAGTTTGGAAAACATGGAGGTATGTTCTCCATACTATGAGATCCTGGAAAAAAAAATTATCTACCCTTAGAAGGCCTTCAGAATTTTGGTATTGATTACAGAAAATATATTCCTGAAGAAGAGAATATGAGTGTAGTGAAAGAATGCAGCATGGGTCCATGAACCTTGAATTTGAGCTTTAGACAGTGAGATAAAAATGATACAGATAAAAGATAAACATAAAAGAATGGTTCAAAGCTTGGTAGACTCCTGAAAGCCAGAGGATAAAGTTAAACAAGTTTTACAAAAACCTAAAGGTAATGAAAATAATTTTTCATTTCAGATTTAATGTGGAAATGTGACTCATGACCAGTTATGCAATATTGAGGTTAACTCTGTGAAAGCAGAATTCTTCACTTGGATGTTTGTGTTTAATATATTTACGGGAGGATATTTAGGGGAAGATAGGGGAACATTCATTCTGATTTTTATTTTAAGACAGACACATAATCTTTCTGAATGATATAAAAGCAAGCATTTAATTAATATTTTTTTTCCAGTTTTATTGAGGTACAATTGGCAAATAAAATGATAGGATATTTAAACATGGTGATGATTTGATGTACATATACTTTTTCAAAATATCCCTTACCATTTAGTTAATGAATACATCTTTGACATATATTCTAAATGAAATACAATGTAATGTTTTCAAAGGACTCAACTGGTCTCAGTTTCGATTGGAGATGAAGGAAAAGATACTCCAGTTCACTTAATTGGAAAATAGATCACATGTTTGAGAGTGGGTAGACTCTAAAACCAACTTCAGGGATTTAAAAGTCTCAAGATTCAGAAGAAGGAAAGAATTTTCAGAAGAAGGGAAGGATTCAGAAGAAGGAAGGACTTTTGGAAAGGGCTAGTGGGCACTTCAAGAGGACACTTTGAGGGAGGAGAGGATCTGGCCCTCACCTCCAGAATAGAAGAAGGGTCCATTGAAAAACCACTCAAGGTCTTCTGTTTAGTAGAGAGGCACATTGTACTGCCATCAGACTTATGTTTGAGAAATTAAGACAATAAAATGTCTAAAATTGAACTTCATCTTCAGGCTAATATGGAGTATCTTATATCTGACTAACATGTACACTGAAAACAGCTGAAGAAAAACACAAAACAAAACAAAAATGAGCAAACCCTTATTTAAAACGTGTGTGTGTATGTATACATATCTATATATATATAGATATAGATATACATAGATATCTATATCTATATATCTATATATCTCTATTTCTGTCTATATATCTCTATCTCTATCTCTATCTCTATCTCTATCTCTATCTCTATCTCTATCTATCTGTATCTCAGAAAGGCCCAGATTCTGTGGAGAAAGAAAGTGCACTGAGGTACAGTCTCAGCACAATTTTTCATCTCAGGGCATTTGCCATTTACTGGCATTAGGAAGAAATGCCAAAGAAAAAGTAGCAGCTCAGAGCCTATGCCATAACATTGGGCTAGAGGGAAAAGAAATGAAACACTCTTCAAGCCACCAAGAGAGACACCAGTTGATGGGGCAAGATCCTGGAGAAAAGGGTGGTGTATCCATGCAGTGAGACACAACTGAATGAAAGAAAACCAGCTACTAAAAAAGTGAAATTGGCAACCAAAGATTTATGAAATATCACAGTGCCATGGAAACAAAATAATGTAATTTTAGGCTCCCTTAAGGAAGAAGGGCTATGTTGAACATCAGGCTTTCAGTTGAAATCTCTGATGGCGTATCACAAATGAAGTAAAGGCACATCAGAAATAGATGAGCCCTTAGCATGTCTGAAACACTGCCTCAACTAGGTCTAAGAAATCTGCCTGTATCCTCTCTGCCAACTAGAAGCTCTACACTTCCTCTTGAGGGGTCTGTAACAACATCTAGAGCCTCAGTACATGTTGATAATAAATGGACAACATTCAAAAGAAAAGATTGCCAGCAATTCCAAGACTCAAGATCAAATAACCAAAACTAAGAAAGAAAACTAACAGTAGATGCAGTCTGACAATGAATCCAGATACTGTACTTATAAGGTAGACTCTTCCATAGATTAAAAATGAAGAAACAAAACTGTGCTTGAGTCTATAAAAATTATTAATCAAAACAACAAAAAAAATAATGCCTGGTACAGTAACTCATTAGGTTTAGCTGAAGAGAGGGTTAAAAACCTGGAGTCTAAACCTATAGAAAATAGATTGACACAGGAGAGAAAAAATATTATTGAAAATACAGAAAAGAGCACAGGACATGTGTGCAAAATTGTACGTAAGTCTCTCTGGATTCTTGGAGAATGGAGAGCAAAGGCAATATCAGGGAGAATTCATGGCATCTGTCTCTTCAAATTGATGAAATAGATCAAGCTGCCAGATAGAACTGTAATGATATCATAATTATTGATGCAATTAAAGATAAATCTTTGCTTGTATAACCTCATTTTAATCATGAGAAAACATCAGATTGAAGAATATTCCACAAAATAATTTTTGAGTACTTTTCAAAAGTGTCATGAAAGACAAGAGAAAGACTGAGAAAGTGACACTCTTGGATGAGTAACAACTAAATGCAGTTTAGGATCTTGGATTGTATCCTATGAATGGAAAAGAGACATAAGTGAAAAAAAGAAACTGTTGGAAGTTGAATAAGATTTATAGTTTAGTTTACAGTCTTGCACCAATGTTAATTTCCTGTTTTTGATGTCTTTCTATGGTTTTAAAATATGTTAACATTAGGATAGCTGGGCAAAAGTTATATGGGAAATCTGCACTATTTTTGCAACTTTTCTATAAGTCTAAAATAATTTCAAACTAGGAAGTTTTAAAGTAAAATTTATTTTAAATTAAAATAAATATATATGATTGAATGTGTTACACTGTATTTTTCACATGTTGAGAACCCAAAGTTTATAATACAGTCTACAAGATTTATTCATTTTGTGTCTTCCTTCCTTCCTTCCTTCCTTCCTTCCTTCCTTCCTTCCTTCCTCTCTCTTTTTCTTTCTTTCTTTCTTTCTTTCTTTCTTTCTTTCTTTCTTTCTTTCTTTATTTCTTTCAGGAGAGAGAGAGAGAGAAAGACCACATGTGACTGAGGGAAGGGCAAAGAGAGGCAGAGAGGGAGAGAGAGAGAATTCCAAGTAGGGATTGGTCAGCATGGAGCCTGATGTAGGGCTCTAACTCACAAATTATGAGATCGTGACCTGAGCTGAAACGAAGAGTTAGATATTTAACTGACAGAGCCACCCAGGTGCCCCATTTCGTGCATATCTTTAAATAAAGCTTCCCTTTTTATCTCTGTTTAGATGAAGAGTATCTCAAATTGTCATGATGAGTAGTCAAGTAACTTCTACCCTTTGCACATACTTCTTGAATAAAGAGGTTTTTTTTTTTTAATATGGTACAACTAAAGTATATGATAGAAATAAATACTGCAGAGACTGAGCTGAGATTAAAACCGTAATACAAAATTGTAAAAATAATAACAGCATCATTATTGTTATTAGCTCTAGCGATAACATTTGATAAGTTTATATCTATAAAATAAATTTATACTAATAAAGTGCCAGTTATATTAATTTTATATTTACCAGGATTTCATGTATGATTTCATTAGCATAAAGTAAGTTGCTTCTATAAAAATTGGTAAAGTACTGCACAAAACTAGGAGCACATTTATGACGGGGATTATATCCACAGTGTCTGAAAGAGTGTTTGATAATGTTTATTTGATCTGAGAGCGGATGGACTAATCGTGTAGTTAACAGTCATAGATAAGCCTGGCCTATATTTGGTTCCATTAAATTTCTTGAAGAATATCACTCTTCCTACTTATATAGTAACAAGATATATAAGCAATTTTGTAACATGCTACATAACTTCTTAGTTATAAAATCAAATGATGAAATGGCTCCCATAAACATGTATAAAATCACCTCAATTTCAGCTACCATTTTGGCACAGAAGTGAGACTAATAACCACTTCAAATTAGGATGATCTTATTAAGAGCTAAATCGGAATGCTACCGACCTCTATTACAGACCACTTCAAAATATGGAGAAGGGTAGTCAGAATTACTGCCACTCTTGAATCAGCATAATCCTCAAAAGCTGGCGATGCTGTCTCCGGGCATGAAAAAAATTCAAGACTTTGGAGTGTTACTGGAGGAAGATACCTTAGTATTGAAGGTGCATTTGGTAGATGGAGTGCTTATAGCAAGGATGGGAGAAGTAAAAGGCAGCTACATAAAACCAAAACTGTGTTCTAGAAACTGAGTCAGACAGTAATATGCTTGTCTGACATGGGATATGCCTTAGGCACACCAAAAGACACAAAGGTCACTTTCCTCAGCATGTCTATGAGACAATCCACAAATGCCCTGAGGTCTGCTAGCAACAAGAAAGAAGAAAGAAAAGTTTTCAGGGTTCAGTCTCCTAGCAAAAGCCTTGCAGTGACTTGAATTGTGGGTCCTCTCATAAACATGGCTGCATTATGCCAGTAGTGAACTTGGGCAAACCCAGAGTTTGGATGTGGATTTTTCTTATTGATGAGGACTTTTTGGGTCCCCAGGAAAGAAATGGTATATAATTTAATACCTAACTAATTATTGTACTACTGCTTTTTAAGAAATTTTTAGGTAAAACTTCGAGTAACTTTTCAGGATATAAAGCTAAAAGGGCATCTTTGCCAGTATTATTGTGTTCATATGTGGAATGCAATTTCTCTTTGCTGTGAAGTTTCACAAAAAATGTCTCTCTTAAAAATCTTCCCTCTTCACCTACAACCATAGGTATTTTTGTTTTTCTTGGAGAAACACACGGATGAATGCGAAAGACAATCTGTCCAAGAATCACAGTGTCGGTGTTTCCTTCTTATAGTTCATTCATGGAGAGATGATTAATCACTCATAATCAAAAATACTCCCTGTGGTGGACCCGAGTGGCTCAGTTGGTCAAGAGCCTGACTCTTGAATTTGACTCAGGTCATGATCTCAGTCATGAATTTGAGCCCCGTATCGGGCTCTGTGCTGACAGTGCAGAGCCTGCTTGGGACTCTCTGTGTCTCTCTCTCTCTCTCTCTCTCTCTCTGCCCCTTACCTGCTCACTCACTCGCTCACTTGCTTATTCTCTCTCTCTCCCCCTCTCTCTCAAAATAAATAAACTTTAAAAAAATATATTAAAAAATGCTCCCTATTGGGGTGCTTGGGTGGCTCAGTTGGTTAAGCATCCCCCTCTTGATTTGGGCTCAGGTCATGATCTCACGGTTTCGTGAGTTCAGGCCCTGCATCTGGCTGTGCGCTGACAGCATGGAGCCTCCTTGGGATTCTCTGTGTTTCACTCTTTCTTTGCCCCTCCCCCACTTGCTTGTCTCTGTCTCTCTCAAAATAAATAAACTTAAAATTTTTTTAAAAATACTCCCTATGAAAAATTCTTTTTCTTTTCCTTTTCTTTTCTTTTCTTTTTCTTTTCCTTTCCTTTTTCCCTCCTTCTTTCTGTCTTCCTTTTTCTTTCTTTCTTTCTCTCTTTCTTTCTTTCTTTCTTTCTTTCTTTCTTTCTTTCTTTCTCTTCTCTCTTTCTCTCTGACTTTTATTTTTTGCCTTAAAAGTGAAAAAGGATTATTTCCCATTTTATTCAAATTACATCAAAATTGGTATGGGCAATCCAAGCTCATGTATTTTCCAAGACATAGATATTTTTATTTTTTTTTAAATTTTTAACATTTATTTATTTTTGATAGAGAGAGAGTGTGAGTAGGGGAGAGACAGAGAGAGAGGGAGACAGAATCCAAAGCAGGCTCCAGGCTCTGATCTGTCAGCGCAGACCCCGAGGTGGGGCTCGAACTGACAAACTGTGAGCTGAAGTCGGACACTTAACAGACTGAGCCACTCAGGTGCCCCAAGACATGGATATTTTTGGATTTTTGTTCTTGTTAAACTTCCTCTATAATGACTCTTAAAGAAAATAATATATTGAAGTGACTTCTCTGGCTCTTCTATGTTCCCAGACCGAAGACTCCTTGCTTACTTACCACTGTCCCATTTAGAGTCACTCCTTTTGCAGCTGGTGGTCAGCTGTGGGGGTGAATAAAACCTCAGTTTACCCTATAGTCTGTGTTGAGGACAGCTGGAATTTGACAGGTCAATTGGACAGAAAGCTGAGTGATTTCCAAATAGACAAGCTGAATCTTTTCCTAGCCACCCTCTGTGCCTTCCTGCCAGGAATGACATTGACTGGCAGGTACCAGTTTGGGACCCAGAAGTCACTCTAATATTTAAGAGATGAATCTGATCATTTATCTTTTTGTTCTTTTTTTAGGTAATTAAAAAAAAACTTATGTTAGCAATTTATGATTTCTCAATAACATCCTCACAAGAATCTGGATTAAAAAAATGTTATTCTACCAGGAGTGTTGACTAAGTAAACACTGTTGATAGTGACAATTAAAAATTGTCACACGCCTACCTGCCAAGCTTATAATGACGTTTTTTGGGAAAAAAAATAGCAGACAATAATACAGGTCTCAGTAATTTTATTGTCAGCAGTGCCCATCAGGAGGGAAGGACTTGCTGATATAAATTAGAGCAGGTTGGTAAATCATGTGTATGTCTTTACAGACTTGTTTTGTCTTTTTCTTTTCATAACCCCCAGGTTCAATTCCACCTTAGATGCATGGTCTGTAGAGTTGGATTTCACAGCAATTAGGTGAGTTTATGGTTTTTGGATTTGCAGTGTGGTATTTCACAAGCCTATCAAGTCTTGTAGAGTTTAATTGATAACTCCCATTACCCCACAAAGCTGACCCCACTCACCTGTTCCTTTCATCTGATGCCCAGTGAAATGCAGGTAGCATTGTGTCTGTTTAACCAACTGAGCCACCCAGGCGCCCCTAACATTGTGTCTGTTTAGGGTCCCACTTTGTCAACAGTATATTTGTAAGAGGAGAGATTCATAGACTTATGAGAGAAGGAGCTATACATGCTTGAAGAGTTTGTTCATATAACATCTTACTAAGAGTCTGCATTTATTGTTATTTTTCTTTTTCTCCTACCAGAAAAACAAAAGATTTTCATCATTTCAAAGAAATTTATGAATGGCACTACCCACCCCCCCCCAGGCTCTAACAAATGTTTTACGATGCATTTTGTAAATGGTTTACTTAGTACATTACAATGACTTCCTAATAGATTACTGTCTAGAAGCCTCAACTACTTGAAGGGATGCAGGCAAGCTGAAGAGTAGAAGGAATCATGGGAAAGTCAGTCCATCTTTCGGTTAACCTTGGTGAACAAGTGCTGTTCCACACAATTCGGCACTTGATTGAAAGTGACCTCTCATATTGCCTATTTGTTGCATGTACATTTATTCTGTTTCCAAAAAACCCTGCTTTCTAAACAGTCTATATTTTTAATCTGGTGTTAGTTAACAAGTTAAGCTTGGGGCAAAAGAAAAAGAAATTTTGGTATCAAATTGGCTGCCTAGCTGGGTATCTACCTACCCTTCCTTTCTTCCTTCCTTCCTTCCTTCCTTCCTTCCATCCATCCGTCCATCCATCCATCCATCCATCCCTTTATCTATAAATGAACTATGGCATTTGAAAACAGGACAAAACAGTTTTAATATATTTTAAGACAGACTCACTGGGTTGTTCAATAAAAAAAATTAATACCAGTTTTCACTTTAAAATTATACTTTGATCGTTATGAAGTGGTACCCAAGAATCTACGTTTCATAAATTTCTGTGTTATTTCTTGACAAGTAATTCTTCTACCCATGTTGAAAAACACTGACTTGGAGAGCCTGTATTAAGGATGATTCTGGTTTTTAGAACTTATCAATTTCTTAGCTATTCAACTGCTATTTCCAGAACTGGCAGTCTATAATAAAGTATTTGAAATTTAAGAATTTGATTCTGTCGATTTGAAACCCAGGCTTATCCCAGAAGGGCATTATTAGCCTGCTATGAACCCAACATTCATTCCTGCTTTCTTTTTTATTGACTCTTGCTTGACCTACTCAGAAATAACTATTATTTGGGTCCAGCGAGGCCCCAGGCTGTTACATATTTAGCACTTCCTTCTCCAACTCTTAGCCACTCAGCTTGGTTGAGCTCTATAAAAAGCATTTACACAGCAGTGTTTCTTTCTGGTTGTTTATTTAGCTGCATAACAGTTCACTGTTGCTTGCTGATTTGTTTCTTTTTGCCTGACAGAAAGGTTAAGGTACTTCTTTCTTTTAGTCCACTTTGTCTACAGCCTTCAACCCAAATTATTAAGCATATCTTGCTCAGTGAAGCTTCTTTTATTTTAACAATTTTCTTTACCTATACTCATTTGTATTTTTTAGGATTTTACCCTAATATGCCTCAAATTTCTGTTTGGTTTGTTTCAGTGATAATTTATCAAATAATATATGGGAAAGTGGTTTGTGGAGTCCTATAAAAATCTGAATGGTTGATAGGATTTAGTATTCCTCGCACCCTGACACATACTTCTTTCTATGTAATTGGTGTGTGTGTGTGTGTGTGTGTGTGTGTGTGTGTGTGTGTGTGTCTGCATGTGCAGGTTTATGTATTCTCATTTCCTCTTGGTTCCTGAAAGAAATAATACCATTTAGTCCCTAACCATTTAAGTCAGTGATAATTTTTGGTTAACAGAAACCACATAAACTGACAGCACAGTTATCATTTCAAATGCATTATTCCATTTTCCTCATGAATGTATTTATATTTGTCAGAGCAAGCGTGAGTCCTGAATCTTGGGTGAGAGTTTATGTTAACTTATTGCCCATTTCCAACACGTTGTGTTCATTTTACCTTCTAAATATGTTTTGAATTCATACTTGCCTTTTCTATTCCAATTGAGAATGCCTTAGAAAGATATTCAATAGTCTAAGCTAAAAAAATGGACACCTGAACCCCCACTTCTGTTTGCCCTTTGAATGATCTCGTTTAAATTCTTACACCAAGAGTTAAGTGAGTCTCAGAAATGGAATTCTGATCTCACTGCTTCACGTCTGCCAATTCCTTTAATGGCGCCACACCGATTGTGAGGGAAAACCCAGACTCTAAGATGACCAAGGAGGCTTTCCATGTCTTCCTGATTTTACTGCTCCTTCCTTGCTGAGCCTCACACACTGCCATCCCCACAAACCATGCTTAGCCCCTAACAGTCTGTACGGATACCTCTTTGTGTTTGCCCACCATCTTCCCTTGACCTGAAAGGCATTTCCCAGCTTGTCCACTTGGCACTTCCCAAGCATTATTTAAGAAAGGCAAAGTGTGAGCTCCTCTTTGGAGCCTTGAAACTTCTTTTCTTCAAGGGCGCCACGGTATTCCTAGCTCTCATATATTCCCCGGGTCTTCTTTTGTCATAAAAGTTGTTACACGCCATGAAAATAACCATTTTTTTCTCATCCATTCTTTCTTTTGGAAAAAATGACTTCATTTTGCTCATTTAAAACTTCTCTGTGGCCTAGCCAAGTATCTTACAGGAAATAAGTGTTGATTTAAGAAATAGGTGTTTACATATGGTAAGGAAAATAGGGTATAACACATTGGCATACGTATCTTCTTGGCCTCAATTATCTTTGATGTAAACCCTATTTCACTTGCCAAATTATTTGATGCTAAAGAATTTGTGTTTTTATGTCTTGTTGAAGAGTTGAGGTCCAAATCCTGTCTGTTAGATACATGTTATATCAACATTCCTGCCCATCTCAGTTGTCATTACCTCAGGAGGCAATTTCAGTATAATCTAACAAATATAACTTGCCCTCATCTTACCACCAACCTCACCTACATGCCAGTTAAATTGATAGAAGAACAATCATGTATGTTTATCCTCTTTCCCCATGTGGAAACGGCAATTTTGAGTCTGCTTTGATCTATTTTTTTTTCATCATGACGATTTGATTTCAGAATGTTGTTAAATTTTTATATTCCTGATGCAAGATGACCCACTGTTCTATCTCGATCTTTTCCTGTCTACTCCCCCTTTGGCTACCCTCCCCTTTGCCTGCCCCAAGGCTTAGTTCATGTCTCAGCTGAAATAGCAGTTTCTGAAAGGAAGTTTTTCATGATTGGAAGCAGAGTCTAATAATTGTAGCTGAAGCCCTGTGTTTGCCCCATCAGAGCACATACTATTTTGCAACATACTAGAATATTCACATCTCTGTATTTGCCCCTGAACTATAAAATTGCTGAGAACACAAGCTGTTAAATCTGTGTACCCAGATATGTGCCTGTACAATAAATGTATATTAAGTTAAAAGAACTCTGTGTTAAAGAGAGCTGGAATTGTTTTGAAAATTAAGTTCCTGCTCCTTGAAATACCCATCTACAAAGGTAAAACCCAGAACCCTCACAACTGAGCTTGGAATTACTGTTTTATAATTCAATGTAAGCTTTCTGATGGGCAAAACAAGTCTAAGCTATGCTATCATCATACATTTCACAGGACAGTGTTGAGTTGCTTTTTCATGCCAGGAAGCTTCCATTGTGTTGCTGTTGTTTGGTTCTTCTTGGGAGCTCCTGAACTGTCCAAAAGTCACCAATTTCAGAAATGCCCAGGAAGGTCACCGTCAGGTACCTGGTGAGCCATCCATGTCTGGTGTGCTGGTGAGCAAGGACACAGCTATGTTTGTGTGAGAGGCATAGCTGGGTGGGCACGTAACCGTCTGGATGCAGAGTAGACACAAGACCTGTCATTACAGGAGAAATCACAAGTAAAATATTGACAGAAGTCAAAGCTAATCCTTTGTGGTGGGAGATGGATTCCTTCATAGTTAATTAAGGATGACAGGGAAGACACAAACCGAGTCAATGTCTCATGTAGCCTTATTGTGCTGTGTGACAGACACTCTGGCTACTGGCCCCCCTTTACTTGAGGACACTCAGATCTTCCCTTTAAAGGTATATGGTGGTGGCGGGGCGAGGACCTGGATGGCTCAGTTGGTTGAGTGTCCGGATTCAGCTCAGGTCATGATCTCATGGTCTGTGGGTTCAAGCGCCATGCTGCAGCTCGGAGCCTGGAGGCTGCTTCAGATTCTGTCTTCCTCTCTCTCTGCCCCTCCCCCGTTCGTGCTCTGTCTCACTCTGTCTCAAAAAAAAAAAAAAAACATTAAAAATATTTAGAAAATAAATAAATAAAGTATACAGAGAACTCTACCATCAGTGTACAGCAGAATCTGAACAAGCACTGTTACCATGAACACTTGGGATATTGGGAGTCTTGTCTGCCATCCCCAAACTTCTGCACAATCGCTGAATCTGTCAGCCCCATGAAAACAGTGTAGTTACCTAAAGGATTTTCTTCAGCGACTTGTGAGTTAGTTGCTCAGGGGTCTGACAGATCCTGAAATTGTAGAGCCATGCCTCTTTCCTTTACAATAAGTGAGTAAGTATAACTATTTAGCCAATGGGTACTTCAGGAAATCCAAATTCTTCCATTTCAGTCTATACCTTTAAAATTGTTTTCCTAATAACCCTCTCACTTGTATTCTTTTTGTAAATGATATTTAGAAAATACTCTCATGAAAATGACATAGTACACACCATGCCAATCCTTGCTGTAGCCGTTTGCTGATGTTTAATGAACTCACATTTATTTATGGCCCATCCGTCTCTTCCCCTTGCCAGGACATAGTGTTGTTTTCGTTTTACCCAGGTGCTTTTCCTTTTAATGTTCAGCGCGTTGTCAACCTTACCTTATCTGAAGTAAATGATGTTACTGGCTGTCCTGGGGGAACACAGTAAATATCAGTAGGTAAATAGAAGCTCTGGTAACTTCTGCAATGTCAACTTTATCTCTGTCACCATTATGGTGATGGAAAGCATGCAAAGCCTGCTGGTCCATTCCATCTCTCTGACTGCATCCTTTCAACTTGGGAGAATGTGACTTGTGTTTAACGGCACATGAGTTTTAATTACTTTTGAAATACTGTAGCAGCAAGTAAAGGTATAATTTCAATACTCAGATGTACTCAGAGGCCCAATAACCGTAAGTAGCATCATTGACATTCATTCATTTGTTTATCCATTCACAGAAGTCTCAAGCTTAAATAGGAAGACTCTCTTAGGGAGTCCAGCAAGTGTTTCCATGTGGAAAGGACTCTTCTTCTAACCTATGAATGTTGACTAGAAATTAAATTGGACAGGAGAAAAGAGGGGCCTCCTAAGTGGTGGATATATCAAAACTATTTTCATGTGAAGGAATATGTTGAGTTCAAGGGACGGAGAGAAGGTTGGTGAGGCTAGAGTGCACGGGCTGACTGGGGAGCATTTAAGTTGATGCTAGAGAGATAAGTGGAGCCATGTTGTGCAAAAGCTTGTTACCAAAGTCAACGATCTTTTTCATTATCGCCAAAACAAGAAGTCTCTGAATGCTTTAAGGACTTTCAGTGTGTTTCTTCATGTGGCATGTGTGTCTTTCCGAGTGTGTCCATGCAGTATTTTGATACCTGTGGCAAGTGTGTCTCTTCATGCATCTGGGTTTCACTGAGCATATGTGTTTGGGTGAGTGACATAATCAAATGTCATTAATCTATGTAACAAATATTTGATCACGCGTTAAATTTTGAACCCTGTTCTGTGTGCTGATATCTGTGTATAAGACCTGCAAGACCCTTGATTTCATGGAGACATATATCCTCATAGAAAAAGCCAAGAAAAAATAGTTAAGAAATGATATAATGTCATGCAATGACATGTGTTGTAAAGAAGATCAAATAGAGTAAGGGGATAGGAAATGACCAGTGACAGTGATCAGGAGAACCGAAGTTAGCAGATGAGTTACAGAAGATGTGGGGAAGAGCATTCCAGTCTGGGAAGAGTAGGTGAAAAGCTTCAGGGAGGGTATGAGCTTAGGGTATTTGGGGAACAGTGAGAAGGCTATGAAAGAGGCAGCAGGATAGCACAGGAGTTGAGATGGGTTAAGAAAGGTAGTTTGGGTATATATATTAGGGTCTCCCCACCATAAAGCATGGGTCAGCCATTATGGCTAGTAGGGGGGGATATAAAGATAGGTGTAAGGATAGAAAGACAGTTTTTTGTGGAGGAAGATCAGATTTCAGACGGATTTCTGAAGAGAGAGCTAATAGGACTTCCTGATGGATTAGATACAGAATGTGGGTGTGGAAAGAGGGGGAGAAACACCCACCTTGTGTGCACTGGGGTGAATGGTGAGGACACATGACAAGGTGGAGAAGATCAAGAGAAGAACGGATCTGGGGGGAAATGAAATGTATCATATTGTATGTTAGGTATTTCACCATGTTAGAATAGGAGTTCAGACATGCCCATGTGGCATGCAAGTAGAGATTAGATTATGACGTTGTATGTGAATAGGGTTGGCATTTAGAAAATATCACTCTGCCTTTGCCATAGAACAGATTGTAGGGGAATCATTCTTCCCTCCCATCCTACTCTTAGTAACCATGCTGTACTCAGAGTGTGATCTAAATACACATACTTAAAGGAGGAGGAGGTAGAAGGCGGCAGTGCAGTAATAGTGAAGACTTCAAAACATAACAGGCTTCACAGTGAAGCGGTGTTGGCTGCCCGCCAAGTTAATTTGGTCCTGATCTCCTGATGGAGAAGGAGAAGGAGACATCCTCCCATTTCCATTCAGCTTCATAACTCCTTCATGGCATAGTGTGTAAAGTCGCAGACTGTATGCCTATTCAACTTCCGGTCAGATACACATAGAACGCAAGGTGTATCTATGTGTAAGCTGATGTTGCTTGGTCTTGGGAAAACTTGGTGGTTTGCTCCTACCCTAGTGATTAGTAAAAAGCTGTGCTATCCAATACAATGGGCACTAGCCACATAGAAGTATCAACATTTAGCTTAAATCAAACTTCAATGTTAAAAATTGAGTTCTTTGGTAGAGTATTTCATGTGCTCAATGACGGTATGAGGCTAGTGGCTACCATGTTGGATAAAGCAGATCGAGATTATTTCTGTCATCATAGAAATTTCTTTCAATGGCTCTGGTGTCGAGAAAAATAGATTGGAGCATAGGTTGATTTCTTGCTTTTCAGTTCAACTGTGTCTACCCAGACTACGTGCAAATGTTTCTTTCACATGGAGAATCCAGTCTGCATCCAGAGTTAAGTGGGAGTTTATCATATGGACTCTCCCGTATGTTGGAGCCATATATTCCTGCATTTTTTCTATGTGGGTTTTACCTTTAATATATTAACTACCTGCGCACATGTGCGCGCCTACACACACACACACACACACACACACACCATCTCATATAAGAAAACAATGAATGATTGCTCTTCCAAATTGAAGCCTGGGAACACGGCTCCTTATTTAATTCAAAGAAACACAATGAAAGCTAGAGCTGGTCAAAGCTTGTCCATCCTATTTAGGTTCCCAGAAATGTACCTTCTATTCCCTTTGTCCCAATTTGATGAGGCTTTGCCACTACAGCGAATTATGTAAGTTGTAAACAAAGAGCTACATCATTATGAGCAGAACCTAATGTAATATCAGCCTTTAATGGTCTTTTATAAACCTCGTATGAACAGCGGTGCCTTACAGAAAACCAGCACAATTGCTCTAAAGAAAACTCTTTCATTCTGCACTCTAACTAGTACCAGAATAAAGAACACACCAGCAAACAATGAATTGTATTGAAATAGAAAAATATGTGAAGCAAGACTGCCAAATTATTTATCTTTCATTAAAGGAGAAAATCACACATAATTATCTCTGGTAAATGAGCATGTTTGTGAAACTTTGCATGGGGCTCAGAAATAATAACCGTAAAAAATTCTACATTTAGTCAAGTTAAAATAACTGTCTGTTTTTATGTAAATTTTAGGAAAGGGACTTCTGAGCAGGCAAGGCATTCAAAAGGGGGTATAAATAGCCCTCTGAGCCCTGCTTGATCATCACTAGAGATGAAGCAACATGGATCTCTGCATCCTAGCGGAGTAGCTCATCCAGGCTGAAGGTAGTTTTCTATCCCTGTCACCTAATTACTGAGCAATTACATTGTGTAGCTCTATAATTCATGCATCAGCACGTAACAACCGAACGCTTTTTAGCTAGAGAGACTTGGAATCTCATTCCAAGAAAGGAAGCAGATATGCAACACTTTGTGGTTTTATTCATTGGTGTGTGTGTGTGTGTGTGTATGTGTGTGTTTTGCAAAATTAAAGAGGATGTGCCAGACAAAGATATCAAAGAAGAATGTGCATTTCAGCACGGAGATAATGTGCAGGTGCCATCACTGAGCTTTTGTAGTCAGGAGCAAAAGTTAGAGCCAGCCAAGCTGAGAACTTTGAAATTTTAGCATAGAATTACTTTTGGTTCCAAAGATAAGCTTATGAGTATTCAGGAAGCAAGGACATGCCAAATCAAGTTTCCTTTGCTGTTTCAGAACAACTCCCAAGTTTTTGTTTGTTTTGTTTTGTTTAGGGGCAAACTGCTCGGTGTGTAAATATTCCTGGCAGAACTTCTGAATAGACATCTCCTGGTATTTTCATTGATGAATCTTGTCACCATAGAAAGAACAAAAATATGCTCCATGTCTTAGCTATTCTAGGAGAGACTTGGATTAGAGTAGAAGATTTTTTTGTTATTCTAGTATGATCTAGTGAAAGATTTTTACAGATGCAGAGACTTAGAGAAATTCACCTTAGGGAAACAACCTGGCTGCTTCTGGTCACTGAACCCTTTTCTATTATTCATAGTTGCTTCAAGAGCTCAAACAAATTTTCACAGATACTATTGTGTTAATTAATGATTAAGGCACCCCTTTCCTTCTGAATAGAGGTCCAGATGACCTTTTTATAGACAGTATTGTTTTCAAAAGAAACTGTGTTCATTATTTCACAAAGTCGTATCTCAGCTTTCTATTTCATTCATCTTATTTATTTGTTTGACTTGGGAGATCTGTCGGACCTTCCTCCTATTTTCACTGCTTCTTAACTCATGGTGATCACCTGAGTTCACGGCCATTGTTTTTTACCAGGAGAGAGAATTTGGGGAGCCACCTTGGTGCACTCTGCACTGTTACTTACTTTACCCCCATAGATTATTTAGATTGACAGGGTCTCCTTCACTCTATTGCCAAAGGTCTAAAAATACCAATTACCAATACCAAAGATTTAAAAGTATCAATTTCTTCATTAGAACTGTAGAATGCCAGATCTGGGAGAAAAAATGGAAAGATAATCAAGTCTATCTCCTTATGTTCTAAAGATGAAGAAATGGTGATTTACACCCAGATGGAATTAGTAAGCCTCAAAAGTGAGTCCAAGTTTTGGGTCTCTGGATTGGGTCCTCTTTGTCCAATACCCTGCACCCCTGATGCAATTTTCCTGCAGTGTTTAGTGTCTGACTTTTCTCTCTTTCCAAGTGGAGTTGCCAACAGTACCCCCTTGGGGTATGATGCTTTCCTTGTGTGTCCACACTCATTCCTGGGCCTTACTGACCCTTTGTGGCTCCCGTCCTCTATTAGTGTGACAGCTCATTCCCTTCTGTGAGCCTCTGTGACATCTATTTTCCCAGCCATCATTTTCCTTCCTCTGTCTCTGTGCCTGGGAGTTTATCTGAAATCTGTTCTCAGGATAAACTAGTCAGGCTATAAATTCCCCTTATAGGAATTTTGGACAGGAACAGCCTGACTTATCTTAGAACTTTGTCACATCAGAGAATTAGAAAATGTGCTTCATCTTCTCACAGGAGGTATCCCTCAGCATTTTTAGCAGGAAAAATAAATAAGTTTTTAGTGTTTCTCAGGCACGTTTTCTGCTTTCCCTTTTAATTTTTTAGTAAGCAATCCACTTCCTGGATGACCATGAACATATGGCATTAGTAATAATAAGTCATCATGAGGATGAGGACTTGGAATGATAATACATCAGAGTTCCTGAATAGAATGAGGAGCCCAATTAGGACCCGGATCTAAAAGTGTCATAGTTATTGCTGGTAAAGATGGATTGGGTGATGCTCCTTGAAGCAGTTTCCATCTTGAATTGATCTTACTTTCTCAGCAACTTCCTGGCTGCAAGCAGGAGTGGGAAAGCAGAGAGGTGTCCTGTCTGTGATCCATGCAGCGAACAGTAGGAGAGCAGACCCAAACACAAGGGAAGGTTCTCCTCCAGAAATTTACCCTGCCCGAACCACAACCATGCACTAATGTAAGTGGGGCTCCTTGTAGTTGTCCTGGTCAGACAAGTCCCTCTTCTCAGGAGGAATGAGTCCCGCCCAGGAAGCGATGTCAGAAGATTCATTTGGGGCATTCCAGAGAGGTAGAAAATAATGGTGTCAATGTGTAGAATCAGGAATATGGAAAGTAAATTTTTCTTAAAAGAATGCTTCTTTGGGGCGCCTGGGTGGCGCAGTCGGTTAAGCGTCCGACTTCAGCCAGGTCACGATCTCGCGGTCCGTGAGTTCGAGCCCCGCGTCAGGCTCTGGGCTGATGGCTCAGAGCCTGGAGCCTGTTTCCGATTCTGTGTCTCCCTCTCTCTCTGCCCCTTCCCCGTTCATGCTCTGTCTCTCTCTGTCCCAAAAATAAATAAACGTTAAAAAAAAAAAAAAAAAAGAATGCTTCTTTCTAAATACTAATTAGTCAAAACTGAAGTTGAGGAAAAGAGAAGTTTCTCTTTCAGCGGCATCTCTCATGTAAGAGCCAAAGCCTTTCTTTCTGGGAGGTTGTAAATGAGGGAAGCGTGAGTGGATGAAGCACATGGATGGAATCTCTTAGTGTGCAATTTCAACTTCAGACCACATGCCACTTACCTAAATCCAGGAAATTACAGGTCATGTGTTTTAAAATTTTTTTTGGAATGTTTATTTGTTTTTGAGATAGAGAGAGAGACAGAGCATGAGCAGGAGAGGGGCAGAGAGAGAGGGAGACACAGAATCCAGAGCTTGAACTCACAAGCTGCGAGATCATGACCTGAGTGGAAGTCGGACGCTCAAACAACTGAGCCACCCAGGTGCCCCAAGGGTCATGTCTTTTTTAAATTGTGAATCTATGCTTATGCTGGAAGAGTTGAAGTAAGAGCTTTTTTCCTTCTCTTTCCCCCCAAATCATTATTTATTTATTTTTTCTGGAAGAATAGACTTGGAAGAGCTGAGCTATCCAACTATGTCACTACATCAGTCTTGTGTCAGCACACTAAAGCAGGCGGAACCCTTCTTTTAAAAATGCTTGTGTGGGCTCGCATTTGAGTTTGTCCTCCATGCTTATTTATCCGCTAATTTGAAGTGAGGTAGCCTGCATGCTTATCAAACATTAAAGTGCATACAAATAGCTGGGTGTCAACTGTAGACAGTGTGAGATTTTTACCTTACTTCAGGCAAAGATGTTAGTTAGCCTCCCACAGTTTCGTTTCTGGGACAGAAGACATGAGATTCGTGGTCCAGAGACAAAAGAATTTATTACTCATGATATAGTGGGCAGCATGAGGTTTATGTTCACATGAGTTTCCCTTCCTCTTCAAGTCCCAAGTCCCATGGGACAATGCAGAGTGGTCTAGGGGGTGGCTGTGCATGCTGTGAATTTGCCTCACCACTGAGTAACCTGGAATGTAAGAAATCTTAATCTTGGGAAGAGATGCAAACAAATCTGCTCTACCCTTGCTCCAGAGGGAGACATTATCTTTATTATTAACCTCAACAGCAAACATATTTATCTCTCTTCTGGAGAGAGATGCTATCTCTCTCTTCTAAGACTATTTGCTATACAAATATTCTTGAAAACAAAAGCTCTCAACATTTTTTTTTTTTGCTCAGAAGACTTGATAGTATGAGCTATTCATGGAGAAGATCCCCCAACACTGGGAATTTGTCTGAATTAATATTTTGGTTCAGTTGGTCTG
Organism: Leopardus geoffroyi; assembly: GCF_018350155.1. NCBI lineage: Eukaryota > Metazoa > Chordata > Mammalia > Carnivora > Felidae > Leopardus > Leopardus geoffroyi. The sequence continues at coordinate 96,365,023 of NC_059326.1, read as the reverse complement.
CGGTGGTATCTGAAATTCCTCATTGGTAACAAGCTCTTGGGTGATGCCAATAGCCATGAAGTAGTGATTACATTTATTGCCCTCTGTAGCCTATCATTCTGTCTTGACTTGAACATGTAGCAAAGCAAGGGGCACCTGGGAGGCTCCGTCGGTTAAGCGTCCCACTTCAGCTCAGGTCACGATCTTGCGGTTTGCGAGTTCGAGCCCCACATCGGGCTCTGTGCTGTCAGCACGGAGCCTGCGTGGGATCTTCTGTCTCCCTCTGTCTCCTCCTGTCTCTCTGCTCCTCTCCCTCTTGTGCTGTCTCTCTCAAAACTAAATACACACTAAAAAAAATGCGGTAAAAAAAAAAAAGAAAGAAAACAAACGTAAAAAAAACACATATCTGTGACAAGCAGGCCTTAGAATAAAACTAACGGATAGTTCTCTGTTCCTAAAGGAAAATAACTTAGCTATTCCCACTCCTTCTTCTTCCCTTTGTCTAATCTCTGCCCTGTTTTATCTCATGCATACTGTGTAGATATAGAGAAATCCTAACCACACACACACACACATAAATATATACATATACGTGAAATGACACAATTAGTGTAGTGAACTTACAACATTGTATAATGCCCACATGTTCCTGCCATCATAAGAACTCTTCGTTATTTGGGTTTTCAAAGAGAAAATTTTGTCCCATGGTTAAAAGCAGAGTCTCTGGGGCCAAACTTCCAGGATTCAAATTTGGAAGTTGCTGTTTACCACATCTGTGAACTTTGCCTGGTTACTAACCCTTGTTATAACTCAGGTTCCGCATTTGAAAAATGGAAATGGTATAATCAGCTGTCAAATGTGTGGAAAAAAATATGACCCCTAATAATAGCTACATAACTGTTTGTTATTCATATCGCTAGTTCCACTAACACACTTTTCAGTTTGCTGTATTCCTTGAAAGCAAATTATGAAATGAACTGGCAAAAGAACTTGGTCTTCCGCAGAGCAATATTAAAATTGATGTTTATGATATTAAGAATTTGTCATCAAATAAATTACAGTTCTCACCAGTATCACGTTATGTTATTGAAGACCCAGCAGCTATAAACTTGTGGTCATTATGAAAGTAGAATAATGCTCTAAATTACATAAATTTGGGATATATTTATTATATGAAATATCACAGACTAAATATGTAATTAATGTCCTTCGTTACCTTAGTATAATGCTTTAAAGTCCCATAAATACACATACACATAATGCATATGACTGCTCTGTATCATAGCATTGATCTAAAGTTATTATACTATTGATTTAAGAAAACAGTTAATTAACATTTTTACTGTCCGTTAATTTTCTGTACAATTCATTTCAACTTAGCAAATATAAATGAACGTGTGTTATTTGGAACTCGCATTACTAGGCACTAAGGATATAAAAACAACTAAGATCTAGCCTTTAATGACCTCACCCCCTCATAGAGGAAAGATTGTTCATTATAACATGATTATTTAATATATCTATAATATAATAACTCTCAGAACACTGGGCAAGCGTCAGTAACTTTTGGCTTCCTGAGACATGAAGTACATCGGAGTTTGAGATAACCATGGCTCTTTTCCCTCATAAGAACATTTCCTAAAGAAGTTTCCTTTTTGCTGTTTGCCCTCTGCTCTGTGTAAATGCAGGGCATTCATTCGTTGATTCACAGTAACATATGAAGTTTTCTGCTGTGTGCCAGGTAGCTAGAGGAGGTACCCCAAAAATAAAAAAATAAAAATAAATAATGGTTTACAGCCTCCAAGAAGCGCAGTGTGTATAGAAAAGGCAGACAAATAAACAGTAGGTTGGCAATGATGTCTGAAGCCTCAGTGACGGGGATAATTAATGCACAGGTGTCAAGGAAGGTCTATGCCTTTTAGAACACAGTGAAGCTGGCTCTGTTGTTCTTTTCTTTCATTTTACTTTTGAGGTATGAGAGCGATGGAACACCTGTCTGCCTTTATTACCCATTCTTACTTTATTGTCAGTAACTGTTGATTTCTGACGATTGCTCTCTTTAGTTTCTTCTGCATTGTTCATCTTTTGTAACCGATTTCCAAGGTTTTTATCTTGATGGTACTGTACCGTCATTGAAGGACTTAATAAAAGAGATTGGGATAGCGTTTTATGGGTGGACATGACTTTCTGGTAATTTATCATTCTTTTATCATGTTTTTGTATGCTCCAAATGAATGCATGTCTCAAAAAACATTAAAATAAGCAATACAGGGGTATACAGCAGGAAACAAAGTCCGCTCCTGTGTGACCCCATGCAGTCCTACTTTCCAGATTTAAGCACTCTTGCATTTGTGTGTGTGTGTGTTTGTTTCAGGAATTTTTATAAACATAATCAAGAATATATAGAGAAAGATATAAGTACGTAAAGCGGAATACTAACTTTGTAGTACCAATAGATTGCATTTCTGTTTAATGAAATGTCTTAGGTTTCCTGTATCACCTTACATAAATTTGGCTCACTCGTTCCATTTTTTTCTTTAATGTATAGTACTTACAATCATCGATGATTTGTACATAAAACATGGCACATGTTTGTCTGTATTTTATAGGGTGAATTTTTGGAAGTGATATTGCTGAATCAAAGGATATGTACTTTTAAAGTTTTATTAGGTTCCACCAAAATATCTTCCTAAAAGATAGTTTCAGTTTATACTGCCAATAAAAAAAAATGTATGAAAGTTTCCCTTTCCACTCAAGCTCACAGCATTGCCCATATTAAACTTTCTAACTTTGACTAAACTAAAAGATAAAAATTGATACCACAGTTGTTGATGTGCAAAGATTTGTGTGTGTGGATGTGTGTTGGTCGGGGGTGGGGATATGTCGCCTAATCACATTCTTAACACATTTTTTCAAGTTGGATTATTTGTCTTTTTAAAAATTGTATAGTTACCTCACATTCATGATCATCCATTTCAAAAACCAGCCTGTGGTCCTTCAAAAAACAATAGCTTGGATCATGATCCCAGGGTCCTGGGATCAAGCTCTGCATCATCTCTGCGCTGAGCATGGAGATTCTCTGTCTCTGTCTGTCTGTCTGTCTGTCTGCCTGTCTCTCTCTCTCAATCTCTCCCTCTTTCCCTCCCCTGCTCATTCACTCTTTCTCTGAAAAAAAAAAAAATTCCATAGATGCTTTAGGGGATGGAATGAAGTTTGTGAGCAATGTTTTCAGATCAGGAGATTTAGAGTAGAGAACTCTGGTAAGAAGTAGAGGTGAGGCCACACAAGTTAACCGCTACAGGTAGTGGAAACATTCTTTCACTTTTGCCAGGCAGTTAATGCCCCACTCATTCAGTCAAGAACACCTTTTTAAGAAAAGTAATAAAGTTGAAGGTCATTTTCCTTTTAAAGCCTGATGGGATACTCTATTTCACCTTTTGAGTACTTTATACTTTAGACTTCTTTCTTCTATCCTTATGTGTAGCCTCCCTGCTGTAATATACAAAATCAGAAAAAAAACACATTGAAGATATTTAAAGATATTGCCCAGGCTTGTGACCTGGGGACATACGAATAGATCATTTTTATGTAGCCTGGTTTTGGATAATTCTCTCTTCTAAACTAATGTTCTGCAATTTCAGATTTGTTAAAGTAGTTAATTCAAGGCTATTATCAAGTTTCAGCAAAAATATTATTCTTGTTTATATTTGTTCATTAGACATATTTCCTCTGGAATATATTGAGCAGTGTAAACTGTCTTTGAGACAATGAAATAATGATGTAAACATAAAAATTACATACAGTGATTATCATATAAAGACCGATATAAATAGATACATTAGAGCTCTGGATACTTTTATTCCAGAGTATTTGGCAGAGATGAATTGAAACTGAGAATTTTAGTGTACATTAACTAATTAGAAAATAACCTCTATAGCATAGGTTTAGAAGTTAATTGTTATCTTTTAAGAAATTTAGTTTGACTTAGTATTTTGCATAGCAGCTATTTTAGACATAGCCTTCATTGATTGATATCCTCCTCACTTTAAAGGCATCAAATAAGCATACTGATTTTAAGTTCTCAGAAGAGATTTAATAAAATCTAGTATATGAATCTCCTTGCCTTTACAGATATTTCTGGTCTACCACTGGTAAGCTTAGCTTTACTTGCTACTGAGAAAAGTGTTGTTAGTTTAAAATGTAAGCCCCTTAGAACACCTGGGTGGTTCAGTCAGTTGAGCATCTGACTCTTGATTTTGGTTCAGGTCATGATCCCTGGGTCATGGGATCAAGCCCCTCATCAGATTCTGTGCTGAGCATGCAGTCTGCTTAAGATTCTCTCTCTCTTTCCCCCTCTGTCCCTCTCCTCTGCTCGCACTCTCTCTCTCTAAAATAAAGGAAAAAAAAATAGGGAAAAAAAATGTAAGCCTCTTGAGGACAAAGACTGTGTCTATTTTCTTTTATTTCCCCAGCACCTGTACCTGGCATTTCAGAGCTCAATAAATCTGTTGGATGGAAAGAGAGAGAGAGAGAGAGAGAGAGAGAGAGAGAGAGAGATGATGATCATAGGTTTAAAGAAATAGAATCACATGATTACAATATTCTTTTAAGGAAATAAACCACCAGATTTTTGCACAGACACCAGTATTTTTAAAGAAATGAGATCATATTCTAAATATAGTTTTTACTAGTTGTTTAATAGCAACAGACTTGATGTGTACATTTTATTTTCAATGTTTCTTTGAAAACAGACAGAAATGATATTTTAATGCAAATGCAGAAAAGTGACAGGAAAACCTTTTTTCCCCCTTATTCCTGGTTTAAAATGCATTCTATCTTCTGAAAAACAATATGTGTCTTCTTTGAGCTGATTGATACTGAAAATATTATGATGGTTTATATCAATAAATGGAGAGAATTCATTGGAATCTCAATTTTTAATTTGTGTAACAGAGGATAGCTAGAATCAAAACTGAGAAACACCACTCTGTCACTGAGTAGAGTCAGAAAATTTCTTTCATCATCATTTGTCTTCATTAGTTAATGTAGTACAAAAGAGTTATCCTGAGTTCTAAAAAACATGTGACTTCAAGGTAACTATAAAACAGCAAATATCATTTCTGATGCATCTTCTTTAACTGTTACTTAGAAGGCAGTGTAGCATTGAGATGCAGGATGACAGAGTACGGTGCTTTAGATGACTACTTCTCAAACTTTAATGTATTTATAAATCACACCTAGGAGTAGGTTTCGAGCAGCAGAGCTGAAATTCTTTAATTCGGACAAGTTTCCAGGAGATGCTGAGATGGTCAGGTTGTGAACTATACTTTGAAAAGCCAAGCTTTGGAGCACTTTTTAAGCTGGAGCCCAAGTGTATTCTAACACTTGCCCAAATGGGAACCTGGATAAATTAGATGGTGCCATGCCTCTCTTTCTGATCTGTAAAATGGAATAAAGGATGAATTTCCCTCGTAGGGTTATTGTAAGGATTGTATGAATGAATACACACACAAAAATCTTGTAAGAGTCCCTGACAGGGTGTTTAAAAACAAAATACATCCAATTAAATTTGAAGATCTAATTAGTTTATTAAGCAATTTGTGAATTGGGCAACATCACATCTAGCAAGTAGAAGGGAGCTGGGAGGAATTGTACAAAATAGAAGATTTTTATAGGAAGGAAGGTGTGGCAAGAAGTTTCTAGCAAAATAAAAGAAAGGATTGTTTCAGGCAAGATCACCTTCCGGTAGGGGGGAGGACAGGAAGTCTTATTAGGTGGGTTGCCTCATCTTCCTTTGAGGGGTGGGGAGGGCCCATGTGACACATTACCTCATTGGGGATGACCAGAAAATTCTAGATTGATGGTTTAAAATTCCACCCCTGGAGAGGTTGGAACTGCAATTAAATCTTGGTTTGCTGTCCTGAGGGTCAAGTCTCCACCTTGGCCATGTGACTCTCTTTTTAATGCAGGTAGTGGAAATTCTTGACGCTATCATTTTAATTTTTGTTTATTCATAAGTAAGCAAAAATATGTTATCACATACAGAAATAATCATCAGAGACTTCAGACATGACATATGGAAAGTTTCACAGTGTAAGCATTCATATTGGTCCCATAACAGAGGAAACAGCATTTATGTTTCCCAGTATGCATGCTGGTGCTTTTTGCCACCATGCCTTTGTGCCCCATAATTCATCTTTTGACTTTACAAGTGTCTCAACGTTTTTGAGAAATGCACAAAGTCAAGATGTATAAAAACACACATTTAAAAAAAAAAAGTCAAATAATACTTTGTCAGCTTGAAGCCCCTAATTTCCTTCAGAATGACATCATAGCAATTTGCTATCATGCTATTGTTTGCTACAATAGCGATGCATCACTACCCTCAAAAGAATAAGCAACATCTGTTCCAATGAATTTTCTTTGCATAAGATGGAGAAATGGAAAAAAAAGAAAAAAAAGGAAAAGAAAAAAGAAAGAAAGAAAGAAAGAAAGAAAGAGAAAGAAAAGAAAAAAGAAAAGAAAAGAAAAGAAAAGAAAAGAAAAGAAAAGAAAAGAAAAGAAAAGAAAAGAAAAGAAAGGAATGGGATTCAACTTCAACCTCCCGTAGCCCATGCACTGATGGTCTTTGCTGGCAGGAATGCTGTTGAACGTGAATGAAGCATGCATGGGAAGATAGAAAAATTGGCTTAGGAAAAGCATAACTTCTTTGCAGCCAGATGTTACCCTTGCTCAGGTATCTATCGTGTCACTGTTGGAAAAAGCATTTAGGTTCAAGTGCCTGACTAAATCTAAATACAAGAATAAAAGCTACTTAAAAAAAAAAAAAAAAAAAAAAACAAAAACAAAACCCTTGTAATAGCAACTGGTGTTTGCTTTCCAGGCAAGAATATTTTAGCTGTTCCCATTGTAGGGATTTTTTTTTTGGCATGGATAATGATTTAACAGTTATGAAACAATTACCATGAGTGAGGTACTATGTTTGGCATTGAGGGAGCTGCACATGTAGAAAAACCAAGTTCAACTTGCCAGGAACTCACGATCTATGGCTGATCACATACAGCCAAATCCAAGGGATCTACAGTGAGATCTGTATTACAAATGACACGTCACTGGTATTCTGGGAAGGGAAACATTCCTGTCAGTGGATTCTCCTTGAAGGAAATGAGACTTTAACTCTGCCCAGAAGATTAGAAAGGATTTTAATAAATAAGCAGAGGCGGGACCTTATCCGATAGGAGTGGAAAAAGAGCAGCAAATCCTGGGGAAGCTTTGGTCACTCACTCACATTGGACCTAAGTGTAAGTTGCATAATTGCTAATGATGGAAGAAGAGGGACTTTTAGGGCCAGGTCATAAGAGACTCAACTTACTGTGCTAAAGAATTTTGACTGTTTGGGGCACCTGAGTGACTCAGTTGGTTAAGCTTCTGACTTTAGCTCAGGTCATGATCTCACAGCTTGTGAGTTCCAGCCCTGCATCCGGCTCTGCACTGACAGCTCAGAGCCTGGAGCTTGCTTCAGATTTTGTGTCTCCCTCTGTCTCTGCCCCTCCCCCGTTTGCACTCTGTCTCTCTTTCAAAAATAAATGTTAAAAAAAAAAAGATTTAGGACTGTTTTTCCTCTTGAGGAAATGGGGAGACCCTGAAGGTTTTTACACAGAAAAGTGACATATCAGAATTGTGCTTCCTGGACATGCCATAATGAACAGGTGGATGTGGGACAAAGATAAGTGAAAATACAAGAGAGAAAAGCAGGGTAATCTGTGGCTGGAGGCCTCTTCCTGCTTGATGATGTGTCAGAAGGCTGAGATGGAATGACCCCCAGTTACTACATAAATCTACTCTCCATGTAACCCAGGTGCCGTATCTATTCACCTCTATGATTAAAATCTCTTTTCCCCACTTGTCAGCACCATAGAGTAAATACGTAGCCATGAAAGCTCTGGTGTGAGAAATGGTGCTGCTGCATTCTCAATGCAGACAGAAGCTTGACTCTGGGCCAAATCTAAAGAATGAAGAACGTGGACTTCGACACAACACATTGTGTTTCTAATGATAACAACTGGAAGGGAAATTATTTCAACTGACCAAAATTGGTGGAAACCAGAGGGGAGATTGAAAACCAATAAAACAGTGAACAGATAAGAAAATTTCAGGAAAACTTAGGACATTAAAATCCTATTTTTTGTGTGTACCGTGATCCTCATATTAACCTAGAGCATAGAGATATTTGTTTACGTTCTACAACAACAACAAAGACGGTTTGAAATTTGGGGTCAGAGAAACTATCAATGAAATATTTATGATTCCCCAAATCCATTCAGAGAGGTCTTCCCTGTCTCTTAGTCCTCCAAACAGTTCTATTTCATAGTTGTAATGGTCTTCCTATTTACAGATGAGGAAACAGTCCCAGAGATAGAAAATTATTTTTCCATGTTCCTGTCATTAGAAAACAGCAGAGCCAAAGCTAGAACCAAGATCTATGGGATCTTTGGGACCGTTAGATTCTTCCTTCATGTTATTTCAAGTCCCATTAGCCTCTTTTACAAAAGAGTAACAAAGCAGGGTTCTTTCACCGACTTTGAACTCAGAATACCCAAGTTTATGTTTAGAATCTGCTCCTGAACTAACTTGGTATGAGCATCTACGAACTGTGGATTATTTTTGGAACTTGTTGTAAGAGCACATTATTTGTGGGTGCCTGGATGGCTTAGTTGGGTAAGCATCTGACTCTTGGTATCAGCTCAGGTCATGATTTCATGGTTCATGGGTTTGAGCCCCATATCGAGCTCTGTGCTGACAGAGCCTGCTTGGGTTTCATTCTCTCTCTACCCCTCCCTGTCTCTCTTTCTCTCCCATCAATCAATCAATCAATCCCCCCAAAACCCGCATTATTTATTAACTGCCTTGTGGCTGTTGTTAGAGTAACAGAAAATCTTAATGTGATGTAAACTCACCTTGCAGTCTTGAAACAATGTATAAGGTAAGCTTAATATTACAGTAATTAAACAGTTTTAATAATTTATTAAACATTAATGATGATGGTAATAATATTTGTTGGGCTTTGCAAAGCTTATGTTTTGCTCTTAGTGTGTTCCTCTTAATTCTGGCATTTAGATGAACATGATTATTTTCATCTGTCCAGTGTCAATCTTGAAGTAGAAGGCCAACTGTAAATGAAAATGTAAATGCTGGGGCACCTGGGTGACTCAGTCGGTTAAGCGTCTGACTCTTGGTTTCGGCTCAGGTCATGATCTCACAGTTCGTGAGTTCAAGCCCCATGTCGGGCTCTCTGCTGACAGCTCAGAGTCTCAAGCCTGCTTTGGATTCTGTGTCTCCATCTCTCTCTCTCTCTCTCTGCCCCTCCCCTGCTCTCACACTCTGTCTCTCTCTCAAAAATAAATAAAAATTAAAAAAAAATAAAAAAAAATAATGGGGTGCCTGGATGTCAGTTAAGCCTCCAACCTCACCTTGGGTCGTGATCTCATGGTTTGTGGGTTCGAGCCCCACATCGGGCTCTGTGCTGACAGCTCAGAGCCTGGACCCTGCTTCGGATTCTGTGTCTCCCTCTCTCTCTGCCCTCGCCTGTCACACTCTGTCTCTCTCTTAAAAATAAATAAACATTAAAAAAATTAAAATAAAATAAAATAATATTTTAAAAAGGAAATTTAAATGGTACCTAAGAAGAAGTTTAGAATAATGGCAGATGTTTGAGGTTTTAAGTCCCACAGACCTGGCGTGAATTTTTAGCCCAGAAACCCCTCCAGGTGTATATTTTGGTATAAATTACTTAACTTGAAATATTTCTATATTTACAAAATGAGGATATTAAAACAATTTATTTAACACTATTATGAGGGTCTGAGATCCTGCACTTAGAGCCCCTGGCAAATAGTGAGTGCCCAAGGAAAGACAGATTCTTTTATGGTTACTAAAGTCATTTTCCATTTGATTCCTTCATGTAGATGGAAATGTCCCAGTCACATGAGAAAGGAGATAGTTTTGGCCAAGAATATTTTCTTTTCCTTCTGAAAATTCAGTCACAACAAGAAAGTTGATCACCAGGGCCAAACAAACCCCAAAGTCCACACTCTCGGGTCATTTTCCTCACTCTTCTGTGAGTGCTGGGGGAATGTGAAATGATATCCTTTACAAAATGGGCAGTGAACTCATGGGATTGAAGTCCTTTACACCAATATTCAGGCACACAAGATGATGCCTTTGCTCTTTATTCACATGTACATAGAAAGTTTGTGTAATTAGTTACTTTGCAATCTATAATAGGATTCATACCCATTCCAAAATCATGTGAAAGGCAGCCATTAATAAGAAAACTATACCAAAAGATAATCTTCTGATACAGGACCTCAGAACCCTAAACTGAATAGTATGAGGTCAGACTGCTTAGTTTTATTCTGGCTTTTTCTGTGCTAGCTGTGGGGGGTAGGCTCATTTGACTTCAAACTCCAGCTCCTTCATCTGGGTAAAAAAAAAAAAAAAATCACAAAAATTGTTAACAGCTGCCTCTTAACTTTGTAAAGCGCATAGAACAATGGTCAGCATATAGTAACCACCTCACAGGACCACTTGTGCCTACTGTGATCAGGGAGATCATCCATCACTGGGGGGGTCTGTTGTCCTACACAAGACCCTGAGCCCTGGCTGACCCTGCCCTGACTTGCATATTCCTTCGTGTACAACTCACAGCTTCACTTCATTACAATCTTTCTTTCCAAAATAGACTAGAATTCATTCTGGCTATTTGAAATTTCTGGTTCTTTGACTACAAAGTGATGATAGTTTTCTCCTTCTGTCTGGAAATGCCTCGGCCTGTTTTCAGTAACAGATTTAGTGTATTTAACCAAGTGAAATCAGTTTACGAATGCAAAATCAACTTTGTGTTTGAGATGGACCTGTAATTTTTCACCTCTGGTTTCTCTGCATGCCAGACTGCACACTTCTACGGGCAAATCTCATTTCCCTTTGAAAATCCGAAGGCATAAATTTGCAAGCCGCTTTCAAAATTTTGCTTCATTACGCTTAATCCTTTTTGGAATCATAATAAACTTATTGGCTTTAATAATTTCCTCTGGGACCTAGTTCCATAGGCTAACTCAGCTTTATGCAGAGAAGTATTTCTTTATATCTATTCTTTATTTCTTGTTTTTTAACGCTATTGTATCTTCCTAAAATGGAGCATCTAATTTATGTTCTGTTTATGTTATGTTCTCATCTCATTCATCTTATAATGAAACCTGGGTGTGGCAGAAGGGACATATGCATGCATTGATATCTGCATTACTTTTTAATATTGATCCCCTATCAAAATATTAAGCAAACATGTGAAAATAATATATTCTACAATTTATTCACAAATTGGACACCAAAGATGCATTTGTAAGTTTGTTACTTGAAATATGCAATGGAATTTCCATAATAATGATTTAAGAAATAGTTACTAAATATAGTTTAGTTCAATTAAATACATGTTTATGGAGCACATACCATGTTTGGATCATGCGATGTGTCCTGCTCGCTATCAAGGACATAATCTCTGACCTCGTAAACTCTACAGTATACCTGTTAATCATAATGCAAATAATCATAATGGCTACCATTGACTGAGAACTTATATTAAATACTCTTTGAAATGTTATATGTAAATTACCTCATTTATCCTTCATGAGTGCCCAGTGAGGTAGATAAAATTGTTACACTTACTTTACAAAGAAACACCCAAGGTTTACAGATATTTTGAGTCTTGCCTGAGTTCAGAAAGCCAGAACGTGGCAGAGTCCTTATTTGAAACCAGGCCCGCCATATGTTCCCATGCATAAATAACATTATTGGCTAGATGGATATATGTTGGCTAAGCTAAGCAGCTACTTACCATGGCAGTATTGCTTTTTTCAACTGTGTCCTTCAGAACGTTGATAACATATCTGCTCTGCATCCTAGAAGTCAGCAAGTGCTCCTTCTAACCTCAAACCTAAAAATAAGCCTGCTGGCCTCAGTAACAACAGTGATGGCGAGAACAGACATGCCAGTTTAAGACAGTGGAGAGGTAGGCACCTTGGCTCTGAAAGAAGGCTTGCCCTCTGGATCCAAATAGATGAAAGAAGTCGGGGCTCCCAGAGGTGGATTGACTCACCATCTTACTCTATACTGAGATTAAGTTGAAATTTTAGGAAGGAGATTATAAACGGGAAAGATTTTTTTAATGATTTTTTTTTTTAGTTTTCTAAATTTATTTTGAGATAGAACACAAGTGGGGGAGGGTCAGAGAGAGTGGGATAGAGACAGAATCTCAAGAAGGCTCTGCACTGTCAACACAGAGCCCGATGCAGGGCTCAAACTCACAAACCATGAGATCATGACCTGAGCCAAAGTCAGAGGCCCAACTGGCTACGCCACCCAGGTGCCCCAATGGGAAAGGATTTTAAAGAAAAAAAAAAGGTAACCAAAGGAAGATTAAATTGGATAGAAATTATGAGACTATAATAGGGATTTCTGAAAAGAACAGTGAATGTTAAAGCAAAACAAAACACTTTCCCAAAAATGTTGTCCAGTCAAATGGATTTATGTTTTTTTTATTGAGAAGACATTGATTGCCACAGCAAGTGAAAATCTTGTGGCTTTCTGATTTCGATTCTGATTCAGTGTGCTTAAAGACAAGAGGACAGGCATGATGGGACAGAGTCTCAGAGATTAAGTTATTCTTCACATACATAAGGATGCATGATGAATAGATTTTTGAGGCTGAGGAGGGCTTTACACCTCTGTTCGGGAAGCTTCATGAGTTGCACAGGGTGGAAGCATTTTTTAAGCAAATCTTGATAAATGCATACATTTTATTTATTTACTTGAGTTTATTTGTTTTGAGAGATACATACACTGACGTGCGCATGCGCGCGCGCGCACACACACACACACACACACACACACACACACACGAGCCGGGGAGGGGGATTCAGAGGGGAGAGAGACAATCCCAAGCAGGCTCCCTGCTATCAACACAGAGCTCCGTGTGGGGCTTCAACTCACAAACGGTGATATCATGACCTGAGCCGAAATCAAGAGGCAGGTGCTTAACTGACTGAGACACCCAGGCGCCCCATAACTGCGTAAATTTTAAAGCAGCAACACAAATTTGGATATTTTCCTGATGAGGGTGTGAATCGGCTAATCTGTGGAACCTTTTATTTATGTCTACATTATACAAACCTATGATTCTGTCATTAGAAATTGTCTCCGTAATTACTAAAACATAAAAGCTGCATCATGATTAAAACATGAAATATAGAGGATGTTTATCAGAAAATTATCCAGGTCTCTTTGAACTTATAATTCCACAAGAATAGATTTCTTCTGAGATTACCTCCTGGGGAAAGCGTGACTGTCTAATCATAATAAAAGTCTGCCTTCCTGTGTTTACAAAATTGACTGATGCGGTTTTCAGAAAATCAGACAATTCACAAGCTGTGAAAAGACAAAAACAAATGGTAAGTTTGTAATGTGTCCTAAGCTATTTTAACTTCACTATTTTTTTTAAAGACCACGGTCTGAATTTGAAGTAGTTATACGCATTCTTTTTTTTCTTTTCTTTTTTTTTTTTTACACAATGCTTTGTGTTAATCTAACATGAGTAAACTCGATGAAAGAAAAGACAATAATAACATTTTTTAATGAATGAGCCATTTGGTGAAAGTATTTAAACATTAAAAACCCTGAGTCCTGGCTAGTTAGTTAGCTGTGTCTCTGAGAAATTGTTTCAGATAATTGAAGTCTCAGGGGATTACAAGACTGGAAAATCTTGGAGATTATTCTAAGATGCTTATTTCTCCAAATAAGAAAACCCCGGTGATAAATTGATTTACCCCGGTGATAAAAATGGACCAAACTGTTACTAGAAGCTGGTGTTTACAAACTCCGTTTAGGGTTCTCCTTTCTTTGTAGAGAATATGATATAATCGTCCTTCAAATGAAGAAAAAAAAAGCCTGCCATTTCTCATGGTTCACAGGAGATACTAAATAGCCAATCTATAGAGCAAATGCGTTTTAAAAAAGTATTTATTTATAAGGTGATGATATAGAGTTTTGACTTTTCATTGTGTTTGAGGGCATCTGGTTTTACTAAATAAGGCAAGTGACTGGCTTTTCATGGCCCATATATTCTATGTACATTCTCTTCTCTGTGCAGCGGTGAAAACAAAGATAATCAGGTCGAATTATCATGTTTCCAGAAACTCTTTGGTGGGTACCTGGTTGCCGGAGCTACCTCCTCAAAGCCAGCAAGTTTAACCTATGAACTTGTAATAAAGGAAAACGTTCATGGTGATGCTCACTCAACAGAGAAATTGAAAGAGAGACTAGGTTATCTAAATGGGGATAAAAGACATTGGTCCTCGTTGCTCTGCGGATGTGTCTGAGGCAAGCGCGTTTCAGAGCCAGCCAGTTTGATGCAGGTCTCTCTGGGATTCGTTGTATATGAGTTGGACCTGAACAAAACTGGAAACACAAATGTAACTACCTCTGAAAAATACCTTTTCTTTAGGCGTGGGTCTGGGAACCACTGTCCGGCAAACACCAGGCTGTTCTAAGCAGTACAGTTGAGTTGACAATGATGGTCCAAGGTAAAATAATGAAATGGAAATTGTCTTCTTAGAAAAGCAATCAAAGTGAAGTTAAGCACCCTCAAGATGAACGGGTCACTCTTTGCAGATGGAGGACTTGACTGGACTCTTTGGACTAAAGCAGTCACACAACTTAATGGATAGTCCAGGCCTAATTATGATTTAAGATTGTTTAGGATGTGCCTCTTAAAAAAAAAAAAAAAAAATCCTGTACCCGTTCTTGCCCTTGAAAACTTCATCCCAGAGGGCCTTAATCCCCCCTCTATTGGATTAGGGTTTTCTCAGATCTCCTAGCACTAAATTCATGTGAATATTGACTAGGTCTCAAAGTCTTGGTTGTTCCCTTATGAGTTCAAAATATGATTTGTGTCTAATGTTCTATCATTGCATTCTGAGCATTGCGTTGATACATTAAAAAAAATTTTTTTTGAATGTTTATTCATTTTTGAGAGACAGAGAGAGACAGAGCATGAGCGGGGAAGGGGCAGAAAGAGAGGGAGACACAGAATCCGAAGCAGGCTCCCGGCTCTGAGCTGTCAGCACGGAGCCTGACACGGGGCTGGAACTCATGAACTGAGAGATCCTGACCTGAGCCGAAGTTGGACGCTCAGCCGACTGAGCCACCCAGGCACCCCGATATATTTTTTTTTATGTATCACTGACACCTTTATCCTTGTGTGTCTTTAATTATTGAATAATTAGGTAATTAATGTCTTGAATGTTGAATTCTCAGTGAGTTACTATGAAAGTGTCTAGGATGCTTAAGTGGTATTTGGAGAAAATTGGTTGGGATTTTGGAATAGGCTGGGAATGCGTTATTTTTCACATTTAAAATAATAGAACAAAGGCTACCCTGTTATTAAACAACATGATATTCTACCCGTTTAAAAACTCAATCTCAGTGATTATTGAACACATATAAATTAAAGTAAAAAATAGATATATTTTAACCTATCAGATTGGCAATTATTTAAAGATTTTGATGGTAATTCAGTTTTGGCATATTTATGGTGAAACAGGGATTCTTATATTTCACAGAAGAAGCCAAGATATATGTGTAGTATATACTTTACAGCATTATTTTTGACAGCAAAAAGCTAGAATATACTAAATGTCCATTAGTTGGGAAGTGCTTAAAAATTATAAATGTACATTTCAGCTGTTAAATAAAATGAGGTAAATTTCACATGTTTTGATAATGGAAATATGGGGTCCTTTTGGTAAAAATAAACCAGTATTTATATTATATTTCACAAGTATTATATTTCACAAATGTACAATTTGTGAAATATGGTTACCTTTGAGGAAATGTACAGAGGTGACTGGATGTGGAAATAGAAAAATATATTTGCATTTCATATCAAAGCCTTTTGTATGTATTTTCCTACCATTTACATGCAATATACATTTTAATGTCAGCAGGGTTTTTGCCAGTGATGGGATTAAGATTTTTGTTTGTTTATTTATCTCTATATAATGTTCTTTCACAGCAGAATAAAAGTATGAAGATTAAAGTAAAAGTTAGCCACCTCAAGTATTTTTTAATGAATACATATTCTTACAAGCATTTCCACCTAAACTGTGCTCTAGGGTGATTTTTCCAGATATTTTAAATATCACAATTGTAAATTAAGCCATCTAGCAAACAACCTGAGCTTGAAGTGATGTTAAATTTGAAATAGAGTTTTTTTTCTGCCATCTCTCTTGGAAATAACATGTATTTATGCATATCCAATCATCCTTCCCCAATCCCTGAACCATTACACCATTTCCAGTCGCTTCTGCGGAACTGGAAACACGAGTAGGTTCACTTTAAACCTCTAATCTCATCATCCCCCCCTTGCTTTGACCTTGGTCAGGGAGACCTGGGTGGAGATAACCCTTTTAATTCTCCCCTTGTCTTTTCCTTTTCCGGTATTAGAGAAAAGAAACAAAAATCTTTTCCTTGAACGGGCAACCCTTCATGAAATTAAAATAGTTGGTGGAATTGCCTATACTATCCAACTAATTTTACCCTCTTTATTTTTGCAGAACATGTTAATTATGCAAAAGTTAACATTAGTATAATACAGCACCGTCATGATCCAGACAGAGATAAAGAACCTTGATAGAGAGGAAGAAAGGTCAAAGTTTACATCAAGTTTTAGGGGAGGGAAAGTAATGGCATTTGGTCAATGATAGAGTTTGAAGGAGATGCAAATAATATCCAAGACATCAGGGTGGGAAACCAGAAACATGCTGTGGTCATTTCTTTTACTAGAGACAACATTAGGAAATGTAAATTTGGGGAGAAGATTATTATTTCAGTTTTAGTTTAGTTTAGATTTGAACAGTTAGTAGGATACACCAGTGTGTAGCTCTGGGTAAAGAGCTACGTCGGAAGGGGGAGTTTGGAAGTCATGAACCTATATGATCAGAGTTTCTCAGCCTCGGCGCTACTGACATTCTGTACAAGGTAATTCTTTGTTGTGGGGAATTGCCCTGGGTGCCGTAGGGTGGTCAGTAGCATCACTGGCCTTTTCCCTCTGGATGCCTAGTGCGTCCACCAGTCACGGCAACCATGGCATTGTCATTTGTGGCTGGAGGGCCAAATTGCCCCTGATTGAGGACGACTGGCATAAAAGATACAACAAGGCAGAGTTAGGTGGAAAATTCACTGGGAGAGATTTACATCGACATTTTTTTTGGACAGGCAAAAGAAGAACCATCTCCAAAGTGCACTGAGGGGGTCTGCTCTACATAAAGGAGGGAAACCAGAGGAACATGAAATCTTAGAATCCTGAGGAGATACTAATTCAAGAAAGGAGCGGTAAATTCTCTCAAAAGCTATAAACATAAAATAAGGTGAACACATTAGTTTTCTCTTGCTGCTGTAATAAATGACTGCAAACCTGGCGACTTAAAACAGCAGAAATGTGTTTTCTTATAGTTCTAAAGATCAGAAGTCCGACAAAGGTCTCAGTAAGCTAGTCAGCAGGAGTATGTTCCTTCCTGAAGTTTCTAGGGGAGAACCTGTCTCTTTGCTCTTTCAAGCTTTGGGGGGCTACCCACATTCCTCGGTTTGTGGCCCCCCTCTCTGCATCTCCAAGCTCAGCAATATCATATCTCTGTGACCCTTCATCCTTTATCAAATCTTGTACCTCTGTTTCTGACTGCAGCTGGGGATGCTTTTTTCATTTTAAGGATTCCTGTTGATTAGAATGAGCTCATCTGGATAATCCAGGCTATTCTCCATTTTACCATGTTTAACTTAATTACATGTGCAAAGTCTCCTTTGACATGTGCTATAGTAGAGTCTCAGGTTCCAGGATCAGGACGTGGACATTTTGATAGGGGGATTACTTTAACTCTCACAGTGGATCTATGGAAGACCTTTAGGTCAAACAACAAGAGAATCATGTTTGGCTTTGTTGAGGGCATTTCAGAAGAACGGTAGAAGAAGAAGGTGGATTGCAGTGGGTTGGAGTATGGAGCAACTGAGGCAGAAAAACCAGATTGTTGATTTTACTTGTCTTGTTCTAGGACAGTTTTAAAGGGAATTATGTTGCTTTTTGCCATTATTTGTAAAGTTTCCTGTGCTCTGTCTTCCAAATAACTTTTATGTTAGTGGCTATTTCTTACAATCTTGATTTTACTAAGAAGTTTTAAACTACTGAGTAACTTCTGTTCAGATTTCTTTTTAAAACTATTAATGTGATCAGTTACATTAATAGCCTTTCTAATGACAAACTATCCTTCTATTAGTAATACAAACCCAATCTGGTGTAAGTATCTTTTAAATATAATGCTGGATTCCATATACTTCTGTTTTATTTAGAGATTTCCTATCGATGTTCATGAGAAAAGTAAACTTTAGCATTATGTTGTTAGGCATTTCAAGTTTTATATAAAGGACAAAATAAGCTAAAAAAAAACAGAAAATACAAAAAATGATGCATACTTCTTGTGTTTTTTGGAAGTTTAAATAAGATTAGCTTTTAGAATGTCTGATAGAATTCACCTTGAAAATTGCATGTGCCTAATGCAATAGGCACTAGATTCAATAGATATTCAATAGATTTTGTCTACTGATTCACCATATTCATTTATTCTAGGTTAAATTGCAGAAATGATTCAGTATTGGGAAATTGTATCTTTATAAATAATTATTTTTAACCAGATTTTTTAAAATGTTTATTTATTTTTGAGAGACAGAGACAGAGTGCAAGTGGGGGAGGGGCAGAGTGCAAGGGAGACACAGAATCTCAAGCAGGTTCCAGGCTCTGAGCTGTCAGCACAGAGCCCGACATGGGGCTCGAACTCACAAGCTGTGACATCATGACTTGGGCTGAAGTCAGCCGCTTAACCAACTAAACCATCCAGGCGCCCCTCAACCAGATTTTCAAATTAATTGGTATGAAATTGATGAGGGTATCAACCTTAGTAACTTTTGTGTCTTTTGCTGAATTATGTAAGCATGCTCACCTTTGATTCTTCCCTTTGTTTAATTGTACCTCCTTTCTTTTTTTATTTTATTTATCAGTTTTATCACATTATTTTGTATTTTGTAGCTTTTTCTAAAGAATCAGTTTCCGTTTTCCTCATCTATTTTCATATATTCTTTCTACTTTAGTCCATTTTTGCCCTTATCTTTATTTTTCTCGTAGTCCCTTTTTCTTTTTTAAAGAATTTTTAAAATTTTAATTCTTTTTGAATTACTTCAAATCTACTCTTTGCTCCCTGTTCTAAGTCAGTATTTTGTTCAAAATATCTATCAGACTATAAATATCCTCCAAAGAAAAGCTTTATCTGCATCTTACAAGTTTTTACCTATACTAGTTTATTTTGTCTCAAAACATGTTCAATTTTCATTAAAATTTGTTTGTTTCTTTATTTATTTACACGTACATGTGTGACCATGGCTGTTTAGAAGTATGCTTCTGGGGTGCCTGGGTGACTCAGTCAGTTAATTGTCCTACTCTGGCTCAGGTCATGATCTCAAGGTCTGTGAGTTCGCGGCCGCGTTGGATTCTGTGAGGACAGCTCAGAGCCTGGAGCCTGTTTCAGATTCTGTGTCTCCCTCTCTCTCTCCCCCTCCCCTGCTCATGCTCTGTCTCTCTGTCTCTGCAAAATGAATAAACCTTAAAAAAAATTTAGAAGTATGCTTCCAAATCTTCAAATGGATTTTTGTTTTTGTTTTTGTTTTTTTGTTACTGTTACTGTTTTGTTTTCTTTTTGTTACTGATTTCCAACTTAACAGATACAGAAAGCATAGTCTAGTATCTAAATTTTTCATATTTATATGGGCTCCCCCCTTTTTAAGTCATTTGCTTTTGTAGCAGCAAAATGAATGGTAGGCTTGGATCATTATTGGAACATCGTTGAAATTAAAGTTTTGTTGTTGTTGTTGTTGTTGGTTTGCTTTTGTTTTTTATAAGTGAGGTTAACCAGAAAGATGTAAAATGCTAATGGCCAGAGAGAGTAGAGTATGAGAGGGAAAAATGAGTAGTGTGCATTCCCTGGGGGCTGGGAGGTGACTACTCTCCCAAATATTGCTGAGCAGTGTGTCTTAGAAATAAGTAGCCTTTATTGTCACAAGAGAGAATGAGCAAGGGTGTGTATGTAGAAAGCTTTGTTAACTGAGTGGTTGAAAAGTTACAGAATGCATCTGCACTGCCTGTGAAAAACACAGCAAAATTATTCTGTAATGGCGGGGATTGGTAGGAAGTTTGACAAAATTGAGAAATATATAAAATACTCAGACATAGTCAGGAGCGCAAACTAGGGAAACATTACAAGGGTTGATGGGCAATGTTAAGTAGCTAGAATAGTTCTTCATTAATTGATATCTATGTTAGTTTGAAGTAGCTCATGAGTAACTTTCCATAGACATTCACCCAAAATGCTTATTAAATATGGGGCATAACCTTCTTTCAAATCCTATTGAAACTGAAAGATATTCCATCACTTCCAGTTACAGGGTCTTTGGGGGCATATCCTTAACGCCCCACTCTGTGCTTATGTGAAGGAGGAAAACTTATTTTTCTTCTACCCTTTTTGGTATAACTGACCTAACATGAGTTTGCTCCTTGGTGAGTTCCAGTGAGAGACTACACCAGGTAGAGTTGTTCACAAAGTCACATTTATTTGCAGCAAATAAGGAGATCACAGGGAACAACCTCCAAAGCCGTGACTCCCCAAGCAAGGGTGGATGGGTTCCTTTTATTTAGGGTTGGCATGACTATTTCAGAAGATCCTTGTCTTCGTATATAGAGGCGGGCATAAAGTCCTGTATACACCTTATGGAAACATGCCTACACACACATAGTATGTTATGTAAATGAGCCTTGTGCTCCTCCTTGGGTGGAGATTCTAGTATTATAATGAGGTAAAGGTAGCTGTCCATCATTCTAAAGGTTACTCCATGGTTCTTCTGCACAGGCATGAGTTGGGCTTTTGCTCAAACTGATTTGGGGAGTCTCAGCCGGCCGGAGGTCTTGTAGAGCAGCCGTTATTGCTAGAGGGGAGGTTTTGCTTTCCATTTGCCTGAGGTAAGAGAGAAGCTGAAAAGAAGAGATTAAGGAAAAATAGGGGACAAAGATCAGAGAGTACATGCAAGTGGATAGTAAAGGTCAGGTCTTGGCGTCTAGCGCTCATGACCTAAGTTTTTGGCTGAGACCGCCCTGTAATGAAAAGCAGATTAACAGGAGAAAAAACAGAAGTTTAATATGTATAATTCCTGGGGCGCCT
The DNA here is from genome assembly GCF_018350155.1 of Leopardus geoffroyi. Lineage (NCBI taxonomy): Eukaryota > Metazoa > Chordata > Mammalia > Carnivora > Felidae > Leopardus > Leopardus geoffroyi. The sequence continues at coordinate 96,343,682 of NC_059326.1, read as the reverse complement.
GGGTGGCGCAGTCGGTTAAGCGTCCGACTTCAGCCAGGTCACGATCTCGCGGTCCGTGAGTTCGAGCCCCGCGTCAGGCTCTGGGCTGATGGCTCAGAGCCTGGAGCCTGTTTCCAATTCTGTGTCTCCCTCTCTCTCTGCCCCTCCCCCGTTCATGCTCTGTCTCTCTCTGTCCCAAAAATAAATAAACGTTGAAAAAAAATTAAAAAAAAAATATGTATAATTCCTGTATACTTGGGAGATACCCAGGAAGACTCTCAGAAATGGTCTGAGCCACCAACTTAAAAAAACATCTATAGTTAAAAAAGAAAAGATGTTGGGGGGCGAGGGAGGCAGGGAAGAAGGCCACTTATAGAAGATTATCAGAAAACCGCGGGAAACCAAGGTAAGGTTGTTATGCCAATTTTAGTCCAAATGTATCCCAGTGATGGGTTTCTAGAGATTTGGAGGCATCCTTCTCTGCCTGGTACAGAGAGGGAGACTCCCTTACAAATAGAGATTTTCCTTATCAATGTCAGTGTCTCTAAGGCAAGTAACTTTTTTTTTTTTTTAATGTTTGTTTATTTTTGAGAGAGAGAGAGCAGGCAAGCAAGTGGAGGAGGGGCAGAGATAGGAGGACAGAGGATCAGAAGCGGGCTCAGTGCTGATGGCAGGAAGCCTGGTTCCAGGCTTGAACCCCCGAACCATGAGATAATGACCTGAGCTGAAGACGGGTCCTTAACTGACTAAGCCACCCAGGCATCCCTGGAAAAGTTAACTCCTACTGAGTTTTCAGAGCTTCACCTGTGTCTGCTGTTTCTTACAAATAACCAGCTTAAAATAATCAATATGCTAAAGAGGTATGTGGAGGGGTGGTACATTTTCCTCTCTTCACTTGGCACCATAAACATGTCACATCCTTTCTTCAAAGAGAATTCCATTCTGGAAATTGTTGAGCAGACCTTAGCTAATAGGCTATAGTTGCATTATATTCAGAAATGTTTAAGGCATTTCATTTCCAAGATTGAATTTAGGATTAAAATTTTTCATTTAGCCTGCATGTTACACAGGTCTCATTTTTGAAACTAAATGCTGACTGTTCCTAATTTAAAATCAAGGTTAGTCTCAGAGCTGTCCCAAATGGCAAATTCAGTTTGTGTTCACGTAACTGTTTAGAGCTATAACTGCTTCAATTTGTGAATTTTTAAATTCTTTCTTTTTGCCTTTTTCCTGGCATGCTCTCTCATTGGCTCACTTGCTCTCTGTCTCTCCTTCTCTCTGTATATTTATACTGATTAAACAGTATCCACTTATAAGCATATGTTACAACATCAATGATTTCCAACTAGAGGGCTGATATCTTGGATTCTATAAGTATTTCTGAATAACCACACTGTAGGGGAGGAAATTCTTTTCTTTCTTATCTTCTAGCTTCTTTGACTGATCTAACAATTAAATTGGCATTAGACACATTAATAGGAGTAACACAATTTAACTTCATTTGTATGGGAATCCCAAAGATACAAGACTCAAAGACAGGAAGTTGAGGTGTATATGCCATCTTGAGCTAAGAAGGTGCTCAGGGTTTGGGACTTCAGAGTGAAGGAAGACAGTTCACCGGAAAATGGAAAGAGCAAATGTTTGGCAAACACATGTTTGCCATGCATGCAGATAAGTGTTTCTGATACAAAAATTTATCTCTGGTAACAGCTATCTTCCCGGTACGGGATCCTATCCCAATTCTTTTAGGCAGGTAAGGGGGAGGTAGAAAGCTCTCTTTTCTTGAGTCTGTTAGACTCACTTCAGCTCAGTTAATGCACATACCAAAGTGGCACATTCTGGGGCAGCCTGCCCTGAACCCCATCAAAAATATACAATGTATTTTATTACACTAGGTCTCAAATTGTCTGTTTTGTTCATATTGACGATTTTCTTCCGTTGCGCTCACGATAGGTGGTTAAGAACCCATGCTATAAATTGTTGGTGGTGTCTGTAAGCTCATCTGGAAATAAAGTGATCAGTGGTCTAGGACTGAGGTTTTCCTAGAACTGAGGGGTTCCCAGGATGTGGGATTTTCAGCTTTAAAATAGGAACAATCCCAGGAAAACTGGGACAATGCATCATCCTACTATGAGAATCAAACTTGATCCATAGTTTGGGTTATCTCTGTTTCTACCCAGAATTCAGTGTCTCACAGTTTGTTATTAATTTTTTACTTGTTTATAGTAATAAATGTGATAGTTCCCGTTCATGTATTCTATCTTAAAGTTTGACCTCAAAACTCTTTCAAAATAGGCATTTTATATGAGGTACACACAAAAAACTTGAAGAATCATGCTTGGACAAGTAATGCTTTCTCTGGAAAACTCTATTTGCCCTTAATGTGCATTTGTAAAGAACAGTAACTCACAAAGTCTGGAAATAATTTAAGGTTGCAGACCACAAAACCTCATGCATTAGTTCTGAAATCAAATGTCAGGATACTTCACTGGGTTGGCCTGATCCAAAAGAAAAGTGAATAAATACATGGTTTGGGAGAATGGGTGAGGGGTGGGGTGTTTATCTAAGTAACACAAGTAGAGATCAAAAGTGAGACTTTTTCTCCTGCAAGTTTTTTTTTTCACACAATTATGTTCATTTGCTAGCTTTGGACTTTAATAATACACTAAAGTAAAATAGAGCACAGGTGTTTGTGGAGATAAGTATTTTTGTGCAAGGTGTTGAGGACTTAGCTCTAATGCATTAACATTGTCTGAATTTCTTTGTCTGATATCCCACATATGATACGGCAGGAGGGCCGAGCATACAAACCTGAAAGACTAAAAAGGAGCAAATGAGAAAAAGAGACATTTTTCATAAAGGGAATGTTGGCCAAATTCCTTAACCCTGAAAGTAAATTTTGACATAGTCAAAGGCTGAGGAAAGAGGGCATATTTGCAGATAAAAAGTCAGTGATTTTGGTCTAAGGAGAATGGAATTGAACAGTTGTGCACAGTAACAGCACCTCCATTATACAACAGGTATTTCTGGACCCAGTAGCGTAGACAGGAAAAGCTTTGCAAACATAGGTAAACACGTATGTCCCTCAGAGCTAGGATACCTTGTTAGAAATAAAGCCAGCAATGATACCTTGGAGCATCTTTCTTTCCTCCCACGGTCATGAAAGCAAAGAGTTTAATTACGTCCTTGGAAAGAATGTGGGGACGGTAACACCATGTTTTTGTGAGAGAACAATCTGTATAGATATGGTGTAAAGAGTTCCCGAGGGGGATGCATGACTTTTGAGGAGAATGTCTCAAACACAATTACCCTCCTTTGATAGAGGAGAAGGCAGGAATGTGAGGCCAATGACGGCGTATGTGCAAAGACAGTGAAATCAGAGGGGGAGGGTATTGATAATGACAGGCACCTGTGACAGGGTCTTGGGAACCCATCAAAGGGCCGATTGAGTTTCAAGAGTAGGCAGGCACGCAGAATGATGGTCTGAGCCCTTTGTAAGGACACAGTTGAAACCTGCGTCAGCAGGTGACTTCTCTAATTTCACCTGTTTTCCCAGAAGGTGGTGAAAGAATGGGGAGAATTAGTGTCAGCTGCCCCTGCTTTCCTGTCCCCACCCCCTCTCCCACCTTTTCACCCTTTCCAGCGGAGCTGGAGCAAGGCCGCTGAAATAGCTAGACGGGCTCATGTTTTGTGATATACCTTCCCTGGCTGGTGGATCCATCAGCAAAAGGGAGTTGGCTTTATGCTGGATGGTAAGTGTTATTCATTCTTTGAATTATGGTTGCGGACCTAGTAGATTCTTTCCCTTAATGCACATTTATGGAGCACCTCTTAAGTGCCTGGTACTGTGCAGGGTGGATTTATGCAAACACTGAAGACAGTAGGAGTTCAGATTACCCTTAATTCTATTTTCTCCGTTTGGAATTAACCAGCAGCTTGTAAGTCTCATAATAAAGGCATTGAAAACTGAACAGTGCTCTTCTCCCCTTGCCCGCTCCCCATCCCTTGTGATTTACACATTTGTGCAAGTAACAGTTTGAAGAATAGTGTTTGGGGTTTTATGCTAATTTCTAGTAAGCGTCAAATTAAGAAATGATAAGGGAAGGGCACTGTGTGTGGAGGGGGGAGGCCCTCCATTATTTAAAACTGGCTAATTCTATCCCTAATGTTGGAGCCCTCAGAATATTGAGGTTATTTTACCTAAAATCAGAGGGTACCTCTGAAACTTTCTTAAAAGCCCAATTTTGCTTCCTTTTTTGTATTGATTTGTTTATAGCACTGCCAAATGAATTGATTTATCCCATATTCTACTGTCATTGCAGCCCAGCTCTAATATTGAATGTGGGCCATTTCAGGTAATCTACCAAGAGATGGCTTAACAGTGCCCAAGTTCCTTTAAACTCCTTGTTGACTGTGTTTTCTTCTGAAAAGCCACCACTTTGCAGGCTGACCCTTATACCTGGTGTGTCAAGATTCAGTAACTTACTGAACACACAGTGATTTCAGTTTTCCACCAGAGGCAGCCTGATAATCAGAGAACTATCTTACACAGCAGGACCTATAAATTAGCTTGGTGGCCCATCAATCCACGCTCTGTCAAAAAGAAAAAAAAGAAGAAGAAAGAACTGTTAGCAAAATTAGACCCTTCCCCATTTGTACTCAACAAATAATCAGTACACTGAATCTGTGTTAGGATGTGAAATAAATATAGCCTTCTATTAAAATCCTTAGCATGTAGAAGGAAAAGAGAGCCCTCATCTGTGTTGAACGCATTTTATTGAACAATGAAGGTCTAACTCCCAATTTCATCTTCCCTGTCGTGAGCACTACCTATTTTTATATATAATAGGTATTCTTGTAGAAAATGTTTTTTCTTTTTCTTGTACATTATAAGAACAAGGTGATCTAACAGATTTGAGGCTTCGGGTCACTTCCCAGAGACTCTGAAGTACAGATTCATTTGCAGAAGGTTTATGAGGGAACGTCCCTGTGGGGGTAGAAAACTGGATTATGCAGAGCAGGAAGTTGAGCTAGCAGGAAGTAATACCAAAACCTCAGCATACCCCGGGAGGGGTTTGATGCTTGGATTGCCCATCTGAGGTGTCCACATTTGGGGTCTGGCCCTTGTACCCTTGCTCGGTCATTGTATGCTGGATGCTTAGGATGACCTTTGCCAAGGTGACTCTCTTCATGTCCCAGGGAGAGCTTGGGCATTGAAGGAAGCTTAGCAGAGAGCATTCCCAACAGCTTAGGGAACAAACCTGTAAATCCTAAAGCAATTTGCTCACTCAGCACATCCAAGCGTTCACGCCATCACCTCTACATCAGCTGTTAACAATCCAGTGTAAGCATGCAGACAGATCCAGGAATTAAAAAACAGAAACAAAAACAAACTAAGAAAGAAAAACAGTTCGGGAAAAATCCAAGCGGTTAATTGTTGTCTTTCTTGCCAAAATAAATGTTGGTTGAACTCCTTGGACATGAAGGCCTCAATGTTAGATTCTTGATGATATCAGTTCTTGAGGCATACTTTGTGATGAGGGTGGCTTGACCCCTGCCCCCCATAGGTATGTCACCAGTTTTGACTACTGGTTTAACTAACATGCTGAGAGATTTTCAATAGCGACTTAGGAGCCTAAGGGGCCTATTAAGGTTCAGAGAATGGGCAGCCACAGATGCCATGCCTGGGATTTTGTTGTTTTTCAAAGAGTATTCCAGAAAGAACCAGGTGGATGGCTATAGGCCACAAAGGCTGGTTGTATGGTTAGGAAGTAGAGAGCCGGTCAGTGCTTTTGCGCTGTCATAAACTGGCGATAATAAGTCAAGAAATCCAGCTTGTGACTATAACAGGCTGTAGGAGTTAGAATAGTTGACATAAATTAGTGGAATCATAAGCAAGTGGTGCTTTAGAGGAAAAGGTCTATCACGGGAATCACAAATCTGCTCAAGGGAAAGACCTAGAGAATAAGGAGTTTGGAATGCTGTTGGGGCGATATGTTAATCTAAGGTTGGTCTTCGCCACCTCAGCATTGTTGGTGTTCTGGGCTGGATGATTCTTTGTGTGGGGGCTGTCCTGAGCATTGTGGGATGTTTAGCAACATCCCAAGACTCTACCCACTCGACGCCAGTAGGAACCTCTCCTTCAAATCATAACAGTCAAAAATGTCTAAGGACCCATGCCAAATTGCCCCGTCCTCACATTCTGTGCTGAGAACAGCCAGGCACGTTAGTGCTTGTGCTGTTAAGGTGAGCCTAGAGAGGAATTTTACTTGCATTCTAAAAACAAACTTTTCAAAAAGATCCTGTTCTTTTTGTGTTGCTGTTGTTCACTGGTGTCCCCCGTTCCTCTCATGAATGTGTTCCTCGCTTTATATTTATCATTTTCTAAGTCAAGATAGCTGTGTGTGCCATGGAAACAGTGTAATTGGAAAAGATGGAAATGGGGTGTAGAAAGAATGAAAAGTGTAATGGAAGGACTAGTTGGCTGTTGAGTGTAATCCTCAGGAGATTTTACAAGTATTTCAGAGGTGGTTTATCACTGAAAATCTCTAAAGCTGTATTTTCAAAGGCGTCTGTGATAATCAAGTCTTTCTAGGACTATGTTGATAACAACCCCATCGTTTTATTCTTCATCTGAATTTTTAATAGAAGTTTTGAACGTGATGCATATATTTGGAGTCCTTTCACATTTTCCAAATAAGTGAATTAAAGGAAATGCAATTCAGTGTTACGTGATTCTAAGCAGCTATAGATCATGTTGTGTGAGACACTCAGACGACATAACGTTAGATTATATAAGGGACGTTTCAGGTGATACGATCACTTTTTTTTTTTTTTTTTCTCTCTCAGGGACAGTTTCATTGTACTGTTTACGTTTAAAGAGCTATATGAGCTTTATTAAATAGGAACATTCCGTTTCCTTTCACACACTTAGAAAATAAACACTGAGCCAGATTTATCTGTTACCACGGCTGTGTGTTTGTAAATGTCACAGCAAGACATGTTGTATTAGACTGGGATCTGTTACCATTCATGAAAGTCCATTGCATTTGTATAGTTAGGAGAAAGGGACAGAAAGCTAAGGGAAATTCACAATTAAATTCTCCTAGTACAAAGGCACCGGGGTGACTCAGCCAGTTAAGCATCTGACTGCAGCTCAGGTCATGATCTCGCACTCCATGAGTTCAAACCCCGTATCAGGCTCTGTGCTGAGAGCTCAGAACTTCAGATTCTGTGTATCCCTCACTCTCTGCCCCTCACCCACTCACACTCTGTCTCTCTCAAAAATGAATAAATGTCAAAAAAATTTTAAATAAATAATTTCTTCTAGTATCAAAGCTGTAATAAAGAGAATCGATACTTTGCCTAGTTATGAAAGGTTGCTTTTAAATTCCTGAACTTTGTTGGTCTTGTGTCTGTGTTTGAAACTCCAGGTAGACTTTATTAAAGACTTTTTCTGTTAGCCAGTGGAGATATTAGGTGTCTTTGGAGTATGGATTGTATCAGTTCTTTGCATATCTCCTCTGTCACCTATGAAATGACCACCATTTCTCTCAGTTGAAGACAGCGTTGCTGCGCATTTGCAAGTTACTCTATCACCAGAGAGAGGAACAAGGAGGTAGTGCTTTGAGAACTGAACACTAAAATGTTCACGAACATAAGTTGTTTTCTTCGTGTGTGCTGAATCATACCTTTGATTTAGTTCCAAGGTTCGACTCTATATTTCCTTCCAACTGAATACCTTCAATCCCATATCTGATTGGTTAAGTCATTATCAATTTTTTTTTAATTTAAGTTTATTAATTTACTGTTTCTAAGAGAACACAAATGGCAGGGGTGGGAGGGGCAGAGAGAGAGGGAAACATAGAATATGAAGCAGTCCAGAACCTGACCCGGGCCTGGAACTCACGAACTGCGAGATCATGACCTGAGCTGAAGTTGGGGGCATAACCGACTGAGCCACTTAGGCACCCAAGTCAGTATCAATTTAAATGCTGTCTATTTCCTGGTGTCCTCAGAGATCATCAGCAAGTTGTAATTCTCCTTCGCTGTGTCTGGTAGGCTGAAACTCCTATGAACAAGATTGTGCCTTCCCTTTTGCTAATGGTTTCTATCCTCAGCTCCTGATAGTCCAGGATTGACTACCCGCCCATTCCATGTCATTGTCTTTCTTATGGATGTAAAAGACCTCAAGGGTGGCTCTCTCAGGAGTTGATACTTGTGTATGGAGAAAAATCTCCATGGGTGTTTTGAGTTTGTGCATGTCTTATGAGTGGAGACACTGCCTGCCTTTGTTCTCTAATATCTTTTTAGATACATTTATGTAAGGTGCGGTTGTAGAAGATAGTTTCTAACTCAAGAGCAAAGGGTCATTTGTTTTCTATTGACTATAATAAAAATAATATCTTCCTCTGGGGCAAAGATTATACAGGTAACTGTCCATTATAAAAAGTATGCATTCTAGGAGTGCCTGGGTAGCTCAGTTGGTTGAGTGTCCGACTCCTGATTTTAGCTCAGGTCATGATCACATGGTCTTGAGATCAAGCCCCACATCAGGTTCATGCTGAGCATGAAGCCTGTTTGGGATTCTCTCTCTCCTCTCTCTCTGCCCTTCCTCCACTCGTGCTCTTTTTTTTTTTTTTTTCTCTCTCTCTCTCTCCCCCTTCCCCCTCCTTAAAATAAATAAAATTTAAAAAAAAAGTATGAATTTATAAGGTCAGGGATCTTCTCCTGTGATGTACCCTGTGGAGGAGGAAAAATAATAATCCTTCAACCCTTCTAGGTCCTTGGCTGAGACCCTCCCTGTTATTAAAAGCAAATTACAGGAGAAATGAAATAGTTTAATAACATGTATACCTCTTGTATACATGGGAAATACCAGGAAAACCAAGTAATTCCCTGAAATAGTCCAAGCCACCACCTTAAATACCATCTCCAGCTATAGACAAAGTGTTGGGGGATGAAGGGAAGGCCAGTTAAGGGAGATTAACAGGAAAACCACAGTACAGGGTAAGGTTGCTAGGCAGATTTAAGTCATTGCCTTCTCCACTGATGAGAGTCCCTAGAGATTAAGAGGCATCCTTCCTGGTACAGAGAGGGAGACACCCTTACCAATGGAAATTGCCCTTAAAAATGTCAAAGTCTCTTACAAAAGGGTAACTTCTACTCAGTTTTGAGAGTTGCACCTATGTCTGCTGTCTCTCAAAAATAACCAACTTAAATAACATAAGGTATAGAGATGCTGAATCACTAATTGCACACCTGAAACTAACATTGTGTGTCAACTATACTCAAAAGAAGTCGAAAGTAATAAGTGCTGAAGAGGCTTATTTTGGAGTAGTATCACATTCCCCCTTTAACCCCAGTGCTTTTGAAGGTGTTCCTTTTTTTTTTTTTTTCTTTTTTTTTTTTTTTTTCATTCTGTTGGAAATAGAGCTTGAGGAACTAGTGCAAAGGCTGATTCTCTGGCTACTACTATTTCAGTGACGAGTAAACCATCTTGTGTCTCTGACCCAGGAATCTTGTGTTTCCTTTCATTGTCCATGAAATTAGGGCAACATTACCTGTTAGCTTGCAAGTTGGGTAATGTCTCCTAGACCTTTCAGTTTATGGCGTTCTGATCCCTGGAAAATGTTTCTCCAAACTTCCTCAGCTGTCACTGGGCCTGTGATTCCTTCTGAAACACTGCCCTCTTCTCTGTCCTAGATTCTTTAGGTCTTCTCTTAAAGATTGTCTTTTTTCTTGATGAGTCTGGCTAAAAGTTTTTAAATTTTGTTTATCTTTTCAGAGAACCAGCTCTTATTTTCATTGATATTTACTACTTTTTTAAATCTTTATTTCATTCATTTCTGCTCTGATCTTATCTTCTTCCTACTAATTTTATGCTTTGTTTCTTCATCTTTTTCTAGTTTCCTTAGTTGTGGGGTTAGATTGTTTGAGGTTTTTCTTGATTCTTGAGTGAGGCCTGTGTAGAACTGCTTTTGTGGCATCCCAAAGATTGTAATCTGATGTTATTTCCCCTTTCATTTGTCTGAAGGTATTGTATGATTTTTCTCTTTCATTTCTGTGTTAACACATTTGTTGTTTTAGTAGCATGTTGCTTAGCCTACATGTATTTCTGTTTTGTCCAGTTTGCTTTTTGTAATTAATACTAGTTTCATATCATAGGAAAGATGCTTGATACAATTTCAGTGTTCTTAGAGTTATTGAGAATTGTTTTGTGGCCCAACATGTGATCTATCCTGGAGAATGTTCCATTTGAATCTGAGAGAAGGTGGATTTGACTGTTCTTGGATTTAATATTCTGTCTGTATCTGTTAAGTCTAGCCCTAGCAGGCCAGGTAGAACCTCCTGGATCCTGCTCCTGTCTGTGCTGTCAAGGTGGAGGGCAGATGTAAATAGTGTGCTTGCCAGCACCTTTGATTCTGGAAAGTTTCTGCAGTTCTGTTGTTACTGGGCAGCTGCTCTAGGGTTACTGAGTAGATTTCCTTACCTTAACTCTAGTTGCCTTTAAACTGTTCTGCCGTGCCCAAAGGCAGGTGAATCTGTATGTGGGCACCTCAGTGATGGCAGTCGCTCCCTACTGCAGGTAGGGGGTGGGGGTTCCAATCATTCCCTTGGTTCCATGTCTCCTACCCCTGTCTCTGTGGTCTCTCCATCCTTTGTTGTGCAGAAGCTGTTGAGTCGGCTGGTTTTTCAAGAGGAATTCCTTTATTTGTAGTGGATATTTTGTGTGTCTGAAGAAGGAAGTGAGTGCAGGGTCTTCCTATGCTGCTACCTTGGACCCTGAAAGTGCTATAGGTCCTATGTGTTTCTTATATACTTTAATGACATTCTGATTATATAAGTTCATAAAATTCACTTTGTTTCTCAGAGTACGAAATGGATTGCTTTACTATCGTTTTTTAAACATCTTTCTTTCTTTATTTTGATGGGAGGAAGGGAAGAGAGGGAGGAAGAGAGAGACTTCTAACCAGGCTCTGTGCTCTCACCACAGAGTCCAATGTGGGGCTCAATCCCACGATTGTGAGATCATGACCTGGGCCGAAATCAAGAGCCGGACTCTTAACTGACTGAGGCACCCAGGCTCCATGCCTTACTATCTTTTAAAATTAAATGTTGCCATGGCTTAAATCGCCTCTTGAATTTTGTTTCTGACTTTATACCTACAAGATTCCTCTCAGATGCTTTCTTTGCTATCACTGTCATTATCAGAATCATCTAATATAATAATAATAGCCAATATATTGAACTTCTTTTTACCTATTGGGGATGGTTCTAAACACAGAACTTACTCTAAGTTGTTTAATTCTCATAACTCTATGAGGTTGAGCCATTATTATCGACCTTTGATTGTGGATAAACAGGCACAAAGAGTACATTATCCAAGGTTATACAGCTAGATATAACATGGATTTGAGCACAGGAAATATGACTCCAGAGCCTCTAGTCTTAACCACGATGCTATGCTGGCTTTGAAATCATATAAAAATTGATCAAATAAAATCATAAAAATTGATCAAATAGATGCTCAATTTCTAAGCATTAAAATAATATATACTGTTAGGGAGGAAGAATTTTTCCTCTACCCTTCTAGACCCCTCACCTGGTAAAGTGGTATAAGACAGATTAACAAGAGGACAACAAACTTAATTATGCATGTCCTGGAACCCCCTAAGAATCTGAGATCCCACAGGCCATCAGGCACTGAGGCTTACATGCCATCCTGAGCTAAGGAGAAAGGGGTAGATGCCTGAGATTACAAAGGGGAGGGATACAACTTAAAGGAAGATGGGAAGAACAATTATTTGGTAAACAAATGTTGGCCATGCCATGCACAGAGAATAGGACACAGGGAAGAATTTTGTCTCCAGGCTCCACTGAGCTGAGCTTTGTCCCAGACACCGTCCCCCATACATAGTCCATACTCGTTATAGATATCTTTGGTAGCCATTCTCTTCCTGGACCAGGGCCTCTGTCTCAATTCTTTCAGGTAGTTAAGGAGGCATTAAAGCTCTTCCTGAGTCCTTAGGACCTCGCTTGACTTTAGTTCAGAGTGATCCATATGCCAGGGTGGCACGTTGTGGGAAGGCTCATTCTGAAACCTTCGAATATGGAGGAAAATAAAACCTGAAACTCTCCCTTGGCTTCTCAATCCCATTTTCTTCTATAGTGGCAAGTAATGTTCACACTTGAATCTTTATCTGTAAATTTTAATTTCTCATAGAAGCATACGCTTGTATTTAGCATAGGTGTTTCCTTCAGTAAATTAGAACGTGGCATAATGATGTTCTACGGTTTACAATATAAAATAGATCTTGTCCATGAGCTTAGATATGTCTAATGTTTTTAAATATTTCAGAGTATTCCAAATGTCAGTAAACCATAACTTATTAACTATTTATCTCTGGATAGACATTCTGCTGAAACTTAAAGGCACACATAAAATAATTATAGTATTTATTTATTTATCTTTATATTATATATTTGTAATGGGCCTCTGGCTAGACTCTGGGTTTTTTGGGGTCAAGTCTAGTTTGTTCTTAAGATAAAGTCATTCTGATGCTTGACACTTGCCCCATCCGGCCTTCTTGTCCATTGAAGCCCTACTTCTAAAGGTCAATATGCCCTCTATTTGACATCCCAACTAACAATTTCGAGTAGGCTCTAAGGGCATATTGTCAATATTTAGTGTGGCAAGAAACGCCAGTCATTTTGTCTTTGTACTTTGGTGGCTGGAATTTTCCTGTGGAACATAGCTGCCTCTAGATCATGATGAACTTTTTCTTCTATTATTCATATATCTAATGTCTATTTAAAAATATTCAAGTCAGTGAAACTTTCTCACTTAGGGATCCATAAATGATGCTGCAATGTACTTTCCATTTTTAACAGGAAGTCCTTAATGCAAATGTGTGAATCTCCCTGGATGCATTGATGTGACTTTGAATTATACAAGTTTTTATGTTTAATCAAAGGAAATTGTAGAGGTGTACTACATTGTGCTCTTATGTACTCCTTTTGTTGTTGTTGTTGTTGTTGTTGTTGTTGTTGTTGTTGTTGTTGTCAGAGACGTACCTGGCACACTATAATAAGAAAAATGACAGGTCCATGGATTGGGCAAACTTAGACTGCTCTAGCTTTTTCCTAATTTCTTATATACCAAGACTGGAGAGATCGTACTGGTCGCTCTCAGGACTCTCAGCCTTGTGTGATCAGTGCCAACAAGTATCCTAAAAATACACACTTATGAGGCCCATTCATTAACTGTACTTAAGAGAGAGTCAATTTTATGTACTTGCGAAATTGCCTTTGTCAGAAACTCTTTTGTGTAAGACTATTTGTTCTGCTTCAAAGTTTAGCCTTGCAAGGAATTTGTCTGAATAGTGTCACTTGACCATTTGGGTTCTTCATTTCCAAAGAGTTAACCTCTTGGATATCGGGTAGACACTGACTATTTCCTTTCTGATTGACCTTGAGCAGGGGAATTTAACCTCAACATTGTTTTTTCTTTGTCTGACCCACCTGTCGTTCTATCTCAGCTTTATGCCAACTGTTTTTTTAAGGGAGATTTAATTCATGCTTGTCAAAGCCTTTTAATATCCTTAGCTGAAGGTGTTCTAATAAATAGAACAATGTTAACATAATAATTTGAATGAGAATAAAGAGATAGGAAAAATGAATTCAGAGAACCTCTAGCTAGCTCATTTTAAAATGAAAATATTAGATCAGAGATGAAGATCCCATATAAGCATGTCATTTGCATATAGAGTTATCCGGATTTGATAGTGGGGCTTAACATAGCAAAGCCTGACAATCTTATCCGTAGACTTTCCATATTTAAGAAAAGCCATAATACCGAGTTCTCTTTTTTTCCTGTGGCAGTGAAACAGATGATTTAAATGAATCCTCCAATTCGCCCTTTGTGCTAATTTCAGAAATAGATAGAATGTCTTAAGCATTTCATTCAAACAGCATTTTTCTTGAAGCTGATGGCAGAGGGCTGGGAGGGAGGTCTGTCTCAAAACAAAATTGAACATTCCCTCAATATTTGCACTTACCATTCCAATAATAATAGGAAATCAAGTTTCCATAATGATACCAGCTTCTCCAGCTGGAATCAAGAGGAGAGTTTTCTCCACTGCATTAAAGATCATCACAAGCCGGAAAAAAAAAAAAAAAAAAAAAAAAAAAAAAAAAAAAAAAAAAAGGCAAAATAGGAATATACAGGCACTAAGACCTTATGTTTAAAAAGCCTTGCACAAAAATTTTTATGATGCTTTCTTATCTGAATATACAAACTAGAGATGTATTCAAAACAATTAAGATTATATTTTGTACTATCTTCCAATGTGATACTGCCTTTGTCAGTTTATTATTTGATTGTAAAGGTATATAGTAAAATACTATTTTGAAACCATAGCTGATCAGGTAATGAAAAATATACTTGTAGACTTTTTCATAATGGATTTTGGAATCTTTTTTGATCACAAGGGTTCACTACATACAGTGTAATTATCAGTATTGTTTTAGAGATAACTTAATCTAATGGTACCACATGATTGTTCAACCATGCTTGGTTTTATTAGCAACTCTGTGTGATTATAAAATGAAAATAACCATGGCTCTGCTTCTACATCAATGAAATGACCATTGCAAAATTTTCTGTGTTGTGTGTGTGTGTGTGCGCACACGCGTGTGTGTGTTTTGGTGGTTTGCACTGCAATGTAGATGCTGATCAAGGGAAAGTGATTATCTTGAACTTTTGTTGTTGATATTTGTTTCCAATCCGCTAGCCTCATGCCAATTTTTTCCCCCTTAATAAACAACCAGCATAAGTCATTTATCAGACAAACGTGGCTGTGGAAGTTTTGGGGCGCTATCTTTTTCCCTCCTGCAGGATTTTTCAGGCTCTCCAGAGAAAGCATACACGGTATCTTTGTCCTTCTCCTACAGTATTCTTGGCATCTAGTGAGAGTGCCAAACCTCAGGTTTCTGGATTCTCATCATTTTCCTACCTCCTACCAGAAATTTCCACTTTGCCAAATTTCCACTTTCCTGAGTCTTTTTGGGTAAAGCACTTCAGCTGCTCATCTTCTCTGCCTCTGTGTTCTAAAATGGGCTCGGTGTTTTTCTACACACAAGCACAGGGTGCATAGAATGGTTTTGTTTGCTTTTCTTATTCCATGAACAAGATATAGAAGCCCAACAAATGGGAATTTAATTCTCTATGTTCAGTAAGAAGAAACAATTGGCAGCATTAAAACAGCAATCAGTAGACACCCAAAAATAGACTAATGAACACATGTCTCTTGGAGCTTCTAGACATCTAATTTTGATGTGTCATTACCTCTACCCATTTACAGAGAAAATAGATGGTTTTTAGATTGGTTCACATGAACCATCCTCACCCTATTCTATTTATTATCCATGTACCTCAGGATCCTAATGCTGCTGTGGGATCCCAGAAGGCTGTCCTACCAGTGGCAGAGGTTAAGTATGGATGTGGAAGAAGGTCAAACCCAAGCCAGATTTCACATGTGTGGTGTGTACGGGCGGGGGTGGGGTGCTCTTTTAAGAATGCACAAACACAGCCTATGTCAGGATGATGTGAGATGTCATCTATATATCTGTCACAGAAAGATAATCCCTCCTAAAAAAGCAGCCAAGAGCAGAGAGGGTGTTCAAAACAGTCCTGGTATGTCACACAGGGAAGCTCTGCCTCCCCTATTGCTCCCAACCTCAACACCAGGTGGAAGAAAACCTTTCCTTTCTCTCTCTCTTTTTTAGGCCCTTGAGGACCTGCCCATTCAGTCTTTACTTGGGAGTGGGTGGGATGGAGGCAGGTTGGTGGAGAAAGAAAGAGATATGGGGAAGTTTTCTTTTCAAAAAAAAAAAATTGTTTACTTAAAAGCAAGATTATAACATTAAGATGCACAGAACTGAGTCTTAGTAATAATAGACTGAAATTATGAATGGTCACAAAATGAGACCATTTTGGGCATGGAAAGCCCAAAATTTACTTAACAAGGTCACTACGTTGTAGGAAAAGGGCTTCATATAGCAGAGTAAGGACCGATTTTTGAAAAACTTAAAACAGCTATCGATTTTCACTCAATGGTGGAATTTCATGAATACACTTGGCTCTATAAGCAAAGAAGGTGATTGAGAGAGGAAAGACTGAAAATAAATACATTGATCATTATTTTTTTCTTTTTATCCCTAACAAAGCTATAAAATCATGAGTTCAGACAACAGAGAATCTTGGTGCAGGTTTAACTGTCTTGATGTAGTTTTTATTTCTACTATCCTATCACATTTCTTGATGTTTCTTTTATCTTGACCTTGAGAAACCTTTCTTCATTCTCTAGATCTCTAGGGAATCTGTTTTATTTATTTATTTATTTATTTATTTATTTATTTATTTATTTATTTTTCATTTTAGATCTGGTTCCATTGAACCCAGCTTTAGATTTCTTTAATTAGTGCTGCTCTTAACCAACCATGAACATTGTAAACTCACAAGAATCATGTTCTTTATGATGTTTGTGCCCCCAGATAACGAGTGACATTAGGAGTGAATTGGCAGATCTTTCCCCAATGAGTACAGTGGCAATGGGAAGAGTCCTGCAGAAGTTCAGTCACTTGGATTAAGGAAGACAGGGGTCAAGGATTGTGCTCAGGGCAACCACCTTAGGAAGTCAAAAGTGAAGGCAAATTCAAGTAATGGTGACCCATAGGATACAAAGAATGCCAGAGAAAAATGCCTGGAGCCTCTGTTATCTGTGCTCAGATGAAGAATTTACAGAGTCAAACTCTAGTTGTCAGAGCCTCAGGAGTAAGCTTGATCTGAAATGCAGAGATGTCATAAGGTTCTTCCAAGCATTGGTACTAGACAAAGAATGGTCTTAGGTTAAATGGTGTAATCATTAACATAGCTGTGCTGGTTGATAAACAAGAGTGACCTTAGTTGGAAAACGTACGTTGCAGTTGGGAATTGAGAGAGTTAAGTGCAAGCATTATGTACAGAGCTATTTTAATGAAACCGTTTAATCTGTAAGGAAGAGAAATTGGGGTTTCAGAGAAGAATTGTGATCTTCTCGAGATATATCCTTTATATCTTTACATGAAACTTATTATATAGGTCTTTGTGGTGGGGACTTTCTAGCTATTGAAATCCATTGCTCTTCTCTCTTGGCTCCTGACTGTGAAGGGTAGAATCAATCATAATTTTATGTAGAGAAATGCCTTTTTAGCATTTATGGGGAGGTCCATGTGTGACTCCCAAACAGGCTCATCAAAGGTAAAGCAGTGCAAAGATACTCTTTAAAACGTTCTCTCCACCAAGATGGCTCCATTATCTGACACTCTACACATTCAAGGGGCTTTCCCTGGCTATGCCTCTTCATTGCTTTAGTAAGTAATGGCAGTAACCCAGGACTAATTTCTGAGAGTTATATTTCTTGCACAGGGAGAACTTTTCATATTAAAGAACAATATTTTTAAAGAAAGATCAAATATCTTTAGGAATTCTAAAAAGAGAAATTGCCATTGGTGAGGATGTGGTTAGAAAAGGGGTGTGTTCGTTCCTTCGTTGCCCCAAACCCAACTAATAATAACAGTTGTCTCACACCAAGACATAATTAGCTGAAATGGTTTAACAGGTCAGTTTTTCAATAGCCTTCTTCCATTAAAGTTATTTTGGTCTCCGGATGTGTACATAGGTCCGCAAGAGGTTATCCTAAAATAACCTTAAAGAGAGCACAATGTTTGAGCAGTTGAGTTCAATAAACTTTGGATTGAACAAGGAAAAAGTCCAAAAAAATAAATGAATATGAATTTTAGACTGATTTAGGTAGCCTGCCATTAGAAAAACTACCAGCTTTACAGCCATTGAAGAGCTTCATCCATAGCTGAGCGGGGTCTCTTGTTTGAGGGAAGGAGTGGGAGTAAATGGGAGAGAGGTATGCAAAATATGAAAAACTTTCCTGTCTCTTAGGCATTTTTATGATCCAGGCCATTCTTTGACAGTGATAGCTGGATTCTGCTCATTACATTGGATGAAGCTAAACACCTTTCTTTGGGGTACGATGAAATCTCAATTTCTGGACTCTAATATAAGAATCAAATTTGTCTTCACTCTCAAGCTCTACTTCCGGGCCACCTTGCACGCTCAGGCATTTACCCTGAAATAATCCTGGTGCGAGTGTTTTCTGCTCTCAGTGTTTAGACTGGATTTGGCTTACTTCCACTTACTCTGAGTGTTGAACAGACTTGTGATTGCCTTCAATCAGAATAAATAAGGAGATTACTGTGGCACAACAAATAAATTATGGGCTAAGTCTTGTCATAATAATAGTTTTCATTTTTGTAACAGATTGGCTTGGGAGATCTTGAGGAATTTGCAAATATGGTTTCCTCTGTTTTGCTGATAGGAAAACAGTCTCTGGCTCCAGTTTAGGATTACAAATCTCAGGGACTCCAGCCTAAAACAGAGAACGCACATTTTAGAAATTTGGACTCGGTTCATTAGAGCAGGATAATAAAAACATGACCAGGATCTGCATCCTTCTGCCGTTTGGAGGAGGTGGATTTGCTGATTCTGCTAAAGAAATACTTGGCAAAGAATTTATTGTTTCCTGCTTTGAGACTTCGAAAGGATTTAGAAAACGCAGGATGTGAATCCTAAAAAAAAATAATAGCAGGGGGGTCATATGCTAACCGCCATCTCTAAGGATTATCTGGAAACAAATTTGCCATTTTGGACAGATGCTTTTATTTAGGAAGTACAATCTATAAATAGGCTCTGCTTGGTTAAATATTCTCATACAATTAATCGAGTAATGTAATTGGCTGGCCTTAATAGGCATCAGCTCTATGGGCAGCATTGCTAAAGTTAACAGTCACGCTGGAGTTGGGACCAAGAGGCTGCAAATGAAGCCAGATGTACACACAGAGGGGCTGTAGACCCATCAGGGTTTCCTGGGGGAAATATTCATTAGACTGTGCATCTGGTAGAGTTCTTCAGAAAT
The DNA here is from genome assembly GCF_018350155.1 of Leopardus geoffroyi. NCBI lineage: Eukaryota > Metazoa > Chordata > Mammalia > Carnivora > Felidae > Leopardus > Leopardus geoffroyi. The sequence continues at coordinate 96,324,672 of NC_059326.1, read as the reverse complement.
CACCTCCTAAGTGATCCTTTGGTATATCTGGTTTAAAACAGTCCTTCCCCCCCACCTCAACCTCCACCCGTTTGAAAAGCAAACAAACATATGATGGTCTTAAATTAATATATTATCACTAAACATATTGCTCAGACGAAATGAAAGCTTCCAAAAGTTAGTGATGGAAAGTAATGGAAACTTCCTTCTCCCTTATTGTTACAATAATATATAGATGATGGTGGATTACAGATGATGGTATTTCTTCGATACTCTTTTTCATTAATACTTAACATATTTCTTTAACCTCAATGGCACTGCCATTTTCTTGTCTACCTCCGCTCTCTGTGACTTTTCCTTCTTAAGCCCCTCTTTCTTTACATCAGAGTTTTTTCTCTTCTTAGACGATCCCCTTCATATCCATCGCAGAACTTGCTCTTGGGCCAGACCTCTCTGTTGAGGTCCATACGTTTATATCTAACCATCTATTGGCTATCTCTACCTTTCCCGTATTGAAACTGTCATTTTCCTCTTGTCCACATGTGACCAGCCTGTCTCACACTTGATGTTTCATTCTCAGTGAGTGACCACATCCCCAAATATCCAAGAAAAACCAACATTCCAGCTTGGTTCTTCTCTCTCTTTGTCACATATTCCAAGTTCAATCAGCCACCAGAGGTGGCTTTTGTGACTTCATGAAACTCACCCCCATCTGTCCACTTCTTTCTGATTGCTCTCCTCCAACCTTAGGGTAGGCAATCATCCCCTGACCACTCCTCCCCTGTCCCCTCTGCCTCCCATATTGACCAATCCATTTTCAACATACCAGTTGAGATAATCTTTATAAAATGCAAACTGGAACATGCCATTCCCCTTTATAAAAAGTCTTCAATGACCTCTGCCCCTTAGACATCGGGTCTTTTATTTACATTTTCTGCTTCTCTGAGCTCTTCTCCCCCTGCCCACCTTTCAGTGGCTATGAACTTCCTATAGGAGCCATTCAGATTTCTTTTCTAAAATATCATGGGAAAAACCTGCTCACTCTTAAAGTTCCTATGATAAGTGGCAGAGGGCTTAATCACCTTTCTTCCCCCACTCCTTTTCTGTAACATACTGGGCCAACCTCAAGCTATCCCACATTTAAAATGAGCTCAAAATCATTTGAACTTGGACAAAACGTCTCTTAAGAGTGCTGCTTGGTAACTTTACGGTGCCATTTATTTTGACTAAATACCTCTTTTGAACCTACAACCTTCTGTTATTCTCTATGAGACAGCTCCTGACTATTTTTTTGCTGAATAATAGTGGCATGTGTCACATTAAATTTTCCTTTGCCTTGTGTCTCTTTCTGAACTAAACCCAGTCTGTTCCTGGAGTTTGCCTGTCTGTTGACATACTAGGATATACTGGGCCTCTATGATGATCTGAATCCATTCTTTTTGTCTTCATTAACATGAGGTAGGAATGGGAGGATTCTTATTTGCAGTAAGAATTACCAAATACTAACTATTGGGGGGGGTGGAGAGTGACATCTGATCTTTAAAAGACAAATCTGTATGTTTATTTTTTCTCATATTGGTATAGTTCCAGTTCGGAATGTGAGGTGGCAAGCTAAAATAAATCTGTAAGACTGATTTTTTGTTTACTCTTAAAACTCAGGGTCTTAAATCAATGTTTTTAAACAATCCTAGTTATACTCCAGTGCAATAGCAAAGCCCAAGGAAAAGCTCAAAACAACTCAGCTTACACTTATTGATTTACAAATTGAGGAGCTGATCTTATAAACAATGCACAGAGCAATAGTATGACTCAGATATCTCTAGGCTTTAACTTTGGCTTTTAATAGATACATATATTAATATGTTGCTAGTTGGAAAGGTTAAAAAGAAAGAGTTTTAGAAGTTATGCCTTCTTACTATTGAAAGTAGAAAATTTTAAAAAGGAGAAAATTAAAATTTTACATATTCCTTATATATTAAGAATAAGGTCTGTTAACTTTCTATAGCGCCTTCCTTTAATATTTAATGTTTTAGTATTTATGTATTTAGTATGATACATATTTTTTTGCTATGTAATATATACTCCGTTGGCATAATAAATAGTTGAATGAATGGAGAAATGTATATAAATGAAAGTAATTATACTTCCACATGTCTTGAAGTAAATATGATATTAACAAAAGCATACTATTCTATAAATCATCATCTCCTTGGATGCAACAATTTCCCTCTTATTAAGCATCCACATAATTTCTTATTGTAAATAAATGCAAATATGATAGACCTTGGGTATATATCTTGCCTGCGTTTTTTTAAAATGACCGTTTCCTTAGGGTAATACATATTTTTTTTAAAATATGCTTGATAAATACTACCAAACTGCTTTTCAGAAAAATGGTGTTTAATTCATGTGTTCGGTAAAACTGGCTGAGAGTATCTGTTGCAAAGTGCCTTGGTTACACTACACATCTTTATTTCAAAACATAACTTTTATGGTAAAGTCATTTTTTATTATTGGAATTTAAATTTCTTTTTATTTTATTTCTGTATTTTTTAGTAGTATGGCTAAACAGTTTTCACTTACCATCTCTTGTAGTTTTGTGGGTTTTCTCTGTGAATCTATTGACATGGTATTTTTTTCCTAACATTTAGTGAACACCAAGCACCATTCTGAGGGTTTTACTTTTATTGATTTGCTTGATCCTCATAAGACCCCTATAAACAATAGGATACTCCTATAATCCCCTATTTTATAGAAATGAAATACATAGCTGGGATGATTTCTGATGTTGTCAAATCATTTTTTTTCTTATTAATTTTTATAAACTTTTTACATATTAAAACTGTTACCCAGCTAGACAAAAGTGTAGCAGATAGTCCCATATTATACAAATTCCTTTTCTCAGGTTTATCAATAAATTTTATTTTGTGAAGTTCAATGATTGTACTATTAAACTCATCAAAACCTTAAGTTCATAAGGTTATTATGTATATATTATCCCTGTCTTTTGTGTTTTTGTTTGTTTATTTGCCTCTTTTGTTCATTTATACCTCCTGTTGATTTGGAAATAATGTGTTATGTGAAATGAGAATGTCCCTTACTTTTCCTGCCATAATCGATAAAGTTTCCACTGATTCGTAGTACTCACTGAAGTATACTGAGTACATGTACCTGAGTATGCATGTATATGTACATATACCCAAGTCTATTTTGAAACATTACTTAACATTTTTTGTCACATGATATTTATTTCTAAATCATATTGTTTTCCTTATTGTGGTTTGGAAATCATTTTATTACACGAGATGACAAATAATCCCTTGTTATATTTCCTTGGAAATGTTTTGGTCTGCTTCACTTACCACAAAACAAAAACAAGTCCTGTTGGATTTGAATAAAATGAAACACATATATCACAATAAAATAGAATGTATTTTTGTTTTACTTTATCTTCATGTAATTTGTGATTAAATGTTACAGTATGAAATTAGTTTTCAGGAATGAAAAGGAAATATAAACGTATCAGTAAGGATAAAATAGTTTCTGCTGTTGATGTCTTCACTGTTAGCTTTCATCCAGGAACTAGATGATTTGAGGGGACTGACATTAGTGATTTGAAAGAACTGGAGGAACACCCAGGCAGTGCTGAGCTTCTTGGTCATTGCTTGCCAATTCTGCATGTAGATACTCTGGGAGGGCAAAGGAACATCCTGTTTCCTGTCAACTGACAGGTTTTCTTTCTTCAGTCCATACAATATGGCTGAACTAGTGGTTAAGTTTGCCAGCCCCACGAGGTTCTTTAAATTTTCATCTTTTTCGTTGTGTCTTCTTAGGTTTTAAGTAACCAAGTAGAGTCTCTGTTTGAAAATGAATGTCTTCTTTGCTTCTCTTAGGATAATAACAGATTTTAAAGCAGTACTCAGAACCAAGTCTCACTAAACTCTGCAGGTATTTCCATTTAGGGGAAATGTACACACCATTTCAAAGTAAAAAGTTAATCTTGTATGCTTCTACCCCTTATTTTTTTTCTTCTTAATTCGAGAGGGGGTGGGGGTGAGAGAGAATATTAAGCAGGCACCACGCTCAGCATAGAGCCCAAATGGAGCTAGATCCCATGACCCTGGGATCATGACCTGAGCTGAAATTAAGAGTCAGACACTCAACTGACTGAGCCACCCAGGTGTCCCTTTTCTACATCTTTTTAATTATATCTGTAAAAGTGGATATAAAATATTTCCCTAAAGTGAGTCTGGACAAGACACTTAGTCTCCATGTTCATTCTTAGGAAAAGAATAAAGGAGCGGTCAGAAGATGATGTTTTTTCCTCGGTGGTTTGTAAACATGCAATGGTATACGGGCAAAGTGTATTTCACAAAATTTCACTGAGCCTCCTAGATCAATTTATTTCTCTATCATCTCCATCTTCAATTTAGTAAGAAAATCCATTTTTTTCTCTCCTATATCCCCACCATTATATAGTTTCCAGATATATTCTGCTTTCTTACATAATAGCGTCAACTTATATCTAATGTTTGACATGTTTATTCTGTTTCAAACTTCTATAGCTGGTGATACTTATAAATAATTTTGAAATAAAATGGTAATATAGGATCTATGTCTTTTATTTACCTCATATATCCTTTAATTAGTTGGAGCTTTTCCATGCTTCCACGATGACTTAGATGAGCTAAGTCAACATTTATATTATGGGTGACATCTAAGGGTATGTGAGGATGCACATGAAAGTTTCATATGGCAAATATGATGTTGATAAAGGTAGTATTTCTGAAAATTTCAATTGGTGGATTTTATGGAAGGTTTTTTTTTTTTTTCAGATACCGTGCTTTAGCTATTGTCTAAATAATTCAGTTTTTAAAATGTCTTCCAAAGTTATGTAATAGGATTTACGTATTTGATTAGCGTCTATCGGAAAGTTGTTCTGAATTGTACGGGTACTGTAATTGCTCCAAGAGTATGTCTCAGTGACAGTGTTTAAATGTTAGAGCTCAGTCAGGATAGATTATGATCCTATGTAATGGATTTTGGTTTTATTTTCATTTTTTAAACGTTTATTTATTTATTTTGAGAGAGAGAGAGAGAGAGAGAGAGAGAGAGAGAGGGACATTGCAAGTGAGGGTGGGGCAGAGAGAGGGAGAGAGAATCCCAAGTAGGCTGTGCACAGTCATCACAGAGCCTGATGGGAGCTCAGTCTCCTGAACCCTGAGATCATGACTTAAGCCAAAATTGAGAGTGGAACACTTAACCCACTGAGCCACCCAGGCATCCCCTGTGCAATGTCTTTTATGCAAAAATGTTTCATTTATTGTTTGACCTTTGCTAGGTATCACACCAGATTTTTCATCTCTCTCTCTCACACACACACACACACACACACACACACACACACTTTACATCACTTTTCTCTACTTCATTTTTCATAGACATGATCATGTGAAACATAGACGTGATTAGAGATATAAAAACTAAAACTTGCAAGGTTATCACTACTTGAAGGTCATACAGGTCATAAGTGGTAGAGCCCGCATTAGAACATACACATATTTGAATCTTTTCTTATGCTTAATCGAATATGTAAATAAAATCCCTGTAAATAGACTCCCTGAATAGTTTGATTAGTACATATGTGTCACTAAATCACCTTCTAAGGAATTGGGTTAAAATTACATTAAGCCAGGAGACATTTCCACATGTATTTTTACCTATTTGACCTACTTTTCTACATGTATTTTTGCCTACTGTATCTAATAGGACTTTATTTGTTTGTTTGTTTGTTTATTTATTTATTTTTCATTTTCTAATATATCTAATAAAACATAGACATCTTGAATGCAATGGGAGTTATACATGTTAACTTTCATCAATGTCGCTGAAATACCCTCCAGTTTACAGCCCTGCTTCATTCTCTCCCGGTGATAAAGACTAAATTTCCAGAATGCAGCAGAGCAACCATCTTTTTGGCATTGGCCATATGGTGTGATTGTTGCAGAACTAGGTTGTTCTGGCCTGAATCTATGAGTGAAAGAAGATCTTTGGTCGCAAAACTTTTGGGAGGGAATCTAAACTCATGAAGTCTGTATCATTGAGATGGGTTGTGTTTTTAATACAATTAACCTAACCCAATAGAAATTAAACACTTGTGGTGAGTTATGACTAATTATTTGAGGTGTCACCAGTTATAAAGTTAGGGAATACATACTTGGAATGGTTTACTAAGTTTTTTTTTTTTTTTAATTTTACAAATGGCAGTAGAATCTAGGATGGTCTGATATATTCTAACTTTCATTTGATAAACTGCCTTGAATGACAGAGAAGGTATAGGTGCAATGCAAAAAATATACCTACTGTGAATATACATATTGTGTGTGGTTGTATATATATGTACATGTGGGTGTTTGGCAGTGGTGATGAAAGTTACAGGTAGCTAAACTGCTTGTACTCTTTGGCATTACAGATACTGACTTCGGGTTGGTTAAGTCACAAATACATGTTCACAATTTAAAGTTAGCCACAAAAATGATATAAAACATAACTTCTAAACCAGTAGAGGGGAAAAAACTAATAAAGAAAGTTTGATCAATACAAGAGAGTACAGGAAATTAGAAAAGAGAATCAAAGAACAAGAAGAGTAAGAAGGAAGCACACAAAAGTTGGTAGAAATAAATCCAAATATATTAGTAATCACCATCATCCATCATGAGTGCTAGGATAGAGGGCAAGTCGAAAATTGCTGATATAGATGATACTGTGCAACCAAGGATCTTGGTAGAAATCCTGAAATATTGGAAACACACAAAAGCATTCTGATCACAGCATAATGGCTAATCTAGTGTTTGACCTGAGATAACTCTGGGTAAAATGTCACATATGTTGAGCATCAGTAAGATTTCCATATTACCTATGCTAAGATGACTTGCACCTCAATTTAATGAGTTTTTCCAAATCATTTCCTCTCACAGTACCCTGTTATTTTCCTACTATCATTTGTAACTGTATAGCACAATTTTCTATATTAGTTTAATAGCTGTCTTTGTAAGTAGTCAGTATTCCTGCCAAAGCAGAGACTACTTCTCTTTTGTTCTGTAGAATTTTCCTAATGTCTGGCATAAGTAGAACATTGATACATATCGAATGAGTAAATAAATGCCATTGACTGATTGAGATAATTTTTACCCTACAGCATAAAAAAAAGCAAGCTATCCAGATACGTTGTCATAGTAACATGCCTGAAGAATGCCATTAAAAGAGCTATATGGCCCTTTGTAACTGAAGTACGTATGTTCTGCGACTATATCTGGACAATTATAATCAGAGATTTTTAGCAGAATTATACTCATTCTGGTTTTTCAAGTATCATGTGGCACATTTAACAATTGTATTAATTAATTCATTTTAAATTTATTATAAAGAATAATTGATCTACAGTGTTAGATTAGTTTCGGATGTACTGATCTGAAAATTCTATACATTACTTAGTGCTCACCACGGTAAGTCATCATTTGTCATCATACAGTGTTATTACAATATTATTAACTGTATTTCCTACGCTGCAGTTTGCATCTCTCCAACTTACTTGTTTTGTAACTGGAAGTCTTCATCCCATTAATCTAATTTCCCATCCCCACAACCACCTCCCCAATGGTAAGCATCAGCTCACTGAATTTAGAGGACTGTTTTTATTTGGTTTGTTTCTTAGATTCCACCTATAAGTGAAACAATATGGTATTTGTCTTGGTCTCTTTTTACTTAGGATAATAAGCTCCAGGCCCATCTATATTGTTGCAAATGGCAAGATTTCATTGGCTAATGTCCCATTCTATCTAAATAAATAAATGAATAAATAAATAAATAAATAAATAAATAAATATCTCCAACTTCATCTTTATGCATTCATCTATAAATGGATGCTTCCATATCTTGGCTATTGTAAATAATGTTGCAATAAACAGGGTGCGTGTATTGTTTTTTTTTTTTTTTTTGAATCAGTGAGGTTTTTTTTTTTCCTCCTTTGGGTAAATACCAGTAGTGGAATTACTGGAGCATATGGTATTTCTATTTGTGATTTAAACAAAAATTTAATGTTTGTTTATTTTTGAGAGAGAGAGAGAGAGAGTGAGAGAGACAGAGTATGAGCTGGGGAGGGACACAGAGGGAGACAGAATCTGAAGCAGGCTCTGGGCTCTGAGCTGTCAGCACAGAGCCTGACGTGGGCTCTAACCCACAAACTGTGAGATCCTGACCTGAGCTGAAGCCAGATGCGTAACTGACTGAGCCACGCAGGCACCCCCTCTTTTTAATATTTGAGGCGCCACCATACTACTTGTCAGTGTGGTTGCACCAATTTACATTCCACCAACAGTGCACAAGGGGTCCCTTTTCTCTACATCATCAGCAACACTTATTATTCCTTTTCTGTTTGTTACTTGCCGTGAGAACTGGTATAAGGTAACATCTCGTTGTGGTTTTGATTTGCATTTTCCCTGATGAGTGAAAATGAATATCTTTTTATGTATATGTTGAACATTTGAGTCTTTCAAAGCCACATCATGTGTCATTCAAAGTCACTGTTTCCTTGTTGGTCTGGATGATCCATCCGTTGATGTAAGTGGGAGTGTTAAATTCCCTTACTGTTACTGTAATACTGTCAATTTCTCCATTTCAGTATTTTGGTACCTCTGTGCTGGGTACATAAATATTTACAACTGTTGTATCCTCTTGTTGGAATGATTCCTTTATCATTTTGTAATGGCCTTCTTTGTCTCTTGTTACAGTATTTATTTTAATGTCTATTTTGTCTGATAATAGTATGGCTTTCCCAGCTTTTATTACATTCTATTTGCATGGAATATCGTTTTCCATTTCTTCACTTTTAGCCTATGTGTCTTTAGTCTGAAGTGAATCTCTTATTGACAGCATACAGATGGATCTTGTTTTTTGATTCATTCGGTCACACTGTGTCTTTAGATTGAAGCATTTATTCCATTTATATTCAAAGTAATTATTTATAGGTATGTATATATTATCATTTTGTTTGTTTTCTGGTTGTTTTTGAAGTTCTCTGATCCTTTCTTTTTCTCATACTCGCTTTCGTTGAGATTTATTGACTTTCTTTTGAGTGAAGCCTGAATTCCTTTCTATTTTTTGTGTAGTTTTTCTATAGTTTTATGGTTTGTGGTTCCTGTGAGGTTCATATGTAGCATCCTATGTATGCATTAAACAGTCTGTATTAAGTTTACGGCTGCTTAAGTTTGAACACATTCTAAAAGTACTACATTTTTACTTTCCACTCTACATTTTATTTATATGATGTCATACTTTATGTCTTTTCGTGTCTGCCTTAACTAATTTTTACAGACATAATTGATATTACTACTTGTGTCTTTTAATCTTCATAGCTTATTTATAACTAATTGATCTAGTACATTTAGTATATGTTTGCTTTTACCAGTGAAAATTTTTCTTTTATAATTTTCTTAATTCTAGTTATGGCCTTTTCTGCTATAAAAGTCCCTTTAATGTTTCTCGTAAGGCTGGTTTACTGGTAATGAACTCCTTTAACTTTTGTTTGTCTTGAAAATTCTTTCTCTCTCTTCTTCAGTTCCGAATGATAGCCTCATGGGTAGAGGACTTTTGGTTGCAGGTTATTTTTAGCACTTTGAACATACCCTACTACTTCTTTCAGGCCTGCGAAGTTTCCACTGAAAATTTGTTGATAGCTTTATGTGGTTTCCCTTGTTGGTAACTATTTGCTTTTCCCCTGCTGTTTTTAATATTCTCTCTCTCTCTCTCCCTCCCTCCCTCTCCCTCTCCCTCTCCCTCTCCTTCTCCCTCTCCCTCTCCCTCTTTCCCTTTTGCCATTTTAATTATTATGTGTCTTAATATGGACCTTCTTGGGTTCATCTTTACAGGTTCTCGGTGCTTCTTGGAACTGGATATCTGCTTCTTTCACCTGATGAGGGAGGTTTTCAGCTATCATTTCTTCATAGAAGTTTTCTGTCCCTCTTTCATTCTGTTCTCCTGTTGGACTCCTATAATGCAAATGTTAGTATGCTTGATTTTCCTTGGATGTTTCAGCCTATCCTCATTTTTTAAATTCTTTGTTTGGCTGTTCACCTTGGCTGCTTTCCATTACCCTATTTTCAGATTGCTGACTCATTCTTCTGCCTCCTTTAGTCTAGTGTTTTTTCCCTGTTGAGTGTGTGTGTGTGTGTGTGTGTGTGGTGTTGGGGGGGCGGGGGCGGTGAGCAGGCAGAAGTTTATTAGAATATAAGACCAGAAAGGAAGAATAGTATGAAAACTCTTTTTCTGGAGAGGGGGCACTTAAAACTGAATAACCCCTTGTAGTGTTTTTTTTTTTTAACTTCAATTATTGTATTCTTAAACTTTCATTCTTTTTTATGTATTTTTTTCTATCTTTATGTTAAAGTTTTCATTGAGTTAATTCACTCCCAAATGATGTGAGCATTTTTAGGACCATTACTTTGATCTCTTTATCAGGTAGATTGCTTATCCTTGTTTTTTTTTAGTTAAGTTTTTAAAGGGTGTGTGTGTGTGTGTGTGTGTGTGTGTGTGTGTGTGTGTGTGTGTATTTTGAGCATATCCCTTTTTCTCCTCATTTTGTTTGACTTTCTGTGATTGTTAGATATTAGGTAGGTCAGCTACGTCTCCTGGTGGTGAAAGTAGTGGGTTTGTTGGAAGGCATCCTGTGGCGCCCAGTAGCACAATCCCCCTGGTCTCCAGAAACTGGTGCTCCAGGGATGTCCCCTGTGTGGGGTGCATGTGCCCTCCTGTTGTGGCTGGCCCACAACTGCTAAGGATGCACTAGCTAGCAGGCCTGGCCCTAAGACAGCTGGCTGAAAAGCCTGGCTATAGCAGTTGCTGTCCTCTGGTGGGTGATGTCAGCCTTTAGCATAGCTGGCTGAGGGACCTGGCAGTAACTGTTGTAGGTTTGCCAGTGGGTGGGGCTGCCTACCCTCCCTGGGACAGGAGTTGTTTTGGAGGGATGCTGGTCTCAGCCAAGGTTGTCTCCTGGGTTAGGTAGGGTGGGAGTCAATTTGGAAAGGCACCCTGTTGGGGTAGCTCCACAGGAGAACACCAGGGTGAGTGAACAGTGCTGTCAGGTAGATTGGGGAATGTTAGAACTGGTTTCTCCCAGCATCTGACCAACTAGGCTGAAGGAAGGCATGAAAAATGGGACCCCCCCCTGGTAAAGGTTTCTACCATCCCTACCCATCTGGTGCTCACTCTAAAATTAATTAGTAAATCTTTTCATGTACTAGTAGTGCTTTCAAACTGCTGTCCCTGTGTTGAGTCTTGGACCTAGTGAGTATAGTGTGTCGGCCCTTGAAGAGTGGAATCTTGGTTTCCTGTAGCCAACTGGGTCTTCTGAAGTTAAGCTCAGAAGGCTTTGAAGGCTCCCAGAGTTAAGCCTCACCGATTTTGAAAGCCAGACATTAAGGGTGCTCACATTTCTGGTTCAGATCCCCAGGACTGTGGGGTTGAGGGTTGTCCATTCTGAGGCTTGATCCCCTTGCTCCTCTGGTAGGACCTCTTCACCTCTGATATCTCTCCCACTTGTGGGTTTCCCTGCAGGAGTTTGGTTCCCCTCCTACACCTCTTGATGTGAGTCTCTGTATATGGTTGGCTGTGGGAACACGATTCTGCTAGTCTTTAGGTTGTTTTCAAAAAGTTGCAGTATATATAGTTGTAGCCCTGGTATATCTGTGGAAGGAGGTGAGCTCAGAACCTCCTACTCTCCTATCGTCCCCGAGTCTCCTTTGTGTATGGCATTTTTAACATATTTTGTCAAATCACATAGGCTTTGTATATGTTTTGAGAGCCATGAGCAACAAGGACTTGTTTTGCTGACGTGCAATTCTCAGTTTATGTATAACACTAGTGGAAGTTGAAATTCCTGGCTGTTCTCCGTTGTCTGTGAGTTAGCCTCATAGCAGTTAACACAATTTGTAATTACTTATTTATTGTGTTTACATGTGATTAACATCTGTACTTCCTTGAGGCAAGGATGATTATCCTCTCAGATACATATATTTTCTTGTACCCTATCAGGATGGTTATTTGTCCCAGCATTATATAATCTTTTAAAAAGGGAGTCATAGAGTCTGTCCATTTGTAATGATCTTACCATTATTTCAAAATGTTCTTGGGTAGCATTAAATTTTACTCTACATTCCAGGAGTATTTTTATTCTCCTCGAGGGTGTTGGTATGGGTTTACATGAAAAATTCTTTTCAGTTCAGAGTGGAAAAATTCTAGAAAAAACTAACGTACCTATGAACCCAATTGAAAGGAAATTTTCCAGAGTAAGCACTATCATAAAATTAGTGTCAGAATTCACAGCTATAGTTTTGTTCCACATTTTCTTCATCGATCGTATAGTGCCTTTATACAGTAATAAATATGCTAAATAGGAAAATGACTAAATAAAATTTTATATATGTGTAAAATCTATTCTAAAATACACATTTTACCAAAATTAAATAGGGTAAGGTTGAATCATGAATACTTGAAACCTGGAACACCGTGTGTCACACATAAATCAAATGTTACATCTTCCTTCATTTTTTAAATTAATTTCAATTCAGATGTAGTTACTATATAGTTTTATATTAGTTTTGGATGTACAACATAGCAATTCAACAATTGCATATATTATTCTGGGCTCATCAAGGTAAGTGTGCTTTTAATCCCCTTCACCTATTTCACCAATTCCTCCACCCACCCCCCCTCTGGTGGCCATCGGTTTGTTCTCTATGGTTAAGAGTCTGTTTCTTGATTTGTCTCTCTCTGTCTCTTCCCTTTGCTCATTTGTTTTGCTTCTTAAATTACCATATGAATGAAATCATTTGTATTTGTCTTTCTCTGACAGACTTATTTCAGTTGGCGTTATACTTTCTAGATGCATCCACCTTGTTGCAAATGGCAAGATCTCATTCTTTGTTTATGGCTGAATAACGTTCCGTTATAGATATATATCACATGTTCTTCATGCATTCATCGGTTGGTGGACCCTTAGGCTGCTTCCATACTTTGTCTATTGTAAATAATGCTTCAGTTAGCATAGGGATTCATCTACCTCTTTGAATTAGTGTGGATACATACACAGTGGTGGGATTACTGGGCACAGTGTAGTTATGTATTTAATTTTTTGAGGAACCTCTATACTATATTCCAGAGTGGCCACACCAGTTTGCATTTTCATCAGTTTGTGAAGGTTCCTTTTCCTCCATATCTTCACCAATAGTTGTTTCTCGAGCTTTTGATTTTAGCTATTCTGACCAGTGTGAGGTGATATCTCATTGTGGTTTTGATGGACATTTCCCTGATGATTAGTGATGTCGAGTATATTTTCATGTATCTGTTCACCATAGGTAGGCCATCTTTGGAGAAATGTCTGTTCATGTCTTTCATCAACTTTTAAAATTTATCAACAGGTAAATGGACACATAAATTGTGATATATGCATACAATAAGCAAAATAAATAAACTACTAATGCACACTACAACATGAATGAATCTCGAAAATAATAAATACAGTATGACTGTATTGATATGAAATGTTAAAAGTGTAAATCTGTAGTTAGAGTAAGGAGGGGCTATGAGGGGCTCAGGTTATATTTACAAGTGTATAAAATGAGTTTCTCAGAGATGATGGCTCATTATCTTGATTGTAGTATAGTTTCAAAGTCATATTCAAAGGTCCAAACTTATTAATTTCTATCCTTTTAAATATGTGCAGTTTATTACATTTCAGTTTTATCTAAATAAAACTGTATTAAACAATAAAATAATTTTCTTGATCTTCTATAATTCAAGATTTAATCAGGAAGCTTGATTTTAACTTTCAAAGTTGACATAATCTAGGATTTGAGATACAGTTTGTTATTATTGAATAGTTAGTTGCCTTTGATTTTTAACGCTATTTCAATACCTAGGCTTAATATTTTAACTTCTTACAATGCTTATAATTAAATCTTTATTCCATAACTTCTCAATTTTTGAGAATATTATTATTCATTTGTTGCTTTCCTGGATTATAACTTGAGGCATTCATATGCACAGTGGTGTATTTTCTGAGACCTTCCAGAATCATACATTTGTCTTCTCAGATGAGACATGCTTGTGTAAAACATTTGGGGAACTCGCTTCTGCTTTCAGAGGTCTATAAAATATCCCCAGTGTTTCCTGGTATGGAACCCTTCTTTGTAGGTAACATTTTCTTGCTATAGATTCTTGGAATAACTTTAGTGTCCAACTCTTGATTTTGGCTCAGGTCATGATCTCATGGTTGTGAGATGGAGCCTCATATCAGACTCCCTGTTGGGCATGGATCCTGCTTAGGATTCTCTCTGTCCCTTCCTTCTGCCCCTCCCCCACTCGAGGACACACTAAAAAATATATTAATCATGCAATGTCTAGATATGGGGTTCCTTTCTGTTAATTGTGGTATTAAGTGGACCCTTTTGATTTTAAGACATTCCATAGTTTGAGTTCTCTTATTTTTTGTTTCCTTTATTGTTGATGTCTACTCTACTTGTTATTTTCTTTTCTCTAGGAACTACAGTTCTCTATTAATTAAATGTCTATTTTTTGTCCTCGACTCTGTTACCTTTTCAACTAATACCTTCTTTTATTAATCCTCGTTTGATTTCCTACAGTATCAGTTCTCCTTTTACTACTTTTAAAGCAAAATTATAATCTGTATCACCATAGGAAATACTTCCTTTTCTTATCCATTTTTTCATCTCTTCCTCCACTTTAATTAGCTCCTTTTTACCTCATATTTAAGTTTTTATTTAAGTTCCAGTTAAATACAGTGTATTAATAGTTTTAGATGTACAGTTTAGTGATTCAATACTTATATACAATACCCAGTGTATATCACAAGTGCACCTAATCCGTATCACCTATTTAACCCATCTCCCCATTTACCTCCATCTGGTAACCCTCACTTTATTCTTTATAGTTAAGAGTCTCTTTCTTAGTTTGCCTCTCTCTCTCTCTCTTTTTTTTTCCCTTTGCTTGTTTGTTTTGTTTCTCCAGTTCCCCATAGGAGTGAAGTAATATGGTATTTGTCTTTCTTTGACTGACTCATTTCACTTAGCATAATACTCTCTAGCTCCATCCATGTCATTGCAAATGGCGAGATTTCATTATTTTTATGGCTGAGTTATGTTCCATTGTGTATATATATCACATCTTCTTTATCCATTTATCAGTTCATGGACACTTCAGCTGTTTCCATAATTTGGCTATTGTAGATTATGCTGCAGTAAACATTAGGTGTATGTATCCCTTTGAATTAGTACTTTTGTATTCTTTGGGTAAATAACTAGTAGTGTAATTTCTGGATCATGAGGTAGTTCTATTTTTAACTTTTTGAGGAATCTCCATACTCTTTTCCAGAGTGGCTGTACCAGTTTAAATTCCCATCAGTAGTGCAAGAGGTTTCTCCTTTATTCTCAGCAATACCTGTTGTTTCTTGTATTGTGGATTTTTAGCCATTTTGACAGGTTTTGAGGTGATATCTCATTGTAATTTTGATTTGTATTTCCCTGGTGATTAGTGATGTTGACCATCTTTTCATGTATCTTTTGGCCATCTGGATGTCTTCTTTGGAAAAGTATCTATCCGTGTCTTCTTCCCATTTTTAATTGGCTTATTAGTTTTTGGAGTGTCGAGTTTTATAAGTTCTTTATATATTTTGGATACTAACCCTTTATAAGATACATCATTCATAAATATTTTCTCTGATTCAGTAGGTTGTCTTTTAGTTTTGCTTGTTGTTTCCTTTGTTGTGCAGAACCTACCTCTTCCTTATTGAGAAGGAAATAAAAACCCTCAAAAAGCCTTCAGGAACTGTGTCTCATAAACATAGATCTCAACTCACAGTTGTTTGCATTTAAATATATAACAGTTAGTTAGACTCAGTGACATCCCAAGAATGGCAAAGTAGAAAGCCCCAGGCCATCCTTACTCCCACAAACACACTAATTGAACAACAATTTACAGATAAAATCCTTTTGAGAAATTCAGAAACTAAATGAAAGGCTCTTGCCCTCTGGAAAAACAGAAAACCAGACTCACTGAAGCTGGTAAGGAGATATGGCACACTCTCTCACCATTCCCTTACCTGAGTCAATGCCATAGGATCAGAAAGAGACCTCGAAGCTCCTAGCTTCTCCCAGAGGAGGGACAGTGTTGCTTTGCATGTCTAGCTCCCCAACTTTCCAAGGGGGTTCCCCAGAGGATTTATCTCAGTTCTGCAAGTCTTGGAGCTCAGATGGGTCCACTGCAGTCTAGCATCTTGTGGGAGAACACAGACAATAGCTTGGGCTGGAAGATGCCATAACTTTCCCTCATGGCTCCCCATAGAGTGAGATAACAAAAAGGAAACTAAAGGCATATAAAGAACATTTCAACCTGAAACAGCAGAATATACATTTTTCTCAAGTGTACCTGATTCCTTCTCTGGGGAAAATCACATGTTACTTCACAGAACAAATCTCAATGAATTTAAGGTTAAAGTTATATTTTCTATATTTTTGGACCACAGTGGGATAAAATAACAAATCAAGAGCAGAAGGAAATCTTGAAGATTCACAAAAATGTGGAAATGAAACAACATACTTTTGAGCAATTATTTGGTAAAAGAAAAAAAAATTATGGAAATTGCAGAATACCTCAAGACAAATGAAAATGAATAAAAATACTATCACTTAAAGGATGCAGCGTAATCAGTATACAGAAGGACATTCACAGTGATGAACAAATACACTAAAGGAGAAGAAAGGTTTCAAATAAAATACCTAACTTTACGCTTACTTAAATGAGCTGGAAAAAGAATAACAAACCAAGGCCAGACTTAGTGGAAGGAAGAAAATAACGAAAGTAAAAGCAAAAATAAGTGAAATAGAAAATAGGAAAACAATGGTAAAAAATCAATAAAACTGAGGTTTTTTTTTTAAAAAAGATAAACAAAATTGATCAACCCTTAGCCAAACTAAGTGAGAGCAAGAGAAGACTAAAATCAGAAATGAAGGAACATTACAAATGATAACACAAAAATGAGAAGGATTTTAAGAGACTATAGGCTAACTGGATAGTCCAGAACAAGTGGATAAGTACAAGTCCTAGAAGTACACAATGTTTCCAAAGTAAATCATAAGGAAAGGGAATACGTGAACAGATCCATAGTTGGTATGGTATAGAGATTGAATCACTATTCAAAAACTTTCCATCGAAGAAAAACCCAGGATCAGATGGCTTCACTGTTGAATTCTACCAAATACTTAAAAAAAAAAAAAAAATCCTGTGAATCAAGTCGATCCTTCTCAGGTGTTTGCAATAAATTCAAACAAATATAAGCAATTAAGAATTAAGTATGTATAAAATAATAGGGTCTAAACCAGCTGGTTACCAAGATCACTTGGGAGTCCTTTAAAAGGTAGAGATTACAGAGTCTCTTCCCCAGAGGGTAGGATTCATCAGTTGGCAGGTGGAGGTCTTGCAATCAGAATCTTAAAAATCTGTTTCTGATAGAGTTTGGTTTTCACTTAGATGGCAGCCCCTTAGGAGAGGTGGTCTATTCCCAGGAGAATGGTGGGCAGGTTCCAGCTCCTTGTGATACTTCCGGTGTTCTTCCCCGCCCCCGCCTTTCTTCTTGTGATCTCACAACTGCTCCCCCTTTTAAAGCTGTATTGAGATACGTCTGGATTTACAAAGAGGGGTTGTCCTGAAAACAGCCCTCCAGAATAACTTAGGGGTTTAGGGGTGGCTTCCTAGTATACTTCGTAGTTCTCCTTGTTGTCTACTTACAAACCATGAACAAGAATTGCTCCTTCTGTAGAAAACTCCTGCTCTTTTTTTTTTTTTTTTTTTGGTCATAGCTATCTTTCTTTCGCAGGTCTAAAATCAAATGATCTACGATCTACTTCTCAAATAGTAACTGAATAAGAATGAACATGGTTTTGAGTTTTTCGCTTCTTTGTCAATGTCTAGTAACCAATAGACAACAAAAGGAATGAAAAAAGTTCACCAAGGCTTTAAGGTCTAAAACTAGCTGTGTCTTCTTTGAAGTGTAGCTGTTAAAGCCATCTTTTTTTCCCCTCTCTTTTAACTTTCCTTGAGAGTTACAGACAGCTAGGCAAGCCTTCTAGCTACATTTTTATTCCTTGAATTAATGTATCAACACTTTCTCACCTTTTAAATCCTCTTTTTCACGCTCCCTTGTCTTTGATTTTACCCCAGTTCACATACATAGGGTCAGGCAAACCAGGCACTGTGGGCGCCTGGCTGAGTCAAGGAGGCAAGATGGTTTCTCTTAGCAGAAAATACAGAAATGGAAAATGTAATATCATGGTTCTTATATGGTGCCATAACTTGGATGGCCTCAGATTAAATGGGCAATCACTTCCAAACTATCACAGTTCTTGTACAGTGGAGGCATCTGGCTCAATGCTTTTGGAGTACATTAGCCCTGTGCAGGGTTTGTTGGAGGTGATTCCTAGACGCTAGCTTTTCTCTTTCCTACCTGTTCCGGTGATTGCTGTCAAACCTCACGTTCTCTATGAATGTTCAGTTTTTGTGAAGGATATGTAAGAGGCTTGCTGAAGAAATGCTAAAAACTATTCACACAGATATAGTATTTTACACCCACTTAACGTACAGTAAGCTGGTTGCTGATTTTTGCAACGTCTCAAAACATACTAATTTCTGTGTTTAAAAAAAGCAAGCAGGTTGATACACTTAGCCTCAAGGACCGTCTTTCTTTAACTTCCTTTGTTTAAGACCTTTTGAATTGTGAGGCTCCTTAGTTTGGGGAGGAATTAAAAGAGAGTGGTAGGAAGGTGCTGTAGAGAAAATGTCTACACAACAATGTGGCTACCAGTTTTGAAACTGAGGCATCTCCCAAAGGGATGTTTCCAGTGAGTAGGTAGAAAATGAAAGTATTTGCAAAGAAGCGAGTGCTTTATCAACACAAGAATTTGCTGTGTTTTACAATTAAAAACCAAAAGCATTCAGCCTGGAAACATTTTAAGTCTCTTTTTTTTCTTTTAGTACCTCTCAAATAGTGTGGTTTATAATATACAATATATTCCTACAAGAAAAGTGATGTTCACACAATACTTATATGAGCTCCTGTTTTAATTGTCTGGCACAGAATCCATGCATGTGCTCGGTAATTTTTTGTGGTGTGAAACATTTTAATTTTCTCTATGTTTGTTTATTTTTGAGAGAGAGTGAGAGAAAGCAAGCAGGGGAGGGGCAGAGAGTGAGGGAGACACAGAATCCAAAGCAGGATCCAGGCTTTGAGCTGTCAGCACAGAGCCTGATGTGGGACTTGAACTCACAAACCATGAGATCATGGCCTGAGTTGAAGTCGGAGGCTCAACTGACTGAGCCACCCAGGAGCCCCTGAGCTATGAAGCATTTTAGAAGTATCATCCTGCAAAAGCTGATACTTGATGGAGCCTCTCCCTTTTGTGCTTTCATATGCAACCTCTTAACACCAGCAGAGCAATTACAACTCCCTTTTAGGTTTTTTTTTTTCCCCCTCTGTTTTGTTTTATTTTATTTTATTTTATTTTTTTTTCAACGTTTATTTATTTTTGGGACAGAGAGAGACAGAGCATGAATGGGGGAGGGGCAGAGAGAGAGGGAGACACAGAATCGGAAACAGGCTCCAGGCTCCGAGCCATCAGCCCAGAGCCCGACGCGGGGCTCGAACTCACGGACCGCGAGATCGTGACCTGGCTGAAGTCGGACGCTTAACCGACTGCGCCACCCAGGCGCCCCTCTGTTTTGTTTTAAATTTTAGAGTGAGGAATCTTTTGTTGCTTCCAGCCATGTCACATCACCTCGTCATTGACTTACCAACACTGTGCAACATGGGTCACTGTGGCACTTTTATCTTGATTCTGCTTACACGTTGAGATAGAAGATGATTTTCTTGGGGTGCCTGGGTGGCTCAGTCGGTTAAGCATCCGACTTCAGCTCAGGTCATGATCTCACAGTCCGTGAGTTCAAGCCCCACATCGGGCTCTGTGCTGACAGCTCGGAGCCTGGAGCCTGCTTTGGATTCTGGGTCTCCCTCTCTCTGACCCTTCCCCGTTCATGCTCTGTCTCTCTCTGTCTCAAAAATAAATAAACGTTAAAAAAAAAGATGATTTTCTTGGAGACAGACTGCATTATTCCAGGTCAGGCTCTCAAATGCCTTTGAAAGGCTACCCTTGTTGACGCTTGGGAGAAGTAACAGGACAGCCATGAGGAACGTTCCCCAGGAGAACCTCTTGTTGCCTTGCATGCTTCGCTTGAAGGTAGAATGCATTTATGACTTTGCTTTAAGAGTAGACGTCAGGAAGATAATCAGTTGTCTAACACCTTAGGATTGGAAGTAAGGTCAAATCATCAGATTGTGAGACTTAAGCAGATGAGGTAGTGATTGAGGAAGCATGACATCCGTCGGTAGAACTGGGCCACAGAACCATAAAGAAGATTGAATGGCTCACTTCTTCGGTACATTTTAATTTCGTTCTTGGAGTGGATGCTTTTGCTGGCTCTCTTGGTTTTCAGTTTATTAAAGTGGGCATTGGCTTTTTAAATTCAACTTGGTTTCTCTACATTTATTACTGTCTTGTTTGACTAAGGTGGCACAATCTCATTACAATTTTTAACGGTCTCATCGGTAAAAAGCACTTGAGGATATAAATTCACTTCGGCGGGATGTTGACTCATCAGTAAAAACTGTTTTTGGACATAAACACAGTTTGGCTGTAATTTGGCTGAAGTATGAATTTTGCTTTATTTTTAAAAATTGTTCTACCATGAAGTGCTAAAACTTTAAAACTCTCAATAGAACATTCAGTTCTATCCAACTAAGTTGACCATATGATTGGCAGTTAATATGTGCCCAACATGTGGGAAAGTACACATTAAGCATAGGGGTAAAAGGCATGGCTTACTTTGGAAAAGTCAAATACATTGTTTCTATACCTAAGCTTATATGTGCTTAATGATAAGAGGACTAAACACTGGAAATAGCATACCATATTTACCGGGACACCTGGGTGGCTCATTCGGCTAAGCGTTCAACCCTTGATTTTGGCACAGGTCATGATCTCAAGGTTTGTGCAACTGAGCTCCATGTCAGGCTCTGGGCTGACAGTGCAGAACCTGCTTGGGATTCTCTCCCCCCACCCCCTTCTCTGTCTCTCCCCCACTTTTGCACATGCTACTTCTCTTTCAAAATAAATAAACATTTTTTCAAATACCATATTTATTGATTCTAATATTTTTCAATTTTCTGACATTGGGTTGTGATGTTTATTCATTGCATACGGGTAACATATTGTCTTTCTCTCCTTCCCTGTTCTTATCCACTGACCACTGACAAGTTGTTCGAAGATGTATGGTTTCTTTGTTTCCTGACTAGTGGTGGTGTCTTATAGTTCATTGCCTGAAAATGACAGTGCATTGAAGGAGGTTTTTCAGAAGAACCCTGAGCATAAGGTATAAAAATGGCTATGGTAAAGACACAGAAGGAGAGAAGCTAGTTCAGGAAAGGGAGGATGTAGGAACAAATGCCTTCGGTTTGGAATGAGCATGTTGTGATCAGAAGGTTAAAGACGGATTGCCAGCAGTAGAAGGAGACACCCTCAGAGTCATGGAACTCAGTTCATAGGCAAAGTGGGTCCTGATAATGGAGTGTAAACTTGGACTTAAAGGATTGGTTTTGGATACCTTTGATAAGTGAAGCCTCTTTACAGACTTTTGAACAGGGAAGTAGCAAAAGGAAGCAGGGTTTCCATATTTATGGGCCACTTGTAGATCAGGAGGAAGATGTTGGGAGAGGTAGCTATATATACAGGAAACAGAGAAAAGGACGCTTTTGGGTTCTTACACACATTTGAAAGAATGATGAAGAGCGAGTAAGACAGAAAAGCTGAAAGGTCTGTTTTAGACCAGATAGCTCATGAGCAGTCTGCATATGTGGATAAATCCTTTGTAAGGGATGCTGTGAATGTTGAAATAAATGGACGAGTACTTAAAAATATGATACACTGGCTGAATATTCAAATAGATTCAGCTGCTACATGTGAAGAAAAAGGGAATAAGAAAAGAGAAAGAGTGAGCAGTTATTTTAATTCAGGCATGGGGATAAAGATAGAGGAAGAAAAACAAGAATATCAATTGAATAAGCAGATTTTTAGCATATTTCATGGTAGTCAATGATAAATAGAGTAGTATCTACATATACTTTATGCATTCAAGACCTCTCTCTCATTTTTTTTTTTTTTTGATTCTTTTGGGCTGCATGGTTTGTCTGCCAGTGTTTTTCAAATTGTCACGAATCTCCAAAAATGTTTCCAGTATATTTACTGGGGGTGGGGGTGGGGGAGGGGAACATGAATAAACGAACCTACGTAGTTCAAACCTGTGATGTTTAAGGGTCAAGTGTACTTTGTTAAGGCAGAAATAGGAAACTAACACAAGTTGGTTTTGGGGAAAGGCGTGTCAGCATTTAGTAGTGGGAAGGCATAAGTTTTGACATTTGGAACATTGATTCTGCAAATATTTAGCTGAAGTGTCTTGGGGGAACTGCTTATATTTTTTTGGTGTCACTTTCTTTATTATTTCCTTGGCATCCAGAAAGACTTGTACTTGGTTCTATATGTTCTCTCTCTGACTGGCCTTTTTTTTCTGACTCTTAAAGTGCTCATGGTCTCCGGTATTCTCACTTTCTCCTTTCTGATTTCCTTTCTAATGATTTGACTCTTGTACAAATTGCATACATATATTTTTTTAAATGATTCCCTTAGAGGTCACTAGAAGGGTATATCAAGCTCACCTTGTTTCTAAGCAAACTGACCATGTTCTTTTATTTATTTATTCATTTATTTTTTTAACGTTTACTTATTTTTGAGACAGAGAGAGAGAGAGAGCATGAACAGGGGAGGGGCAGAGAGAGAGGGAGGGCACAGAGCCTGACGCGGGGCTCGAACTCACGGACTGTGAGATCATGACCTGAGCTGAAGTCAGACACTTAACCGACCAAGCCACCCAGGCGCCCCTGACCATGTTCTTTTAAACAGTTCAGTTCCATTTATACCATTAAGTATACTCTAAGCTTGTAAAACATAAGCGCTTTAATCTCTTTGCTTAGTTAAATCACAAACATTCCCTCCTGATCACCTTCATTGAGGATAAGAGGGCTGGAAATGAAATAATATATTATTATATTAATATATAATATATTAATAATATATTGAACACTTAATATATGTAAGATATTGAAATAGATCTTATGCAAGAAATGGGGATTTTTTTTTTAAGAGAAAAAGTTAAATGGCTTTAGTTAAATTGAAGTACCAAGCTTCGTTGTGTCTCCCTAAGCATTTGAGCAAAGGCATTCATCACTTCTGGAGGAGAGAAGATGCCATACAGAGCAAGAGTTGGCAAACATTTTTCAGTAAAACACCATAATAGATATTTTAAGCTTTGTGAGTCAGGTAACATGTCTGTCTCAGATTCATCTTTGTTGGTTTTTGTTTGCGAGGGTGTTTGTTTCTTCGATCATTTGTTTGTGTGTATTCTCTAACAGTATTCTTAAAATATAAAATCTATTCTTAGCTCCTGGACCATTCAAAAACTGATTCAATTCGGTGCACACACGGGATTTGGCTTGCTCACTGTAGTTTGCCAACTAGAACAAATAGGGCATTAGTGAAGCGTATCATAGTGAGAAAATATTCTTGAAACCCAGACTTTGTTGACAAAGATTTTTTCCCCTTCTAAATTATAAATATTTCCTTTCATCTAGAGAGTACTAGTTGTGGTGAAACTGGATTGTTTTTACTATTAGTAATAGCAGAAAGGACGGGACTTAGGGGCTATTCTTTTAAGACAAGAGGGAAGTAGAAAGACCTTCTGGAACTGAGTGGTAAAGCCAAAGAAAAACAGAAGTGCGAATGATTGGACAGGAGTCCCCTTGGATTTGCCCAAATCCTCAGGTCAAATTAGAAGGGTAGGTGTAACAGAAATATCAGGTAAGATTTGGAGGGTAAGATTCCAGTGGAGTGGGAATTTTCCTGTTTTTCCCAATGTATTGCCCCCCACAATTATAGCTCATTAAAGAAAGAACCTTATCGCACAAGGTCTAAAATGTGTCAACTAATATATCAGTATATTAAGTTACTTAGATTTCGGGTGTAAATGTAATCAAACAATTTGGGGAAGGGCTCATGGACTGAAATGCCCCTTCTGGCATAGTAGTATCCTAATATCCTGGAAGCAGGAAGACAAGGTGCTGAAAGAACAGGTCATGAAGAAGAGGCCTGCGTTTTAGACAAGGAAGTTTCTAAGGTTCATGATAGTGGAATATGCCAGGGACCATTAACTTCAAAAACAGATGTAATTTGGATGCTCTGATAGACAAGTTTAGCAGTAGGGTAATGAGCAACAATGCCAAAGCGACTATATTCAAGTGAGTATCCACAGGACAGTGTGGTGGACATTACTTTTACTCAGGATTCATTCAAGCAGTAATAGGTTAATGAGGACCACAAATATCCTGATTATATCCCTTACCCCTTGACTCAGGTCAGATTCAAGCAACTGCTTTGACCAACATACTATGGTGGAAATAATGTAATATCGGTCTTTATATCCAGGCTTCAAGGGGCAGGCAAATTTTTCTTACTGTCTCTTAAAACATTTATTCCTGGGACACCCCTCTGGGGATCTCCAAACTCAGTGTTGTGAGAAGCTTACCCAGAAAAGAAAGCTACTTGGAAGTCCTCAGGTCAGCAGCCCCCAGCTGAGCTCCCAAAAGCCTTCATTCAGTGATATGAGTGAGCCATGTTGGATGTCTAGTTCTGTTGATTGCTTAGAGATAACTTCAACTCAAGCCAGGTTCTGACTGCTTCTGTATGGGAAACATTAACTGAGAACCCTCCAACAGAGCCCAGCTAGTCCACAGAGATATGAGACAGTACAGCAATACAATAGATAATTGAAAGACAGTTCAAGAAGACATCATTATTACATGGAGAAGAGCTCTCCAGGTGAATCACCCATACCAGGAGTGGACTTTTATCAGTGATAAATAGCCTTTAATATAGTAAATTACTTAGATTTCAGGGTTAATTTTCACCACAGCCAAACATACGGTTTCTCAAAACAAACCAACAAACAAAAAAACAAAGCAAAAAAAAAAAAAAAGATGTTTTTTTTTTTTTTTTTTTTTTTTTGGAGTTTAGTAGTTATCAAAGTACATTTTGCAGACCTGGGAGTTCCTGAGATCCTTTTAGGCCATCTGGAAGGTCAAAGCCATTTTTATATAATTTTAAGATATTTTTTGATGTTTGTATAAATGGTGCACAAGCAATATTGGCCAAGACTGCTGATGCATTAGCATGAATTAAAGCATTGACACCCAATCATAATGGGAGCCATTGTGTGCTTTGTTGGCATGCACTTGGATTTAAAAACTGCCAATGTCACTTAAGAATGTCCTTGATGAAGTAACAAAAACTGGTATTTTATATATTAAAATCCTTGTGTGTGCATCTATTTATTATTTGTGACAAAATGGAAAGTATGCATAAAGTACTATATAATACATTATGATATTTATGTTAAGGAAAACCATTTGGGTGTTTTTTGAGTTGTGAGCTAAACTACCTGTTTTTTTCCCCCCTCCATGGATCACTGTTTTTACTTAAAAGTACAACCGACAGGGACACAATGATGATTTCAACTTGGATATCAGATAGATACTTTCTTGAATATGGACAAAGTGAGCCTGTCATTTCAAGAAAAAAAAAAAAACAAAAAAAACCACCAGTGATTGTCTTTGTTTCTGGGAGCAAAGTAAGAGTATTCAAGGAAAAATTAGAAATTTGGTGTGGTAGGCCAAATAATACCCCTTGGCTCCGCAAGGCCCATTCCTTAAACTCCATGGATATTTCAGGTTAAATGACAAAAGGAACTTTGCAAAATATAATTAAGGCTGCCAACCTTAAAATAGGGAGATTATCCTGGATTTTCCTGAAGGGCTAGTCTAATCACATAAGCTTCTGAAGCAGGGAACTTTCGATACCTGAAGGCAAAAGAGCTGAAGCATAAGAGGGGATCAGAGAGCTTTAAAGTGTGAGTATGCAACATGCTATCGCATGTTTGAGGATGGAGAGAGTACCATGGCCAGCACTGAGGGTGTCCTTAGGGAGCTGAGAGCCTTCCTGGCTGACAGCGTATAAAGAACCAGGGACCACAGACTGCCACATAGAACCAAATTTTGCCAACATCCTGAATGATCCTACAAGCAGATTCTCCCCATAGCCTTATTAATCTCAATTAATGTTTCCCATATGGAAGCAGTCAAAAACTGGCTTAAGCCACAGATATCTCTAAATGATCAACTGAGCTAAACATCCAGTGTGGTTCCCTCACATTATTGGATGAAGGCTCAGCTGGCGCTGTTGACCTAAGAGAGCAGGCTGGCCAGTACATTGACTGTACCCTTGCAAGACTCAGAGTAGAAAAACTAGCTGGGTCTCTCTGGATTTCTGAAAACACACTGTGAGATCAGAAGCTAGTAGTAAATGACAATAGTAGAAAACTGAAACATGTGAATAACTTGAATTTGCTACCTTCCCTGGTATTTCTCATAAGATCAGTGGTGATACGAATGAATAATTTTTGATGTTGCATAGTGAAATGTGTCACCATATGGAATATCTGCATAACTTATTCAATATTTTCCGAAAGATGTTACAAAATCATGCATGAGGGGAAGACCTATCCATATTGCAAGGTAAACTTGAGTATAAAAAGAGTACAAATTCATTGATAGGCTTTCACATTACTACTTACTTTTAAGAAGTTCTCATTGAGTTGGATTTAGTTGTAGAATTAAAAAAGAATATCCACAATTAGGTGAAAAGACTATTAGAATACCCCTTTGCCAATACAGGATGTGTTCAAGGCTGGGTTTTCTTCAAATATTTAAACTAAACGTGTCACCAGATTGAATATAGCAGTACTGATGAGAATCCAACTGTCTTCCATTAATCCAGGTGTCTGTACATCAAAGAGCTTTGCACAGTGCAAACAAGAGCCACTCTTATCATTGACACTTTTTTTTGGAAACCAAAACTTATTTTTCATGAGAAAATTATTTGTGTTAATATGCAGTGAATTTTCAGTTTAAAATTAATTTGCAGTTAACATTTTTTTCTGTTTTGATTTCTAATATGGTAGATATCAAGAGATGACCCACATCAACATATAAACAATATAACCTATATAAACAATATGACTCACATACACAAAAACTTTTGGGTTTCTTAATAGTTTTTTGAATATGAAAAGGGTCTTGAGGTCCTAATGTTCCAGAATCAATGACTTCATCAATCCTCACAATTATAGACTGCAGATAAATTGGAGAGCCCTCTGAGCAGTTCTGTAAGAACTCTCCCTTTTCTCTGTATCTGAAACATCTTCAGAAAGAGAAAAGGGAGGGAGGATGCTTTGAGAGGGGGAGCCATTCCTGGTTTTGACTTTGAGCTTTGAACCGAGTGAAAAAATCAACCTGAGAAAGTCTGTTTTAAACAGGAAGAAATCAAGGGCACCTGGGTGGCTCAGTCGGTTAAGCACCTGACCCTTGATCTCTGCTCAGGTCATGATCTCAGGTCCTGAAATCAAGCCCTGAGTCGGACTCCATGCTAACAGCACAGAGCCTACTTGGGATTCTCTCATTCCCTCTATCTCTGCCCTTCCCCCCACACTCACTCACTCTCTCTCTCAAAATAAATAAACTTAAAGCAAAAAAACAACCCAAAACACAGGAAGAAACCAAGTTTCCTTTAATTGGTCAGGTCAGATTTACCTATCTTGGATCCTTATTGCTTTGTTCATCAGCAAAAACAGGGAATTCAGAATATAATACCAGTTTACAGAAGCTGCACTTCGCCTCTGTTTTATAAATGAGAAAAATGAAGTTCAGAAAGGGTTAGTGTCACTGTGCTTAAAAAGCCCCCTGTTGCCTTCTGAGCAGTGTATAAATCCCTATGCAGACACTGGCTAGTGTGGCCAGTTTCTTGGCACTGTCACCTGCCACCAGAATTTTGTACCTGATGAGCTTTAGTTTCAATTCACATCCGGTGATTTTACGCTTCCTGAATACAACAGCTCTGTTTTCTCCCAAGCCTGTGCATTTCTTTTCTGTCTTTAGAATGTCCTTTTCCTTGGGGTATTCTTGGGGATCTTATACTTGAAAAAAAAAAAAAGCTGTTGTTATGCCCCCTCCTGTCTGAAGCCTACTTTGAATAACTTAAAAAAAATTTTTTTTTAATGTTTATTTATTTTTGAGACAGAGAGAGACAGAGCATCAACGGGGGAGGATCGGAGAGACAGGGAGACACAGAATCTGAAGCAGGCTCCAGGCTTTGAGCTGTTAGCACAGAGCCCGACACGGGGCTCGAACTCACGGACGGTGAGATCATGACCTGAGCCGAAGTCGGATGCTTAACCGACTGAGCCACCCAGGCGCCCCTGAATAACTTCTTTAAGACCTCTCCCAAGCATCATAAATTCCTTCCTTTTACGTCTCTTAAAATATTCACTTACTTCATAGTGACTGGGTGACTTAGTCGGTTAAGCCTGACTCTTGATTTCGGCCCAGGTCATGATCTTAGGGTTCACGAGTTCAGGCTCTGGGTGGGTCTCCACGCCTGGCTCCACGCAGACTGTGCAGAGCCTGCCTGAGATCCTCTCTCCCTCCCTCTCTCTCTGCCCCTCCCTTGCTTTCTGTCTCTCTTTCAAAATCAATAAATAAACTTAAAAAAATACTTCATTTATTTCTAAATGGTACTATAAACTCTTTAGGGGATTTTTTTTTTTGATAAAAAATGAGGCAGCATGGTATTTTCTGATAAATTGTGGACTTTGACTTATCCACCCTGACTTTCCATTGTACTTTTATTTCTTCTATACTTATCCCATCTGGCTCCTCTATATTGTCAGCATAACGTTTAGTCCGTCTGAATATGTCGGTTGTGATGTGGTTGTCTTAGAAACTGAAGATTTAATGTGAAATGGGGAAAAAAAGGTTACTTTTTTATCTTGCCAAATGCACTATGAACCCTGGGAAGACAGACTCCGTGATGGTGTTCCCAGCATTGTCCTTGGCACATTTCGATGTGATGGTAGGTAAATATGTGGCTGATGAATGTGTGAGTGATAAGATGTTTGAACTGGATAATCTCATTCTTTCTAAAAATCCTTCCAATACGTAAGCCCTATCTTTTCCTCTGAAGCTCTTTTCTCATTTTTCTCCCCTAATTAATCTCTTTCTTCCTGATTTTGTTTTCTTTTCCTTGGTCTTTTTTTTTTTTTTTTTTTTAAGTCTACCATTCTTTCTTTCCCATTCTGTTTTTTTTTTTTTTCCATTTTAAAGCAAATAAAGACTTCAGATTTAAAATGACATTTGGTTAGCAGCCTCTGATGGAGATTTTCCTACCTGCCCTTTTCCTAACAATGTGTGCTTAGAGATAGAGAGGAAATTTAACATTTTTCCCATAAGTGAAGATGAACAAATTACCCTGCTGTTCTTACAGTGAAGGTATATCAGTTAATTGAGAAAGATAATCTGTGACCCATTTATGATTTAAATGATTTGGTGTTGATGCCATCATCAGACACTGCCAGCAACTAGCACGTGATCTTTGCTAAGCCTTTAGGAAACCAGGAATAAAGTTTGCAATTACCGCCTAGGTCTAGTAAACCCCTTTTCAGTTTTTATACTTTTTAGTCATTTTATGAAAACTTTACAGAAGAATAAAGAGATGTTAAAAAGAACTAGAATTATTAGTCTAAACGCAGCAACACTTTTTGTGTCGAGAGAATTGTAGCATACAAACATGATAAAAGGTGCAAGAATACTATCACACTTGGAGCAAAATGGGATGATTTACGTTCTTGAAATGAAATACTGTGTTGTTAGGTTCTTGTTTTATGACTAACTGGTATATATTTTTTCTTTATAGTCTGAGAAACACATTGTTCACTCAGAAGTTCTTAAGAAAATTCATACTGGATTTCACTTACACAAATAATTTGACTCTCATTTTTATCTTGAATGCTGTGCTGCCTTGTGAAACATCTTTTCCTTTGTCAGTTTCTTTGGTTGGTATTTTGGGTGGAAATTCAAAAATTCTGAATTCTCAGTTGTCTTTGATAAAAGTAAACAGCCCAATACAGATAGTATCTTCAGTCTTCTTTTATTACCTTAGAAAGATGGTATAATTCTTTAGATAACATAGTAAGAAAACCAATGAAGGAAATTATATCACTTCCAGGCTACTCCATCGTGGTTTTTATTTTCCTGTTTTTAGTTATTTCAACCATCAGTGGTGATAACTGATGAGTAATGAAGATTTAATGATACAGTAATCTCTAGCATGATGAATAATGAAATACTTTGAGATAAGGAAAAATTAAGCATGAATTGTCCATAATGAAGCATAGATAGAAAAGGCTCATTGGATCCATTTGGTAATGGCTAGATTGAATATGTTTCATAACATTTTGCAAAATTAGAAAAATTTCTGTCTGATCCCAGGAGAACCTTGAGTAAGAATAAAAGTTATTAAATATTCATCCTTACAGAAAGTTAGAATTGCTCGAAGAAGAAACTCAAAAACTAAAATTTGATCTGATGGAGTCTGAGGCATACGGAGAGTTAATATGTGTTAGTGGCATTTGGAAGACATTACTCATCTTTGTACTTCACCTTACCTATTGTATTCAGAGCAAATAATCAGGACAGGAAGATGAGCTTTTTGGAAGGGGAGGGGCAAGAAGCTATTGGAAGCCCATTGCATTACATGGATTATGGGATCCTAATGCTACAGGGAGATTATAGCCTAGAGGAATTTAAGTAGCAGTGTGAGCTCTGGATTGTTCTTAGTTTTCTTATTGTCTTCTCGGTGAGCATAGCCACCTTATTTGATATTGGACACTGAGCATTAGGCTGGGAACCTTGCACATGAGCCTGTTCGATTCATTTAAGTGAAGGTTTCTTCCGGAATCAAAGTATAGATTTAAAATCAGAGGAGAGATCACTGGGCAATGAGAAAGAATGAAATCTTGCCATTTTCAGCCACGTGGATGGAGCTGGAGGATATTATGCAAAGTGAAATAAGTCACTCAGAGAATGACAGATATCATGTTTTTATTCATATGTGGAACTTGAGAAACTTAACAAAAGACCATGGAGGAAGGGGAAAAATAGTTACAGAGAGGGAGGGAGGCAAACCATAAGAGACTCTTAAATACAGAGAACAAACTGAGGGCTAATGCGGGAGGGAGGCAGGTAAAAGGGGAACATGGGTGATGGGCATTGAGGAGGGCACTTGCTGGGAGGAGCACTGGGTGTTGTATGTAAGCAATGAATCATGGGACTCTACCCCTAAAACCAAGAGCACACTGTATACACTGTATGTGAGCCAACTTGACAATAAATTATATTAAAAAAAACTAAGATCTAAGGGCCATCTCCCTGTAGGCCTATACTGAATCAAGATAATATTTCTCATGCAGTTAACAGTAAAGAATTTTAAATGGAATACACACACACACACACACACACACACACACACACACACACACTAACCAAAATAGGACCTGCAAGCAAATATGACAATACAAGAACTAGGGGATATAATTCTGAATATTCTGAGGAAGAGTATTTCAAAACTGATTTGCATTATCATGCATAATGATAAAATTTCTAAGCAGAAGCAAGAAGAATAAATTACACGGGTTGTACAATGTAAAGCAGAGTCGCAAGGAGACTAAAACTGTAGTCTAAGTGAAGTCCTTCTCATAGTGAGTAAAGAAGAGATCTGGCATTGCAGAAAGTGAATCCAGGATGTGGATGATAAACTTGAAAGCAGAGCTAAAGGGCATGTAAATAAGAAAGGAGATGAAAATGCGAAGTGTAGGTAACGACATCCAACCCAAGATTTTTCTGAAGAAGGTCAGAAAAAGCACAAGGAAAAAAAAAATCAAATCAATAGCATTCACTAAAAGGGGATCTACCTTATACCAAGTTGCCTAGCTAAGGATGGACACATCACAGTCACTCAGTAAATATTTGCTGACTGGATGGATCACAGAAAGATGAATTGATAATTGTAATTAAGTGATGTCAAATGATAGTCTGTCACCAAATGGAGCTGGCAGATAATTTATGTGGCCTGTACAACGTCACTTGAAGAAAAAAAAATGTTAGGCCAATATTTAAATAGTGTGATATCACAACTTCTCTTGAGAAATTCGACTACATGGGTACAGTTAGCCACTGTTTCCAAATGGCAACCACTTCTTAAATTTGAGTAGCTGCTACTCTCTTTAGGTGGGGCCTGTGTTTTCTCTCAGGACCCTCTTCACTATTCACTTGTCTAGACACCCGGGTTATTGGAGTTGATGACCTGTGCTTTCAAACAAAGAAAAAGAATCAGTGAGATCACATTGAAATGTGATGGCTTACCACAATGCAAGTATATATATACATATGTGTGTGTGTGTGTGTATGTATATACACACACACACATATGTATATATATATGAAGAGAGGTCAATGAGTCTGGATGTATTCAGGCAAAACAATTAATTACAAAATCACGAATAAAATTATGCAATATTGCAATAAATGCAATTATGCAATTATGCAATAAAATCTATGCCAAAAATACGGTTGACCCACCAAACAGAAGTCAGAATGAATTTGGTTTTACTCTTCAACAACAGATAGAAGATAGTAATAGAGACATAATCACAAAGTTTCAGGAGAAATTTTTACCAGTTAAACTTTATACTCATTGTTTTTGTCAATGCAATATTTTGTAGGGGAAACTAGACCTTAAACACCCATCATGAGCACGTTACTGAAAAATGCAGATGTATCCATACATTTTACAGTCAGGGAGAGCTCAGGAATAGTGAATGTTTAAAAGGATGGTGGTGAGCTCTGAAGTCATTTACACAAAGAATTGCTGATATAATTACTGCATGTCTGGCCATGACCCCACACAGTAAAGTCAAAATAATTTCACAAGCAGAAAATAATAAGACAAACACCTATCCCAAACTCCAAATCCCACACTAACAGAGGTTTAAAAAAAAAAAAAAAAAAGGTTATCAAAGGCCATTGAAAACATGCTGAGTTACAGTTTTGTGTAAAAAGAAATTCACTGTACCAGTTCATAATTTCACTAATCAGCTAATTTCAGGCTTCAGGATACTTGTGAAAAACCTCAAAGCTAAACGGTGTATACAAAATGGTAAGACACAAAACGACATATAACAGCCTACCAGCGATGATCTCGCCTGGCCCCCAAATGAGAACAGAAAATTCACCAAACGAGAAATATAATTATCTATAATCACAAATTACCCTGTTGCAGTAATCATGACAACAGTTACCGATTATTGAGTTCATTATACACTGTCAGATGCTGTGGATTGGGTGCTTACTTTGTGCTAATTGGTCCACTTCTGTTGGCTAACCAGTCCGATTCACATCATAGTCATACTGAGGTGGGTATGATTATGTCTGCTTTTAAAATGAAGAAACAGAATTTGGGGAATTTGAAACAAGCCACCCCTCTAGTACTGAATAGCATGAGAATTTCATACCCAGCAACCTCAGGCTACTTTTCTCACTAAGTGACAATCTGTAGTTCACCTGTAGGGGCGACTCAGTAGGCAAATTGAGACTGACCACAGGCACCAATAAATCAAGGACTCCACCCAAACTAAGGTGGTAAATTTATTAGAGTGATATTTCAATGTTTTATTTTATTTATTTTATTTTTTGAGAGAGCGAGCGAGCACCAGTGAGCATGAGCAGGGGAGGGGCAGAGAGAGAGAGGGAGACACAGAATCTGAAGCAGGCTCCAGGCTGTGAGCTGTCAGCATAGAGCCCAATGCAGGGCTTGAACCCACGAACCATGAGATCATGACCTGAGC
This sequence comes from Leopardus geoffroyi, assembly GCF_018350155.1. Taxonomy (NCBI): domain Eukaryota; kingdom Metazoa; phylum Chordata; class Mammalia; order Carnivora; family Felidae; genus Leopardus; species Leopardus geoffroyi. Next base: position 96,290,619 of record NC_059326.1, on the reverse strand, counting down.
CGAAGCCAGACGCTCAACTGACTGAGTCACCCAGGCACCTCTATTTGAGTGATATTTCAAAAAGAGCTTTAAAATTGCTTTTGAAAAAAAAAAAAAAGAGGGGGAAGGGAATTGTGTTCGATTTTTTAAATGCTTTTTTTTTTTTTACAGTTTAATATTTTTACTTTTAAAACCATTTTAATGAGCGTGTGATTGGGGAATAGAGACTATATAATCAAATTAGTGCTTAGGGCATGAAAAAATATTTACCAAGATCAGAGTTTCCCTGAAGTGTGGTCAGCAAACCATTTGTGTTCTAATTTTTGATGGAAGCAATAAGAACAGAGGTACATCTAGGGCCACCTTAGGCCTCTTGAATTCAACTGTCTAGCGGTAAGGCCAAGAAAGCTAGGGGCTTAACTCGCTCCCCAGATGACGTTAATGTACAACAGAATGTGAAGACCACTATTTTTTTATTTTGTGAATCTTCCATTCATTTTTTTTTAATGAAGTGTAGTAGACCGACAATATTATATTAGTTTCAGGTGTCCCACTTAGTGATTTGCCAAGTATATACATTACAAAACGCTTACCGTGATCGTATAGTTACCATCTGTCACTGTACAAAGTTACTACAGTGTTATGGACTGTATTCCCTATGCTGTAGTTTGCATTCCTGTGACTTATTTATTTTAAAACTGGAAATTTGCTCCTCTGAATCTCCTTCACTTATTTCACCCCTCTCACCACTTGCCTCTGGCAACTGCTACTTTGTTCCATTTATGAGTCTGCTTCTGATTTTTTTGTTCATTTGACTTCTCATACATTCCACATATAAGTGCGGTCATATAGTTTACCTTTTTCTGTCTGACTTACTTGACTTACCATAATACCCTCTCTGTGTGTCTCTGGTGTCATGAATGGCAGTGTTTTATTCTTTCCCATGGATAAGGCCAAGGCTTTTGGCCTGGCTTATGGCCATGGCTGAGTAATATTCCATTGTATATATGTTTGCCACATCTTCTTTATTTATCTATCAATGAAGACTTAGGTTGCTTCTGTATCTTGGTACTTGTAAATAATGCTGCAGTAATGTAGGGGTGCATTTATCTTTTTTATTTCATAGTTTCATTTTCTTTGGATAAATATACAGAATTGGAATTACTGAATCAGGCAATATTTCTATTTTTAATTTCTTGAGGGACTTCTCTTTTTCATAGTGGCTGCACAAATTTATATTCCCACTAACAGTGCACAGAACTTCCCTTGTCTCCATACCTGTGTCAACACTTCTTTATTTTTTAGCATTTTATTTTTGTATTCTTGTTTATATTTTAGTGAATAAACAGTGCAATATTGGTTTCAGAAATAGAATCCAGTGATTAGTCACTTACATGCAACACCCGGTGCTCATCCCAACAGGTGCCCTCCTCAGTGCCCATCCCCCACTTCCTTCCATCAACCTTCAGTTTCTTCTCTATTGTTAAAAGTCTCTTGCGGTTCCCTCTCTCTTTCTCCCCTCCCGTCCTGTATGTTCATATTTTTGTTTCTTAAATTCCACATACAAGTGAAATCATAGGGTGTTTGTCTCTCTCTGACTGACTGACTGACTGACTTTGCTTAGTGTAATACACTCTAGCTCCATCCACGTTGTTACAAAAGGCAAGATGTCATTTTTGATGGCTAATATTCCACTGTATACATATGCACCACATCTTTATCTTTTCATCAGTTAATGGACATTTGGGCTCTCTCCATAGTTTGACTCTCGTTGATAATGTTGTTATAAACATCGGGGAGCAAATAGCCCTTCAAATCTGTATTTTTGTACCACTAATTATAAGGTCGTTCTATTTTTAGATTTTTGAGGAACCTCCATACTGCTTTCCATAGTGGCTGCACCAATTTGTCTTCCCACCAGCAGTGGAAGTGGGTTCCCCTTTTTCCTCATCCTTGCCAACACCTGTTGTTTCTTGTGTTGTTAATTTTAGTCATTCTGAGAGGTGTGATGTGGAATCTGATCAATTACGATTTTGATTTGTATTTCCCTGATGATGAGTGATGTTGACTATCTTTTCATATGCCTCTTACATATCTGGATGTCTTCTTTGGAGAAGTATCTATTCATATCTTCTTTCCATTTCTTAACCGGGTTGTTGTTTTTAGGGTGGTGAGTTTTATATGTTCTCATTGATTTTTGGATACTAACCCTTTGTCAGATATATTGTTTGCAAATATCCTTGCCCATTCTGTAGGCTGCCTTTTAGGTTTGTTGTTGTTGTTGTTGTTGTTTCCTTTGCTGTACAGAAGCTTTTTTTGTTGTCGTTGTTAAAGTCCCAATAGTTCATATTTGTTTTTGTTTCCTTAGCTGTCAGTGACATGTCTAGTTGCTCTGGCCAAGGTCAGAGATTGCTGCCTCAAATCACTAGGATTTTCATGGTTTCTTGTATCACATTTAGGTTTCTTACCCATTTTGAATTTATTTTTGTGTGTGGTGTAAGAAAGTGGTCCAGTTTCATTCTTCCGCATGTCACTGTCCAGTTTTCTCAACATCATTTGTTGAAGAGACTGTATTTTTGCTATTGGATCTTCTTTCCTGATTTATTGAAGAAGAGTTGACCCTACCTATATGGATCCATTTCTGGGTTTTCTGTTGTGTTCCGTTGATCTCTGTGTCTATTTTTGTGTCAGGACCATACTGTCTCGATGACGACAGCTTTGTAATATAGCTTGAAATCCGGAATCATGATGTCTCCGTTTTGTTTTTCTTTTCCAGGATTGCTTTGGCTCTTTGGGGTCTTGTGTGGTTCCATACAAAATTTTAGGATTGTTTGATTTAACTCTGTGAAGAATGCTGGTGGTATCTTTATAGGGATTGCCTTAAATATGTGAATTGCCTTGGGTAGTATAGTCATTTTAACAGTGTTTGTTCTTCCACTCCATTAGCGTAGAATGTTTTCCATTTCTTATTGTCTTCTTCAATATCTTTCATAAGTCTTCTATAGCTTTCAAAGCACAGATCTTTTACCTCTTTAGTTAGGTTTATTCCTATAAATCTTACCGTTTTTGGTGCAGTTGTAAATGGGATTGATTCCTTGAGTTCTTTTTCTGCTGCTTTGCTATTGGTGTATAGGAATGGCAACAGATTTCTGTATGTTGATTTTATAACTTGTGACTTTGCTGAATTCATGTATTAGTTCTAACAATTTTTTTGGTGGAGTCTTTTGGGTTTTCTACATAGATTATCATGCAAATAGTGGAAGTTTGACTTCTTCATTGCCAATTTGTATACCCTTTATTTCTTTTTGTTGTCTGATTGCTGAGTACTTCCAGCACTATGTTAAATAGTAATGGTGGGAGTGGTTATCCTTGTCTTCTTCCTGACCTTAGGAGAAAGGATCTCCGTTTTTCCCCATTGAGGATGATACTAGCTGTGGGTCTTTGGCATATGGCCTTTGTGATGTTGAGGTATATTCCATCTATTCCTACCTTATTGAGGGTTTTATCAAGAATGGATGCTGTATTTTGTTAAATGCTTTTTTTCTGCATCTTTTGACAGTATTATACACTCCTTATCCTTTCTTTTATTAATGTGATGTATCATGTTGATTGATGTGTGAATATTGAACCAGCCCTGCAGCCCCAAAATAAATCCCAGCTGATCATGGTGAATAATTCTTTTAATGTACTATTGAATTTGATTTGCTGGCATCTTGTTGAGAACATTTGCATCCATATTCATCAATGATAGAGGCCTATAATTCTGCTTTTTAGAGGGGTCTTTGTCTGGTTTCGGTTTCAAGGTAATGTTAGCTTCATAGAATTAGTTTGGAGGCTATCCTTCCATTTCTATTTTTTTTTTTTTTTTGGAACAGTTTGAGAAGACTAGGTATCAACTTTCTTTAAATATCTGGTAGAATTACCCTGGAAAGCCATCTGGCTCAGGACTCTTGTTTGTTGGAAGATTTTTCATTACTGACTCAATTTCTTTGCCGGTTATGGATCTGTTCAAATTTTCTATTTCTTCCTGTTTCAGTTTTAGTAGTTTGTGAGTGTTTGGGAATTTGTCCTTTATTCCAGATGGCTCAGTTTGTTGGTATATAATTTTTCATAGTATTCTCTTAAAATTGCTTTCATTTCTGTGGTATTGGTTCTGACCTCTCCTCTTTCATTTGTGATGTTACCTATTTGGGTCCTTTCTCTTTTCTTTTTGATAAGTCTAGCTAGGTGTCTATCACTTTTGTTAATTCTTTCAAAGAATCAGCTCTGAGTTTTGTTGATCTGTTCTACTGGGTTTCTGTATCATTTGTTTTGCTCTAATCTTTATTATTTCCCTTCTTCTGCTGGTGTTAGGCTTTATTTGCTGTTCTTTTTCTAGCTTCTTTTGGTATAATGTGAGATTGTGTATTTGGGACCTTTCTGGTCTTAGGTAGGCCTGAAATGCAATATACTTTCCTCTTAGGACTGCCTTTGCTGCATCCCAGGGGTTTGGGCTGTCATGTTTTCATTTTCATTGTCTTCCTGTATTTTTTTTTTTATTTCTTCTTTAATTTCCTGGTTAACCCATTCATTCTTTAGTAGAATGTTCTTTAACCTCCATGTATTTGAGGACTTTATAAATTTTTTCTTGTGGTTGATTTCAAGCATTGTGATCTGAAAATATGTATGATATGTTCTTGATCTTTTTGTACTTGTCAAGGACTGATTTGTAACCCACTATGTGAGCTGCTCTGGAGAATGTTCCACGTGCATGTGAAAAAATATGTATTCTGCTTTAGGGTGAAATGTTCTGAATATATCTCTTAAGTCCATCCAGTCTAGTGTGTCATTCATAACCATTGTTCCCATGTTGATTTTCTGCTTGGATGATCTGTTCATTGTTGTAAGTGGGGTATTAAAGTTCCCTACTATTATTCTATTATTATTAATGAGTTTTTTCATGTTTGTGATTAATGTTTCTATTTGGTTGTTCCAATTTGGGGGCATAAATATTTGCAATTGTTACGCTTCTTGATGGATAGACCCCTTAGGTATGATAAATGCCTTTCTTCATCTCTTGTTACAGTCTTTGTTTTAAAATCTAGTTTGTTTGAGGGGCAACCAAGTGGCTCAGTTGGTTAAGTGTCCGACTTTGGCTCAGGTCATAATCTCACAGTTCAGGAGTTAGAGCCCCAAGCCAGGCTCTGTGCTCACAGCTCAGAGCCTGGAGCCTGCTTCAGGTTCTGTGTTTCCCTCTCTCTCTGCCCCTCTGTCATTCATGGTCTGTCTCTCTGTCTCTCAAAAATAAATGCACATTAAAAAAATGTTAATCTAGTTTGTTTGATATAAGTATGGCTAGTTTGGCTTTCTTCTGACATCCATTAGTGTGAGAGATAGTTCTCCAACCCCTCACTTTCAATCTGCAGGTGTCTTTATGTCTAAAATGAGTCTCCTGTACCAATACTTTTCATTTATTTTCTCTTTGATACTAGCCACACTGACAGGTACAAGGTGATATATCATTGTCATTTTGATTTGCATTTCCCTGATGATTAGTGATGATGAATATCTTTTCATGTACCTATTGGCCATTTGTGTATCTTCTTTGGAAAAAATGTCTATTTGGGTCCCCTGTTTATTTTTTGATCAGATTATTCATGTTCTTGGTGTTCAGTTGTATGAATTTTTTAAATATATTTTGGATATTAATTTCTTATTAGATCATTTGCTAATATCTTCTCCTATTCAATAGGTTGCACTTTAATTTGTTGGTTGTTTCTTTTACTTAGCAAAAGCTTTTAGTTTGGGACACTTACATAGCTCAGTAAGTTGAGCCTCTGACTCTTGATTTCAGTTAGGGTCATGATCTCATGGTTCATGGGATCCAGCTGTGTTCTCAGTGCAGAGCCTGCTTGGGATTCTCTCTCCCTCTCTGCCCCTCCCCTGCTCATGCTATCTTTCTCTCTCTTTATCTCAAAATAAATACTTTTTTTTTTCAATATTTTTAGTTTGGCATAGTCCCAATTATTTATTTGTGCTTTTGTTTCCCTAGCCTGAGATGACAGGTACAGAAAAATATTGTTAGGTCAGTGTCCAAGAGAATACTGCCTATGTTTTCTTTAAGGGGTTTTATGGTTTTAGGTCTCACATTTAGGTTGTAACTCATTTTGAGTTTATTTTATGTATGGTGTAAGAAGGCAGTCCAGTTCATTCTTTTGCATGTAGCTGTTCAGTTTTCCAACACCATTTATTGAAGACTCTGTCTTCCTCATTGTATAATCTTCCCACCTTTGTCATAGATTAATTGAACATATAAATGTGGGTTTATTTCTGGGCTCACTATTCTGTTCCACTGATAGATATAGATATAGATATAGATATAGATATCTGATAACTGATATAACTGATAAATTAATATATATCAGTGGAACAGATAAATAAATATACTTATATAAACATAAATATAAGTATATAAAAATATATTCATATAAATATAAGTATATATAAATAAAAATAAATAAATAAATAAATAAATAAATAAATAAATATTTATGCCAGTACTGTGCCATTTTAATTGCTTTAGCTTTGGAGTATAGTTTGCATCTGGATTGTGATACCTTGAGCTTTGTTCTTGTTTCTCAAAATTTCATTGGCTATTTGTGTGTGTGTGTGTGTGTGTGGTTCTATACAAATTTTAGGATTATTTGTTCCAGTCCTGTGAAGGACATTAGTGGTATTTTGATAGATTTTGCAACATATCAGTAAACTGTTTTGAGTAATGTAGACTTTTTAACAATATTTACCTCTCAACCCACAAGCATGGTATATCTTCCCACTTACTTGTGTTGTCTTCAAGTTTTTTATCATAGTTAGTGTTTTCATGGTACACATCTTTCAGCTTCTTGGTTGAATTTATTCCTAGGTATCATATTTTTTTGATGCAATTGTAAATGGGATTGTTTTCTTAACTTTTTATTTTCTGCTAGCTCATTATTAATGTATAGAAACACAACAGATTGCTCTATATTAATTTTGTATCCTATGACTTTACTGAATTCATATATTGCTTCTAACTGATTTTAGGTGGAGTGTTTAGGGTATTCTATATATAGAATCATTTCATGAACAAATATTTACAATTTCACCTATTTTTTTGCCAATTTAATGCATTTTATATAGTTTTTTATTTAAAAAAAATGTTTTATGTTTTATTTATTTTTGAGAGCAAGAGAGAGCACAAGCAGGGGAGGGGTAGAAAGAGACGGAGACACAGAATCTGAAACAGGATCCAGGCTCTGAACTGTCAGCACAGAACCTGACTCAGGGCTCGAACTCACAGACCATGAGATCATGACCTGAGCCGAAGTTGGACACTTAACCCACTGAGCCACCCAGGTGCCCCTCTTTTTTTTTTTTTTTTTTTTTTTTTTATTTTAGAGAGAGATGTGCGAGCAGGGAGAGAGACAGAGTGGGGAGATAGAGGGAATCTTAAGTAGGCTCCACGCTCAGCACAGAGTCTGATATGGGGCTAGATCTCAGAACCCTAAGATCATGATCTAAGCTGACCAAAAGTTGGATGCTCAACCAACTGAGCCACTGAGGCACCCCTCTTTTTCTGGTTTGATTGTGGTGTTATGGACTTCCAGTACTATATTGAATAAAAGTGGTGGGAGTGGAGAGCCTTACATTGTTGCTGATCTTAGAGGAAAAGCTTTCAGGATTTTACCTTTGAGTATGAGGTTAAATGTAGATTTGTCATATACAGCTTTTATTGTGTTGAAATATATTCCCCTAAATCCAATTTGTTGAAAGTTTTTTTTTTTTTTTTTTTTATGAATGGATATTGAATTTTATCCAATGCTTTTTCTGCATCTGTTGAGGTGATCGTGTGAATTTTTTCTTTTGTTAACATGGTATATCACTTTGAACGATTTGTAGATTTTGAACCATTCTTGCTTCCCCCAAATGGGTCCCATCTGATTATAGTGAATGATCTTTTTAATATATTGCTTAATTTGGTCTGCTAATATTTTGTTGAGAATTTTTACATCTGTGTTCATCAGGGCTACTGGTCTGTAATTTTCTTTGTTTTTTGTAGTATCTTTATCTGATTTGGTATCAGGATAATGCTGGCCTCATGGAATGAATTTGGAAGCATCCCTTCGTTTTGTGTGTGTGTTTTTTTTTTGTTTGTTTTTTTGTTTTTTGTAAGTGTTTGAGAAGTATAGGTATTACCTCTTCTTTAAATATTTGGTGGAATTCACCTGTAAAGCTGTCTGGTTCTGGACTCCTGTTTTTTGGGAGTGTTTTGACGACTGGTTCAATTTTGTTGTTAGTAATCAGTCTTCCAAATTTTTTGTTGCTTCTTGATGAAATCTTAGAAGATTGTGTGCTTCTAGGAATTTTTCCATTTCTTCTAGGGTCTTTAATTTGTTGGTGTATAATATTTTCTAGCAGTCTCTTACAGCACTTTGTATTTCTTTGATGTCATTTGTAACTCTTCCTTCATTTCTGATTATTTAAGTCCTCTTTTTTTTTTTCGATCAGTGCTAAAGGTTTATCAATTTTGTTTATCTTTTCGAAGAAGGAGCTTCATTTCATTGATCTTTTCAATTGTTTAGTCACTTCAACTGTGACGTTTATTATTTCCTTTTTTCTACCAACCTTTGGCTTTGTTCTTTTTTAATTCCTTCAGATGTGAGATTGGATTGTTTAGTTGAGGTTTTTTCTTGTGCCTGGAAGTAGGGCTTTATGGCTACACACTTCCTCTTAGAACTGCTTTTTCTGTGTCCTAAAGATTTTGAACTATTGAATTTCCATTTTAATTTGTCCAGGTTTCATTTGTTTTCCACTCTGATTTCTCTAATTTGATTTCCTTTTTGATTTTTTCCATTGATCCGTTGGGTGTTTAGTACCCTGTTTAGCCTTTATGTGTTTGCATGTTTTCCAGTTTTTTTCTTATAGTTGATTTCTAGTTTCACACTGGCATGGTCAGAAAAGACGCTTGATAGGATTACAGACTTCCTAAATTCACTGAGAATTGTTTTATGACCTAACATGTGATCTGTTCTGGAGATTGTTCCATGTGTTTCTGCAAAGAATGTGTATTCTCCCATTTATAGATGGGCTATTCTGTTTATATCTGTGAAGTCCATCTGGTCTAATGTGTTGTTCAAAGCCATTGTTTCCTTATTGATTTTCTGTCTGGATGATCTATCCATTGATGTAAGTGTTGTGTTAAAGCCCCCTGCTATTATTGTATTACTGCCAATTTCACTCTGCATGCCTATTAATTGAAGAGTACTTTTTAGATAAAATGTAAATAAAGCTAGGATCTTCCTAATTGTGTAAGATTCCAGCTTTTTCTGTTACCTTTTCTGGTGGGCAGCTGCTTAAACTAGCTCCTAAGTGGTCTTGCTTCCTGATGTCCTCTCCCTTGTGTATTCTCCTCCCTTTCACTAACAACTGGATCTTCTGAGTTGCTTCTGGTGAATAGAATGTGGCAAAGTGATGGGATGTCTTTTCTGAGGTTAAGCTGTGTCGGTACAATAGCTCAAGTCCTGCGTGTGCTTTCTCTCCCTTTCCCTGTGGACGCAGCCAGCTCACCCTGCTGGAAGCCAACTCTGCTGTCATGAGGCCGACCTAAGGAGAGGCTCTTGAGAGCGAGCTTGGTATCAAATCTTTCAGACACAGTCAAGTCTTGAGATGATTGTAGTCCCTGCTGACAACTTGACAGACCCCTTGTCATGAGGACCCTGAGCCAGAGGCACTTTTAGCTCCACTGTGCCTGGTTTCCTGATCCACAGAAATTGTGAGATAATAAATACATGTTGTCCTAAAGCTACGAAGTAATTGGCTACAACAGTACACAACTAATGCACCTTTAAGGCACAGGACAGTTTGGATTGTTTGTTCACTAGCACGCTTGTGATTCCAGACATTTCTAGTTTTCTTTTCAAACTGTTATTTCCCTAGCTTCTCTTATGTTCTTTTCACTATTCCCATGACCTAGTTTCTTCACCATATAATCTTTGACTCAAATTTGTATTTGCAGTCAAGCCAGTCCCTAGATTAGGCAGTAACCCTGGTCCTTTAACTTTGAGATCCAGGTAGACTGGCAGGGGTTGCTGCTATTCAACTTATTTCTGAACACCATTAGTATTCAGCATCAAATTGCTCCATTTAACTATATCTCAAGGGATGTTAGAAATACGTTAACTTTGGGGGCATCTGGGTGGCTCAGTTAGTTAAGCATCTGAATCTTGATTTCAGCTCAGGTCAGGATTTCACGGTTTGTGAGTTCGAGCCCCACCTCCGGCTCCATGCTGATTTTGCAGAACCTGCTTGGGATTCTCTCTCTCTCTGCCCCTCCCTCTCTCTGCCCCTCCCTCTCTCTCCACCCCTACCCCATTCAGGTTCATGCAAATTTGCACTCTTCCTCAAAAATAAATAAACTTAAAAAAAATAAAAGAAAATACGCTAACGTAGTGTTTTCCTTTCGGGATGTTGAGTTGCTCAGGCTAGCTGAGTTTACAGGATTAGAAATTATTTGGTGATTATTTACACAGAGGTGATAGGTGAATGCAAAACAGGAACCCTCTCAATGTGAAAATGTAGAGCCTAAAAATACGTTGATTTAGGGGATGTGTGGGGGCACAATAGTTTCTAAGGAGCATAGTCTTGTCACTTAACCATCGTGTGACAGTTGATAACACAACATGGCAATGCAAACTTCATGTAGAGAAGCACCATTACCGCTAACCTCTTTACTTTCTTAGGGTGTTGAGGAATTTCTTTGCGTAGCCACACTCCTAAAGTAATTGCCCAAGGGTAAATCTGTTGATAGGACAATAAGATGATGTAGAGGGCCGAGTGCTCGCCTCTAAATTTTCTGTAAACCCGCTGAGCTGTGAAGACTAGATCTAATGTACTCTGTTGTGGCTTGAACCTCTGCTGGGAGTACATGATTAACAGTGTTGTGAAACAATGCTGACGAGGACTGTGGCCAAGAACCTCCCTGTAGTATATGGTAGCTAGACGAAGACTGGGCCTGCCGATGCCAAATCAACTGACGTGCTCTGTCAAAACTGCGAGTCAAGCTGTTTATTTGCCATTGGGGAGAGAAAATGACCTGAAGATTGCCTGGATTTTACTATTTATGACTGCCTCTCCTGGCACCGCGAGGACAGACTTCCTGCTGGAGTCTGTGTTTCAACCTTTTGTTCCCCTAGCTAATCGTTTTTGTTAACAGCGAAGTGATTAAAAACATGGCCTTTGAGGTCAGAATTCAGTCTCCATCACTTAGTTCTGTGCCCTCGCCCAGAGTATTTGAATGCTCAGTCTCAGTTTCCTCCTCTGTAAATGGGTATCATCATAGTACCTCACTCTGAGGAGGAGAAGGTAATGAAGATAAAAGGGGGAAAATATACGGAAAAGTCTTAAAATACTGGCTGGCACATAGCACTTAAAGTGAATATTAGTATTTGTACTATTAATATTACTAATAGCTCTTAATTCTATAAAACTACCTATAAACTTCAGTGAAAACTCCTTTTTATGAGCAATCATGTTGGAATTCTGCTTATCTTTACTTTCTTAGGACATTGAGCCCTCTTAAGAGGCTACAGCTCTGACCACTGTTGAGGCTTTCATTTCAAAATTAAAAATATATTATTAAAGTTAAAGTCAAAATTGGAGCACCTGGGTGGCTCAGTCAGTTAAGCATCAGACTTTGGCTCAGGTCATGATCTCGCGGTTCATGGGTTCGAGCCCGGCATCAGGCTCTGTGCTGACAGCTCAGAGCCTGGAGCCTGCTTAGAGTTCTGTGTCTTCCTCTCTCTGCCCCTCCCTCATTTGTGTGTGCTCTCGCTCTCTCTCTCTCTCTCTCTCTCTCTCCTCTCTCTCTCTCAAAAATAAATAAACCCTAAGAAAATAAAAATGAAAAATAAAGTTAAAGGCAAAGTTAAATAAATAATCCCAAATGTACTGTTAGTACTTACCTCTAAAACTTTGGGGTCTTCAATTATATGTTTCTAGATACGGATTTTAATTTAAAATGTAACAACTTTACATGTGTCAGTATTAAGTACTTTTCCATTTACCAGAAGCCAATAGATTTGGGCTCTCCTTTAGCTTTGAAAAGAAGGTGTCCCAACTATAAAAATAGATGTTTTATATAATTTGTCTTCAAATAAATTGTTCTTATTGCTTCATTTATTACAAATTAAAAAGTTTTATATCTCCCCTCTACATCTGCATGGATGAGAAATCATGTGTTCATAATGCAGGGACATACCCCAAGTTTATGATGAAGAATAGGTCGAAATAGCCAGATATTTATTTATCTGCCAGCATGATCAGCATTTAACTGGGGATCCTAAATTAGTTTCCTCTTTTTTTCTTTTCTTTTCTTTTCCCCATCAGAGATGGTTAACATTGAACCTCCCTCCTACGTGAGGGTCATTGTAGCCATAATGTCCTTCTGCTGTTATGGTGTATGCACCCTAAATTTAGATGAGGAAATGCAGGTTGGCAAGCAGGTCTGGAACCTTAGAGGCCTTCACTAGGTCATTCCATTAGTCACAGAATCTGGCTGATTACATTTTACTTAGGATTCTTGATTTAGTTGCACTTACCATGATGTGGGCAGTAAGGTCTTTGTTTTATTCCAAGAATATCTTTAAAACTATCACATATTTTGAGAAGAAAACCTCATCACAGTCCATCTTCCTTGCAAATGAATATGTGTCAGAATCATTACTGTAGTGACAGAACCTCCTAACCTTTTCTGAAAATAGAATTCTAGTTTTAAAAATTCGCTTTCATTTCCATATGTACTGACAGCATTTGGAACAGCCCTGGAATTTAGAATGGTTCTCAAACTAAGGAATGCTTGATATCTCTACCAATCACAGCAGCTTTGGAAAGGCATTTACCCAGGAGGGATATTAAATAAACAGCAAGTGGGGGTGCCTGGGTGGCTCAGTTGTTTAAGCGTCAGACTTTGGCTCTGGTCATGATTTCACGGTTTGTGGGTTTGAGCCCTGCATCGGGCTCTGTGCTGCTGGCTCAGAGCCTGGAGCAGGCTTCAGATTCTGTGTCTCTCTATCTTTCTGCTCCTCCCCTTTTCATGCTCTCTATCTCTCTCTCAAAAATAAATAAACATTAAAAAAAAATTAAAATAAACAGTAAGTGAATGTTCTAAATGTATTCATTTTAGAGGCACCTGGGTGGCTCAGTTGGTTAAGTGTCCCATTTCAGCAAAGGTCACGACCTCATGGTTTGTGGGTATGAGCCATATAACAATGTTGTGGATCTCTAGTGTATCGTAAAATATTAGGCTACTATATAGTTCACACCAAAGGTAACTCTATTGTTATTCCCCAGAAAATGTACTCTCAGAAGTTGATTCATTAGTTACATCATTCATTCAATGATGATTTATTTAGTCTGACAAATTTGTTGAATTATTTTGGGTTCTGTAATTATAGTAGTGAACAAATACTGTTTCTTTCATTATGGAAATTCTTAGGGGAGGAGAGGAACCAAAAAAGTCAACACATCTCATGTCAGATGGCAAAAAATGGAACGGGAAAAAAAGCAAAGGTTTCAGGAAATAGGAATATGAGAAGGGAAGGGGAGGATGCTGTAATGAACATAGGTATGATCTCCACCAAGTACTATATGTTGGAGCCTAGACAGAAATGAGTAGGCTAGTTCACATTTAGGAGATGCCGCTAGACAGGAGCATGATTGGCTTGATGAAGAACCAGTGATAAGGCTAAGTGTGGCTGAAGCAAAATGAGCAAAGGAGAAGCAATAGTGGATGAAGTGAAAGGGTTACAGGTGAAGGTGTTGCCATATTGGACCTTGAGGGAAATTATAAGGACTCTGGCTTCTACTTAGATTGACCTGCCAAACATTGGACGCTGTTGAACAAAGGAAGGAGATGACTTATCTTGTGTTTTAAAGGCATCGCTCTCATTGCTTTGGGAAACTACACTGAGGAAAATAGGGTGTGAAGAGAAGCTCAAGGCCAATTAGTTGTCCAAGTAAGATGAAAACCGAAAATTGTCCATTGGATTTAGCAGTGTGAAGAGCTTTTTGTGACCTTGACAAGAAAACCATCCCATGGCATTTGATACAAGCACACCCGGAAATGGGTTTTGGCATGCTGTATTAGGGATCAACTCCTGTGGAGGGAAAAAAAAGAAAGCAGGATAGAGGATGAATTTCAACTGTGATGCGTTTGAACTGTGAGGTAGGCTCCAAAAAGCCTTGAGCCATTTTGTGGAGTGCTACGAACATGAAGGGAGTCTGAAGAGTGTTCTGCATTAAATATCTGGGTTTTTATGACCCAGAAAAAATCAGCCATGGGATTTGTGCCCACAAGGAGAGACACGTGCTTGGGTATGGCAGCTCTCTGCAACTGAGGTAGCTAGGGGCGGGAGTCTATTTGTGCAATGATTCAGTAGCAAAAGAAAATGCCAGCACCAGACATGGGGACGTTGCTGGAGTGATGTTACTTTGGAGGTGGAAAAAAAATGGCATCTAGCTGACCTTTGTGCAAAGTAGTGATGATCAAAGTATAATCAAAGTGTGCATATAAGTCAATCTCTTTTTCCGATTTTGTATCTTTAGTGACATTAAGCTTATGTTTATTGGCGGAAAACTCACAGAGGAAATCTTAAGCCTATTTTTGATACTCAGTTGAACAAGTCCTCTCTTTAGTGGGTGATTCTAGAAGTGTTTCCTTTCCAGATTCCTCAATGAATTATTCACTTCAACAACATGTAAAAATATCATGCTGCCATTATGCTTAAAACTTGATTGAACAGAAATGCATCAAGATGAACAATGTTTTTCTACTTGGTACAGTTTGGTTCTTAAAGTTTCCTTAAATGCATAGTAGCAGCATCTTTTCCCCATAATAGGGAGTGAAATGTAGGTGGGCTTTAGGAGTGGAGATGTGCTAATAGAAAAATCCGGAGTGGAACAACACAGTAAAGGTCAGTGACTCCCACTGGGATGGCATTTATTTTCCTCACCAACTCACCTGCCATGGATCATGATAGATACATGGACACAGCAAACTGAACAGAAACTAAGCACATAACATACAAATCCTATGTACATTAACTTTGCTATATCTTAGTTCACCGCTTCAAGTCTAAAACAGAGATATTACTAAAGCCTCCTAACTTTGTAGTGAACATGGCTTTAAAATTTATATTGGAAACAAAGAAAATGAGCAGTACTGTGTGTTTCTGTGCAGGCAACAGAAATTTCTAAGAAACTTGTCTGTTGGACTGCTGTGCACTCTGGTTAAGCGGGTTGGTCAGGCAGGAGCAGTTTCTGGTACAGTTAACTAATGTGGGCTTGTAAACTCTTGATAGGTTAGTGAGAAAGGACATAGAAATTTCTTGTGTGGTGGGCGCTGAATAATGCATTTAGCAGACAAATGAGAACAGCAATTGATGACCTCTGAATGTTTCTTCCAACCTTAGGATTCTCTTCAACACTGTCCCTGAAGCGCTGTTTGCTTGCTAAGAACTGAACCACTTTATTTCTCTACACCTCATTTCTCTTCCTGATAAATTTGTGAATGTTCTTCTAACACATCTGGTGAAATGGTTGTAAGAAACCTATGCCTAAAACACTGTTTCCACCTAGTTTCAATTCAGCTAAGTTTTGTCAGCTGACACTAGAACACCCCCATAGTTTCTCAAGTCTCTTTCTCAAAATGTGAAAGAGGTTATAAATGTATCAAGAATTCATCAGTGTTGCTTATCAGGGCCGTGGCCAGAACAAAAGGAATCATCAAACTCAGGCAGTTACAAAGAAACCACACAGAGTTCACACTGGATTCCAGTATCTTCCCCCTTTTTGTTCAAATCCACACTTACTTCCAATACTCAGCAACCACTCCATTTAGGGTGTTCCATTGCCAGAAACACTCTTTTTGCCATAAGTTGTGCAAATCACTCCTTCCCAATATACATTCTTCAGTTATTTCAGGTTTCATTGATTTTTTTTTTTCTCACAAATCCAATAAAGATTTATAGTTTGTGAAGGATTCTTCTAGATGTAATTACACAAGGACAGGTACCTCTCACAAGTGTTTGAATTGTCTTATTCCATCACCAACACCTAACTCAGTGTCTGCCATTCAAAGACTCTAGGTAAATGCCCTGATTTATACAGTCATGAGTTTTCTAAAGGGATACTCTGTGCATCCTTAAAGGGTGCAATCCAGGTCTGGTCAAATATATGGCTTTTAAATCAACATGCACCCTTTTAGACCTTTAATCAATTATATTTCTAAGGATTGACTGCCGTTTGCATTTTTCAAAGAGCTTTGGCCTAGATAATTTGGATCAATTATCCTGAAAGTGAAATTGGCAGCCACTGTTTATTTATCTGGGAAGCTAGTGAAAAGGAATTAAAAAAAAAAATTCCTCACAAAGGAATACAGTTTTTCCCTTTAACTTAATCTTAAAAGAGTTCAGAAACAAAATACAGCAAAAATAATTATCTGCTTGTTTAAGAAATACTCTTTGATGCTCCAGGGTTCTAAACAGTAAGCAAAGCCATTCGTTTAAAACTAAAATCTTGAAGAGAATTAACATAGATGATTGTATGCATATATGGACAAGGCACCTCTAAAAGAGTTTTGGGTATAATAGTGCATCTTAAAAACATGATACTACCAAAGCTAAAACACAAATGAGGAGACATACCAAATCCAGGACAGTAGCTCTTGAAGGGGAAGGACAGAGGGAAATGGGACTGGGGAAGTTTGTAAAGGGCAGTCCAACTAGATCTGTATGGTTTATTTCAAAAGAAAAGATCTGGAACAAGTATGGCAAAAGGAGAACATTTATCAGCTTGAGGTTAATTACCAGATATGGAAACTTACATTTTTCCATGTATTCCTTGTATATTACTCTGTTTGAAGTTTTTGTTGAGTAAAACATTTACCATTCTGCTACTTTTCTGTAAGTTTCCTGTTTTGAAAGGTAATGGCTGTCTTTCATTGTAGACTGACACTTTGATAATAGTCACTTAAATCTCCCGAATGTATATTAAACACCTAATATATACTTAGTTCCATGATAATAACATAGACCAGTAACTTACAAATTTCTACTTTCAAGAAGCTTATGGACTAGAAGGAGAATAAATCAATGAATTACCTAAATAAGGACTCAAGGATTGTTAGGAATATTACTACCTGGAATAATAGGAACAGTGGAACGGTAAGGTGGGAATTCTGGAGAGGAGGAAGGCTGAAAACAAAAAAAAAAGCAAATAGGAAACTCAGTACAGGTTTGGGAAATACTGAATTACACAATTTCATTTAAATACTGGCACAGGTGTGGAAGCAGAAAGATCTGAAGCTGGCATGGTTGCTTGTGACATTAGGCACACATTCGTTCATCTACAAATTAGTGGAATTAAAAACTGGATTCTAACTTCCAAGTCACAGTAGGAAATAAAGGGAAATGAAAACTTGTTTCTAATTTTTTTCCTCTTTGCTTTATAACATTGTTCACAGCTAAGGAGGAGCATGATACTCATAGTGGATTTTTTTTTAATTTTATTAAAAAAATTTTAATGTTTATTTATTTTGGAGAGAGAGAGAGAGACAGAGAGAGAGAGACAGAGAGACAGCGTGTGAGTGGGGGAGGGCAGACAGAAAGGGAGATAGAGAATCCGAAGCAGCCTATCAGCTCAGAGCCGGATGCGAGGCTCAAACTCATGAGCTACGTGATCATGACCTAAACCAAAGTCTGAAGCTTAACCAAGCTACCCAGGCGCCCCCTGGTTTTTTCTGGCTACAGAGAAATAGGACAAAGATGAGTTTGGTGATCAACAAAAGTCACAAGTCATTCTGAAGCTATCACAGCTTCCCGGTTTTATGCATGAAATAAATTGGCAATATAACATTTAAGGAAAGACTTAAAAATGCAAGTGTGAATTAACAGGAAGCCAATTTATGGCAAATTTTAATATATCCCTTTTAGTTCCTGCCAGGAAAAAAAGCATGCAAAAAGGTTGTATTATAAGGTTTCTCAACGGATAAAAATGAGTATCTGTACCTTATAAAGATAGTTCATGCCTCTGTTCAAACACTGACTTGGTATAGATAAAATTGGAATAAAAGTTAGCACATATCAAAGTCAGTCGAACAGAGAAGCTGATACTGGCAGCTGTAGCTCAGGACCAATAAGACATTCTGCAATGATGAATGTTGTGTACTTTCACTCTGCAATGATATAGGTAGTAGACACGTGTGCCTACTGAATACTTCAAACGTGGCTAGTATAACGGAGGAATGGAATTTTTCATTTTATTTCGTTTTAATTGATTTACATGCAGTCACACGTACGGTAGTAGCTTATATACTAGATCACCCATCTCTAGCATTTTCTGTGTTTACGTTTCCAAGTGTTTGAATTTTAAAATATTTTCCGTCTATTGTTAATTTCAGGCTTTGCTGAAAGGCGGATTCAGAAGCCATGTGTGCTATTTCTGACATTAATAATAATGAATGGGGGCACCTGGGTGGCTCATTCGGTTAAGTGTCCAACTTCAGCTCAGGTCATGATCTCACAGTTCATGAGGTGGAGCCCCACATAGGCTCTTTGCTGACAGCTCGGAGCCTGGAGCCTGCCTCTGATTCTGTGTCTCCCTCTCTCTCTGCCCCTGCTCGGCTCAGGCGCTCTCTCTCTCTCTCTCTCTCTCAAAAATAAATAAACATTAAAAAAATTTTTTTTTAAATATAAAAAAATAATGAAAGATTTATTTGTGGCCCTAAATTCCAGCCTTGTAAACATTCTTTGGAAGCATACAACTCATGTATATAAGGTTTTGTAATGTTAGTCAACAATAATAGCCCAATTGCTGAACACAGAGTAGATGGGATTCCAGAAAATTTTCATATTAACACTGTTGTGTTAAAAAGGATTTCTGGCTAGAGTCTGTAACAGGAACTGTGCATTTAAAAATGTTTGATTGGAAATAGTTTTAGTAGGTCACCAAAAAAGAATGAAATGGCGCTGGGTTAACGAAGCTAATAATAACTAAGATAGAGATCTTTTAACTAAAATGTTAATCTAATAGTAACCTGCGCTAAAGCTTCTTCATTTTCTCCGAGCTAGTGAAAAATAATTTAAGGCTTTAAACATATTATTTCTTCATTTATTAAATATATCGTACGGATATAAATGCATCTTTTAATCACCTGACTAAACAGAAAAGCAATGCATCATTTCAAATGCCCCGACATGTCTGAAACTGGAAATTCAGCTTAATAGCAGCACTGTTTAGCTCTGATTAGCTTTGGAAAGCAACAGGCAATTTATTATGACAGCAATTTAAAGGAACTCACTCAAGATTAGTATCCTAAACTGAACATGTAACACATTCCTCCTTGTAACACTTTTGGAATCATGTGTTCTTTTTCCAAAGAAACATAAACACGAATCTCAGCCATCAAGAAAATAAATGAACCAAATCATGCCAGTGACCCATACGCAAAGCTACTATCATAACAAATGAGTTTATATCATTGAGAAAAAACATAGACATTCAAATGTGGTCGGGAAAACAGAACAAAAGTGCAAACAGTATCCAAAAACTAGTGTGGGGATACTATTTCAGAATCATCAAAGGCAATTTGAGAAGATTTATTTTCTCAAGATGAAAACTAATTGTAAAAATTAAGTAATTCTGCTACAGGGAATTTGTACTTACTGCAAAAGTACTGTGTCTAGAATATTTTCTAAAGTGTGGAGCAAGTATAAATTCTAATTTTTCAGCAAGTCTTCTGAGGATAATAAATTGGAAACAACCTAGAGGTACCTTCATACTTATCATAGAGCTATCATATGTTACACTACTGAATGAGCATTAATGGTACCGTATAGTATGCTCAATTTCAGTTTTACTGTTTGATTTCTTTGACTAGACTAAGATTACATAGCAAACCCAAAAAAGTGGTAACTAACATTCTTTGGTTAGTATACAGGTTGGTATGGTAGTTTAAATTAAACTCCTGGAAAATAGTTTACTTTTAGGAGAATTTAGGGAAGCAGTTTGTTGTGTATTACACAATCATTTATTGATGTTATATTTAATATTCAAAATAAATATAATATTTTGTTTAAAGTTAACTAAAACCTGGAAACAAGGCAAGGAATGGTTTTCTGTTCCTTCAGTGTCATACTAAAGCACTGAATTATCAATCTAGGTCATCTGAATTTCTAAGAGAATGTGACTTACCGGACTTACTGTTGACTACTAATCAGCACCCAGATTCTGCAAAGTTAGAGATTAACTTGAGGAAAATAGATAACAGGCAAGTTGTTTTTCAGACAGGGTTGATGTCATTGATTTCTGTCTTTACAGAGAAGATAATCCCCAAGGTTATGATTTTAGTAATCATTTTTAAAATCCAAGCTATGGTTTTCCAAAACTGTTTCACTTATTATTTTATATCTTTTTTTTTTTTGCCCTCTTAAACCTTTATGGTCATTCTGTTGGTTCATTGTTAATGACTCAAACAACACTTGGACACATGCTCACCGGAATTTATATGACCGTTATCCTTTTAACATTTTGTTCCTGATCGCTGTTATATTTTGTTGATAAGATTTTTAAAAGCTAGCAGCATTCTTTGGAAGGCCTGGCAATATTTATCATTCAAAAAAACCCCACAAAAACCATAAGGTTATGTGATATTTGAGGCTGAGGTAAGCTGCGAAAGAGTATCATCTCTGTGTGAAATAGCTTATGAATCTCCACACACCATCTGTTCATCACAATCAATGCAATGACCATCAGACGTAAGAGGAGGCAAATCTGGAAACTTCCAATTTTGTAGTGTTTTTAAGCCATCATTATCATTAAGGCAAAATTCATTAAATTATCTGTTGTGTTGAGTCATAGATGGATCAATTTAACATGGTTCTTGCCTCCTAGGAAAAACCAATTTAAATAGACAGTACTGATAAATTCAAGGGCAAAATGACATACATGTAAATTTATCACCATTCATCGACTAAATGAACGAGAGGAACGTTCATTTTAAAAACAAGAGAACATGTGCGGTCTCATTCTGAAGTTACAAACAATATGGTTTTTATTCATTCTGGGACTGAATTACAACTCCAAAATCTTGGAATTTGAATAAGAGATTTGACTGTAGACAGTTTTGTGATTTTTTTTTTTAAAGCTCTAATACAGTGGATCAGTGGCTGTGGTCAGGAATCTACTAAGCACTTGGTGGAGGAAACACTAAAGACTGTGAGTTGATTTCTGGACTTAACCCAAATAATATGTTACAGTCTTGTGTCAGTTATGTTATTCTTTTTCTATGTCACCTGCTTGTGAGTAATGATAAAACTCTGCAACAGCCTTTGAAATACTTGTTTTGAAACCGAGATCTTGGTGCAAGGTAGGCTCATTCATACTGGGCTGTCATTGCTTCTAGGCCCTTCCAAAGGCCAAAGCTAAGAGATTTAGCTGTGACTTGGTACTGATACTAAATCAGTGCATCCCCACAGGCTTCTCCCTTACCTTCTCCTAGTTTTCTCCCCTTCTTGCATAGTGAGGACCATGGCCAGAAACCTTAGTGATGTTATTATTATTATTTTTTTTTTCCAAGAGAGAGCAAGTGGGGTTGGGGGAGGCAGAGAGAGAAGGAAAGAGAATCTTACACAGGCTCCACACTCAGCCATGGAGCCCAATGTAGGTACCGATCTAATGACCCTGAGATCATGACCTGAGCCGAAATCAAGAGTTGGATGCTCAATGTACTGAGCCACTCAGGCACCCCTGATGTTACTAATATGTATCTTCTCTTTTATTTCCCATTTAATCTGGCTAGGGATTTCTCTTTTTGCTCTGAAAGGATACGCTTTTCGTCATTTAAGGCTTGTGGCTCACATGAGGTAGAGAAGTGACATAAAAAGATCATGCTCTGGGCTGTAGTGTTTTTCCTCTTTTTATTTATTTATTTTTTTTGATATTTAGGAATCCTGTATCTTCAGGTTATTCTGAAAACACAGTCTTCATATTTTTTTCCTTCTTTTCAGGGTATAATTGAGAGATGGATGTACAGGGGCCGCTATTTCCTTTGAGTATGTGGAAATCCAGGATGCAAATTTTAACCTATTCATTCAACGTTGGTTTAAGATTTTTTTTTAAATTTTTTGTAATGTTTGTTTATTTTTGGGGGGGGAGGGGCAGAGACAGAGGGAGACACAGAATCCGAAGCAGGCTCTGAGCTGTCAGCACAGAACCCGATGTGGGGCTTGAACTTATGACTGTGAGTGATGTCATGTCCTGAGCCCGAAGTCAGACACTTAACTGACTGAGCCACCCAGGTGCCCTAAGGATATTTTAATATAAATTTATTACTAGTTACATTACTATAGTCATTTTATTAATAAATGCTTAAAAACACTTGAATTATTGTTGATTATTTTAAGAGTTTTAATGTTAGGAATAATGGTTATTTCTTTAACATAACAAATGATCTTTATCCCAGTCATCCTCACATACAATGACTTTAAACTCAGCATTTCCATTAATATCAGTAATAAGTTGAGTATACCTGCTAATGATATTACTATTTAATATTGCCTTAGAAGGTGTACAGAAAGCAATAAGCCATGAACAGCTACAGAGGTATAAAAGTGAGGAAAAGTGTATTATTTCAAATATTATTTCAATATAATTGGAGAATCAATACCTTAAAAATTTTAATTGTTTAATGTAGTAGAAACACTATAAATACAGACATTCCATAGGCTTTACTAAAATTGTAACAATCCATTGGACATTGACTGAAAGATTTCTTCACAACAGCAAAACTACATTACACATATTTCAAAGAAAAGGAAAAATAAATATGATACCAAAAACAAACTAGCAGAAACTGAAAACAAAAAAAGAAGAAAATGAAACATATATGTATATCTATATATCTCAAAGTTGAAAAACTTAGTATTGTAATGTTATAAATCCTTCCTCATTAAATTTAAAATAATTTCGCTAAGTTAAAAACAAGGGGTGCCTGGGTGGCTCAGTTGAGTAAGCATCTGACTGTTGATATCAGCTTAGGTCATGATCTCACAGTTCATGGGTTCAAGCCCCGTGTCAGGCTGCGAGCTGACAGTGTGGAGCCTACTTGGGATTCTCTTTCTCCCCGTCTCTCTCCCACCCCTCCCCCCCCCCACGTGCTCTCTCTCTCTCTCTCTCTCAAAAATAAACATTGAGGGGCACCTGGGTGGCTCAGTCGGTTGAGCATCCGACCTCGGCTCAGGTCATGATCTCACAGTCTGCGAGTTCGAGCCCCGCATCGGGCTCTGTGCTGACAGCTCGGAGCCTGGAGCCTACTTCAGATTCTGTGTCTCTCCATCTCTCGGCCCCTCCCCTGCTCATGCTCTGTGTCTCTCTGTCTCTCAATAATAAACGTTAAAAAAAATTTTAAAAAAACATTGAAACAAATTTAAAATAATTACTGATAGGTATTGCTTACTGCCATTTTGTTAATTGTTTTACTGTTATATTTGTAGTTCTTCTTGTCTCTTTCTTCTTGATTTCTCCTTTGTGATTTGATGACTTTCTTTAGTATTATGCTTGGATTCCTTTCCTTTATTTTTGTGCCCTACTGAAGTTTTCAGTTTGTTTACCATGAATTTCATATATAACATCCTAATTATAGAACAGCCTACATTAAGTTGATAATTGCTTAAGTTTGAACGCATTCTAAAAGCACTTAGTTTTTATTCTTCCCTCCACAGTTTATGTATGTGATGTCACACTTTACCTTTTTATTTTTTGTGTCCCTTGACTAATTTTTGTAGATATGAGTGATTTTACTACTTTTAACCTTTGTACCAGGTTTATAAGCAAATGATACACCACCTTTATTGTTTGTTTGTTCTCACCAGTGAACAATTTTCATTTCATAGTTATTTTAGTTCTAGTTATTGCCTTTTCTTTTTGCCATTTAAATGATTATGTGTTTGGGTGTGAACCTCCTTGGGTTCGTCTTTATGAGGGTGTTCTGTGCTTCCTGGACCTGGATGTCTGCTTCCTTTTCCAGGTTTGGGAAGTTTTCAGTTACTAGTTCCTTTCAAATCAGTTTTCTGGCCCCTTCACTCTATCTTCTTTGGGGATCTCCACAGTGTGAATGCTATTATGCTTGATGTGGGTGGAGAGGTCACTTAACCTATCTTCATTTTTATTTTTTTATTTATTTTTAATTTTTTACTTTTCCCTATCTTCAGTTTTTAAATCTTTTTTTTTTTTTTTCTTCTTTTCTCTTCACCTTAATTGCTTTCCACTACCCTGTCTTCCAGATTGCTGACTCATTATCTGGCATCCTGTAATCTGCTGTTGATTCCCTCTGCTGTATTTTCCATTTCAGTTATTGTATGCTTCCGCTCTGAGTAATTATTGGTTATTTTTTTTTTCTATCTCTGTTGATATTCTCAGTGAGCTCATCCATTCTTGTCTCAGGACTGGTGAGAATGGTTATGACCATTAGTTGGAAAGCTATATGAAGCAGGTTGTTGATCTCCATTTAGCCTGTGTTTCTGTCCTATTCTTTCATTTAGAACATAGTCCTTTATCTCATTGCTTTGTCTGACTCTCTGTGTTTGTGACTGCATATTAGGTAGGTCAGCTCTGTCTCCTGGTGCCTTATGTAAAAGGCCTCTTGTGATGGCCAATAACAAAAGTGCTCCAGGGGTGTTGTCTGTGTGGGCTCCCGGCACCCACCTGTTGTGCCTGTGCCCTGACTGGGGCAGGCACACTGGTGGGTGGTGCTTGCTCCTGATTCCGCTTGCTGAAACATCCTCCGGTAGCAACATGTTGGTGTGTTAGTGCATGGGGCTAACTTCTCCCCTGCACAGGGTATCCCTTACTTTGCAGGGCTCTAGCCCGTGCTAGGTGCCTGCTAGGTTTGGCGATATGGTAGTCACTCTCGGGGGACACTAGTGCCAACTGAGGCTCCCCCCTGTGTGTGATAGGGCGGGAACCGCTTTCCAGGAGCACCTTCCAGTGCAAACAAATTGGGTGGTACCGGTCTACAGGGGAGCATCAGAGCTGGATAGGCAGATAGATGGAGAGTGTCTGAATGAACTCTCAGCAGCTTGTGGCCAGCTAAGCAGAAGGCAGGCAAGAAAACATGGTAACTGCCAATACTTCCATTTGTGAGGAAACTCCTGCACATCCCTGCTCTTCTGGCATGCGTTCTAAAATTAGTCAAATTTTCATGTATACCCTTGTTTGAAAACTGCCTCTTCTATTCTGGGTCTCAGACCTAATGATGCAGTGTTCTTGCCCTTTAAGAGTGGGGACTTGGTTTCTTATTGCCTCCTGGCTCTCCAGGAGTGAAGCCCCACTAACGTTCAAAGCTCCTGGAGCAAAGACCCACCAATATTCAAAGCCAGAAAATGTAAGGTCTCATCCTCCTGGTGCGGGTCCCCGTGGTAGTGCCTGAAGCAGGGCTTGATCGCCTGGCCCCTTTAAGCCCGTGTTATCCCTCGTGCTTGTGGGTCACTATACTGGGTGTGTGGTTCCCAGATGTATCTCTGCCACTTCTTCCCTTCTCCATGAGGGCCTTCTCTTTATGCCTGTAGTTGTGGAAGATCTGTTAGGCCAGCTCTCAGGTCATTTTCAGAATGAGTTGTGTTACATGTAGTTGTTGCCTTGGTGTGTCTGTGGGAGGTGGTGAGCTCAGGATCTTCCTACTCTGCCAGCTTCCCTTGCTCTCAATAATGTTACCTTTTCTTTGTTAATGTTTATTTACTTTTGAGAGAGAGACAGAGAGAATGAATGAATGGGCGAGGGGCAGAGAGAGAAGGAGACAGAATCGGAACTGTCCGCACAGAACCTGATGCGGGGCTTGAAGCCACTGACCGCAAGATCATGACCTGAGCTGAAGTCAGACGCTCAACCCACTGGGCTACCCAGGTGCCCCAGTAATGTTACTTTTGAAAGTAAACTTTCAAAGTCCCCTTAATGATAATTTCAAAACACTGAGTGTAAAGGCAGTGCACAGCAGTATATCTATAGATAATTATAGTAATAATAGAACTGAAAGCAAAAAAAAAAAAAAAAAAAGAACATTAATTGTATTAGTCCCACATGGTTGTATTCTAGGTGATTAAGAATAACTTTGTGAATTAACATTCTAAAATAAATTGTATAACGTATGTTATCAGGAATACAACCAATAACTGATGTTTTATTTAAAAGAGTGATAAATGAATAGTGTCACATACTGTAAACACTTTACTAAGACAGGGGTTGAAATGGATCCTTAGAAGTTAATAAAGAGAAACACCGTGAGACCCTGGTCACTGGAGCCTTCTGGCAGACATCACATTTCTGTAAGCAGCCTGTGCAATGAATGAGTGTTAAAGAGGCAATCTACTCTTTCAAGTACCTTAGCAGTAGAGTTAAGCGTATGAAGGCAATGGTGGAAAACATAGGGTAATAATCAAAAAGAGTTTTGAGCTTAGATGAAATGTTAGTGGAAAACCTCATGTAAGAGAAGGGAAAAGATAGGAGAAGGGCAACGCGATTGAGAAAATGAAGTTTTTGAGGAGAAAGAAGAAAATAATTGGGATGTCGATTATCTGTGAAGGAATTAAATAAGAAGTTGAATATCTCTGTCAAAATACCTAGTAAAGGGGATGAAATATTAAAAAAAAACCCACACATACACATATTTCAGTTGGGGCCAAAATATTTTTCTGATATGTGTAACTTTCTTTATGAAATAACAGCAACTTTGCTTAAAAGATAGTCCACTTTCTCCCACTAGTTGGTAATGCTATAAGTTTCCAGTCATAAATATTCATACTATAAAAATAAATATCTATTCACACTCATTAGGATTTCCAGAGCACTTAAAGTAGTATGTTGTATCATAAATGCAAAAATAGGAAACTTCTGCATTCATGGATGATGGCCTAATAATCCTACTTTTTCTTTTTTTTTTTAATTAAAGCCACAGTTTTGAACTTGGATGTTTAAGCCATGTAGAAGTTCCCCTTCGCATCTTACCCTCCCCCCTTTTTTGTAACTACAAGTTGTAGGACTGTCTCCGATTCAGTGTTATGGAAACACACCATTGCCCCATCGTCGTTGAACAACAGAGTGTTTTACAATGCAAAATATTGACAAGGTTTTGAGAAATGAGGACACTTGCATATTGCCATTTCAAGTAAAATTAGTATAACTTCTCTGGACAATAATTTGAAATTGTTAGTAAAGTTAAAGACTGCACTTCATAGTTTTACTCAGCTTAATTTAAACCTCCAGGAATAACAGTGTTCATTGTAGCATGGTTATATTAGCAAAGACGTAGAAGCAGCTTAATTTTTACTAATAGGTGAATGGATAACTCTGGTTTATTCACTGGTGAAATGTTACATAGATATAAAAACGGCTTTATTACACAGAAATAACTGCCATAATGTAAAATAAAGAATCAAGTTGTAAAAGGATACAACATTATAGAATGAATATCTTATTGATGAGTATAAACATTAACTCAAAAAATATAAAAATATATATGGAAACTTTAGAGAGCAACTTGAGGAAAGTGAGTACCACCTGGCAAAAAGGGACAAATGGTAAGGAGTAGAGCCTTAGCTACAACTGTAACTGTTATCAATTAGAAAATTCTTAAAATTAAAAATAATAGAAAAGCTACTTGCATAAATCAAATACAGGTATTAATCACACACACAAATGCATTTAGTTGTGTAACTGCCCATGTACCAGACAGCTTAGACTAAAATTGTTGTCCACCAATTGGGGACTTAAGAATTAATGAGCACTATAAAATATTTTTATAAGTAAGATTAAGTATTTATTTTAATGTTATTCATTTTTTGAGAGAGAGAGGGAGAGAAAGCACAAGCAGGGGAGGGGCTCAGAGAGAGAGGGAGACACAGAATCTGAAGCAGGCTCCACGCTCCGAGCCAGCAGCACAAAGGCCGAGGCAGGGCTTGAACCCAAGGACTGTGAGATCATGACGCCTAACTAACTGAGCCACCCAGGCACCCCAAGAATAAGTATTTATTAAGTAAAGTATTAGAAAAGATAAATGAGGCAGCCAAGTAGTCAGATATGAAGACAAACTCCACTCAGGGTCTGTCAAAGAACTCAGGAATTGACCCTTATGTAAGAGTTAGGGTCTTGGAATTCACACTGAACTCAAAAGTTCAAGATTCTAGTGGTGCAATGCAAATTAAATATTTTTGTGCTGTTATATAAAGTATTAGTATTATTTATTGGAAATTATGGAGAGTTAATCACAAGCTACAAGAAAAACTGTCTGATGATTAGGGATACATCTATGTGAACATATTTGGAGATGGAGAATTTTTTATGTCCTAAAACATCAGTTCACTTGCCCAGTACTTGGAACCAGGGGTTAAGACTTGATAGAAAATGTAAACAAATAGTACCTAGGTACACAAATATTTCAGAATGCTTTTCACTGAGGTTAATGAGTGTAGAGTCTGATTCATTAACTATAAAGATGGTAGTTCCATTTAGATAAAAAATAACGGAAGGCAGAAGAAAAGGCGGGAAAGGAGGAGGAAAAAAGCCATCTTTTTTTTAATGTTAAAAAAAAGTGATGCTCTGAAGTGCTGATGTGTTCTATTTATTGCATTGGTTGGGCTTTCACAGTTGTGCTCAAATTTGTGATGATATATTGAGGTATCTCTTTATGATTTGTGCAGTCTTTGTACTTGTACTGTACTTGAACAAAAAAAGGACCTTTGTGGAATTTAAATTTTTGAAGTTCAGAGATCACATTGCCAGTCAAAGTCAAGTCGATAAAGTAGATGTTCTGGATAATACTGTAGATGTGAAAAGTCCCATGACCTCAAAAGTTATTAAATCTAATTTTTAGTCTTTGAGATTCATAGATGAAAAGCCCGACGTGAATAAGATAATGAGTCTATAAAGCTTCTCTGGTGGCTTAATGAATTCAAGGAGAGAAAGGACATTTCATAGTTACTATTACTAAAATATTAATGCTAATATTTAATCAAGAACAGCAACTTTTTCCCCATAGTTTCCAATTTCTATTGATCATGGTGATGAGATGCTGTCTTTCCATTATTATCTGGACACAACTTGTCCATATGTTGCCCAAAAGCACTCACTTCTTGTCTCTGAGTAAACAGGAAATGATATTCAAATGAGGACTACAATATGGAAATGAAGCCTATTATACTTGCAGATGTGCAGACAGTAGAGAGCTACAAAAGTCCACCTAGAAGATTTGGATGTGAACTAATAACTATAATTACCAACGTGATACCTTTTGTGAAAGGCTTTATGAATTTTCATTTTATCTCCTTTCAGAACCACTTACCTTAAATATAACTTAGATTCCAGCCAGCTATGATGTATCATAGCCATTTTCAGGGGCATATCCCTAGCACACTTTTAATGGAGGGCAGAAGAGAAATTATTTTCTTGATAATTTACAGTGACTTGTACCAGGAATCTGCTTGGATAATCCTGTAGGCTACTTGTGCTGTGAATGTATGTGACTGATACCTGGGCTTCTTTCTAAAGCTCTTGGTTTTTTTTGAGTGTCATAATCTTATAAGGCAATTAGGATCACTTAACGTTTTTTTTTGTTTTTTTTTTTTTGTTTTTTTTGTTTTTTTTTTTAAGGAGCTGTTAATTGAGAATTCTGGAAGGTAAGTAACATTCCAGCCCCCGAAACAAAACTGTTTCTACCATGAGCTACTCCTTGGCACCTCTTCCTGTACTTTTTTCTTTTAAGTAATGGCATGTTTAGTTTCTTAATCTGTAGGTTTAAATCCTAGGGACATCTTTGAGTCATTCTTCCTCAGACTCCATATTCTAGTTGTATAAAAATTACAAATAACAAAAAATAAAGACAAATCACAGATATTCTAGTAAAAACCCCCACAGATCTCACAATGGGAAAAGCCTTTCTAAGTATAACATGAGATATTTAATCATAAATGACAAGACTATTAAAATTTTTTACTGGAGGGGCGCCTGGGTGGCTTATCGGGCTAAGCATCCTACTCTTGATTTTGGCTCAGGTCATGATCTCATGGTTGTGAGAATGAGCCCTGCGTCAGGCTCTGCACTGGTCATAGAGCCTGCTGAAGATTCTCTCTCTCTCTCTCTCTCTCTCTCCCTTCTTCCCTCCCTCCCTCAAAAAAATTTTGACCATAAAAATTATAAATGTAAAAAAACAAGAATACATCTTTGTATAGCAACAACATCATATAAAAGTCAAGACAGAGATAAGCCAGAAAAATATTATTATAAGGTGAAAAACTATACCAATAACAATAAACTCTCAAAATCAAGTAAAGAAAAAAAATTCTAATAAAAATAAGCAAAGGCATGTACTAGGCTGGTAGGGGAAGAGGAAATAGATATAGCCAAGTTTAAGTGAAAAAGAAATGCTCAGTATCACAAGTAAAGAAATAAAATGAGACCTCAAGATTCATCTATCATAAAGAATTTAAAAATGGTCATACAAAGTTTTGGGAAAAGCAAAGGGGGAGAGGCTTTACTAATTAAAGATTATTTTAAAATTAGATTAAAATATTCATGTTGTTTTTCTTCCCACTGAACAATTCTAGAGAGAGCATCCAAAGGGAAAGATTCGGACACAGTCATTGTTGGGGTGCCCGGAAGGCTCAGTCGGTTGAGCGTCCGACTTCGGTTCAGGTCATGATCTCGGGTTTGTGAGTTCGAGCCCCGTGTCGGGCTCTGTGCTGACAGCTCAGAGCCTGGAGCCTGCTTCAGATTCTACGTGTGTGTCTCTCTCTGCCCCTCCCGCACTCACACTCTGTCTCTCTCTCCTTCAAAAATAAATAAACATTAAAAAAAAAAATTAAGACACAGTCATTGTCATAAACAACAAACAGGTCATGCATAATAGCAAAAAAGTGGCAACTATCCAACTGTCTAGTAGTTGCAAAATGAAAGGAAACAAAAATCTTGTACCAAGATGTACAAGGCCGTGTGTTCTGCATTTGCTCATTGCTTCGGCTTTATGCCACTGTCCAGTCACCATCCACTGTCGTCTCAAGCTTTATGTCCTTTTAGTTCTCCAGAGGTGCTGTTTATTTCCTCATTCAATCCAACACTTTTATCTCTGCCTAGTAATTCAGCTTCATTCACTTCTCACCACCCTCTATCCCATGCCCACTGCTCCTGAGCGTTGATAGTAATTTAGGATTGCTCATTCCCTTTCTCATCCTGTATATTTCCCTGTTGTATTTCCAGTTCAATCAAGGCAAAATCCGTAGTGGAATTTCTGGGCTGCCTCCCTAGCATTTGCGACTGGCACCTTGCAGGCATTTAATAGTGCTTATTGAGTTAACTTTGTGAATTATTTTGTGTCTATACAATAGAATACACTTCATCCATTACAGTGAGGTCATAGCATATTTGATGACTTCAGTAATGGGTCTTGACACAGAGCTAACCAAAAGCAATTATCCCCTCACCCACTACACTTAATTTTTTTCACTGAATTGCACTTGATACAATGTTACCTTGGTTTCAGGTGACCCAATGTAGTGTTTCAACAATTTTATGTTATGTTGTGTTCAACACACGTGTAGCTACCATGTGTCACCATACACTGCTATTACAATACCTTTGACTCTATCCCCTGTGTTGTGCCATTCATACCTATGACTTATACATTTCATAGCTAGAAGCCTGTAATTCCCACTCCCATTCACCCATTTGGCTCCTACCTGCACCCCCGTTCCATCTGGTAACCACCACTTTGTTCTCTTAAGTTATAGGTCTGTTTTTGCCTTGTTTTGTTTTTTCAATTCCAGATATAAGTGCAATCATAGGGTGTTTGTTTTTTTCTGCACAACTCACATAGTATAAGGTCCATCCATGCTGTTGCAAGTGGCAAGATCTCATTCTTTTTTATGGCTGAATAATATTCCATGGTGTGTGTGTGTGTGTGTGTGTGTGTGTGTGTGTGTGTGTGTGTTACCTCTTCTTTATCCATTCATTTATTGCTGGAGTCTTGGGTTGCTTCCGTATCTTGGTTATTATAAGTAATGCTGCATATATTTCTCTGAATTAGTGTTTTGTTTGTTTTTTTTCACCCATATCCTTGCGAACACTGGTTATCTCTCCATGTCTGTTACTAGCCATTCTGACATGTATAAGGTGACAGCTCATTGTGGTTTTCATATACATTTCTCTGATGATTAATGATGTTGAGCATCTTTTCATGTGTTGGTTGCCCATCTTTATGTCTTCATTGGACAAACGCCTAGTCAGGCACTCAGCTCATTTTTCAATTGGATTACTTGTGGGTGTTGTTTTGTTCTGTTCTGTTTCGGTGTTGAGTTGTATGAGTTCCTTCTATACTTTGGTTCAGGCGGCTGACTTTCTGTTTGTTGATGGTTTCCTTCACTGTTGAAAAGCTTTTTATTGGAGCGCCTGGGTGGCTCAGTCGGTTGAGTGTCCGACTTCGGCCCAGGTCATGATCTCGCGGTCCATGGGTTTGAGCCCCGTATCGGGCTCTGTGCTGACAGCTCGGAGCCCGGAGCCTGTTTCAGATTCTGTGTCTCCCTCTCTCTCAGACCCTCCCCTGTTCATGCTCTGTCTCTCTCTGTCTCAAAAATAAATAAACATTAAAAAAAATAAAAAAAAAGAGAAAAGCTTTTTATTTTGGTGTAGTCCTAATAGTTTATGTTTGTTTTTTCCTTTGCTTGAGGAGACATACCTAGAAAAATGTTCCTCAGGCCAATGTCAAAGAGATCGCTGCTCTCATCACCCTTAATTCTTAACTTGCAAGACAACACTGCCTTGAGACAAGTAGGACTAACGGTAATTGTACCATCAGGATAATGGTTATGTCAGTGATTGCCAGAAGCTCAAGACTTCCAGTTATTTCATTATGCTCTGGATTCTAACATATTTCAGGCTTTTAATACCACCCTTTTTATTTTTTTGAATCCCATCTCCCTCCATTCTCTAACTTCTTTAATCCTTCCACTGTGCTCTTTAAAAGCCAAAATCAATAATTAGTGAACTCCTCTATATTTTACCATTCTTCTCTCTTCTGACTCTAATAAAAACCTGCCCTTTTCCTAAATTAACTGTTTTCTTCGAAGCTTCTCAAATGCTGGCTCTTTTTTTTTTTTTTTTCCACATCTCTCATACTGTTGGATCCAAAGTAAAAGAGAGATCCTCCCTGTTTGCTCATTACCATATCCATATTATCCTTCCTCCCTTCTCCCAAAAACCTTCAGCTCTGAATGTCTTATTATGTGGCCCACTATGTCTCAGTCATCTACTAACCCCAAGCTATACCCACTGAGACCTTGAAGATTTTATCTCCCGACTCTCTCCAATGCTACTTCTTTCCTGTGGTCATAGTTCTGTGGTCATAATTTAGGTCATTATATAATCTGTGATACAATTTTAAAATAATTTTTAATTGAAGTGTAGTTGACATTATTTGTAGGTGTACAACATAGTGATTCTACAATTCCTACATTATAAAATGCTCCCCACGCTAAGTGTAATTACAAACTGTTACAACCAAAGTTGTTACAGTATTCTTGACTATATTCTCTATTATGTACTTTCATCCCTATGACTTACTTATTTTAAAACTGGAAGTTTATATCTCCTAATCTCCTTCACCTACTTTACCTATCCCCTCACCCTGGTGGCAGCTGCCTATTTTTGTCCTCTGTATTTATGGGTTTATTTCTGTTTGTTGGTTTGTTTGTTTTTCCCTGTGTGTGCGTGTGTACGTGCGTGTGTGTTTTGTTTGATAGTTGGTTTTATTTATTTTTAAATAAAACATATAAGTGAAATCATGTGGTATTAGTCTTTCTCTATCTGATGTATTTCACTTGCCATAAATTTACCTTCCATGTCCATCCATGTTGTCACAGATGACAAGATAGCATTCTTTTTTATGGCAGAGTAATTTTCCATTGTATATATACTACATCTTCTTTATCTTTTAGTCTATTAATGAACACTTAGATTGCTCTGTTTGTTGGCTATTGTAAATAATGCTACAATAAACCTAGAGGTGCTTATGTCCTTTCAAGTGAGTGATTTCATTTTCTTTGGGTAAATACACAGAAAAATATTTACTAGATCATATAGTATTTTTAACTTTTGAGAAACTTTCTTACTATTTTCTATAGTGGCTGCTCCAATTTATATTTTTACCAATAAGACATGAGAGTTCCTTTTATCTATATCCTTGGAAACTCTTATTATTTCATACGTATTTGATACTAGCCATTGTGACTAGTATGAAGTCATATCTCACTGTGGTTTCAGTTTGCATTTCCGTGGTGATTAGTGATGAAGAACAAATTTTCATGTGATTGTTGGCCATCTGTAGGTCTTCTTTAGCAAAATGTCCATTCAGGTTCTTTGCCCCTTTCCAATCAGATTATTTGTTTTGTTTCCTGTTGAGTTGTCTAACTTTTTATATTTATTGCATATTAGCTTTTTTTATCGGACATACCATTTTCAAATACCTTCCATTCACTTGGTTGCCTTGACATTTTGTTGATGATTTTGTTAATTGTGCATAACCTTTTTAGTTTGATGTGATCCCATCTGTTTGTTAAAGCTTTGTTTTCCTTGACTGAGGAGACAGATGTGGAAATATATCACTAAGGGTGATGTCCATAAGTTTGTCTATATTTTCTTTTAGGACTTTGATGGCTTCATGTCATACATTTAGTTCCTTAACTATTTTAAGTGTATTTTTGAAACTGGTGTAAGAAAAGTGGTCCACATTCATTCTTTGCATGAATTGGTATAGTTTTCCCAATTAGAGAGACTTTTTTCCATTGTATATTATTGTCTTTTCTGTCATAGTGTAATTGCTCCTATATGCATGGGTTTATTACTGGGCTCCCTATTGTGTCTTATTGATCTGTGTATCTGTTTTTATGGCAGCACCACAGTTTTGATTACTATAGCTTTATAGTATAGGTTGGAAACTGGGATCATGATACCTCCAGGTTATTCTTCTTTTTCAATATTCTGTGGGTTATTTGGGGTCTTTTATGGTTCCATACAAATTTTAGTATTACTCGTTTTAGTTCTGTGAAAAATATTCTTGATATTTTGATTGAAATAGCACTGATTCTGAACATTGCTGTGGGTGATATAGGCATTTTAACAATATTAATTTTTCCAATCCATGAACTTTGAATATCTTTTCATTTATTTGTGTCCTCTCCAATTTCTTTCTTCTACATTAAATTTATTCCTAGGTATTTTATTCTTCTAAATAAAATTGTATGTGGGATTGTTTTCTTAATTTTTGTTTCTGCTACTTTGTTATTGGTGTATAGAAATACAACACATTTTTGTTTACTGATTTTGTATCCTGGGATTTTACTGAATTCATTCATTAGTTCTAAGGGTTATTTGTTGGGGTCTATAGGTTTTTCTATGTATAGTGTCATGTCAACTGCAAACATTGACAGTTTTATTTCTTCATTTTCAATTTGGATGACATTTCTTTCTCTTGTTTGATTGTTGTAGCTAGGAATTCGAGTACTGTGTTGAATAAAAGCGATAAAGGTGGACCTACTACTTTTGTTCTAAGCTTAGAGAAAAAGCTTTCAGCTTTCTACCATTGAGTAGGATGTCAGCTAGATTCATCATATAAGGCCTTTATTATGTTGAGGTATATTACCTCCATACTGTCTTTGTTGAGAGTTTTTTTTTTTTTAATCATGAATGGGTGTTGAATTTTGTCAAAAGTTTTTTCTTTATTTATTGAGATATTCATATGATTTTTACCTTTCATTTTGTTAATTTTCTATATCATGATTATTTTTCAAATATTGAACTATCCCCTCATAATCATTTACACCCTACTTGATTGTGGTGATGGATTCCTTTAATGTATTTGAGTTGGTTTACTAATATTTTGTTGAGAATTTTTACATCTTGTTCATCAGGGGTATTGACCTATAATTGCTTTTCTATGGTAGTATATTTGGTATTAGTATCTGGGTAATGCCTTATACAATTAATTTGGAAACATCCAAATTACATCCTTCCTCTTCTATTTTTGGAATAGTTTGAGAACGATAGGTATTAACTTTTTAAATGCTTGGTATGAATCACTTGTGAAACATTCTGATAATGGATTTTAGTTTATTAGATTTTTATAAATAATGATTTAATTTCATTACTAGTAAGCAGTCTGTTCAGATTTTCTATTTTTTCCTGATACAGTATTAGAATATTGTATGTTCTAGGAATTTATTAATTTTTCATTGTAATATTTATTGCAGTTTTTAAAATATTTTTTGTCTGTAATTTTTCATTATAGTCTTTAAAATATTTTTATTTCTGTATGCCATTTGGAATTTTCTTTTCTGAATTTGACTTTAGCCCTTTTTTCCTTCCCGTGATGAGCTGTAGACAAAAGTTTATCAATTTTGTTTATGTCTTCAAAAAACCAGCTCTTAGTTTCATTGATTTTTTTCCATGAAAAAAAAAATTTTTTTGGTCTCTATTTCAACTCTGATCTTTATTAATGTGTGTTCTAATAACTTTAAACTTTGTCATTGTTTTCATTTCTCTAGGTTTCAGGTTAGATTGTTGGAGATTTTTCTAGTTTGCTAAGGGAGGACTTAATCAGTACGAAGTTTCCTTTTAGAACTACTTTTGCTGCATCACTTTTTTAAAAAATGTTTATTTATTTTTGAGAGACCAAGATGGAGACAGAGAGTGAGTGGGGAAGGGGCAGAGAGAGGGCGGGACATAGAATCCAAAGGAGGCTCAGGCTCTGAGCTGTCAGGACAGAGTCCAATGCTGGGCTCAAACTCACAAACCTTGAGATCATGACCTGAGCTGAAGTCCAATGCTTAACTGATTGAGCCACCCAGGCACCCCTGCTGCATCACTTTTTGAACCATTTTTTTCCATTTGTATTTTTCTCCAGGTAATTTTCGTTTTCTTCCTGATTTCTTGTATGAAGCATTGGTTGTTTAGTGGCACATAGTTTAGGTTCCACATGTTTCTATTTTGTTTTGTCCTGTTTTTTTTTTTTTTTCCATTTTTATTTTCATGTAATGATTTTGAGTTTATATTGTTGTGGTTAGAAAAGATGCCTGATATGATTTCAGTCTTCTTAAATTTGTTGAAACTTATTTTGTGGCCTAATACATGATGTATCTTGGAAAATGACCCATGTGTACTTGCAAAGGAGTATATTAAGCTGTTTTTGGACGGAATGTTGTGTGCATATATGTTAAGTCCCTCTGTTCTAATGTGTCATTCTAATCCTTTTTCATACTGCTTTTGTATCTGGATGAAATATCCATTGGTATAGCTGGAGTGGTAAAGTCCCTTACTGTTATTATTGTACTGTTAATTTTTCCCTTTATATAGGTTAGTATTTGCTTTTTATATTTAGGTGCTTCTCTGTTAAGTGCATAGGTATTTACAATTATTCTCTTGTTGAATTGATCTTTTTATCATTATGTAATATCCTTCCTTGTATTTTTTCGGTCTGTGTTTTTTTTTTTTTTTTAATTTTTAACATTTATTTATTTTTGAGAGAGACAGAGCATGGAGCCTGATGTGGGGCTTGAACCCACAAACAGTGAGATCATGAGCTGAGCCAAGTCGGACGCTTAACCAACTGAGCCACCCAAGTGCTCCTTTCAGTCTTTGTTTTAAAGTGTATTTTGCCTGATACATGTATTGTTCTCCCAGATTATTTTTCTCTTCATTTGCTTGGAATATCTTTTTCCATCTCTTCACTTTCAGTCTGTATGTGTCTTTAAATCTAAAGTGAGTTTCTTGTAGGCAGCATATTGATGGGTCTTTTCTTTTTTAATCCCTTCAGTCACTTTCTGTCTTTTGAATGGAGTATTTATTCAATTTATATTTAAAGTAATTGCTCATAGGTATGTACCTATTGTCATTTTGTAATCGTTTTCTGGTTGTATTTGTAGTTATCTGTTTCTTTTTTTATTTGCTCTTTTCCTTTGTAATTTGATGATTTTCTTTAGTGTTATACATGGATTCCTTTCTTTTTATCTTTTTTATACTGCAGTAGGTTTTTGGTTTGTGGTTACCATGATGTTCATATATAACATCCTATGCATATAGCAGTCTATAATAAGTCAATGGTAGCCTAAGTTTAAACACATTCTAAAAGCACTACATTTTTCCTCCTCCCTCCCCACTTCATATATATGATGTCATATTTTCCATCTTTTCACTTTGTGAATCCCTTCACTAGTTTTCGTCAATATAATTGATTTAACTACCATTGTCTTTTAATCTTCCTAGTAACTTCATAAGTGATTGATCTACTGCCTGTAACGTATGTTTGTTTTTGCTAGTGAATTTCCACCACAACAGATTGTGGGAAAGTGTCTAAGAAGAGCAAGAAAGCCAGGATGGCAGAAACAGAATAAGTAAGAAAGGCAAGAGCAGCAACCCTTACCTTATCACACTTAACTTCATCTCCATGCTTGGCATTCACTTGCTTCCAGGAATGTTCTGTTCCAAAATTTGCCCATAATTGTCTCCCTTACCTTTTTTAAAGCCTGTTCAAATATTCCCTTAATACAAGTGATGCTTTCCTAACTGACTTATTTTAAATTACACCATTTTCCCACCATCTATTGTTGCCTCCTTGTTCTTTTACATTGATTTACATTCTTCATAGCACTTAACACTTCATAGCACATAGCACTTACTGTACTACTTACCTGTCTCTTTATCACACACACACACACACACACCCTAGCATATCTGCTTCCACTGGAATGTAAATTCCAAAAGAATAAGGATTGTTACCTGCTTTTTCTATTGCTTTTTGCTCATCTCCAGGAATAGTGCCTAAAGCATAGTAGAGAGTCAAATGATATGTTGGATGAGTATATGAATGGCTGATTTAACACACTATCAAGTGGCCTAAATGTAGCTATAACAACAATGATGAGTATTGACATTGCTGGTCACTTTTCGAGTGATTCTTATATTTCATATATATGTACATTATATTTTACATATATGTGTATATATGTAATGTTTATTTGAGAAAGAGAGAGTGAGAGAGGGGCAGAGAGAGGAGAGAATCCCCAAGCAGGCTCCACAAGGTCAGCACACAGTTTGATGTGGGGATTGAAGTCATGAACCATGAGATCATGACCTCAGCTGAAATCAAGAGTGGTATGCTTACTGACTGAGCCACCCAAGAACCCCATATAGTCTTATATTTTTAATCTCATATGCGTAGAGAAGAGTCAGTGAGGGTGTGCATAAAACTGTTAAAATTTATCTTTGAGTGTTGAGAGTATAGAAGATTGTTTTATGTTGTGTTGACCTCTCTTTTCTAAATGTTTATCTGTAAACCTATCTTATCCTTATAATAAAAAAGATATATAGGAGATAGTTCCTCTTTTTGCTCTCTTATTTTGTCTTGTAATCAGGCTTTTAAAGACACCATGTGATTTAGGAAAAAGACATTTCAAAATAACATTTCACAAACAATGGATATCTCTAATCATGGCTTTAAGTGTATATAATGTTTGCTTACTGTATTCTAAATACTTGCTAGTCTTAAAGAGAAAAGAAGTAAATGAAAAAAATCTCTCCATAGAGTTTCTGGACAGCAAGTAAAAACCTACTTAAGGCATTTCTAGCTTACACAAGGCAAGAAAAACTGAATCATAGTTTCCCTGATTTCAGCACTGAAAGGAAGTCATTAAAGAGTGCAAAAACTGAAAAGGATCAAACAAAAAGCCTTCAGTCCCCCAAATATCCAATAGTGCAATACTCATGATAAAAAAATGGACTAATCTATTCCCGGAAATGAAGTAACAATTTAAGAAATAAAGCAAAAACTATAATCTCACATACCAAAATATACTTAGGCTACTTTAAAATAGGCTTATAGACTCAAGTTTTGCTTATAATGTGACTTTGCAAGAATCGAAACTAATTGAATTTGGGAAGTGTCAAGCACTATTTATAAGCAAAACCAAATGCTATGAGCTTTTGAAGCTCAAATCCAGTTTAAGCTTGAATGAACTCAATTTACAAATTCAGACTTTTAACTTGCTGTATAAAATTCATATGGGGGGTAACATGTTTTTATCAGCAATTAATTGGGAGTTCATACCTATACATTCTATTCTTTTTATTTTCTTTTTTGCAAATTATAGAGATACTCTGTAACCTTGAAATAAAGATGGGAAAGTGAAGGCATTTAGAGTAAGTCACCCCAAAATCTGCCACTTTGGCATGTGGACTATTTTGAACTGAAGGCAATTCAAACCCAGAAGACTCAAGAAAAAACACTTTCACCCTTAAACTACTTAAAATAATTTAGATAGAGAGCCTCATCCAGAAAGAGAGCTAGTACCAAGAGATAACTTTTTTTTTTTTCATCTGAATGGCCTATCTGTATGGAAAGAGAAACATTTAATTGCCAAACATCTGCTCTTGTTATTGTATGTGAATTACCCTCTTCCCATTTGAAGGCTGGGCTCTATCCCATTCCTTACCTCAAAATGGCATATAAGCCTCACTTGGCTTCTTCTTGGTTATTATATAGCTTCTTCTATATAGAATATAGCTTCTTCTTGGGTCTGACTTTCTTTTGGGGCCCCTGCATGTGTCATTAAATTTGTTTTTCTCCTGTGAATCTGTGTTAGGTTAGTTTGATTATTGGACCACCCAAAGAACCTAGAAGGGTAGAAGGAAATTTTTTTCCTCCCCATGAAGGTAAAGGATGGAAAAAAAAGGGAATCTAGTTGGGTCAGTTTGTCTCCTATCCTTCAAAAGATGTGTCTAGGAATGTAAATGGGGACTGAAACATTCTTACACATTTCTCATGAGAATTAATTTAGGCTGGGACTTCCAGAATGGGTAATGCAACCTGATTGTTCATCTATCATAACTGTACAATAAAGTGTCACTATCAGGAATCACAATGCTTTAAGCACATTTAAAGGAGTCTTACTCCCAGTTCCAAGAGATTCACCTTGATATAATGAGAAGCCAGGATCCTGGATATGTGGCTGCAAAGAGCGAAGGCTTAGTACACAAACCAAGATAGGCAAGCAAGATAATAGTATTAGCAGGAGCCTGTGTGCTGGCAGTGTGAAACAAGATGAGTGACTATTAGATCTAAAGTCTTGGATGCCAATAGAAGTAATACAAAACAATGACAGAAATCAACTAGAAGGACTGAGCTGACATAGCTGTTTGATGACAATACACCAAGAAAGTATACTCTGTCTGTGAATCTAGTAGTACTGTTGCTATAAACTTCAGCACTAGGTCGTGCAATTGTCAGCTAAGATTGCTTGGTTTTATGAAAGGTTGCTGCCATGGTTGTACAAGAGTATGATAATTAGAAGGCCAGTCCTTTATTAGAAGGCTGATGCGCAACAACAGATACCCCCACAGGGACAAGAAGTGGTGAGAATTCCACAAGAGAAGAGTTACTTTCTTTTCAGAAGACTTCATGGGTTCAGTCACCTGTTCCTATATATTCACCTTTCCTCAAGGACACTTTGTCCTACTTGTTAATGGTTTATTTGATGTATTTCTTCTAATACATGTCCTACTCTGTTCACATTTAGTTCTCTGACACAGTCAGAAAGATATCTTAGTACCTCTCTTCTCTTTATGGACTCCTCTCTGTCGTTCCATCTATGATTTCAGTATCCAGCCCCAGGCCAGTGTCCATTTTTGCTGACCCACTGCAGCGTGATCTGTCTTGACTTCTGCTTCACATATTCCAGGCCAACATCTTGCCAAAGCTGCATGGTGTGCAGAAC
Organism: Leopardus geoffroyi; assembly: GCF_018350155.1. Classification (NCBI taxonomy): domain Eukaryota; kingdom Metazoa; phylum Chordata; class Mammalia; order Carnivora; family Felidae; genus Leopardus; species Leopardus geoffroyi. The sequence goes on along the minus strand of NC_059326.1, from coordinate 96,248,770 downwards.
CCACGTGGATCTAGCCATCCATTCTAACTCAGGCATGAACTTGCAAGTATGAGCTAATTAACGACTTATCAGAAAATTCTTAATTAATAGGGAACTACAGTCTCCCAGCTGGACAATTCAGCATTTTTTTCTCCATGGTTCATGGAAGAATGCCAAGAAGCATAAATTCCAAGTTGCCCATGGCAGTGAGCAACTCATTGCATCCTTGAATTGGTTATTTCAAATGCCTTACCAGTTTCATAATAACTAGTTTTTCATTCATATTCCCTGGGATAAGTTCCCATAATATATTTACCTATTTAAAGAAGATTGTCTCAGGCTCTGGTTTACAGAGGGACTCAAACATTAATAGTCTTCATTTTATATTCCCTGGTCTGGGGGAAAAATTGGAAGCAGCTTTTCTCAGGATGTTAGGTAGAACACATCTTTCTCAAGATAATTTTTTAAAGTTTTATTCCAGACGAAATTAGGAAAGCACTAATATTGTGCTATATTTAAGGATTTGAAAAGTTTCGCACATAAATTTGCCTGTTTGGTTTAACTCTTAATTTCCTCAGCTTTTTGGACCAACAGAAAACTTTAAAAAACCATAACTGTTTTTTAAATTTATTTATTTAATTTCAAGTTAGTTACCATACCATGTAGTATTGGTTTCAAGAGTAGCAATAACGATTAGTGACCAATGGCAAAAACGACATTGATAGCCACAGGAAAAACAAAAATAAAAACCAAAGAAAAACCAGAATTCCATGAAATTTGTCATAAGAAATACTGTGATGAATTTCTTTTTTTTTAACATGTAATTTATTGTCACATTGGTTTCCATACAACACCCACTGCTCATCCAACAGGTGCCCTCTTCAATGCCCATCACCCACTTTCCCCTCTCCCCCAACCCCCATCTACCCTTAGTTTGTTCTCAGTCCTTAAGAGTCTCTTATGTTTTGGCTCCCTCCCTCTCTAACTTTACTTTTTCCCCTTCCCTTCCTCCATGGTCTTCTGTCAAGTTTCTCAGATCCACATAAGAGTGAAAACATATGGTATCTGTCTTTCTCTGTATGACTTATTTCACTTAGTGTAACACTCTCCAGTTCCATCCACCTTGCTACAAAAGGCCAGATTTCATTCTTTCTCATTGCCACGTAGTATTCCATGATGTATATAAACCACAATTTTTTTACCCATTCATGTGATGAATTTCTTAATACTGATATATCACTGGGTTATCTCTGAAATTGCAGATAATGCTCAAAAAATGCATGCCATTCATAAGAGACGCCTGCCTTTAGGAGTCACTTTCTATGTTTTCCTATAACCCCTCAAGCAAGGACCTTGTGAGAAATTTTAACTGATGAGAAAGTTTAGTTGCATCCAATCGAGTGTAATCCAGCTTGCCAGCCTGTCTGCCTGCCTTCCTTTTTTCATTCTCTCCTTCCTTCTTTTATTTCTTCCCTCCATTTTTCCCTTCTTTCTTTCTTCCTTTTTTTTCAGTCTTTCTTAGAAGACATTATTGAAGAGGAAGGTATTGAATGCACAAAGGAAATAAAAATGCTGTTATAGAATGTATCATATCAAACCTGAAATTAATGTATCAAAGGGATAGAATTCTTAGAAAGTTTTTATTCCCCAAATAAGGAATTTTGAGACTTGTATTAAATAAAAATGTCAATTCATATATTGATGTAGATTGGGGAAAATGTCTTTGCTACTCCACCAATAATTCTCTTTTTTCTTTTATAACTTTATTTTTTATTATAATATTTTCAAACATATGAAAATAATTATATAATGAGTAACAATATACCCAACACTGGTTTAGCAGCTGTTAACATTTGGCATATTTGTTTCATCTACTTGCTAGAATAATTTTATAGTGAGGTACAAAAATCATAGCATTCACCTTATGTACTTCAGTACGGGACCAACAGGAAATAAGGACATTGTGTTAAGTACCACTTAATACCTTTATCATACCTACCAGTAACTCCCTGACACCATCTAACATTTACATCGTATTCAGTTTCATGCAAAACCTCTTGATCATAACATATTAATGTTATAATTAAGTTGTGTTTCTTTTAATTTTAAAAATACCTTTTTATGACTTTCATGGAGTTTTGAAGAAACCCCACCAGTTGTCTAATAAAATGTCTTACATTCTAGATTTCTCACATTGTTTCTTTTGATGCCATTGAAAGTGTTCCTCTATCCTTCGCATTGTAAGTCAGAAATTGAATGTAAAGGATTTATAGAATTCTGGTTAAATATTTTCAAAAGGGAAGTTCCATAGTAGATGTAACATAAGATTTTATTTGAAATATATATTTATTGAGAGTCTATTCTATAGTAAACATTGTGTACACCAATGTAAATGTATTGGGAATGAAAACATTAAATCTTTGCTCATAAAGATCTCATGATCTTCTATCAAGTTCTCTGAATAGATAGCACTTTTCCAGCTGAAAAGATAAGTTTTAGGGTTATCCTTTCTCTTTAATATAAAGACTGCTTCTCCTTTTCTATTTGTATTTTTAAATTTTTAATTCAAATATAGTTGTACAATATTTCAAAAACATAGTGATTCAACAATTGTATCCATTATAAAATGATCACTGTAAATCTAGTTACCATCTGTCACCATATAAAATTATTATAATATTGTTGACTGCATTTCCCATGCTATACTTTAGATGCTCATGAATTATTTATTTCATAACTGCAAGTTTGTACCTTTTAATCTCTTCTATGTATTTCATCTATCCCCCCACAGACTCCCCTTCTGGAAACCACTACTTTGTTGTCTATAATTATCAGCCTATTTCTATTTTTGTTGTGGGTTTTGCTTTTTAAGTGTACAAATAAGTGAAATCCTACTGTCTCTGACTTTTTCTGTCTCATTTATTTCACTTAGCATAATATCCTCTAAGTCAATCTGTGATGCTGGAACTGGCAAAATTATATCGATTTCTATGAGTAAGTGATATTTCATTTGGTATACCACATCTTCTTTATCCATTTGGACACTTAAGTTGCTTTCATATTGTGGCTATTGCAAATAGTAAGTAATGTTGCAGTAAACATAGGACTGCATAGATCCATATATATTTTGAATTAGTATTTTCATTTTTTTATTGGCATTTCCATTTTCTTATGGCAGATAACCAGGAGTGAAATTACTGGGTCGTATGGTATTTCTATTTTTACTTTTTTGAGGATCCTCCATACAGTTTTCCATACTGGCTGCCCTAATTTTATATTCCTGCCAACAGTGCATGAGGGTCCCCTTTTCTCCACATCCTTGCCAACACTTGTCATTTATTGTCTTTTTGACACTAGCCAAAAGAATGATACTCAATTGTAGTTTTGATTTGCATTTCTCTGATGATTAGCGATGCTGAGCATCTTTTCACGTGTCTGTTGCCCATCTGTAACTCTTTGGAAATATATATATTCTCGTCCTCTGCCCATTTTTTAATCTTTTCTTTTTTTGAGTTGTAGGAGGACTTTATATATTTTGGGAATTAGCATCCTATCAGCTAAATCATCTTCAAATATCTTCCATTCAGTAGGCTGCCTTTTCATTTTGTTGATGGTTACCTTTGCTTTGCAAAACTTTTTGGTTTGATGTAGTCTTAATAGTTTATTTTTGCTTTTGTTTCCCTTGCCTGAAGAGACAGATTCAGATCAATGTTCAAGAGATTACTGTTTATATTTTCTTCTAGGAGTTTTATGGTTTTAGGTCTTAATACAGGTCTTTAATACATTTGGGTTTATTTTTGTCTGTAGTGTAAGAAAATGGTCCAGTTTCATTCTTTTGTATGTAGCTGTCCAGTTTTCCCATAACCATTTATTAAAGACTGCCTTTTCCTATAGTAGATTCCTGCCTCCTTTATTGAAGATTAAGTGACCATATAAGCATGGGATTATTTCCGGGTTCTCTATTCTGTTCCACTCATCTACATGTCTACTTTGTATAGTACCATACTGTTTTGATTGCTATACCTTTATAAAATAGCTTGAGTTCTGAGATTGTGATAGCTCTCTAGTTTTTTTGTTTTGTTTTGTTTTGTTGTTGTTGTTGTTGTTGTTGTTTTATCTCAAGATTGCTTTAGCTGTTCAGGGTGTTTTGTCCTTCCCTATAAATTTTAGGATTTTTTTGTTTAGGTCTGCGAAAAATACTATTGGTATCATGTTAGGGACTGCACTGAATGGTTTCGGTGGAATAGGTTTTTTAATAATATTCTTATTAGTGGTATATATTTTTTTTATTTATTTGTGCCATCTCTGATTTGATTTATCCAGGTTTTATAATTTTCAGAATACAGGACTTTCATCTCCTGTGTTAAATTTATTCCTAGGTATTTTATTTTTTTATGATGCAATTGTAAATGGAACTGTTTTCTTATTTTCTCTTTTTGCTACTTTGTTTTTTGTGTGTAAAAACGTACCTGATGCTGTATATTGATTATTGATTCCTATACCTTAACTGAAATTATTTATATGTTTAGTTTTCTGATGGAGTCTTCAGGATTTTCTATATGGAATATGTCACTACAAAGAGTAACAGTATAACTTCTTCCTTATCAATTTGGACACTTTTATTTCATTTCTGGTCTTACTGCTGTGTTCAGGACTTCTAGTACCATGCAGAATAAAAGTAGTAAGAGTGGACAACTTTGCTTTGTTCCTAATCTTAAAGAAAAATCTTTAGCTTTTCACCATTGAATACAATGTTAGCTGTGGGTTTTTCATGTATGGCCTTTATTATGTTGAGCTATGTTCCCTCTAATCCCATTCTGTTGAGATTTTTTTTTTTTTATCACAAATCGATGTTTAATTTTGTCATATGCCTTTTTTCCGTTTGTTGAGATAATCATGTGATTTTTGTTTTTTTTTATTAATGTGATATATATGTTAATTGATTTACAGATATTGAACCATCCTTGCATCCCCTGAATAAAACCCAGGTGATGGTGGTGAATGATCCTCTTAATGTATTGTTGGATTTGGCTTGCTAATATTTTGTGGAGGATTTTTGTAACTATGTTCATCAGGGATATTAGTCTGTAATTTTAATTTTTTTAATGTTTTATTTATTTTTGAGAGAGACAAACTGAGCAGAGGAGGAGCAGTGAGAGGGGGAGACACAGAACCTGAAGCAGACTCCAGGCTCTAAGCTGTCAGCACAGAGCCCAGTACAGGGCTCAAACTCACAAACCATGAGATCATGACCTGAGCCAAAGCTGGACACTGAAATGACTGAGCCACCCAGGTGCCCCTGATTTATAATTTTTACAGAGCCTCTTTTAATATTTGTATTTGTGTTTCTGGGTGTCAGTTTTAACTTTATTTGAGTCTTCCTTTTTTGGTTTTTGTTTTTTGTTTTGATAATTCTGGATAAACATTTATCAATTTTGTTTATGTTTTCAAAGTCTGGAACTTAACCAACTGAGTCACCCAGGGGCTCCTGTAATTTTAACTTTTTTTTTTTAATGTTTATTTATTTTTGAGAGAGAGACAGAATGCAAGTGGGTCAGGGTCAGAGAGAGAGGGAGGCACAGAATCTGAAGCAGGCTCCAGGCTCTGAGCTGTCAGCACAGAGCCTGACTTGGGGCTTGAATCCATGAGCCCTGAGATCATGACCTGAGCCGAAGTCAGACGCTGAACCGACTGCCACCCAGGCACCCCTAATTTTCACTTTTTTTATAGTGTCTTTGTCTGGTTATGGTTTCAGGGTAATGCAGGCTCATAATAGAAATTGGGAAAAGTTTCTTCCTCAAATTTTTGGAATATTCTGGCAAGGATATATATTAGCTCTTCTTTAAATTTTGATAAAATTAATATGTGAAGCCATCTAGTCCTGGACTTGTGTTCATTGGGAGCTTTTGATCACTGATTTTCATTACTAGTAATTGGTCTTTTTAGGTTTTCTGTTTTCTCCTGATTCAGTTTTTAAAGATATGTTTCTAGGAATTTATCAATTTCTGCTAGGTTTTCCAATTTGTTGATTTAAAATTTTTAATGATTATTTGATTTTGAGAGACGGAGAAAGGACAAGCAGGGGAGGGGCAGAGAAAGAAGGAGACACAGAATGTGAAGCAAGCTCTAGGCTGTGAGCTGTCAGCACAGAGCCCAATGTGGGGATCAGACTCACAAACCCTGAAATCATGACCTGAGCTAAAGTTGGACACTTACTGAGCCACCCAGGTGCCCCTGATTTATAATTTTTACCGAGTCTCTTTTACTATTTGTATTTCTGTTTCTGGGTGTCAGTTTTAACTTTTATTTCTACTTTTATTTGAGTCCTCCTTTTTTTTTTTGTTTTGTTTTGATAACTCTGGATAAACATTTATCAATTTTGTTTTTGTTTTCAAAGAACCAACTCTCAGTTTTGATTTTTTCCTATTTTCATTTTTTTTTAATGTTTGTTTATTTTGAGAGGAAGAGAAAAGGAGGCAGAGAGGGAGAGAGAGAATCCCAAGCAGGCTCCATGTTCACCATGGAGCCCTATGCAGGGCTCAATCTCATGACTGTTGTTATGACCTGAGCCCAAATCAAGAGTTGGGCAACTGACTGAGCCACACAGGTGCTCCCCTATTGTTTTCTTAATAGTTTACATGATCATAATGATTTCCTTCCTTCTCCTAACTTTGGACTTTGTTCTTATTATTAATTCCTCTAGGCAAAGTTTAGATTGTGTTATTTTTGAGATTTTTCCTTATTTTTGAGGTAGGCTTATTTTGCTATAAATTTCCCATTTCGAATAGCTTTTGCTGCATTCCCCCAAATTTTAAACATTCTGTTTCTTTCTTTTTTTGTCAGTCTCTAGATATTTTTAAATTTTCTCTCTGATTTTGCTCCTTAGCCTCTAGGTTTTGAGTAACATTTTTTTTTTTTTGCCTCCATTTGTGTTTTGTTGATTTTTTTCTTCTTGAAATTTATTTCTAGTTTCATAACCTTGTGGCCAGAAAATAAGCTTTATGAGTTCAACCATTTAAAAATGTTTGAAACTTTTTTTGTGGCCTAATGTGATACATCCTGGAGAATGTTCCATATGCACCTGAAAAGAATGTTTATTATGTTGATTTTGGATAGAATGTTCTGCATATATCTTTTTAGTCCATCTGGTCTAAGGTGTCATTTAAAGCCATTGTTTCCCTGTTGATTTTCTATCTGGATGATTTATCCATTGATACAAGTGGGGTGTTAAAATCCCTACTATTATTATATTATTATCGGTTTTTTCCTTTATTATCTGTTAATATTTACTTTCTATATTTAGATCCTCCTGTGTTGGAAGCACAGATATTTACAATTGTTACTTCCTCTTGTTGGACTCAGCCTTTTATCATTCTGTAATACCTTTCTCTGTCTCTTGTTACAGTTTTGATTTTAAAGTCTATTGCTGGGGTGCTTGGGTGGCTCAGTCAGTTGACTTCAGCTCAGTTCATGATCTCAGGGTTTGTGGGTTCGAGTGCCACGTCTGGCTCTGTGCTGGCAGCTCAGATCCTGGAGCCTGCTTTGGATTCTGTGTCTCCCTCTCTCTGCCCCTCCTCTGCTCACGCTCTCTCTCTCTCAAATAAGCAAACATGAAATAAATAAGTATATACATACATACATACATAATGTCTATTGCTAATCCAGCCTTATTTTCCTTCTTTCTTTTAGGTGGAGTATATTTTTCCACACCTTTACTTTCAGAGTGTATGTGTCTTTAGTTATGAAGTGAATCTATTGTGGGAAGAATGTACTTCATTTTTGTTTTTGTTTGTTTTGGTTTTGTCTTATCCATTTAGATACTCTGTCTTTTGATTGGATCATTTATTTCATTTACATTAAAGTGGTTATTGATAGATAGGTACTTACTGCCATTTTCTTAATTGTTTTCCGGGTTGTTTTTTTGTAGTTCTCTGTTCCTTCTTTTTTCTCTTCCCTTGGGATAGATATGATGATTTTCTTTAGTGTCATGTTTGGAATCCTTTCTCTTTACCTTTGTGAATGAATCATAGGTTTTTGTTTTGTGAACTGTGAGGTCCATATATAAAATCCTATGTATATAACAGTATGAACACCTTCTAAAAGAGCTACGTTTTTATTATCCCCCTCCATATTTTTAAATATAACTGTCACATTTTATGTCATTTTGTGTACCCTTTATTTTTTTAGATAGACTTGATTTTACTATTAGTGTCTTTTAATGTTATACTACCTTTGTAAGTGATTAATCTACTACTTTTATTGTATGTTTGCTTTTATCAATGAAATTTTTTTCTTTTCATAATTTTCTTCTACTGATGACCTTTTCTTTTCCATATAGAGAAGTCCCTTTAATGTTTCTGGTAAGGCTGGTTTAATGGTGATGAACTCCTTTAAATCACATTTTTCTTTAAAATTCTTTATTCCTTCTTCAATTCTAAATGATAATCTTGCTGTGCACAATATTTTTGGTTATATTTTTGTTTTTGTTTTTTCTTTCAGCCCTTTGAATATATCATGTCCCACCCTTCTGGTCAGCAACGTTTCTACTGAACAATCAGTGATAGCCTTATTGGGTTTCTCTGGTATGTAACTTTTGGTTTTTTGTCTTTCCACTTTTAGATTCTCTTTTATTTTTGCCATTTTAATTATTATATGTCTTGTTGTGTACCTCTTTGGTGTTAATCTTGAAAAAGGCTTTCTGTGTTTCATAGGCCTGGATATTTGCTTATTTTCCCATGTTGGGGATACTTTAAGCTATCATTTTTTCAAATAAGTGTTTTACCTCCTCTGTCTCTTCTTCTTCTGGGAGGGCCATAATGTGAAAGTTACTGTTCTTGACTTCATCACAGAATTTCCTTAAGCCATCCTAATTTTTAAATTCTTCTTTGCTGTTCAGCTTGGGTGCTTTCCACCACCCTGTCTTGTAAATCACTGATCAGTTCTTCTGCATGGTCCAATCTGCTGTTGATTCTTTCTATTCTAATTTTCATTTTATTCAAATTTGATTTTTTTTTTTTTCATATTTTCTGTCTCTTTGTTGACATTGTCCCTGAGTACATCCACCTTTCTCTCAAGTCCCTGGAGCACCTTTGTGATCATTACTTTGTACTTTTTACCAAGTAGATGGCTTATCTCCATTTCAGGTGGTTCTTTCTAAGGTTTTGTTCTTTCATTTGGAACACAGTTTTATGCTTTCTCACTCTGTGTTCTTTTCCATATTTGTTTCTATGAATTAGGTGGAACGGCTACTTTTCCTGTCTTAAACGAGGTGCCTTGTGTAGGAAAGTACTGTGTAGAAATTGTACGTACCTTGTGGCTTTGGCTGGCTGGTTAGAGCAGGTGTAGGATCTGGTTCCTGGGTTGCTCTGCACTATGGCCACCCCAAAAGGATAGCTGGAGCTGTAAGGGCCCCAAACCAGGCATCTCTAGGATGCTTTGCACCAGAGCCACAATGGCAGAAAGTCTAAAGCTGAAGCGGGCAATGCCTGCAGTGTTCTTTACACAGGAATAGCTACAGCTGGAGCTGGCATGTGCTGGAAGTCCTGGCACACTCCACATGGGGGCCAGCCTAGAGGGCCAACTGGAACAGATGCCTGTTGGGGTGTTGCATTCACCTTGGCAGGGTGACTGGAGTGGGTATGGACAAGGGTACTCCATGCCTGGACCATGCTGGCAAGATAACTGGAGGTAGAGCAGGCATAGGCTGGGGTACTCCATACAGTGGGTGCTGTGGTGAGACGGGGTTGGCATTTGAGTGGGCACTGGCCACATGCTTCTCAGGTGTTTGCAGGCCACCTGTTAAGGTGGCTGGAGTTAGACTGGAAACAGGTTTGGGTTCTCCTCATGAAGGTCACACTATAGTTCCCTTGGTGGGCCAGCTGGAGCAAGTATGGGCTGGGAGCCCAGGGATCACTGTGGCTGCCCTAGAAGGCTGGCTAGAGCACCTAGACTGTTCTGTCTGTGCTATCATGTTGGAGGGGGAACATAAACTACGGCACTTGGCAGTGCCTGTGATGCTGGCAGAAAGATCCAGTAATTCTCCCACATGTGGGGAAGTTCTAGGGTTAGTAAATAGATTCCCTTCACTTAAAGTGTAGCTGTCCTTCAAATAACTTTTTTTTTTTTTTAAGGGCAGGAAATCTACACATGGGCCCCTCACTGATCTCCCTCTGTTCAGCATTTTGCAGCAACAGTGATGGGTTACTATTTCTCTGTCACCCTGCCTTTCTACATATCTTCCCTCTACTTTCTGTTGTGCAGACGCATTCAATCACCCCTTAGTTCTTCCTCAAGAGGCATTCCTCCATATGTAGTTGTAGGTTGTGTGGCTGCCATCTTGGACCTCTAAGGCCCATTTGAACTTTTAATACAAGGTTGTTTTGTACCTTTTGTGTTGTGAGGTTCAGAATTAGTACACATTTGCTTCTGTTTCCTGAGTACATTCATAAAGATTTTACCTTTACCTTTCCTCTCGGTGAGGAAGCAATTATATGGGGTCTGGCATTTTGGAGCCTAAAGTATATGGTTGTAGTCAGATGTAACAGTTTACTGCACAATCATTTAATTATAGTAAGGACCTTAGGCTTGTTGACGGTTGGATTATCAGGCAAGGCATTTGTTACTGTGTTGACCAACTCATTAAAGAATCCCACATATTCTTCATTCTTATCAGTAGGGTTCCTCTGATTTAATCTTTTCTCTATCACTTTTTTCCTTTTTGGAACAGTCCCACTTACTTTTAACTATGAAATTTATCTTCGAATACTTTTCCCTGTGTATTTGTCTCTTTAGTAAGGTAGTATACTTTCCTCACAGATATTCAATTAAAAAATTCAGACCTGGTTTTATGGATTTAGCATATAGTTGCTAAATCCTGACCCTCCAGCTACTTTCTAAACATCATATCCATGCCAAAGCAGTGTAGACATTGTCTTCTTACTTTTCACTTACTAATATTATGTTAAGTTAATAAGTTAATAATTAACTTATTAATACGTTAATATATTAACTAATACTATTATGTTTTAATCAAAGTTGACTTTTAAATTTTGATACAAATTTTGATATAATGTTAAAAGTGAGAGTAAACATAATGACTTTATTTTCCTCAAAATCCTAGGAAATGGATCTAGGTACTTAGTCAACATTAAGGCATGTTTTTAGGTTTTTTTTTTTTCCAAAATAATATTATCCAATCTATTTGCTCCTCTAAACAAGATTATTTCTTCCAATGTACTTTCTCATGTTTTGTTGAGCCTAATTTATTCAACTGGTTAACATATTTAGTTTTCCATAGAAATTTTCTAGTTTCATTACATTTGGATTGAAAGTATCCCATTCTGAAACATTTTTAAGCGTTTTATCTGATGTGGTTAGAGGGATCTTTGACTTCTTATTTTTCATTTACAGCTTTATTCAGCCCCAACCCCAGTGCTCTTTTTAAAATAAGTTTGTGAGGCTAGGCTTCTTCATTTTCTCCTCAGTATTTTTTTTTAAACTATCTAGCTGAAGCAAAGCATGCCATTAGAGGGTTGAGGGCAATATAAAATATGTCAGAGTACTTCCAGTATTGAGATGAAACTAAAGCACAACAAAACAAAATTCACTTTTTGATGGAATTGAACAGAACCTCGAATTGCTCTGAAAAATTTTAGGCCGATCCGAAATAGTTTGAATGATATTCTTTGAGTACGTGAATACTCAAATGCTGTATTTCAGTACATGAATACTCAAATACTGACAAATGTGCAGTTCAATTGTACATGCCTCAGACTTTCTTTCTGTGGTCATTATCCCTCTATTATACACAAATTTATTGAATACACTTCATGAAACAAAGGTCTTTACTTATAGCTATGTACACTTACGTTGTATTCAACATCGCTGTACTGCAGTTTTGTCTGCTGTAACATAGTAGCAACCCCATAGAACGAGTGAGAGAAGTTGATATACGGCATGTGAAAATGCTTACAACAGCTTCGGCACACGGTAAGTAAGATTTAGATAGTAGCAGCATCACTATCATCTCTGTGAAACAGCTGGACAGAATGTTTAATCACCATCGAGAACATCCTTGTTTAATGAGGACGATGGTATTCCTAATGACGATGTAATTAATAGTGCCAACTGTCCTGTGTCTCCAACTTGGTATGTCTTCTGAAATCCATAAACAGTGAGTAGTATGCAAATGCTTGTATGTACATATGCATGGATGCTGGGTTGTGTGTTCTGGGAAGACTTGGAATATTCCGCTGATGAACATAGCTCCAGGGAATGTCGTATTGAAGCTAGTTTAGTGGCAAACCAAGCATTTCTAAAAGCCTTGGAAACAGCGGACTCATTGCACAAAGAAGACTTCCACATCAGATTAGCAGCTGGTCAATTTAGAAAGTCAGGCCTGCAATTTAAATAATATGCAAAAAGAATTTTAAAATATATTTTCGGGGCGCCTGGGTGGCGCAGTCGGTTAAGCGTCCGACTTCAGCCAGGTCACGATCTCGCGGTCCGTGAGTTCGAGCCCCGCATCGGGCTCTGGGCTGATGGCTCAGAGCCTGGAGCCTGTTTCCGATTCTGTGTCTCCCTCTCTCTCTGCCCCTCCCCCGTTCATGCTCTGTCTCTCTCTGTCCCAAAAATAAATAAACGTTGAAAAAAAAAAAATTAAAAAAAAAAATATATTTTCCTATTTCCTCCATTTTACGAATGGCTACTAGAAGCGGACAAGTATATATGTGATTTCATCACCTCAAAGTTTGGTTTTTCATGTTTGATATATTGGAAATAACACGATCGTAGTATGAATCTTTCTAATATATTTTTTAAACCCAAATATTGTAACATTTTCAAGATGTCTGCCTTGAAATGGGAGCTATAGAATGTTTGCTTCTAGTACTTTGTACTATACACCATATCTAATTCCATTTCTAACTACCAGTCTTATTTGGTACATCATTGATCCCTGCCACAGAAATTATAATGTGATCAGACTTGGAAACAGAATGACCCAGTTACTTCGAAGAGTAACACGAAGTCCCCACTTGTAGGAGTTTTCACATAATCACTTGATTTGCAGAAGCTAGATGATCAGTTACTGCTAGATTAATGACCCCAAAAATTATAGCACTATTTTTTCTGCTGTTGTCACTGACTGGTTCACTCTAGTTCCATCCAAATTAATTCTTTTTTTAATTAGATTTTTAAATTTTTTTGAGAGGCAGAGAGAGAGGGACACAGAATGCAAAGCATGCTCCAGGCTCTGAGCTGTCAGCACAGAGCCTGACACGGGGCTCAAACTCACGTATGAGATCATGACTTGAGCTGAAGTCAGACTCAACCGACTGAGCCACCCATGTGCCCCTAAATTTTATTTTTGATTGAAGTGTAGTTGATATATATTGGCTTCCATGTACAACATAGTAAGTCTACAATTATATACATTATAAAATGTGTACCACAGTAAGTGTAGTTACTGTCACTATACAAAGTTATTAAAATATTTTTGAGTATATTCCCTGTTTTGTACTTTTCATCCCCATGACTTATTTATTTTATAACTGGAAGTTTGTACCTCTTAATTCCCTTCCCCTACTTCATCTGTTTCCCCACGAACCTCCCCTTTGGCAAGTTTGTTCTGTGTATTTATGATCTCATTCATTTTTATTGTTCATAAAATAGCTGTGTTTCTCTTTCTGATTTCTTTCTCTTAGCAAAATGCCTTCTTGGTCCAACTATGTTGTAAGTGGCAAGACAACCATTCTTTTTTATGGCTCAATATTATTCCATTGTGTTTATATACCACATTTTCTTTATCCATTCACCTGTGAGTACACACTTAGGTTGCTTCAATATCTTGGCTGTTGTAAATAATGCTACAAAGAGCATAGGGTACACATATTGGAGTTTTTGTTTTCTTTGAGCAGGTACCTGCCAGTAGAATTCCTTGGTCACAAGGTATGTTTTTCACAGTGGCTACACCAATTTACATTCCTACCATCAGTACATGAGAGATTTATTACTCAGGTACCTGAGTAATACTCAGTATTACTCATAAATATTTACTCAATAAATACTGAGTTATTTATTTCTCTCTCCTCTCTTGCCCACCAACACTTGCTATGCCTGATCTTCCCTTAGCAAATCTGGCTGGTGTGAAATTTTACATATCATTGCCGGTGTTTGTTGACCATCTGTATGTTGTCTTTAGAAAAAAGTCCATCCAGGTCCTTTGTATGCATTTTATAGTCAGATTCTATGTGTTTTTGTTTTGTTCTGGCATTGAGATGTGTCAATTCCTTATATATTTTGGATATTAACCCCTTATTGAATGTATCATTTGGAAATATCACATCCCATTCAGTAGGTTGTCTTTTTGTTTGGGTTATGGTTTCCTTCACTGTGCAAAATATTTTTAGTGTGTGTCCTGATTGCTTATTTTTGCTTAGGTTTCTCTTGGTTGGGGAGTTATATCCAAAAAGATATGCAAAAGCCAATGTTCAAGAGTTAGCTGCCTACACTTTCCTTTAGGAGTTTCACAGTTTAGGGTCTTACATTTAGGTCTTTAGTATAATTTGAATTAATTTTTGTGTAGGGTGCAGGAAAGTGACTCAATTTCATTCTTTGGAATGTGGCTATTCCATTTTCCCAGCACCATTTATTGAAGTGACTATTTCTCATTGTATATTCTTGCCTCCTTTGTCATAGATTAATTTACCATATAAACATGGGTTTATTTATGGGCTCTCTTTTCTGTTTCATTAATCTTTGTGTTTATTTTTGTGCCAATACCATACTGTTTTTATTAATGTAGCTTTGTAATAGAGTTTGAAATCTGGGATTGTGAAAATCTCCAGGGCTATTGTTCTTTCTCAAGATTGCTTTGGCTATTTGGCGTCTGTTGTGGTTCAATACAAGTTGTAGAATTATTTGTTACAGTTCTGTGAAAAATGCTATTAGTATTTTGGTAGGGACAGCATCGAATCTGTCAATTGCTTTTGATAGTATGGACATTGTAACATCATTCTTAAAATCCAGGCGCATGGTTTATCTTTCCATTTATTTGTGTTGTCTTCAATTTCTTTCATCAAAATCTTACTGTTTTCAGAGTACCAGTTTTTTTTTTTACCTCTTTGATTAAATTTATTCCCAGGTATTGACTTCTTTTTGATGCAATTTTAAATGTGGTTGGTTTTGTACATTCTCTTTCTGCTACTTTTCTCTTAGTGTATACATACTAAAAAATTCTTCCCTCTAAATTTGTTAATATTTGCTTTATGTATTTAGGTGCTCCAATGTTGGATGCATAGATATTTACCACTGTTATATCTTATTGTTGGATTGAACCTTTTATCATTATGTCATGCCCTCTCTGTCTCTTTTCACAGTCTTTATTTTGAAGTAGATTTTGTCTGGTATGAATATTGCTACCCCAACCTCCCCCCGCCCCACAACACTGGCATGAAATATGTTGTCCCATACCTCCACTTTCAGTCTGTATGTGTTTTTGGGTCTGAATTAAGTCCCTTATAGGCAGCATCATTGGTTTTGTTTTTTGAATATATTCAGTCATTCTATATCTTTTACAGCATGTAATCCATGTACATTTAAAATAATTGTTGATATTTATGTATTTATTGCCATTTTTACATGGGGATTTTTCTGTTATTTTTATGGGTCTGCTCCTTTCCCTTGTGATATGATTTACACGATTGCTGTGTATCTACTGTAGGTGTTGGGTTTGTGGTTGCCATGAGTTTCATATAAAATCCTATGTATTTAGCAGTCTGTCTATATTAACTTGATGGTTGCTGAAGTTCAAATACTTTCTAAAACACTGTACTTTCACTTCCTCATCCATGTTTTCTGTACATGTCATACTTTACCTCTTTGTGTATTGTTTCCTTTGACTACTTTTGTAGATATAAGTGACTGATATACAATTACTCCCTGTTTGCTTTACCCAGTGAAATTTACTTCTAGCTATGGCATTTTCTTCTCCACTCAAAGAAGTCTCTTTAACATCTCATAAACTTTTGTCTGGGAAACTGTTTCTCCTTCAATTCTGAATGAATTGAAGTTAGAGTGTTCTTGGTAGTAAGTTTTTTGTTTTTCTTTCAGCACTTTGAATATGTCATGCTATTCCCAGTGGCCTATAAAGTTTTAGCTGAAATGAATGTAACTGTTTCCTTTTCTCTTGCTGCTTTTAAGATTAAATTTTCAACATTGTAATTACTGTGTGTTGTTGTGTGCCACTTAGGTTCATCTTGTGTTGGGCTCTTTGTTCTTCCTGGACGTCTGATTTTTCCCCAGGTGGGGAAGTATTCAGGTATCCTTCCTTCACATGTGTCTTCTGCCCCCTTCCCTTCTAGGACCCTTAATATGTGAATTTTAATATGCTTGAATTTGTCCCTTAACCCATTTCTTTTATTTTTAATTTGGCTTTCTTTTTGTTCAGGGTAGTTGCTTTCTAGGACCCTGTCTTCCAGCTGTATTCTTCTGTGTCTTCTTATCTGCTGTTGATTCCTTGTAGTATATTGTATATTTCAGTTATTGTGTCTTTCAGATCTGATACTTTTTCTATTTTCTCTTTGTTGAAGTTCTCATTCAGTCTTCTCTCACGTTGGGTGAGTAGCTTTATGGCCATTACTTTGAACTCTTTATCAGGTAGATTGCTTATATCTATTTCTGTAAGCTCTTTTTCTGAAGTTTTGTTCTTTCATTTGCAACATATTCTTCTACTCCTCATTGGGTCTGTGTGGCCCTAGGTAGGTGTCTTGTGGTGCTTTGTTAGCAATCCCCTCGGGTCACCAGAACCAAATGCTCTAGATGTCCCCAGTGGCTGTGTGCATGCTGGTAGGCAGGCTCATCCCTCAACCTGGCTGTCAGCAGTGACTCACCAGACCACCCTGTGTGCACTGGCAGGCAAGACTTACACCTGGTACAGCTGCCTGAGAGGCATGCATTTCAGTACTGGGGCCATGTTGGTGGATAGGACTAGCTTCCCCATCCCTGGAGCAGGAATGATTCTCTAGGGGCTCTGGTGCTGGCCACTGAGTGAAGCATTGGGCTGGTCACCCCAAGAGGACAGTAGTCCTGAGACATATGGGATGTGTGGTAAGTTGGCAGTTGTTTTGCAGGGGCCCCTGCCTGAATGGGGCAAAGAGTGCTAGCAAGGTAAGTGGAGAATGTCAGAACAGGCCCTAGTAAGTTTCCAGGTAGCTACGCTGAAAAAGGGCAATACAAATAGTACCTGCCAGCTCTTCCATCCTCAGGGTAAACTGCCGATACATGTCTCTCCGGCACACATTCTAAAATTAGTCAATAAATCTCTGTCTTGTGTAACTCAGGTGCGTTACAAACTGCTGCATTGGAGCTGAGTCTTGGACCGAATGATAAAGCACTGGCTCCTTATGAGCAGCTAGTCAGTGTTCTATGCCCCTTTGATGTTCCTGGAGGTAAGCCCAGCTGATTTTGAAAGCCACACATCAGGTGGGGGGTG
Organism: Leopardus geoffroyi; assembly: GCF_018350155.1. Lineage (NCBI taxonomy): Eukaryota > Metazoa > Chordata > Mammalia > Carnivora > Felidae > Leopardus > Leopardus geoffroyi. The sequence goes on along the minus strand of NC_059326.1, from coordinate 96,231,300 downwards.
GGGGCAGGGGGAGAGGCTCATCTTCTTTGTGTGGGTTCCCAGGTGTGAGGCTTGATCCCTCTTATTCCTCCACACCTGTGATCTCTCTTCTGTGTGTACATTCCTGCTCCAGGAGTGTGGTTCCCAACTGTGTCTCAGCCCATCCTGTGCTTCTCTCTGTGGCCTTTCCCTTCTATCTGTAGCTGTGGAAGAGGTCAATTTCAGAATGAGTTGCAATACATGTAGTTGTTGCTTTGGTGTTTCCGTGGGAGAAACTGAAGTCAGGATCCTCCTACTCCGCCATCTTTCCCCACTCTCTCCAACTAGATTAATTCTTAATGAAACACTGGACAGTTAACACTATCGCCAAATGGTCCAAGCTCTCACCTTCCTATCCAAGGTTCCCCCTGCCTTTGCTTTTTCCTCCCTAGGAAATAAAATATTTCCTTCCAGTATTCTAACTAGGTTTTTTTAGCTTAGCAATATGAGGAGTTAGGGTAGAATTTGAAAATAGCTGTATGAAGAAGAGTGGTATTCATGAATAAACTTACCAATTGATTGGTGAGCTAAACAGAATCTTTAAAACTGGAAACATTCTTAAGGTATTCTCCTTTTGTAAATACATTTCAGTAGTACCAAAATGTGACACTATGGTCTAGTGGTGCCCACGCTGAAGATACTGTGCACTACAGAACTGCATGGCCCATGTTATGTACTTTTCTATCTTACACAGTCACACTGTTATTTGTTAAAGCATGGCCAGGAAAAATAAACACACACACATAATTATATCGTGAAGGAATCCCTGTCAGTAATGTACTCCCCATTATACAGTTTGAATATCCATTGTGACTTATTTGCAAACTGATAACCATATATTATGATTCCAAAGGATAATGAAGAGAATGGGGAGGATGGCCGAGTAGGATGATGCTGAGCTCATGTCCTCCTAGGACCCAAGAAGGCTACAACTACATGTAATAAACTCACTCCCAAATAACCCTTAAGTCTAAGGACTAGGGACATAAAGAGAAGACCACCTCAAAAGGATAGGAAGGGGAGACACATGATTAGGAACCAGAATGGGTATAGTGTGGCCAGTCCAAATATGGAAAGGATATCACAGGCAGGGACGTCGTCCCTGACAAGCAAGCTGGTCAAATCCCACATTGAGTACCCCCAGCCATGGGACCCTGCAGTAGGAAGATGACCCCTAAAATGTTTTTTTTTTTTAAATTAGTAGGTTTCATCTCTAGGACTTTTGAAAATTAGAAAGGTTTGAGTCCAAGAGAACCAGAATGTTATAGTAAAATGATTCTTGGCTCATAAAGAACGAGTATGCTATATCACTTAGTCTGTGACCCAGCACCAAAGAACAGGTTTGAAAGATCATGGAGATTTGTTATGTGCTGGAGGGAGAAGGATCTTTTCTCTCTCCCATTGCTCTTGCCCTCCAGCCTAGGTGGTTGGACACTTGTAGGAACTAATTGTGACACTCTTCATTTATTTTGCTAACAGGCATGCCCTGCCCTAGTACTCCCCCATGAACCTGCCCCACCTAACACACCTGCCAGGCAGATATAGTTGAGTCCTGAAACCCCCCAGTTATTGCTGCCTTTCTCAAGCAACTTCTGCTTTGAGAAAGTGTGTGTGTGTGTGGGGGGGGGGGGGCGGGAGGATATTCCGATCAACACACCTAAAGTCTTTGCACCGAGTCACTGCAAACAGCCAGGCTGAGGTCTATCCTCAGCCACAAGTGCTCCCAAAACCCCTGCACTTAACTGGGGGCAAGCCCTGCTGACCAGTGCACTTGCAAACAGTCACAGCCCAGCCATAATAGGAGGGTGCATACACCTCACAGGGGGGGATGCCCCTAGAACACCTGATTCTGATAACCATGGGGCATTGCACTGCTGGGCACTACATTATACTTCCACCTAACGTCAATAAATACACAGGAACAAGACAAAACTCTGGTTATTTCTGTTTCTTTTGGTTCTTTCCTAATCTATCTGTTAAAAAGCTCAAAAATGGTCATATACATACTCACGAGACTTGAGAGAAGACTGGATGAACACTCGACTAGAGGATGCAGAAGAATGGATCAGCAATCTGAAAGAATAGTGGAGAGTAACCAGAGTGAACAGCAAGAAGAAAATAAAAAGGATAGGTTAAAAGACCTCTGTACCCAACATCAAGCATCCTAACGTTTGTTGGCGCTATATAGGGGTTCCCAGAAGAAGAGAGAGAGAAAGGAGCATAAAGCTTATTTGAATAAATAGCTGAAAAATCTCCCTAATCTGGGCAAATGAACAGACATCCAGGAAGCAGATCCAAACAATATGAAGTTAAATAATTCTGTAATTATAATAGCAAAAATTAAAGAGAGAATTTTACAAGTAGCAAGAGAAAAGGAAAGAATTACATAGAAGGAAAATCCATAAGACTATCAGCAGGATTTTCAGGAGAAACATTGAATATATCATGCCTCTCCTTTCTGGCTTGCAAATAGCTAAGGGGGAGAAAATCCCTACAACCCAGAATACCCTATGGATCAAGGTTATCATTCAAGATTAAAGGAGAAATAAAGAGTGTCCCAGACAAACAAAAGTTAAAGGAGTCAATTACCACTAAGTTGATGTTACAAAAAATATTAAAGGGCATCTTTTAAGCAGAAAAGAAAAAGCCATAATTAGAAGAAAAATTATGAAAGGAAAAAATTTCACTTGTAAAAGCATACACACAGTAAAGGTAGATCAATCATTTTTAAAGCTAATATGAAGTTTAAAAGATGACAGTAGTAAAATCAATTACATCTATAAAAATTAGTCAAGGGATACACAATTTAAAAGATGTAAAAAAATAACATCACATCATAAAACATTGATTTGCAAATAAAAATGTGCTTTTAAAATGTGTTCTTAAGCTACCATCCACTTAATAAACACTACTATATACATAGGATGTTACATATGAACGTCATGGATACCACAAACCAAAAATCTAAAATAGATACACAAAAAATAAATCTAAACATGATGCCAAAGAGACTATCTCAAGGTAAGTAGATCAGTAGAAGAAGAAAGGAAAAGAGAACTATGAAAACAGTCGATCAACAAAATGGGAATAAGTAATACCTATCAATAATTATTTTAAATGTAAGTGGACTATGTGCTCCAATGAAAAGACATAAGATTAATGAATGGATGAAAGAACAAGGCTCATCTATGTGCTGTCTATAAGAGATTTGCTACAGACCTAAAGACATACAGACTAAAAGTAAAGTAATGGAAAAAGTATTCCATGCAAATGGAAGGAAAACAAAAGATTGGCTAGCATTACTTATATCAGACTAGATTTTAAATGGACTCTAATAGGACATAAAGAAGGGCATTCCATAATGATAAAGTTATCAATGCAACCAGAACATACAATGGTAAATACCTGTGAACCCACTATAATAGCTTCTAAATATATAAATCACATATTAACAGTTATAAAGGGAAACATTGCAATAATACAACAATAGTAAAGGACTTTAACACCTCACATCAATGCATAGACCATCCAGAAAGAAAATCAATAAGGAAAAAAGTGGCTTTGAACCACACATTAGGACAGATGTACTTTAACACCTATATACCGAATGTTCCATCCCAAAACAGCAAACCACAGGAAACATTTCCCTGTGATATAGACACAATCCAGGCCACAAAAGAAGTCTCAGTAAATTTCAGAAGTTTGAAATCATATCTGTATAATTTCAAACTATAATAGTATGAAATTAGAAATCAATTTTAAGAAAAAAAAGATACTAATACATGGAAGCTAAACAACATGCATCAAGAAACCAATGTATCAATGAAAGAATAAAAGAGGAACTCAATACCTTAACACAAATGAAAATGGAAACATCAGTTCCAACACTTTGACATGATCAGAGTTCTAAGAGGAAAGTTTATGGGGATTTGGGCTTGCCTCAGGAAATAAGAAAATTTTCAAATACACAATCTAACATTACACCTAAAAGAACTGGAAAAAAGAAGAACAAATAATATCCAAAGTTAGTAGAATAAAGGAAATAAGAAATATCCTAGTAGAAATAAAGCCTATAGAAATTTCAGAAGATCAATGAAACTAATAGCTGAGACTTTAAAATACTTCTACAATTAATAAAATATTGCAAAATGTTTACAAAATTGATTAGGAAAAAAAGAGAAAAGATTAAAATAATATCAAATGATGAAGCCCTTACTCTTAGGAGCAAGAAACATAACAGGCTTTTCTAACACAGAAAAGAAGACAGAGATTTAGTCAAAGTGCTAATACTGTGGCATTCATGGTGCATGAAACAAGATAAGGTTACAGCCAGAGATCTAATTGAAAGAGAGATAATATGCCTGATGGAGAGTTAAAGCCATAATTGTAAGGATACTCACTGGGTTTGAGAAGAGAATGGCAGTCTTAAGGGAGGCCCTTATGGCATAGGTAAAAGATTTTAAAAATTCAGAAGTGAAAAATAAAGTAAGTGAGATTTGAAACAGACTGGATGCAGTGTACATAAGTATGGTTAAAACAGAGGAATGCATAAATGAAATAGAAGATTACATAGGTGAACAAAAGAGACAAAGAAGAATTATGGAACACAAAAATAGCCTTTGGGAACTCAATGACTTCACCAAACATAATAACATTTGTATTATAGGAGTCCCAGAAGAAGAAGAAGAGAGAGAAGGGGGCAGAAAATTTATTTGAAGAAATCAAAGTTAAAAGCTTTCCTAATCTAGAGAAGGAAACAGACACAAATCCAGGGGAAACAGAGAACTCCCATCAAAATCAAGAAAAGCAGGACAACACCAAGACTTATTGTAATTAGATTTGCAAAATGTAGTGAGAAAGAAAAAAATCTTAAAAGCAGTCTCTAACTTAAAAGGGAAGAACAATCTAGCTATAGATCCCTCCACAGAAACTTGGCAAGTCAGAAGGTAGTGGCATGATATATTCAACATGCTGAATGGTACAAAATCTGCAGCCAAGAATAGACTATCCAGCAAGGCTAGTAATCAGAAAAGTAGAGATTAAGAGTTTCCCAAACAAAAACTAAAGGAGTACATGACCACTCAACCAACCCTGCAAGAAATAATATTAAAAGGAACTCTTTGAATGAAAAGGAAAGACCAAAGGGACAAAGGCAAGAAAGGATCAGGGAAAATCTCCAGAAATTCTGACAAAACAAGTAACACAATGGCACTTTTGTTACACACATACACACACACACACACACACACACACACACACACATAATTACTCAGAATGTAAATGGACTAAACCCTCTCATGAAGACTTAGGATGTCAGAATCGATTTAAAAAAACAAAACAAAACTCAAAACAAAACAAAAACCCAAGACCTATTGATATGCTGCCTTTAAGAGAATGATTTTAGACTTCAGGGCACTTTCAGATAGAAAGTGAGGGGATAAGAAACATTTATCCTGCAAATGGACATCAAAACAAAGCCAGAGTCATAATACTTATATCAGATAAAATAGATTCCATTCTACTCTATTTGAGAGAGAAAAAGAACACAAGCTAGAGAGGGAGGGAGAGAGAGGGAGGGACAGAGGGAGAAAGAAAGAAAGAACCTTAAGCAGGCTCTATACCCAGCACAGAGCCCAACACAGGGCTTGATCTCATGGCCCTGAGATCATGTCCTGGGTCAAAACCAAGAGTCATACAATCAACTGAGCTACCCAGGGGCCACAGACAACCTAGATTTTAAACCAAAATCTGTAACAAGAGATGACGATGGACAATATATAATAATAAAGGGAACCATCCAACAAGAAGTTCTAACAGTTGTAAATATTTATGAATCCAACATGTGGGCAGCCAAATATATAAAACAATAACAAACACAAAGAAACTTATTGATAATAATACAATATTCTAGGGGAATTTAACATAGATGATGTGTCCATTAATGTAAGCACTAAGCAGAAAATCAACAAGGAAACAATAGTTTTGAATGACTTCCTGGACCAGATGGACATGACAGACATATTCAGAACTTTCATCATGAAGCAGAATACACATTCTTTTAAAATGTACATGGGACATTCTCCAGAATCGATCACATACTAGGTCACAAATCATCAAAACGTTAAAAAAGATTGAAATCATACCATGCATGAGATCACAATGCTATGAAACTGAAGCTAACCACAAGAAGAAATCTGGAAGGACTATAAATACATGGCAGTCAAACAATGTACTACTAAACAATGAATGGGTCAACCAGGAAATCAAAAAAGAAGTAAAAATATATATGGAAGCAAATGAAAACACCACAGTCCCAAACCTTTGGGTTGCAGCAAAAGTAGTTTTAAGAGGAAAGTATATAGCAATACAGAACTACCTCAAGAAGTAAAAAAAAAAAAAAAATTTCTAACAACCTGTCCTAAACACCTAAAGGAACTATAAAAGAAACAACAAATGAAGCCTAAAGCCAGCAAGAAGGGAAATAATAAAGATTAGAGCAAAAATAAATGATAGAGAAACTAAAAAACAATAGAACAGATCAATGAAACCAGGAGCTGTTTCTTGGAAAAAAATAATAAAACTGATAACCTCCTAGGCAGAATTTGAAAAAGAAAAGATAAAGGACCCAAATAGATAAAAACACGAAGGAGAGATGAGAAATAACCAACACCACAAAAATATAAACAATTCTAAAAGAATGTTATGAAAAACTATATGACAACAAATTGGACAACCTGGGAGAAATGGATAAATATCCAGAAACATAAATGATCACAACTGAAGCAGTAAGAAAGAGAAAATTTGAACATATTGATAACCAGCAAAGATATTGAATAAATAATCAGAACTTTCTCAACAAACCAAAGTGCAGGGCCCAATGGCTTCAATGATGAATTCTACCAAACACTTAAATCAGTTAATACTTACTCTTCTTGAATTATTCCAAAAAAATAGAAATGGAAGGAAATGTTCGAAACACATTCTATGAGGCCTGAATTATCATGATATGAAAACTAGACAAAAACTCCACTAAAAAGGAGAATTACAGGTCAATATCCCTCATGAAAATGGATGCAGATATCCTCAAAAAGATAGTACCAAACCGAATGCAATAGTACATTAAAAGAATCATTCACCATGATCCAGTGAGATTTATTCCTGGGCTGGAATAAATCCAAGGGTGTTTCATTATTCCCAAATCAATCATTGTGATACACCACATGAATAAAAGAAAGGATAGAAACCATATGATCCTGTCAATAGATGCAGAAAAAGTATTAGACAAAATACAGCATCCTTTCTTGATAAAAAAAAAATCCTCAACATCATAAAAGCCATATACAAAAAACCCACAGCAAATATCATCATAAATGGGGCAACCCTGAGAGGTTCTCCTGTATGGTCAGGAACAAGACAGGGATGTCCATTTTCACTGTTTTCATTTAACTTTGTATTGGAAGTCCTAGCCATAGCCATCAGACAATACAAAGTAATAAAAGGAATCTAAACTGGCAAGGAAGAAGTGAAACTTTCAGTATTTGTAAATGACGTGATACCCTATATGGAAAACCAAAAGACACCACCAGAAAAATTTATACAACTGATACATGAATTCAGTAAAATCACAGAATGCCAAATCAACCTACAGAACTCTTTTGCATTTCTATACACAAATAATGGAGCAGCAGGCAGAAAAATAAAGGAATTGATCCCATTTACAGTTGCACCATAAATCTTAAGATACCCAGGAATAAACCTAACAAAAGAAGTAAATGTCTATACTTTTTGAAACACTGATAAAAGAAATTGAAGACAACACAAAGAAATGGAAAATATTCCATGGTCACAAATTGGAAGAACAAATATTGTTACAATGTTTAAAATACCCAAAGCAGTCTACACAGTTAGTGCAATTCCTGTCAAAAACCACCAGCATTTTGTACAGAGACCATACAATCCTAAAATTTGCATGGAATCACAAAAGACCACAAATAACCAAAGCAATCTTGGAGAAGAAAAGCAAAGCTGGAGGCATCACAATTCCAGACATCAAGTTACGTTACAAAGCTGTAGTCATCAAGACAGTATGGTACTGGCACAAAAACAGACACAGAGTTCCACAGAAACTGTCATCTCAGGAACCATAATTGTAGTAACAAGCTCTCACTAATAATCTGAATTGGCTTTGAAATAAATATACTAGCCATTATCCCCGTTCTTATAAAAAAATTAATGAGCCATAGAAGTATCCACAAAATACTTCCCAACACAAGCAACCACATCCATACTCCTAGTGATAGGAATTATTGTTAACCTATATTCAGGACAATGAACGATATCAAAAAAGTCTCGACCCCATAGCATCGATTATAATAACCGCTGCTTTAGCAATAAAACTGGGCTTGGCCCCATTTCACTTCTGAATTCCTGAAGTTGAACAAGAAATCTCCCTATCCTCAGGCCTAATTGTATTAACATGACAAAAAATTGCACCATCACCTGTCCTCTACCAAATTTTGCCCACCAGCAATCCCAGTCTACTCCTAACAATAGCTATCATGTCAGTCAATTAGGGGGATGAAGGGGACTCAACCCAACACAACTGTGAAAAATCCTAGCATACTCCTCAATCGTCCATATAGGTTATATAACAGCAACATTAGCCACCTTCATACTACTCATACACAGCTCTGCTACAACAACATTATCCCTATCACAAACATGAAGTAAAACACCCCTAATCACCTCACTCATCCTGATACTAACACTATCTGTAGGGGGGTGCTTTCCAGCACTCTTAGGATTCATCCCCAAATGAATAATCATCCAAAAATTAACAAAAAAAATGAGATAAAAATGATGTGGATGGAGCTACAGAGTTATGCTAAGTGAAATAAGTCAAAGAAAGATAAATACCCCATGATTCCACGCATATGTGGAATTTAAAAATAGAACAAGTGTACATAGGGTTGGTAAAAGAAGAGAAAGGAAGACCAGTAAACAGATTCTTAACTCTAGGGAACAAACTCATGGTTACCAGAAGGGAGGTGGGCAGGGAGGATGGGTGAAACAGGTGATGGTTAGTAAGGAGGGTACTTGTGATGAGAACCAGGTGTTATATATAAGTGATAAATCACTAAATTCTATACCTGAAACTAATATTACACCGAATGTTAACTAAGTGGAATTTAAATTAAAACTTGGATAGGAAAACAAAATAAACTTAGGAATGAAAGAGAAGTTAATCAAAAGGATTATAAGAGTACTATGAAAAAAAAAATGCAAACAATTTAGACACATGAGAAGAAATGCATCAGTTTATAGAAAACTAAAATGCTCCAAAAGAGAATCAGGAAGAAGTAGAAAATCTTAAAAATTTGATTGCTAGTAATAAAATTGACCTGATAATGAAAACATTTCCAACAAACAAATGTCTAGAATCAAATGGCTTCACAGGTGATTTACCAAATATTTAATGAATAGTTAATACCTATACTTCTCAGGCTCAAAGTAATGCTTACCGTTTCATCCTGTAAGGCTAGCATGACCCTGATACCAAAACTAGACAACTCTACCACAAAAATATTACAGGCTAATCTCCTTGACGATTAAGATGCAAAAATCCTCAACACAATATCAGCAAGTCAAGTTTAACAATACATTAAAAGGATCGTTTACCACAATCACATGGGATTTATTCCAAGGTTGCAAGAATGGTTCATTATTTGCAAATCAATGTGTACACCACATTAACAAAATGCATAATAAACATAATATGAACTTGTCAATAGAAAAAAAGCATTTCACAAAATTCACTGTCTGTTCATGATAAAAACTTTCCATAGAGTGGCTTTAGAGGGAACATCCCTTAACATAATAAAGACCATATATGACAAACCCACAGGGGACATCATACTCAATGGTGAAATGCTAAAGATTTCTCCTCCAAGATCAGAAACAAAACAAAGATGTCCACTTTCACCACTTTTATTCATTTAAGGACTGGAAGTCCTAGACACAGCAATCAGACAAGAAAAAAAAAATGTTTTCACAGTGGTAAGGAACAAGTGAAATTGTCACTATCTGCAGATGATAATATATATAGAAAATAAACAGACCTGCCAAAAAACTATTAGGACAAATGAACTAATTCAGAAAAGCTATACAAATCAGTATACAGAAAACAATCCCATTTATAGTTGTGTCAAAAGGAATAAAATACCTAAGAATAAATTTGACCAAAGAACTGTACTCTGAAATCTATAAAATGCTGATGAAAGGGATTGAAGATGACACAAATAAATGGAAAGATACTCATGCTCAAGGAATGGAAGAATTAATAATGTTAAGCTGTCCAGGCTACCCAAAGCAATCTGAGAGGAACAAAGCTAGAGGTGTCACAATCCCAGACTTGGAACTATAATAGTAGGCTCTAGGTATAAAAATAGGATGGTACTGGAACAGAAATACACATAGATCATTGGAAAATAGCCCCAAAATAATCTCACATCTCTGGTCATTCAATCCATGGCACAGGGGACAAAGGTAGAAAATGAGGAAAAGACATTCTCTTCAATAAATGGTACCCAGAAAACTGGACCGTTTTCTTAATCATACTCAAAATGGATCAAGTGTTTGATCATATGATCAAATCATACTCACAATGGATCACATGTCCTAAATGTTACATGTGAACACATAAAATACCTAAAAGAAAACATAAGTAGTAAACTTCTACATCTTTTTCACAATACTTCTCTGGATCTTTCCTTACAGGCAAAAGAAACAAAGCAAAAACTAATAATTGGGACTACCTCAAACTGAAAAGCTTTTGCACGAAGTAAACTATCAACAAAATGAAAAGACAGTCTACTGAATGGAAGAAGGTATATAAAGAACTGCTACAACTCTACAGCAAAAAAAAAATCCCCAAATAATCCAGTAAAAAATGGACAGAGTACCTGAATATTTTTTTTCAAAGGAAACATAGAAATGGCCACAAACACCTGAAAAGATAGTCAACATCAGTAATCATTAGGGAAATGCAAATCAAAACCCCAGTGAGATGTCACTTGACACCTGTCTGAATGGCTTGTGTCAAAAAGAGAAGAAATAAAAACAAGCATTGTTGAGGATGTGGTAAAAATGGAAGGAACCCATTTGTGTTATGGTGGGTATAAAAACTGGTGCAGCCACTATGGCGTACAGTATGGAGGGTGCTCAAAAAATTAAAAATAGAAATTCCACATGACCCAGTAATTCTGCTTGTGGGCATTTGCCCAAAGAAAACATACACAGCTAATTTAGAAGAATATTCACACTGCTATGTTTACTACAGCATTGTTTACAATTTCCAAGATATGAAGGCAATCAAAATGTCTATCAGCAGATGAATGGATAGAAAAGATAAGGAATATATACGCAATGGAATATTAGTCTCCTATATAAAAAGAATGAAATTTGCCATTGTGGACAACATAGATGGACCCAGAGGGTATCATGCTACGTGAAATAAGCCAGATTAAAAAAAAAATACCAAATAATTTTGCTTATGTGTGGAATCTAAAAAACAAAAGAAACAAACCAACCAACCAGCCCTCAAACAATACGAAACAGAGACAGGCTGATAAATACAAAGAATAAACTGGTGGTTGCCAGCAGGGAGGGCTTGAGGGAGACAGGTGATAGAAGGGATGGGTTTAAGAGGTACAAACTGTCAGTTACAATATAAATAAGTCAAAGTGATGCAAAGTACAGCATAGAGAAAATTGTCAACAATACTGTAATAACTTTGGTGACAGATTGTAACTATACTTATTGGGGTGAGCATTTCATAATGTATATAAAAGGCAAATAACTACCTGGAACACCTGAAACAAATATAATACTACATATAAACTAGATTTCAATTACAAATAAAAAGATTAAATAGAAGTAGAAATAAAGATGGTTAAGATATGGAAATTATATATATTAAATATGTGCATATATATGTATATGCACCTATATTACACACACACACACACACACACATATATATATACACACACACACACACACACACACACTCAGATACAAAAGCTATGCAGAATACAAATATACATCTTTATGCTTCTATGTTTTCTGTGTAATTTAAGAATAGGGGCTCCATGGTGAATCTCCCTCTGAATGACATGGCTTCTGCCATTGGCTAACCTGCCACTTTCCTTAGAAAGTAAATTGACTTTTTTTTTTTTTTAATTTTTTTTTTCAACGTTTATTTATTTTTGGGACAGAGAGAGAGCATGAATGGGGGAGGGGCAGAGAGAGAGGGAGACACAGAATTGGAAACAGGCTCCAGGCTCTGAGTCATGCCCAGAGCCCAACGCGGGGCTCGAACTCACGGACCGCGAGATCGTGACCTGGCTGAAGTCGGACGCTTAACCGACTGCGCCACCCAGGCGCCCCGTGAATTGACTTTTTTGAGCAACAACGATATAGTAAATTCAGTATATATTTTCCTGTGTGAAAGATTAACAATTATTCCTGCCATATAATGCAGTGATTGGTAAATAGGGTTCATTAAAATGTGTTCTTCAGGGGGAAAAAAAAGATCTACAGATGGCAAATAAACATATGAAAAGTTGTGCAACGTTGTGTGTCATGAAGGAATTACAAATTAAAACAACAATCAGATACTATTACACATAGAGTAGAGTGGTTAAAATTCAAAACACTAACAATACCAAATGCTGACAAGGATGTAGAGCAAGGGGAATTCTTACTCACTGCTCGTGGAAATGGAAAATGGTACAGCCATTTTGGAAAACAGTTTGGTAGGCTTTCTTAGTTTCTAAACTAAATATACTCTTAATGTACCATCCATCTGTGACACTCCTTGGTGTTTGCCCAAATGAGGTTAAAAACGGATGTCTGCCCAAAAACTTGCACATAAATGTTCATGTTTTTTTTTTTCTCACTAATAGCAAAATTTGGAAGCAACCAAGGTGTCCTTCAGTAGGTAAATGGATCAACTATTGTATATCCAGAGAATGGAATATTACATAGCAATAAAAATGAATGAGATATCGAGCAACAAAAAGACATGGAGAAACTTTAAAAATATATTCATAAACCAAAGTAGCCAATCTGAAAAGACTGCACACTGTATGATTCCAATAATATGGCATTCTAAAAAAATTCAGTAAAGGGTTCAGTGGTTGCCAGGGAAGGAGGGGCCATGAATAGGTAGAAAACGAGATTTTTTGAGACACCAAAACTATTTTGTACGATAGGATAATGACGGACACATTATATACTTGTTCAAGTCTATAGAACAGCACAAGTCTATAGAACTAATGGAACTAATGTAAACGATGGACTTTAATAATAATGTAGATATATTCATTGATTTTAATAAATGTACCACACTAATACAAAATGTAAACAATATGGTAAACTGTAGAGGGTAAAGAGAGGTGTATATGAAAATCTTTGCATTTTCAAATCAATTGTTCTATAAATATAAAATAGCTATAAATAATAAGATTAATTTAAAAATATGTATTGATGAATGCCTCAACACATTTTTCTCAACTCCTTGTCCTGTCCATTCAACTGGAATATCAAATCCTGAGTTATCCTGGAATACTACATCCTAGGAATACTACATCCTGAGTCAAGAAGTGACCTTTTTAATCTTTATGTACAGAATTCTGTTTGTCAATTATCCTAATAATCCTCTTTTAATTGAATAAAGTTTTAAGTTATTTCAAATATAAGACAAAAAAGTAGTAAATCTCTTTGGGCAAGTATGATTAGGGATTTCAAAGAAAAATTTCTTACGATGTTTGAGTGAATGATTATCACATAAAGCTTAATCTTTTTAAAGCCCATTTACATGGCAAATGGATCATAATAAGATGTCAAGCCCTGAGCAATCTAATAAATTACTACCTTCTCGACATTTTTTGGGTGTTTTGTCATGCTTCACTGCTTCCCACCTAGAAACCCTATTGGAAATATTCCTCATATGTTAGAGAAAGCGTATTTAAAAACTGAACTCCAAAATCTACTAGAATGTCAAAAAAGTATACCTTGTTGAATATTTTGTAACGATACATACTTCTAGGCCCCAAGTATATATTTGAATAAAAACTAGAATTAATAAATGGAAAGAGGAGATCTTCATAATCTATATTTTAGTGAATTTTGTTGTATACCTTTTCCTGCTTACATTCTACAAAAAACTTGAAAATTTCCATACCATCCTATTGATCTATAGGTCAAAAACACAAGTGGCCTTTTAACCACGTAATTTCAGAAAAAGAGCACATAGTAGGAAAAATCAAACAGATTTGGATTCGTGAAAATAATAATGGTGAGATAGAGGGAATGGAATTTGTTTCTTTGTGGCATTTTGCTATAAGTTCCTTAGAAATGCGGCTATTGAGGGGCACCTGGGTAGCTCAGTCGGTTGGACATCTGTCTTTGGCTCAGGTCATGATCTCACGGCTCGTAGGTTCGAGCCCTGTGTCGGGCTCTGTGCCTACAGCTCAGAGCCTAGAGCCTGCTTCAGATTCTGTGTCTCCCTCTCTCTCTGCCCCTCCCCTGCTCATACTCTTTCTTTCTCTCAAAAATAAACAAACATTAAAAAAATAAAAAAAAACAGGGCTATTGAAGGATAATATAAGGTCTAAAGAAGACTGTTTTAAGATGGTATAATTTATGACATGTTAAATATGCTCCTGGAAATAATACAGAGGAAATGGAAAAATGTTTAATCTGAGGAAAGGGAGACATGCTGGAGAGATACCCTTGAGTGGGTGAAGGGCATGAAATCCAGTATGTGAGTAGCAAGACTGGCATTACATGTGAGTGTAGACAATTCATTAGGAGTAACAGGAAGGGAGATGGAACACAGGTGCATTTGCAGGAAGATGAGTAAAGCAAGTATTGGGAAACGATGGATATCCTTTTTTTTTCTGGCTTTTTAAAGAGTTTATTTATTTTTGAGAGAGTGTATGTGTGTGAGCAGGAAAGGGACAGAGGGAGAGAGGGAGTCTAAAGCAGGTTCCATGCATGGAACCTGACACAGGGCTGGATCTCACGATCATGAGATCTTGACCTAAGCTGAAATCAAGAGCTCAGACAGTCAACGAACTGAGCTACCCAGGTGCCCCATGGGTATCCTTTTCTAAATGTGCCTTTTACTTTTTCTCTGCAAATGAGTCTTTGTGCTCAGTACATGAGTGATGACGTAAGAGAACTAGAGGTGGGAACTTTGCTAAGAGAGGAGAGTTTAGACAGTTTGCCATAAGTAGGTGAGTGTAAACAGGTAGGGAAAATATAGGAAGCCATGAATTCTGTTGTGCATACTTTCAGGTTTATACAGTCTAATCATAGCATTAAATACCTTGAAGTCTAAGAAATACTTTCATGTCATTAATATTGAGGCCAGATTTACCAATCAATAGCCAGACCACATATGACAACAGATCTCTGACCTACAGCTTCTGCAGCAATTGGCCCAAAAAGTCAAAACACCCCCTCTGTAGAACAGTCATAGCTTGGTCAATGCATGCCACCCTCTCTATAGATTACTCCTCATTCCAACTCAGAACCAAGGAGACAAAGCCAAATATGCTCCCCAAACCAAACACAAGGGGTGTCCCATTCTGGTTAGCTTGCCTCCAGCTACCTCATGTCAATGACCCTTCAACTGCAGTGTACCTGGAGACTTCCATCTTTTTTCCTATAAAACTCTTCTTCCAACGCTGTCTGCCTTGGAATCTCTGCCAAATGCAAGTGATAGTGGATGATTACATTGCTCTAACAGGCTCTGAATAAATAGCCTCTGTTTTCATTTGGGTGGTCTTCATTTATTGCCTCAGTAACTTTGAAGCCATGTTGTTTAACAATCGCATTTCAAGGAAACCGTAAGTAATCAATTTATCATTTCAAAAGAAAAAAATTCAAACTGCTTACTATCCTATTAGTAACAAAACCAGTGGGCTTGTTGAATGATTCTTTACATTTTTTCTATTACTTGGAGAAGAGAACATGGTGTAGAGGCAAGAGGGTGGACTGTGGAAGAGGCCCACATAGGTTCAAATCTTTGTCCATATAGTAGCTGAATGACTTTCATTAAATTCGTCAATCTCTAAATGTTATGAGTTTCTTATCAGGAATAGGGTAATAACTGCTATCTCAGAAGACCTGTTAAGAAAAATACATGAAGTAAACATAATTCATGGGATGTAATGGGTATACAAACAATGCTATTTTCCTCTTGTTGACCGTCCCTCTCCCCCTTCCTCTAATTTGTTATATTGACGATTGTGCTTAAGTATCAACACCCTAAAAATAACACACACTTTAAAAAATGTTCTCTGTCCCCAGTAATCGGAAAACCATTAATTGTCACTGGAACAAATCTGATAAGTAAAGACGATAGTGTGTCTGACTCTACCAATCCACAGTTACTTTTCTGGCAAAGGTTTATATGCTAGAAAAAGTTTAAACACTTAATTTATTTTTCATTTTATTTATTTGAGAGAGAGAGAGACAGAGAGAGAGAGTGAGTGCAGGGGAGAGGGGCAGAGGGAAAGAGAGAATCTCAAGCAGGCTCCATGCTCAGTGCAGAGCCTGACACGGGGCTCAATCCCACGACCCTGGGATCATGACCTGAGCCAAAACCAACAGTTGGATGCTCAACCAGCATCCAGCACCCAGCACCCAGCAACCAGCACCCAGGCGCCCTTAACATTTGCTTTTAAAAGGAGCTAAATTTCTGTCTTTAATTACCATGTCCAGGGAAGAATTTCTTGTCTTAATTTTTTTATAGCACCAGTGTAAGCACAACGCCTAAAATAAGGTTGGCATCCAGTGTGTTTTGCTTGGAAGTATATATAGGGAAATGAATACTCATTCTTCTCTCATTGTCTATTGAGAAACTCAGAGCCCATTCTCAAACCTCCTTTACAATTTGAGAAAGGGTTGTATGTAATTCATCGAAACACAAGTGATACCAGTATGTCTAATTCTCAGAATTGAATACCTAACAGAAAAGAGGCTTTGATAAGCAACTGATTATTATGAAAAAGTTTGTATATTAGCTTCACCTATGTCTTTAATTATTAGAATATAAAAGTCCCTTTCTAGGACTTAAAGAAATTCATTAATTTGTATGTAGCTTGTACCATTGGACTAGCTCTGTGTACACAGCAGCTATGTTTTCAGCATCTAAAATTTCCATTTCAGGACTTTCAGGGAGGATGGCAGAGTGGGAGGACCCTCAGCTCACCTCCTCCCACAGACACACTAAAGCAACAACTACATGCACCGCAATTTGCTCTGAAAATGACCTAAAAACTAGCAGAGCAAATATTTCACACCTAAGGACATAAAAAAAGAGGCCACCTCAAGAAGGGTAGGAGCAACAGGAGTACAGTTAGGAACCAGACCCTCAGCACTGTGACCCTCAAGTGGGACAGATATCATAGGCATGGGGGAGAGAGGAAATCAAGCCCCACATCGAACAACCCAGCCCTGCACTAGATCATGATCCCTCATAACGCATGGCTTTGAAAACCGGGGGCTCACCCCTGGGAGCTTTAAAAATCAGTGGGGCTGAACTCCATGAGAACCAGAGGGTTAAGGAAAAATGAGCCTCCTCTCTTAAAGGGCCAGCTTGCTATATTACTCTGTCCAAAGTACAGCAGAGAAGCAGCAGTTTGAAAAGAACCTGGGTTATACAAGAAGGAGATTTATTGACCAATTTTAGGAGAGCTGCTAGAAAGGCAGTAATCTGCTGGAGATCCCTCTGGAAATGGAAGTGCTTGTGGGCATCATTTTTTTTTTTTTTTGTTTGCCCCTCTTCTGCCCTAGCTGTCTGAATGCTTGCATGGGCCAGTTATGATGCTTTCCATCTACCTTGCTAGCACTAATTGCCCTGCCCTGGCATTCCCCAGTGGATCTGCCCCATCCAATAAGCTCACATTGGTGGGTAGCCCTCTAAACTGCCTCACACACTGCCACACCTGGCAGGCAGACTGAGTAGGGACTGGCATCCCCAAAGAGTGACTACCATCTTGCCACATTCACCAGGCAGCATCAATTGGGACTGGTATCCATCCAGAGCGATTCCTGCCTCGAGGAGGGGGGAACCTACCCCTGACCACAGTACATCCACAGTAATCCCAGACATTCATTGCTGAAATTCAGGCTGAGGGTCCACCCCACCCAGTAATGCACCTGAAATAGCCACAACTGTGAGCCACAGCCATTTGGGCTAGGGGCTGGCCTCACCAACAAGGTCACCCACAGCAGATGAGTCCAGCCATAATAACAATGCACAGGCAGTCCAGACAAGGAACATGCCTTGGAGTGTGTGGTTCTTGTGACAAGGGGTGGGGTGTTGTACTGTTTGGCACCAAAGTATACCTTCTACATAAGGCATACATACTTTTAAGACCAAGAGATATAGCTGATGTAATACGCAGAAATAAACACAGACAGGCAAGATGTGGAGACATAGAAATATGCTGCAAATCACAGAATACGACAAACCCTCAGAAAAAGAGTTAAACAAAATGGAGTTAAAAACCTGATTAAAAGTTCAAAGTAATGGTCATAAACATGCTCAGCAGGCCTGAGGGAAGAGTGGATGAACTCAGAACTTCAACAAAGATAGAAAATAGAAAAAAGAATGTGTCATAGCAGAGGAGTACACTATCTGAAATGAAAAATATAGTAGAGGTAAGCAACACCAGATTATAGGAGGCAGAAGACAAGATCCCAGTCTAGAAGAGAGAGTCGTGGAAAGCACCCAAGCTGAACAACAACAACAAAAGGATTAAAAAATGACAATAGGTTAAGGGACCTCTGGGACAACACTAAACACACAAATTTGCATCACAGGGATCCTAGGAGGAGAAGGGAGAGAAGAGAACCTCTACTGAAGAAACAATAGTTGGAAACATCTCTAACCTGGGGAAGGAAAGAGACATCCAGGTTCAGGAAGCATAGCAAACCCCAAACCAGATGAGCCCAAGGAGGACCCCAACAGGACATATAATCATTAAAATGGCAAAAATTAAAGATAATCTTAAAAGCAGCGAAAGAAAAGCAAACAGTTACATGCAAGGGAAATCCCAAAAAGCTAACAGCTGATTTTCCAGGAGAAAATTTACAGGCCAGTAAGGAGTGATATTAGAAAAGCAAGCAAGCAAACAAACAAAAACAACAACAACAAAAAAGAAGTAAATGATAAAATCAAATTGATAAAAAGAAAAAAAAAACATATCCAGGAATAACCAAGATATCATTAAGAATTGAAGGAGAGATAAAGAGAGGAAGAATTTCCTGGACAAACAAAAATTAAAGGACTTTATCACCACTAAAATGACCTGACAAGAAATGATAAAAGGACTTGTTGAAGGAAGAGAAAAGTCTATAACTAGAAGGAATAAAATTATAAATATAAAAAAAAATCAGGGTACCTGGGTTGGTCAGTCAATTAAGTGTCTGATTCTTGATTTTGGCTCAGATCTTGATCTTGCACTTTGGAGATGGAGCCCTGTGTGTGGGTCCACACTAGGTGTGGGGCCTGCTTGAGATTCTGTCTCTCTCCCTCTGCTCCTCTTCCCCACTCACACTCTCTGAAATTAAAAAAAAAAAATCACTGATAAAATCAAACATACAGTACAGGTGGTGAGTCAATTACTTATAAAGCTAGTATGAAGGTTAAAATAGTAGTAAAATCAATATATCTATAAATATTTGTCAGAGAATACACAAAGTAAAAATATATATCACATATAGCAAAACATAAGTGTTCAAACTTGAGCAACCATCAATTTAATGCAGAGCTATATACATAGGATGTTATATATAAACCTCATGATAATCACAAACTAAAAACTTATAAAAGATTCACAAAAAATAGAGAGAAAGGAACCTAAGCATAACACTAAAGAAAGTCATCAAATAACAGGAAAAGAGATCAAAAGAAGTAGAAAGGAACAAAGAACTACAAAAATAGCCTGAAAACAGCAATCAGTACATACCTATCAATAATTACCTTGAATGTAAATAGACTAAATGTTCCAATCAAAAAATACAGAGTGACTGAATTAAAAACCAAACAAAAAGAGAAACAACAAAAACAAAAAAACAAGAACAATGTATTTGTTGCCTGCCAAAGACAGACTTGAGACATAAAGACATATATAGACTGAAAGTGAAAGATTAGAAAAAGGTAATTCATGTGAATACAAGCAAAAAAATTTTAGGTAGCACTACTCAGACAAAGTAGACTTTAAAACAGAGACTATAATAAGAGACCAAGAAGGAAGGGTATTAGGTAATGACAAAAGGATCAATCCAGCAATAGGATATAGCAATTGTAAATATCGATGCACCCAACACAGGAGTACCTAAATACAAAAGGCAAATACTAACAGATAGAAAGGGAGAAATTGACAATAATACAATAATAGTAGGAGACTTTAACACTCCACTTACATCAGTGGACAGATCATCCAGACAAAAAATCACTAAGGAAAAACACTTTAAATGACACACTAGATGAAATGGACTTAAAAGATACATACAGAATATTCCATGCCCTAACAGCAGAATTAATATTCTTTTCAAGTACATGTGGACTATTTTCCAGGGTACTTCACACATTGTATCACAGAAAAAGTCTCACAAATTTCAAGGACACTGAAATAATATCAAACTTATTTTCCAACCACAGTGGTTATGAAACTAGGAATCAATTACTATAAGAAATATGGAAAAAACATAAACCAACTATGGGTAAATAACATGCTCCTAAATAACCAATGGGCCAAAAAATACCTTGAGGCTAATGTCAATGGAAACACAACAGTTCAAAATCTTTGTACAAAGCAAAAGCAGTTCTAAGAGGGAAGTTGCTAGTGATACAGGTCTATTTGAAGAAACAAGAAAAATTTCAATTAAACAGTACAAACTTATACCCAAAGAACTAGAAAAAGAAGAAAAAAAACAAAGCCCAAATTTAGTAGAAGGAAGGAAATAATAAAGATTAGAGCAGAAAAAAAAGTAATATAGAGTAAAAAAACAACAACGACAACAAAAGATAAAACTAAGACTTTGCTTTTTGAAAATAAACAAAATTGATAAACCTTTAGCTGGATTTATCAAGAAATGAGAGAGGACCAGAAATGAAACAAAAGTTAAAATTAATACCACAGAAATACAAAAGATT
This sequence comes from Leopardus geoffroyi, assembly GCF_018350155.1. Classification (NCBI taxonomy): domain Eukaryota; kingdom Metazoa; phylum Chordata; class Mammalia; order Carnivora; family Felidae; genus Leopardus; species Leopardus geoffroyi. The sequence goes on along the minus strand of NC_059326.1, from coordinate 96,210,044 downwards.
GTAAGACACTACAGTGAAAAATTGGACAACCTAGAAGAAAATTGGACAACTTAGAATAAATGGATAAATTCCAAGAAATCTAAAATGCCCAAAACTTAATCAAGAAGAAATAAAAAATCTGAATAGATCAATTATTAATAATGAAATAGTGTTGGCAATTAAAAAGCTGCCAACAAAAAACTCCAAGACCAGATGGCCTCACAGATAAAATCTACTAAGCATCTAAAGAAGAGTTAATACTTATCCTTCTCAAACTATTCTGGAAAACAGAAGAGGAATGAATGCTTCCAAACTCATTCTGTAGAGCCAGCATTACCTTGATTCCAAAACCACACAATGACAGTAGGAAAAAAAAAAAATTACAGACCAATATCCCTGATTAACTTAGATGCAAAGATCCTCAATAAAATATTAACATACAGAATTTAAAAATGAATAGACAGGATCATACACAAAGACTAAGTGGGATTTTGTTCAGGGATGCAAGAATGATTCAATTATGCAAATTAATCAGTACAGTACACATTATGAAAATGAAATATAAAAATTGTATTATCACCTCAATAGATGCGGAAAGAGCATTTGACAAAATACAACACCAATTCATGATAGAAATTCTCAACAAAGTACGAAAAGAAGAAACCTACCTCACCATAATAAAGGCCATATATTACAAAACCATGGCTAACTTCATACTTAGCAGGGAAAAGCTGAAAGCTTTTCTTCTAAGATCAAACAAGACTAAGAGATCTACTTTCACCACGTGTTTTCAACGTAGTTTATGAAGTCATAATCAGGCCAATCAGACAAGAAAAATAAATAACAGGCATCCAGATTGGTAAGGAAGATTCGACTGTCACCATTTGCAGATGAAATGATTCCATATATGTAAAGCTCTAAAGACTGAAGAAAAATAAAAGTAGATGTAATAAATAAATAGGTTCAATAAAGTTGCAGGATACAAATGACTATTTAGAAATCTGTTGTGTTTCTCTCCACTAGTAATGAAATGACAGAAAGAGAAATTAAGAAAACAAGGATGTTTACAGTGGCATTAAAAAGAGTAAAATACCGGGGCACCTGGGTGGTTCAGTTGGTTAAGTGGCCGACTTCGGCTCAGGTCATGATCTCGTGGTCTGTGAGTTCGAGCCCCACGTCGGGCTCTGTGCTGACAGCTCAGAGCCTGGAGCCTGTTTCAGATTCTGTGTCTCCTTCTCTCTGACCCTCCCCTGTTCATGCTCTGTCTCTCCCTGTCTCAAAAATAAATAAAACGTTAAAAAAATTTTTTTAAAAAGTAAAATACCTAGGAATACATTTAAAAAAGGAGGTGAAATATTTGTACTCTAAAAACTTTAAGACACTGATGAAAGATATTGAAGACAACAGAAACAAATGGAAAAATATTCCATGTGCGTGGATTATAAGAATTAATATTCTTAAATGCCCATACTACCCAAAGTAATCTATTGATTTAATGCAGTGTAGATCAAAATACCAACAGTATTTTTCACAGAACTAAAATGAACATCCTAAAATACATATGGAAGTACAAAAGACCCTGACTAGCCAAGGAAAACTTGATAAAGAACAAAGCTGGAGGTATCATAATCCCAAAGCTCAAGATATACTAAAAAGCTATACTAATTAAAACAGTATGGTACTGGCACAAAAGTAGATACATAGATCATTGGAGAATAGAAAGTCCAGAAATAAATCCATATTTATATAGTAAACTAAACTATGACAAAGGAAGCAAGAATATTCAATGGGGAAAAGACCTTCTCTTCAATAAATGATGCTGGCAATGTGACAGCTATGAGCCAAAGAATGAAACTGGACTACTTTTTTGACTGTACTCAAAAATAAACTCAAAATGGACTGAAAAAACTCCTAAAAGAAAGCACATGCAATAAACTTCTGGACAGTGGCCTTAGCATTATTTCTCTTCATATGTCTCCCCAGACAAGGGAAACAAAAGCAAAAATAAATAGTTGCGACAACATCAAACTAAAAAGCTCTTCCAGAGTGAAGGAAACCAACAACAAAATGAAAAGTCAGCCTTCTGAATGGGAAAATATATTTATAAATGATATATTTGCTAAGAGATTAATATCCAAAACATAAAATATACTGTTATAACTCAACAACAACAAAAACATCTGTTTAAAAAATGGGTAGAGGACCTGAATAGATACTTTTCCAAAGACAGAAAGGTGGCCACAAGGCACATTAAAAGATACTCAACATCACTAATTATTAGGGAAATGCAAATCAAAACCACAAGGAGATAGCAAGTCACACTAGTCAGAATGGCTAGTATCAAACTGACAAGAAATAACACGCGTCAGAGAGAATGTGTGGAAATGAACCCTCATGCACTGTTAGCAGGAATGAAAAATGGTACAGCTACTGTGGAAAACAGTATGGAGATTCCTCAGATTAAAATAGAAATACACGATGATCTAATTCTACTTCTGAATTTTTACTTGAATTAAAATACTAATTCAAAAAGATATATGCACCCCTCTGTTTATTGCATCAGTATTTATAGTTGCAAAGATGTGCAAACACTCTATGCACTGACAGATGCACGGAGAAAGAAGATGTGGCATATCTGATGAACTATTACTCAGCCATAAAAAGAGTGAGATCTTGCTATTCAGGAGAACGTGAACGGACATAGAAGGTTTCGTGCAAAGTAAGTAAAGTCAGAGAAAGACCAGTACCATGTGATTTCACTTATATGTGCAATCTAAAAAACAAAACAAACTGACAAAAAAACAGAAACAGACTCATGAGCAGAGAGAACAAACTGGTGGTAGTTAGAGGGGTGGGTAGGGGGCACATGCGGAATGGGTAAAGGGGATTAAAAGGTCCAAACTTCCAGTTATAAAATAAGCAAGTGAGGGGAATGAAAAGTACACCATAGGGACTATAATAAAAATATTGTGCCAGCTTTGCATGGTGGCAGATGGTAGCTACATTTATCGTGGTAAGCATTTTGTAATGCACGTCATTGTCAATTCACTATGTTGTACCACTAAAGCTAATATAATATTTTATGCTGGCATTTCAAATAAAAATAAAAAATAAACCTTCCCCAAATCTTTGATTTCACATACTTAGATTCCTAAAAAGGAAATATTAAATTGTCGTTTGTGTCAAAATGTAAACTAAATTCTTATTCATTATACATAACTTTCTAAAGTTTAGTTAAAAATACTCTTGGTATTATATACTGTTATAGTTACAGAGCTGGTACTTTAAAAAATAATACTGTGATATAATTTATATAGTATCCTTTTTTTTTTTTTCCTCAAGTGGTAAAGAGTATAGAATGATAGAAGCTTTTATTGACACAGTAAAAGGCAAACTTTCTAAATGGAGAGAAAGTGATTCATTCAACTTTCTTATTTGTGTGTTTTTTTTTTCAAAACAATTTTTATGGCCTGGTTTATGGGAATAATGCAGAAGTAAACTTTCAAGAAGGCTGACAATTAAGTGAAGCTACAAATGATGAATATACAAAAGTGTATTATCTCATATAATCTAGACTAGTGAATAAAGAAGGCAGATCTTAAAATCCTTCAACATTTTAAAGGCATTGTTATAGTTAACTAGCTAGTAAGTGAAGTTTGTTTCTCAGAAAACTTTTAAGTAGAGGTGACAGGAAAAGAAGGGTAACATCAAAAAATATATATTTCAGTAGAAAGGGCTCACTTATGCCAATGAAAGGGCCAGAGTGAGCCTTATTTTAACTGGGGAAAATGGCAGGTAATGCCTTGACTAGTCTTGGTGAGTTTCCAAAGGGGAATAGTAGGGAAAAGACCTGGAAAGTTGATTCTGTAGTCCCTGTATGCTTGGCTGTCAATGTCTAACATGATTCCTTGATATTGCACTGGAAATGATAAGGAAAAAATGTATCTTATACATATGAAAAACAACGTTGATAAGAGGCATCACTGCCTTGTTATGATTTCGTAGTTGACACTATGAAAGCCACAAATAAACAGTGGGAATCATCCCTGCCTTCCAGGAGTCTGCCATACAACACCAAGCAACCATAAGAAACCCCTAACTATGCTATAATTATTACTTATTCTACATTTACACATTTTGGTAGTGACAGAACATGGCAAATGCTTAGGTGAATCAGAATTAGCTGAATTCCATCTTATGAAGAATTTTGGGAGGAGAAGAGTTTTAAAAACAGGAGTTGAAACTTAGGCATTTCAGGGGTGCGTGGGTGGCTCAGTCGTTTGGGCATCCTATTTTGGCTCAGGTCATGATCTCACAGTCAGTGAGTTCGAGCCCTGTGTTGGGCTCTGTGCTGACAGCTCGGAGCCTGGAGCCTGCTTCAGATTCTGTGTCTCCCTCTGCCTCTGACCCTCCCCCATTCATGCTCTGTCTCTCTGTGTCTCAAAAATAAATAAACATTAAAAAAATTAAAAAAAAAGAAACTTAGACATTTCTTTCCCTTTGTCTTGGGGGGTTGTCTGGGGATGGAGGTCACTTTTATTTCCCTCCTTTTAATACAGGAATAGCTTATTCTGATCTCACTCCTTGGATGACTAAAAATTAAATACTTTTTTAATTCAGTGAGAAATAATTTATTAGATTGGTGAAAAAGAATGGGCTCTTCCAAAGGATGATGTATTCAGGAAACTAGCAGCTACAAACAAATGTACAGAAAACTACATTACTATTTAGACTGGTAATACTAAGGAAGGAGGCTGCTGGTAACTCCATATGGGATCGGCTGCAACAATGACATCAACTCCTGATGGACTCAATGCAAACATAGGGAAATGTGAAACTTCCCCTCGTTAATCAACCAAGCCCAGAAAATAACTTTTCCGTAGATCTTGAAGATAACTAAATGTACACTGAGTGAATATTGGTAAATTTGATGATCTGGGTAAATATCACCTGTGTCTTAAAATAAGTACCTGAAATAGATACGTTACTGAAAAAGTAGGAAAAGTTTAGGGACACAGCATAAAATGTAGTTGTATCTTTATGTAAAGAACCTTAGAACACTTTTCCCCCCTTTTTCTCCCATGAAGGCTGGACACTGTTCGGTAATGGACAAGCAGTGATAGTAGAATTTAATGAGCCACTCTGAAGGGATGTAATCTAACCTCCACTGCAAACTTCAATCTTATTAAAACAACTAGACTGCACATTTATCAAAAGTCTGGTTCCTTGGAATGAAAGCCTGGTGCGATAAAGGTGCTGTAGCCTCTTTACCATAACTTTTATTTATACCCTCCTTAGAACAAATTTTCTGATTCAATAACCATTACCACGTATTCACTGATACCTTATTTAAAAAAAATAATACAGTGTCATTTCTGTCTCAGTGAAGCACTGATGAAATATTCAGAAGTTAAGGGTAAGTAATAAAAGGCTCATTTGGCTAGAAATAAGCTCATTATTGTTTGCTATCCTTGCCTTCTGAGACTGAAGATCAGGGCCTTGCTGTGATGATTTCTTTTGCCTCATGCGTTTAAGGGGTACTCCTGTGCTGTAACAGGAGTTAGAACCTACTGAACACAACCTGAGGGGGGGCAGAATATGCCTCCTCAAAAAATACCACTTTGACATACTGATTATTTTGAATTAAAGTTATTTAAGAAACAGCAGGTGCAAGGACATTGTGACCCTCCAGTGTCTCTCTGAGAGCAGGAAATGAATTTCCTATGGGAGGGCACCCTCCGTATACCAGGAGTGAAGAAAGCATCCTTATCACCAGAGATAGGAAATTCAGGGCTAAGAAAACTGCATAAGAAAGATTGTTACTTCGTCACTTTTTTACTACCCCAAGTCCAAAATCCTTTGTTTTGTCAATTCTACACAAATGTATTGTTTCTTTATCTAAAGGGTATAAAGGCTCTCCGGTCACTTCTTTGAGCCTCCTATCTTTTGGACTTCATATAATTAGAGAATAGACGGAGAACCGAGAAGAGAAGAAGGAAAAGTTTTCTTCTCCTACATTCAGTAACATTTGGAAATTTCTTTATTTTTCCAATTAATTTGAATCACTCCATATACATGTTTTTAAAGACTTTTATCAAGCCAAGTTTTATGTGTGTGATGTTGAACACTATACACTGAGGAAGGATGAATGGAGATAAAAGCCTAAAGATACAGTGCGATTATCAGGTTCTATCAGGAAAGTAAAGGTCCACTGATATATTTGTAAGATGATACTGGAGTAGAGTGGCTTCTAATGCAATATGACTGTGTCCTTGTAAGAAGAGAAAAGACACAGAGATAGATGATAATCACAGAGAAGGCATGTGAGGAAATGGAGAGAGAGAATGCCACGTGTTGACAAGAGTGGGGATTGGAGTGAAGCATTTGTAAGTCAAGGACTGCCAGCAACACCAGAAGCTAAGGGAAAGGCATTGTACTGATCATCCCCCAGAACCTTCAGACAGAGCAAACGGTGCTCTGTCTGTCTGGAGCTCAAACTCAGCCTCCAGAACTGTGAGAGAGTATCTGTTTTTTAAAGCCACCCAGTTTGTGGTACTTTATTATGGTAGCTCTGGGAAACTAATACGCTCCCCCAGAATGCTACTGGAAGGCAGATCAAATTCCCAGCTAGTGTGGAGAAACCCAGCTCAAGCCTGGGCTTGGGAGCAGTTAGGAAAACCAGAGGCAGTGGTCTTTATAAATAAGTGTTAGCACTTTGGGAAGACATTACAGATAGTGAATGAGACCTAAAATTTTAAAAATGGAACATTTGCACTTAGGAGCAGATAAGGACCTCAATGAGCCATCCGTAGATGTTGAGGAAGGTTGAGTGGTGTCAATATTGGCTATTACGCAGATGGGGCACAGGCACAGTTCTCCTATGACCTGGGCTCACGACAGAATCCAACTCTTGGCAGTATACTAAGTTTTAAAGTAAATTTGTTTAGGGGCGCCTGGGTGGCTCAGTCGGTTGAGCGTCCAACTTCGGCTCAGGTCATGATCTCTCAGTCCATGGGTTCGAGCCCCGCGTTGGGCTCTGTGCTGACAGCTCAGAGCCTGGAGCCTGCTTTGGATTCTGTGTCTCCCTCTCTCTCTGACCCTCCCCGACTCATGCTCTCTCTCCCTGTCAAAAATAATCATTAAACAAAAATTTAGAGTAAATTTGTTTATACTGATCAATTAAGTAACAAATGCAGGGGGACAGTAAAATTGTTCTCCTCAATTTATCACTTGAAAAATATATTGGTGGACCTTTCTTCCACGATACAGCCTGTGAATCATGCTGTTATTTCCAAATAAGGTTACATTCAGAGGTACTGGGGTTAGGATGTCAACATGTTGTTTTGGGAGAACATAATCCAAGAGTGTTCAAACTTGACTAAGAGCTTCCCAGACACCAAAACAAAAGGGATTCTATGAATCAATAAGGAATCATCGCATTCAGATAAGGGAAAACCCAATGGTTCCTTAGATGAAGTCACACTTTTATAATTTGCCAGAGAGATTTTTCATGTGAGACCTTCTAGAGATCATTCTGAAGTATGTAATTCCTCGGATTCACCAACCACAACATACACAAGATACACAGGCTGTGACAGAATGGCCTGGAAGCAATGGCAACATCACAGTATGTTCACTGTTGCCACGTATTCACAGACTTTTCAGAACACTTGAATCATTATTTTTTAGGTTGTGAGTAGAGCTTTTATTAAGGGAAAACTACTAAGGTAAATCTTCCATTTGTCTAAGGCAAATAAATTTGTGGAGTCACAAAAATGAAGGAGCAATTTCAGCCAGAGTGAAGTGAGTTCTTGTATCATATGACACAATTTTGGAAAGGCAGTTCTGTCCTCCCAACCAAGTGTCTCCATTACTTGCTTCCCAGTGCTAGAAATTTATTACCGAGGAAGCTAAGACTTTTATTCCATACTAAATACTAAAACGTAGAAGGCAAGTGTGTACTCCAAAAATTAAAAAAGGAAAGAAAATGGAGTGAAAGTCATACTGATGTGTTAATGATCTGTTCGTTCTTGCTAGTAAAGGGCATGGAAGTCAAACATATAGCATGTATGCTATCATTACTAATCCATGCCCTTACCAGGCATTACTAATCAATCATGGTTTTATTTTTTTTATTTTTATTTTTTATGAACAATTCTTTAATTTGAAATTTGTAAGGAAAGATCACATTAAAAACCAAACTATCTCCCACTATTTTTCTGGCCCTCTACCTGATGCCCTTTTTTTTTTTTTTACCCAGAAGCCCATGCTCGCAAAATGAGATGCATGCCCAGCCATGGGCAGAGCCTGTTCCTCTGTCCTTCATCTATTCTTTTGTGTCTAGCAGCCCAGTCAGGCCAGTGTGTCATTCCAGAGCTCCTTAAGTATTTCATGGCAACTTTCTTCCATTTCATTAAAAATCAAATCTGCAGATTTTATTGTACCCATAATGTGATGAAAATAAATAAAGTTTAGGAAATGGCTGTTGCATTGCCATTAGGTAGAACTTTTATGGATACTAAAGTTGAGACAATAACCTTTTCTTCTTATACCCAAGCTGAATTTTTCAGTGGAACAGGCTGGCACCCTACTCCAAACTACCCCCAAGTACATTTATCTCTGCACCGGTAAAGTGGGGACAATAAATATTAAGGAGTTTTGAGATCTGTATGTGTATGCCTAATGTGTGACTATTCTAGCAAGGTTTTTGAAGGTTTAAATAAGTGACAGTGACAATGTTGAGCTTTTGAGCCTGTACTGTCAGAAAAAAAATAGTTAATAAATTCCTCCATCATTTTCTCTCTAACCCCCATACCCCCACATACATTGTTTGCATTCTGAGACACTGCTATCTGCAAAGGCCAACTTGGAACCTTGTGTGTTTCAAGATACCACGCACTTCTGCCCTTCCTAATGAATGTCCCCTTTTATCAAACCCAGTTGTCCTTCCTGTGAGATGTTTGTCATTAATGAAAATTCTCCATATTTCACTGAACTGAATAAAACCATCTCCTTAATGATCTTGTGCATTATGTCTTGACAGCAACTATCATTTATTTTTATTTTTATTTTTCAAACTAAACACAAACTTTAGGCCATATAGTTTAATTATGACATGGAATCAATCTGTTTTTAATGAGTCAATCCTATGGAAATATTGCCTCATTAAGAGTTAAAGAATCCATGCTATTTTTTCTTTTAAAAACCACTGGCTACTTTATAGAATTGACATCTCTTTTATTAGAAAACACACAGAAAAGAGAAGAGGTTTGCTCTTTGTGATTATTTATTTTTTTTTTTTACATTTGCTCCTGTAAGACATATGTTTTGGCCTGTGGTAAAATTTTATTTATTATGTAGTTAACCAACCAATGTACAAGTCTATTAAGTTTTATAAGAATGTGTTTAGGTTTTAAGATGAAACAATTGACCTGGGGAGTTCTTTTAACCCACAGGGCAGCTCATCTTTACCTAGTCCTGTGTCTATGCATAAATATTCTTACCTGACTATAACATGGGTAAAGTTAGAAAACCAGAGTCATAATCCTTTAAAGAAATAGCAGCATTTGTTTCCATTTAATGACAGAGTTCCTTTTGCATGCATTCCTAATGAATTCTACCCAATTTTACTACTGGGATATTCTGAAGGTTGCCATTTACAGATATGGATCATTCATTTTGAGTCAAATTCTTAGTTTTTGGAGGATCAAAACCTACACACCCGAAGACTGATGGGGATTCTATTTGAAAGTATTCAGTTAGGGCTGGAAAGTACATGTCCATAATGGAAAACTTAAAGTTGCCTTTTTTTCTCAGCAGTTCTGGCTGCTTCATTCAGAGCCTGAGGCTGTTCTGGATTTATAGTGCACCTTATTCACTTAGAATAATATAAATAGCTTTTCTTTTTATCAAAAAGCAGATAACTAAAGTGAACAAAATTATAAGACATGTATGTATGTATTTAAGAAAGTGAATTGTTGAACAGACTCTCGGGGATGATGGCAGTGTAGGAGGAGGATCCTGAGCTCACCTCCTCCCCTGGACACACCAAGACAACTACATGTAATGCTTCTCACTCTGAAAACAACCTGAAAACGGGCAAAACAGACCTTCATAGTTGAAGATATAAAGAGAAGGCCACACAGCAAAGGGGAAAAGCAGCAGAGACACGGTTGGGAACCAAATGCCCCATGTGGTTGCCCACAAAAGGGAGGGATATTACAAGCACAGAGGAGTAAGGAGATCAAGCCCCACACTGGGCACACTTGGCCTTCAGGACCTTCACCAGGAACAAGAGATACATAATATCTGGCTTTGAAAATCAACAGGGCTTAACTCTGAAAGAGTCAGGGCTATAGGAAATGGAGTCTCCAAATGTAAAGGGACAGCATGCTGTATCAATCAGTGTGATACTTCGATCAGAGGTAGAAGTATGAAAAAAGCCTGGGTTATATATGGAAATGTGCCGAATAATTTTAGGACATGTGCTGGAGGAAGAAGAATCTGAAGGAACTTTCTCCAAGGATAGAAGAATTGGTGGGTGCCATTTTTCTTGCTTTCTTTCAACTTATCAGACATCTTCAGGAGTCAGTTCTAACATTCTCTATCTACCTTGCTTACACATATTGCCCCACTCTGGTGTCCCCCTGCAGACCTGCCCCACCCAACACGACCACCTGGGAAAGTGCCCCTCCATGTGGCTCCAGCCCTGCCACACCCAGCAGGCAGCCTCAGTTGGACCGGCATCCCCACGGAGCAACTATGGCCTGGCCACTGGGTGTGAAATGGCACTACTCCAGACTAACCCCAGCCCCAGGGAGAGGGGAATTAGCCCTAAACACCAGGGTGCCCACAGTAGCTACAGGTGACCTGTCAGTCAGCCAAGCTGGGGCATCCCTTGCCCACCAGTGCAACCATGGCAAAGACCAGGAGAACAGAATGGCAAACACAGGCCACACAGGGGACATCCCTGGGGCATCTGGTTCTGGTGATGGCAGGGTGGGGGGCGGGGGGGGGATTGTGCCACAGGGCACCATTGGATTACTTTTATATGAAGCCATTACTTTCAAGACCAGGAAAGAGCTGACTTACTTCAGACAAAGTAATGAACACAGACAGTATGACAAAATGAAACAGAGTAATATGTTCCAAATGAAAGAATAAGACAGAAAAACAGAAACAGAGCTAAGGAATCTACCTAATAAACAGTTCCAATGGTCATAAAGATGTTCATCAGTGTGAGAGAAGATGAATAATCTCAGTGAGAACTTCAAGAGATAAAAAACATAAAAACTGTAAGAGATAGAACTTCAAGAGATAGAAAATACAAAAAGAACAAGTTGATGTGCTGCTTACCATAGATACACTTCAGACCTAAAGATACATGCACACTCCAAGTGAAGGGATGGAAAAAGATATTCCATTTGAATGGAAGTAAAAACAAAACAAAACTTGGGGAGCAATATTTAGATTAGACAAAACACTCTTTAAAACAAAGTATGACAAGAGATGAGAGCATTACATAATGATAAAGTCATCAATGCAACATGGGGACTTAGCAATTACTAATATCTATGTAGCCAACAGAAGATCACCTAAATGTAAAATGTAAATATTAATAGACACAGAGGGATAAGTTGACAGTAATACAATAATAGTTGAGGACTTTAACACCCCACTTGTATCAATGAATATATCATCCAGACAGAAAATCAATAAGGAAATGGTAGCTTTGAATGACACATTAGACCAGATGGATTTAACAGATATAGACAGAATATTCCACGCCAAAACAGCAAAATGCACATTCTCTTCAAGTACACATGGAATATTCTCCAGGATATATCACAGGTTAAATCAGAGAACAAGTCTCAATCAACTTAAGAAGACTGAAATCATAGTTGGCATTTTTTTCTGACCATAACAGTATGAAACTAGGAATCAACTACCAGTAAAAAAAAAAAAAAAAAAAAGGTAGGAAAACCCCCACAAATACATGGATACATGGAGGCTAAACAACATGCTACTAAATAGAAAATGGGTGAACAAAGAAATCAAAGAGGGATACTTAGAAAAACAATGAAAACAGAAACACAATTGTTCAAAATCTTTGAGAAGCAGCAAAAGCAGTTCTAAGAGGGAAGTTTACAGTGATATAGGCCAACCTCAAGAAACAAAATTTTATACAAGCAATCTAACCTTATACCTCAAGGAATTAAAAAAAAAAAAAAAAAAGAAAAACAATGCTCAAAGTTAGTCCGGGGAGGGAGGATAATAGAGTTCAGAGCAGAAAGCAAGAAAATGAGACTAAGAAATAATTGTAAGAGATCAACGAAACTAAGAACTGTTCCTTTAAAAAGATAAACAAAAGTGTTAAACCTTTAGCCAGATTCATCAAGGAAACAGAGAGAACATTTAAATAAATAAAATCAAAAATGAAAGAGAAAAAGTTATAACCAACACCACAGAAATACAAAGGATTATAAGAGACTGCTACAAAACATAATATTCTGACAAATCAGACAACCTAGAAGAACTGGATAAATTCCTAAAAGCACAATCATCTGAGACTGAATCAGGAAGAAATAGAAAATATGAACAGTGACTACTAATAAAGTTGAACTCGTAATAAAAACAACAACAACAACAACAACAACAACAACTCCAGACAAAATAAAGTCCATGACCAGATGGCTTCACAGGTAAATTCTACAAAACATTTAAAGAAGAATTAATACCTATAGTTTTCAGACCGTTGTGAAAAATGGAAAAGGAACAAATGCTTCCAAATTCATTTTATGAGGCTAGCGTTACTCTGATACCAAAACTGGACAAAGATACTACAAAAAAAAAATCACACATCAATATCTCTGATGAGCATAAATACAAAAATCCTCAACAAATTATTAGCAAATGGAATTCAAAAATACATTAAAAGGATCATTCACAATGACCAACTGGGATTTATATCAAGGATGGTTGATATATACAAGGGTTTATATACAAGGACGGTTCACCATCTGCATTTAGTCAGTGTGATACACCACATTAACAAAATGAAGAATAAGAAAAAAAACCCACAATAATCTGTATAGATTCAGAAAAAGCATTTAAGAAAATGTAACAGTCATTCATGGTAAATACATTCAACAAAGTGGGCACCGAATGAGCATGCCTCAACATAATAAAGGCCATATATGAAAAACCCATAGCTAATATCATAGTCAATGGTAAAAGGCTTAAAACTCTCCTCGAACATCAGGAATAAGACAAGAATATCCCCTATAACCACCTGTATTCAACAAAGTGCTGAAAGCCCTAGCCATAGCAGTCAGACATGGAAAAGAAATAAAAGAAATCCAAATTGGTGAAGAACTAAAACTGTCACTATTGGCAGATGACCAGATACTGTATATGGAAAATCCTACAAAGGCTCCACCAAAAACTATTATAAGTAATAAATGAATTCAGAACATGTGAAGGATACAAAGTGAGCACACAGAAATCTGTTTCATTTCTACACACTAATAACAAAGTAGCAGAAAAAGGAAAGTAGGAAAACATTCTCAGTTATGATTGCATCAAAAAGATTAAATACCTTAGAATAAATTTCACCAAGGATCTACACTCTAAAAACTATAAAAACACTCTAAAAACTATAAAAATGTTTTCACTGATCAAAGAAATTAAAGATGACACAAATAAATGGAAGCTACATCATGCTCATATACTGGAAGAATATTATTAAACTGTCCATGCTACTGAAAGGAATCGGAAAATTTAATTCAGTCCCTATTAAAATACCAGAAGTATTTTTCCCAGTAGTAAGACAAGTAACTCTAAAATTTGTATGAAATCACAAGATTCTAAATAACCAGAGCGATTTTGAGAAAGAAGAACAAAGCTTTGAGTATCACAATCCTAGATTTGAAACTATTCTCCAAAGCTAGATGGCAGGGAATAACCAAAATAAGTGAAGGGAATTAAGAGATAAAGACTTCAGATTATAAAACAAGTCACGGGATGTAAAGTACAGCATAGGGAACGTGGTCAAATAGATTGTAATAACTCTGTATAGTGACAGATGGCAATTACACTTACCATGATGAAGCATTTCATAATGTATGTAATTGCCATATCACTATGTTTTGCTTCTGAAAGTATTATTATATCTAAACTATACTTCAATTAAAAATTTAAAAATATTAAAATTAAAGAAAATAAATAGCGTTCAGAAACAATTTTTATACAATTGCATTGTAAAGATTAGGTATATATTATGTGTATATACACACACGCCAATATATACATACTCTCACACATATATACATATATATATATACTAATATTTTGACATATTTATAAGGGCCACTCATAACTATTTATTAAGTATAATAAAATAAAGAATATTTAGCCAATCAATTGTCTACCACTGGTTGCCACCTTTACCTGGGGGGAAAACAAAAACAAAACAAACAAAAAACCAACCCTGTACTTATTTAAGCACATTGTATAGCACAAACACTTTGACTTCAAGCTTCACATTTGTTTTAGGTAAGTATATTCATTGATCAACTCCCATAACAGGTAAGCTATGGGATGATTCATATAATCAATTAATTACTCCAAATGAGGACATTGTCTTCAAATAAGGTACACTTACCCAAAGGAGGAAAATCCAAAGGAAGTTTGTGATTTAGAGGAAGATTTTTCTGGCACTCTTTCAATTAACTTCCTTGACCATAAGTGAGAAAACTAGAACTTCCCGTGGTTTATCTGGCTTCACTCTTATTACACAGTGCAGCAGTGGGGATGTTCAAGTGGAGCACCTCCTAAAACGTGAAATACCAGAAATGAGTATGGCACTAGGCTACACAGAAGGACTCTACAGTCACATAAACTGTGACACACCACATGCTGTGTCTACCTAATGGAAACCCACTGTAGAGATAAACTTCTCCATGATATAGCTGCCTCAGCATCCATTTTGTGTGGCCAGGTAGCCTGCAGGGGCCTTGAACTGATACTAGCTCCTTCCAAGAGGTGATAGCACAAGCAAATGTGAGCTCCTTGCATGGCTTCCTGGCAGCCCTTGTGAGCAACAGTCTCCCCAGGACTTTTCTCTTGTGCGCCCCTTAGAGAAGACCCCTGTAGAGCTTACCAAAACATTTTTTTTTTTTTTTGGTTTGAACTAACCAATCCAGTCTTAGTCTGGAATCCCAAATACTGCACTCATGGACCCTAATAAAGATGGTACCTTAGGTCTCGTCTCTCTGCACTCTGCCTTGACCTCCCCATGTGGTGGCCTCTTAAGGCCTGCAGTACATTTCCTCTAATACCTCAGTGCAATCTACTTCTCTACTGCAATTTCCATTGTGGTCTTTTGCTGAACCATCTGACACCCCAGGTCTCCGCTTAGCAAATGTTAACAAAGTCACAACACTCATAAGCTATCTTACACATTCTGATGTCTTGCAATAAAAAAAAATGTTTAATTTCAATTTTATTTAAATGTGTTTAGTGTGTAATTTTATTTAATGATGGAGTGAATTCTACACTAACTTATTAGGTAGTTTCAAGAAGCATCGACCAGGTATATTCACATTCACTATTATCCACAACATTCTCTATTGTAAACATATGCAGAAAAACAAGGGGACTTCTCAAAAGCCTCAGAGTCAGGTTGCAATGATGAATGTGTTGCTATTTGTGATTTATAGTCATCCAAACGACCTTTGTAATATGAATAAACAATGCTATGGTGACCTGATCTTCCAATCTTTCCAGAGAGGCATGATTATCCCTCCTCTCTGATGTCACAGTGGAAGCCCAGATGGCCAGCAGTGGGAGAAGAATGTCACATGGAGTCTCCTCTAAATAGAGTTGATTGGATGAATCAATCACAATCAATATGAATTGTTAATCAGTACAGGAAGCTCTACTCCAAGACACCTCCGAAAGCACTAGCTGGATGGAAAAAATTTTTTTTTATTTATTCATTTTGAGAGAGAGTGTGTGTGCAAGCAGGGGGATGCAGAGAGTGAGGGAGAGAGAGAATTCCACGCAGGCTCCATGCTACCAGCACAGAGCCTGCTGTGGGGCTCGAATCCTTGAACTATCAGATCATGACCTGAGAGCCAAAATCAAGAGATGGATGCTTAACTGACTGAGCCACCCAGGCACCTCTGAACAACTTTTTACTCATAGGTCACAGTGCTTTGTGCTGTGACTCACTCCTTTGTCCAAAACTGACTGAGCCAAGGACTAGAAGTTGACTTGAAAGCATACGCCTTATTATATGTTGTTATGTTTACAAAGGTCACTTTATGAACCATCTAGTCTTTTAAATTGGAGTCTCTCTGTGTGTCAATGAATCGAGAACTGTCACCTATATTTTAATTGGTTGATGTAACTTCCGAAAGAGTTCTATCACTATAGCATTAGTACTCATTAATAGGTCTGAACTAAGATTCAATGCCCATTGTCCAAGATTGGTCAGTGTCAGAGACCCAAGGCATGGTTGGTTCAACATTCAAGCCAAAGGTCCTCTGATCTTTTTCTATCTTCCTTTCTTACTCTCTCTACAGCCAAGATAAACTCAAGAGTCACTCTTCCCCTAACTTTCATGATTCTTCTATCTGGGGTTGTTGCTTCATCAGAGAAGTTTTATGCAGTACTACAGATGCCCTTGTATCCTTTTAATTTTTGCAGTCTGTCAGAAATAATCATTCAGATTTATATAAAAATCAATGTGATGTCCAGTGAACTTGGCCTAATATACATGAGCAGGGAACAGTTATTATGGGAATTTATTGATCTCGTCTTATTTTTGTTGCGTTATAAAGCATATTCATTTATTCAATGTAGCCAAATTCTCTTTCCTTCTAAAAATTGCCCTTATGAAAATATTAACTGATACAGAATCACAGGAAAAAAAAGATGATCATGATACTTAGAAGAGTTTTCTTCCTTGCTCACAATGAAAAATGGCAACTCATCTAAGAAAAAACAAGCTCTCTATAAGTTTAAGTTCCTAGTCAACCCTTGAGACACTATTGTAATCCCAGTAAAATGAATTTGCTTATTATGCCTCTTTTCAAGAAGATCCTCCCTTTTCTTCCTCTGCAATGTAATTGTTTTGCTCATCGCTGTTCGTATTTATGCATTAAGAGAGATTTTTCATACATTCTTGGAGAAGAACCCACTGGTCTTGGCTTTTCTGGTTGTAGCTTCCCAACTTTTCTCATGAATAAATGGTTTTTAGTACTTTGCAGGGAAAGGTTGGCCTTATCCCCTATCACCAATGCTGTCTCCCATTGAGCATTTTGGTTCTTTCAACTTTTGCCATTCAAAAATACCGTGTTATTGATCCAGCCAATGAATTTCAAAGAGATTCTATAACTCTTGATATTCCAGTCCTTCTAACTGTGGGAAAAAAAAAAAAACAACTAAGGGTAGTATGAGAAAACACTGTGGAAAGTACTCAAAGGTCTGAAAAATATATGCTCTTAGACAAAGAAAGAGATACAAGGCTTATTCCTAGGAATGAGTACCAGAGCTCACCCTCTAAGGGATAGCTGGGTTAACCTGGAATAAGACAGAAGAAGAATAGAAGAAATATTCTTGTGCTCCAGCAAAAGGGATGATTTTGGAAGAAGGCAAAAAAGAGTAAAGTTTTGCTAGTTTTACTTTAGCCCCAAAATATGTTAACACACAGCGGAGAAGCATACAATGCTAACCAGTGTGATTGTATCCTACAGCTACCCCATCTGCCCAAGGAAATGAGCCACTTGTGGGAATGCTCATATCTAAAATATGTATTTATGTCTTCCAACAACCGTTTCTTCTCATTTCACTTTTTTATAAAAAAAAAAATGTTTATTTATTTATTTTGAGAGAGACAGAGCACAAGCAGAGGAGGGGTAGAGATAAAAGGGAGAAAGAGAATCCTAAGCAGGCTCTGTGCTGCCAGCACAGAGCCCAACACGGGGCTTGAACTCACAAACTGCGAGATCATGACCTGAGCTGAAATCAAGAGCTTAACGGACTACGTCACCCAGGAGACCCTCATTTCACTTTTTTTTTCTAGCCTGCCCCGGCTTTTGCTCAACAGATAGGATTTACCATTTCATTTTCAGTTCTATGCATGTCATCTGCGACCAGAACCACCTGAATGTACCATACAGACCAGACCCAAGGAAATGCTGTCTTTCCATGTCCAGTCTGCTCTGACGTGGCTAACATGGGCTCCAGTTTCTCACTTAAGATATTCTGGATATTTTTTCCCTTGTGTTTTGCCTATTTTAAAAGTTAATCCCAGATGGTCCACAGTTACCTTTATTTTTTTCCCCCCTGCTCTCCATCTATGTCCTTCTTCTGTTTCTCTGTTAGCTGACTTTAATTACTACCAAACACCTCATTTTTCAGTCTGGCTTTACTTTCATTAGGTGTCATTGACTCAGGGCCAAGCAATTGTGCCAGATCCTTGGTAAACATTTTTTTTTTCTGTAAATTCTGGCTTTTTTTTTTTTTTTTTGGCCTTTGGAAGTTTGTTTTGTATTATTTATTAGATTTTATTTGTTTAAGAGAAGTTGTAGGTTTTCAGAAAAATTGCAGACTACACAGAATCCCCATACATTCCTTTCCTCCAACCATCCCTCAAATACAGTTTTACCAATTAACTAACGTCTTTCATTAGTGCAGAAGGTACATGTTTTATAATGAATGCACTCATGTTGATACATGATGAACTAAAATCTATCATTTACATTAAGTTTCATGTTTTGTATTGTTCAGTTCTACGAGTTTTGACAAGTCTGGAATGATATGTACCCACCATTACAGTATCAGAGAGAATAGTCTTGCTGCCTTAAAAGTGCTGTATGTTCCAACTCTTCATCCCTACTCCCTCTCTCTGAACCCCTAGCAAACACTGATGTTTTATTATCTCTGTGGTTTTGACTTTTCTAGAACATCCTGTTGTTGGAAACATACAGTAGGGGTCTTTTACAAACCAACTTCTTTAACTTAGCAATATGGATTTAAGTTTCTTCCATGTATTTTTTAATTTGGTAGCTCCTTTTATTTTTTTTTAAGTTGAATTATTTTGAGACAGAGAGAGAAGGAGAGAGTGAGTGGGGTAGGGGCTGAGAGAGGGGGGAGAGAGGATCCCAAGCAGGCTCTGCACTGTCAGCACAGAGCCTGATTTGGGGCTTGCGCTCACCAACTGTGAGACCGTGACTTAAGCCAAAACCAAGAGTCAGACCTTAACTCACTGAGCCACCCAGGTACCCCTAGCTCCTTTCTTTAATCCCTACCATCTTGTATCTTTTCTCTGCTCCATTTTTTTTTTTTTCAATTTCATTTGGCCATTCTCACCTCTTAGATCCCCTTAGACCTCTCCTCCTAATATTTCTGTCACTGTATTCATGTTTTTGGTCTTTTCCTATGGATTCTACAAGAATGTCATGGCCTCTAGTTTAAGTTGTTTTTTTTCAATTTACCAATAATTTCCTCCATTGCAGATTTTCATCAGCAGTAATGCTTTTCATTTCCATGAATTATTTCAGGATTCCAATGAGTCCTATCTATTGGAATGACTTTATATTACAAATAACTGTCACCTCTCCTCCTGACTGCTTGAATGCATTCCTAGACTCCCTACCCCATAATCTCCCACCTTCTGCAACCTAGTGTCCAGAGTTTCTAGAATGATATTCTAAAAACACATGTGCTCATGTCATTTTCTTACTTATAGTTCTATAGTTGCTTCCACTAGTCTTAAGATAAAATTTAAATTCCTCAGTAAGGCTTCCTAGACTGGAAATGACCTAGCCCTTGCTTCCCTGTCCAGCCTAATCTTTTACAGGTTTGCTTTCACACTCTCCTGGCCCCTTGGTTCTTTGATCATATATTTTTTTTCTTCTTTTTAAAGCTTCCCATTTGATTTTTCTTCTACATGCTTCATATTTTCCCTGGGTCTTGGCCTGGCTAATTTCTGTCTTGCTTTAAATGTCACTTGCTCAGGGAAGCCTTCCTTGATTGCACAGATTTGATGAGCGGCCCCCTGTTATCTGTGTGACATGTGGTACAGTTCATCTCCGTAGCACTGTGGACACTCATAATTAATTTTAAGTAAGTGGGCTTAGGCGAGTGGCTACCATATGAATGCAAACTTCGTTAAGGTCAAGAAGGGTGTCTTCTTTGTTCATAATGGGGTACTCAGAGTGTAGCCTGGGGCAGCTAAGCAATAAATACTTGCAGAAGGAATGATTTTCCTTACCTCTGCATGGGGCTATTGTGGTTTCACAGATGCAATATCTCAAAAATCTTATTAAAAATACAAATTAAACATTTGAAAATGTCATTTTCTTCTTTGCACTACTCTATTTCAGAGGATATATTTGCTCTGCTTTCTTTGGAACATATTGTATTATCCTTTTCAAGATATGCTATTTTTTTCTATTTACTGTGTAAGTATTAATCTCATTGATAAAGATGAATATGTTGAAACAGAAATAAACTTTCTTTGGGATTGGTGAGGATTTCTATCTCAAATTACAGTAAATCTATTATTTCCTCTGGCTTTCATGGGGATTGGAAACATTTACTATGCAAATCCAGAGATATGGCGGCCCAGGAAGAGTGAGAAAATGAGAGTGGGACTTAAAAAGTGTGGCTTTGCAATGAACACCTTCTGTTTCATGTTTCCCAAAACCATCAGGAGTCCTGTTTAGGGCCTGCCAGGGCTGCTCTTGTCAGAAGCCAGTCCCTACAGGGTCCCTTTAATGGAGCATGAGGCTTTCTGCTCATTGTGGCTTTAAGCAAACAGAACGTTTGCTATAGGCATCTATTGGCTTGAAATAGGTCTCCTGATTGTCCTGCAGCACAGGTGGCCTTACCTCTGACCTTACAGGTCAAAGATGTGAATGGGATTGTACCATTGCTTACTACAGTTATTCCTATGCACATTATTCTTAAGCAGACAAGAGGCAATTGCCTTTTCTTTCATCTCCACTCATGTTCTCTAGCCTTAGCTGAAATATCTCATCGTTTCCAACATGGAACCCATGTTTCTTTTATTATGCTTGTTTCTTCGGGATTCAGATGTTTTCACGGAAGTTTTAGAGACAAATAAAACTTCTCCAGCTTCTCCAGCTGTCACACACATTGCAAATATGACATACTTGTGGGCTCCTAGGAAGTGATGACAGGCAGAAGTGCATTGCCATTGTGCGGGCATTAGCAATGAAGGTCTAAGGGCAAGCTCAAGGACAGTGATGGTTCATCAGCTTAGCTTTGGAGGCGATCGATCCTCTACTTTAGGAGGTCAGTGGTCTCCCCTATCTTGATTTCACTTCCCTTTCTCCCCAGACAGGTGCTGTGGTGTTTTCTGTCTGGGGCATCTTCATTCTGCCATGAACTTGGCTGGATAACTGGCACTCTTCATCCTCTGTCAATACAAGTTAATGAGTTTCATATTTGACTGCAGCCTGTTAGAAATGGAGCAGTGGTGGGGACTTCTTCCCAGCGACAGGAAGAAGCACGCACCTTGAGCACCAGAGAACTCTTTGTACACTGGTAATTTCCTTCTACAGGTTTAATGCACCTTGTAGGCTATGTTCTCATGTTGTGATGGAAGCACCATTTGATGAATGGACTTAAGTTTTATGGACTCGTTCAACAACAACAACAAAAAACACAACATACAATGTGATTATGCACTCAATACTTCAAATGGGGGAAATTTATAACAGAAGATCTTGCTCCTTCCTTCACTTTAAAGGTGTAGGTTCAGAAAGAGAAGTTTGCATTAGACACCTCTATTTCTCTCCCAACAAAATGAGTTTAATGCTTCTGTCTTTAAGGGCATTAGATCTAATACTTTAATTTGATTTAATTTAAGCAGCTTTACAGTCTTATATAAGCCAAACCAATTTGCTTTTGGATTCATCAACCCTTCTAATGAAATTCATAATTGTCTGTGAGAAAATGGAATGTTGCCTATTTCAGAAAAGCCAAAGGAAATATTAATTTTCTTTTGAGCAAATAATGCTTTTCCAAAATCAGTCTGTAAGTAAGTCTAGACTTGACTGAAATAATTCCACCTTTCATTTTTTTTAAACTGTTTTTTTTTTTCCGATGGTAAAAGTTAACTAGATTTTGGTTAAATAACTTTATCTTTGAGAATAAATTCTGTGAAATGGTTTTCTGGAAAAAGAAGCACTGAATATGGCATTAATTATTGCATTTGTTCACTTTTTTAAAGGAAAAAAAGAAACAACTATTAAGTAATACTTAATTTTTAAAAATATTTTATTTTTGAGACAGAGAGAGAGAGAAAGAGCATGAGAGAAACAGTCCAGGGGAGGGGCCGAGAAAGACAGAGACACGAATCTGAAACAGGCTCCAGGCTCCAAGCTGTCAGCACAGAGCCCGACACAGGGCTTGAACTAGGTAACAGTGAGATCCTAACCTGAGCCAAAGTCAAGCGTTTAACCAATGGAGCCACCCAGGCGCCCCTATTAAGTAATACTTAAGGTAAGTATTTTAATAGCTCCACTGATTATTTAACACTTGACGATGAACTTATGAAATGTTAAAAGAATGGATATCCTATTTTTGTATTCTCCAGTGAAGCTTAAGAGTTGAGGAATTCATGGATTGTCTGTTTTCTGTTTTCATTTTGCTTTGCCTTTATGTCATTGACACTTGGACCATCTAAGGCCATAGGAGGGGGACTTCTTTTCTGGTCAAAACGACTGTGAAGTTTTCTTTATCCCTGAGTATATGGATTTGGAGAATTCTTGCTAGGAGAACATAGTCCAGCAAAACTTACACCACTGCCTTCCCCACCTAGGAATCATTTATTTGTTCCTGGGTGTCAAGCATTAGTCTAGATATTTACCATTTGTCAACTGATACAATACTCCTAACAACCTGTGAGCTGGATACTATTTTTATCTTCATATAAAAGATGAGGGAGCTGAAGAACAGAGAGGTTAAGTGGCTTACTCAGACTCACATACCTACTAAGTTGCAGAACAGAAATTAAAATCCAGACAGTAGGGCTTTTAGAATATAACAAAGCATGGAACATTCCATAGTGTTTATATAATATCATGGGTTTTTTTTTCCCCCACATTTTATACTTTAAAACATCTTTTTCTATCTTTCTTTCTTTTTTCTTTCTTGTCTTTTTTTTTTTTTTTTCCAGAGAATATAGTAGAGGATCCCCCTTCAGTGATGCAAATGAGAAATTAAACAGATCAAACAGATCAAGTGGTGTTATCCCTGTCAGTCATCTTGGGTCAATCATATGGGGACAAACTAAGTCTCGTCCAAGGTAAGTGATCACCGAGACAGTGGGCTTTTGGAATCTTTATTTGATCTTTTAAAACAGAGAAGCCCAAAGAGAAAACCTAACCATGTGTTAGGGACTGAATGTTTGCATCCCCCCAAATTCCTATGTTGAAATCCAAATGCCCAATATGATGGTGTTGAGAAGAGAGGCCTCCCAAAGGAGGCGACTAGGTGAGATGAGGTGATGAGAATGAGGTCCTCAAGGTGGGATTGGTAGCCTTGCAAGAGTAAGATGTGAGATTAGACTCTCCCTCCCTCTGCCATGTGAGGTCACGGTGAGAAGGAGGTCATCTGCAAGCCAGAAAAGGAGCCCATGCTATGCTACCACCCTCATCTCAGACTTCTCCCCTCCAGAACTGTGAGAAATAAATGGCTACTGAGTAAGCTACACAGTCTATGATATTTTGTTGTTGGAACCAAAGCTGGCTACAATACGACCAGATGGTTGAGAAATCCATGTGAGTAGTACCTAGATTCGTACTTATTATTCTCCTAACTATAAAAGAATATTCATAAGAAAGAAAAAAAAAAGACTGATCGATGTCTGTTCTCTAGAATTCTTTCACCCCATGATTTATAAGACGGAACTTCTTCTTTCTGGAGAAGTTTTCATGACTATTTTCCTGATCTTTGGTCCAAAGCTCTCCTGATATACCATAATATCATCAAGGCAGAAATTTTATTCTCACCGTAATTCCTTTTCTTTCCCAAATAAGGCAAAGAAATTCTCAACTCTACCCCATGAAGAACCCGCCTCAGGATTTTCCTCCAGCCTAGGAATCCCTTGTCTCACGGCTCTTTTCTTGGTGTGGAAGAAAGAGTGTCTAAGTGACATTGAACCCAGGTCACATACACAGTTGGCCCAAACTTTACTCTTAATCAATTGTCTTAGCCATTTTATGGTTTTTATCTAATTGTTTATTCGTGGGCTGAGCTAATACCTCGCAGCCAAGCAAATTTTTATGGCTGTGTATGTAATTTCTGAACAAATAGGGTGTATAATGGAAGTGAAAGTGCTGACATTGTGCTTTCTGTAATGGCCTGAGTAGACTCAGGATTACAAAGTACACTTTTATTGCAATCCTTCCACCGGGCCATTTATATGAAGCATGGATTGAAATATAATTTAGAACTGTGATGTGGTACTTGAACCCAGTAGCTAGAATATGAAAACCATCAAACAAATAAACAGACAAATGTAAATGATCCAGAAACAGAAAACAGCGGGCTCACCAAGGCCTCTAATAATTTAAACATGGCCATCTGAGTCTTGTAGAGTGAGTGTCTAAATCAGGCTTTTTGAATAAAGAAAAATATTTACCCTTAGTTCAAATCTAAATCACCTTTGACTTAAAATAGTAAGATAGTTGAAACTAAGGTGCTTTTTCCCTAAATCAAAGAAAAAAAAAAACCTCATTTATTTTTTTTCGTTTTTACAAATTTTTTTTTCAACGTTTATTTATTTTGGGACAGAGAGAGACAGAGCATGAACGGGGGAGGGGCAGAGAGAGAGGGAGACACAGAATCGGAAACAGGCTCCAGGCTCCGAGCCATCAGCCCAGAGCCCGACGCGGGGCTCGAACTCACGGACCGCGAGATCGTGACCTGGCTGAAGTCGGACGCTTAACCGACTGCGCCACCCAGGCGCCCCTTTTTTTTCGTTTTTAAATAAAGGTGTCGGGGGGGGGGGATACTTCTCAGGAATCTAAATTTAGGAAATAATATTATCAATCTTATCCATCCTTTCTAAAGATTAATCTGAATATTTCCCCCCACAAACTAGAAAGTAAAATAAGCAAGAGAAAAGGGAAATGAAGGCCATTTCTCGTTTTCATAGTATTTACTAAATATCATTAAAGTAGGTGGGTGGTAAGGAGGGTTAATTCTGAAATATCATGGTGATACATTCAGCAAACATCACCATGGGAGATTGTTCCAGTGGGAAAAGGAGGAGGTGAGTTAATAATTGAATGTATTTCTCTTCTCTAAAAGCTGTTTTGTCATTGTCTTTTTCTTCTTTCCTTTGCTGATCCCACCCCCTACCCTGACTTCATTGGTAACAAAAGTGAGACTTAGGTGGGGAGCTACAGAAATGTTTACTTACTGAACCAGAGAAAACAGATGAGTGCAAGAAAGAGGACAATAAGCTGCCTTGGGGACATGTCATTTTCAAAGAAGTTGATGTACTCATTCAGTATTTGGGGGACACTGGATCGTGCCAGAATTTTGGAATTGCGTTCTAAGTAGCACATATTTTGGGCTGTTTTTCTTTCTTGTTGAGTTCTTTTTAGGCTTCAAGTTTCTTCTTTCCTGTCCTATAAGTTCTCCAGTGTCTTTTGTTTTTCTGCTTTTGGGTTATTTGAAATCTCTCACTCTATAGGTCTATACATCTCCCTGCTGTATCCTTCATGATTTTCCTTTGCTACTCGACCAGAGAAATACTGGTGTGTGTGTGTGTGTGTATGTATGTCATATATACATATGCATATATATATATATGTATATATGCACGTATACATATACATATATATGTATATATGTACATACATATACATACACATGTACAATGTATGTAAGCAATGTGTGTGTATGTGTATATATGTGTATATGTGTGTGCTTACATATGTAAGCGATGTATGTGTGTGTGTGTATATATATGTGTGTGTGTGTATATATATATACACACACACACATATATGTGTGTGTGTGTGTGTGTGTGTGTACACACACACGCACACATTGCTTACCCAGGTGCTTCGCTATGTGGCAAAATATTTCACACAAGAACACTGCACATTCCAGGTCGATTCTACATCCCTCATCAGCTAGCTCACCAACTTGCTTGAGCAAGCTACTAAACCTTGATAAACTTTTGGGTACTCTGCAAAAATCTGGTAAAACCTACTTGATGATATGAGATGACATAGTTAAAGCCCCCAGGAAGAATACGTTGCACATTTGCAGATACTTGATACATATGGTATCTATGGGACTCAATGATTTGAATGTCACAGAATCATAAATGCTAAAGTAGGAAAGTAATTAGATAATTGAGTATATCCTCCTTATTTACAGATGACAAAGCTGAGGTTCAGAGAAGTCAAGTGTCTTACTAAAGGTCATCAAATAATTGGAACTGGGGTTAGAAACCAGGGCTTAGGCACGATTTAATGAATTCTGTTCATGTTATTTCATACACCCCAAAGCCTTGCACCATTCTGAATTTCGCTGGCTTCTTACTGTGCCCATCCACCCACACCCTAGTTTAAGACAAATCTCCCTTTTCCTCTCTCATGTGTATCTCTTTTGTATGTGGGGGAAAGAAAATTGTCTTATTATCTCATAGTTGTGGCCTATGCAAGTAACTGGCCTGTTGCTGACTGAATACCTTCTTCTCCTTTCTCTGCCATTCCTACTGATAGGTACTTCCTTAGCCTCTGCGTTAGATCTGCCAGATTCGATTCTCTTTCTGCGATGCTAATTTCCCCTCAGACAACCAGTTCCTAATTCTGCCTCCTCTGATATCTTCGAACACTGGATTCAGTTGAAATGACCTTCCTTCTCTAGAATGTTCAATTTTCGAAATGTGTCCTAGTCAAGGATGTAAAATGCACCCTGCATTTCGTGGCAATGTTACAATTTACTTCCACAGCAGCTCAGAATGATTGAACAACACGTTACAAATGCCCTTTTCCCTCACAGGAAGATACCGTGAGGATTCCACCTTTTCATACCCCACTGAAAAACAGGGGGAAAAAGGTCCACCTTCTCCAAAAAAGAAGAAAACACTTAGGCTGAAACACAGCTAACGTTCCTCGGTTTCAGGATTTCTGGTTCTCCCGAATCATTGTTCTATTTTCTTCACAAGCATTGGGCTAAATGTCCATATTGCTTGATAAAATCCCATATGATAATATATAATTACATAAATTTTTATAAAACATTTGAAGCTATAAAATTACCTATTTCTGTTTTTAATCACAAAGAAATAAAACTTAAGGCATAGAGCTGAAGCTCTACCTAATTGCTTCCACTTTTCTTTCTCCGAAAGCAACTGTTAACATGAAGGCAGCCTTGTCATTCTTTTTTATTTTTTTATTTTTTTAATTTTTTGAGACACAGAGAGACAGAGCATGAGCAGGGGAGGGGCAGAGAGAGAGGGAGACACAGAATCCGAAGCAGGCTCTAGGCTCTGAGCTGTCAGCACAGAGCCCAATGCGGAGCCCGAACCCAGGAACCGTGAGATCGTGACCTGAGCTGAAGTCCTACGCTTAACCAACTGAGCCACCCAGGCACCACGGCAGCCTTGTCATTCTAATTCATGTTTTTATAATGGAAGTATAGGCACGTAATCCCTAAGCAGCACTGGTGTCTGTTTTAAACAAATTACAATATTATACTGTAGATCTCTTTGGTATAACGTTTTATTTCTTCCTTTTTTACACTTTATGTTTGAATTGCATATTACGACATGTATTTCTAATCCATGAGTTCCACCTGCGAAAAAGGTTTCCATCTGGTAAATATACCAGAGTTTCTTTATCACATCCCCTATTTTGGCTATAATCAGTCACGCCGAGTGAACTTTCCTGAACATGCCTCTTTTTGCACTGATGGGAGAGCACCCCCAGGGTGAATGCCTCAAAACCAAATTGCTGGTGAATCAGGTGTGAATGTCTTAAACCTAACTACATACTGACAGATTGGTTTACCCGTCCACCAACTGTAGAACTTAACTCCCATTTTATCTTCCTCCTGACAAATCCATGAGGTACTAGTTTTTACTTTTACTTTGCTTAAACATTTTTAAATATGGGGCGGCTGGGTGGCACAGTCAGTTGAGCGTCTGACTCTTGGTTTTGGCTCAGGTCATGCAGAATGCACTTGAGATGCTCTCTCTCCCTTTCTCTCTGCCTCCCCCCCACTCATGCTTGGCTCATGCTTGCTCTCTCTCTCTCTCTGTCTCTCTCAGTCAAAATAAATAAATAAAACTTTAAAAAACTAAAATTTTTTTTAAAGTTTATTTTTATTTACTTTGAGAGACAGATTGAGAGCAAGCAGAGGAGGGTCAGAGAGACAGAGAGAGAGAGAGAGAGAGAGAGAGAGAGAGAATCCCAGGCAGGCTCCACACTGCCAGCACAGATCCCAGTGTGGGCCTTGAACTCACAAACCATGAGATTATGACCTGACCCAAAGTCATGAGTCAGAAACTCAACCCACTGAGCCACCCAGGTGCTCCTAAAATTTTTTATTTTTATTTTTTAAAAATTTTTTTAACGTTTATTTTTGAGACAGAGAGAGACAGACCATGAATGGGGGAGGGGCAGAGAGAGAGAGGGAGACACAGAATCTGAAACAGGCTCCAGGTTCTGAGCGGTAAGCATAGAGCCCGACGCGGGGCTCGAACTCACGGACCGCGAGATCATGATCTGAGCCGAAGTCGGACGCTTAACCGACTGAGCCACCCAGGCGCCCCTAAAATTTTTTATTTTAAATAAAAATTGATAGTCTTTTTTTCCCATTAGGTATGTGTACCCCTAGGTCCCAGAGATTTGTTTCCAAATACACTTCTTTGCCAAATGGAACCAGCACTCTTAGGAGAGCCCAGACTGGTTCAGGGAAAGCATGAGAGGAGCCTGAATCTCATTATTCTGGAGAGTACAAAAAGAAAAAAAAAAAAAGAGAGAGAGAGAGAGAGAGAGAGAGAGGGGAACAAAATAACATAGGAACCAATTTGATGGGGCTTCCACTTACCAAATCTAGAACAACTTAAGCACCAAAAATGAACAATGGCCCTTAACTATTACCATGTTGGAAAAATACACTGCTACCGATAACCAAGTAACAAACACATGATGAAGGCAGAAGGAACGTGTCAAATGACAAAAATAATACAATTGAATAACGAGTTTAATGTCCTTCATTCACAGGGAACCAATCCATGGGTTGGGGGAGCACAACACCTCACAAGCATGGAGCACTCTTCCTGAGGGATCTGGTTTCACAGAGAGTTAGGATAGGCCACTGGGAAACACAGCGTGCTTGGCCAGGAGAACAGGGATCTCCTTAAGGCCAGCAGATCCTATCTGCCACAGTAAGGTAAGCCAGCTAAAGCTGAGATGAGGGATTCTGATTGGCTTATGTCCTCCTTTTTTTTTTTTTTAAGTTTTTTTTTTTTTTAATGTTTATTTATTTTTGAGAAAGAGAGAGAGAGAGAGAGAACAAGCGGGGGGAGGGGCAGAGAGAGAGGGAGACACAGAATCCGAAGCAGGCTCCAGGCTCTGAGCTGTCAACACAGAGCCTGATGCGGGGCTCAGACTCATGAACTGTGAGATCATGACCTGAGCCAAATTTGGATGCTTAACCAACGGAGCCACCCAGGCGTCCCTGATTGGTTTATGTTCTAATTCCTTGACAGGTGTTTCCCATACATGCTGGCTGGCTTACATTCAGATTTGGGATGTGCTCCAGGCCACCCAGACCGCTTCCGTTTTGTGGGTCCTGATAAATGAATTAACTTTCCCAAATGACAGAGTTAGAAAACCACTAAATGTGCACAAAAACACAGGAAAAATTTATATGGACAATTGTCATGGCTGGATGCTGAAAACCAAAGGTTCAAGTTTGTTGACAAATAAAATATTTACATAGTTTTAAAGTATCTTGCAACAGATGACTAACTCATTATAAAGGGATGTCTTTAAAAGGAAGGAAATCTGGCCGAAACTCCCTTACCTAAGGGATCAAATTAATAGAACCATGAATGGAACAAATGGACACCCAGTGCCTCCCAACAGGTTGCTTTGAGAAAGATGCTGTATCACGTATGAAATCTTTCTGACAACCAACGGTGTAAGCTGAATTGAATAATGGAAAAAAAAGGAGAAAAACCCAAAGTGGGGAATATGCTACCAACCACTGGGCCTGTGATGTTTTTTAATGTTTATTTCTTTATTTTGAGAGAGAGAGAGCAGAGGAGGGGCAGAGAGAGAGAAAGTGAGAGAGGGAGAGAGAGGGAAAGGCAGAGAATCCCAGGCAGGCCATGCCCTGTCAGCATGCAGCCAGATGTGGGACTCAAACCTATGAACCATGACATCACGACCTAAGCCAAAATCAAGAAATCAGACACTCAACCCACTGAACCACACAGGTGCGCCACCTGTTCTCTTTCAAAGGCCAAGGTCAGGTCATGAAAGGCCAAAAAAAAAAAAAAAAAAAGAAAAAAGAAAAACGCAGGGGGAGGGGGCGGAGAGGCTGGCATATATTAAAGGAGAGAAAAAGCACTGTGAGTACCATCAGTGAAATTTGAATGCTCACTGTATTACATAATGATAATATATCAGTGTTAAATTTCTTACATTTGCTCAGTGGCTAAGTGAGAGAAATATTTAAGGGCACAGGGTCACGATGACCTCTGCAACTTACTGTCAAACGCTTCAGTCCCTCTCCCCCAAGGAATAAGAATGTGAATATTATTTTCTTATGATGAATGTACATGGCTTGACCATTCTGGGCAATACCTGCTCCATAATAATTTTGGAATATTCCTATTGAAAGCCTATTTGGCACTGAATCAGAACAGGAATAATATAGGAAGTGTAGATTTTATTATCATCATCGTGCAGTTGGAGGCAGTGAGGTGTAGAAATTAGAAGACTTTGCTTACAGTCCTGAGGCATTGATACCTGCAGAGGAAACTAGGATTAGAATTACAGTCTTCTTACTGAGGCAATCTCTTCCTTTTCTTTTTTAAAACTATGTTGAAACACGCTTGATTAACTAGAGGCTGAAGCCTTTGTGGGTGGTTTCATTCTGTTTTCAAGGCCA
Organism: Leopardus geoffroyi; assembly: GCF_018350155.1. Taxonomy (NCBI): domain Eukaryota; kingdom Metazoa; phylum Chordata; class Mammalia; order Carnivora; family Felidae; genus Leopardus; species Leopardus geoffroyi. The sequence continues at coordinate 96,178,877 of NC_059326.1, read as the reverse complement.
AACATGAGTACATTGTCATCACGGAGGCCACAAGTGACCAAAAATGTCAGCAAGCGATACCCTTTGATAGATGATCTCCAAGGAGCTGAATTCCGCCAACTCATAAAAGCAAAGAATGCTCAGAACCCTCTGGAATGCCTGGTTGCTATTTGGATCACCTTGCAAGGTTCGTGTCCTTTTTTATTTTATTTTCCCCCCTAGGAGCTAGTAACATCCTTGCAACCACAGGGATTTGCAAGATTCCTACATCTGTTGTTTTCCGAGGTCTTAATTTGATTTTGTAGTCCTCTTGATAGGGATCATCAGGTGGTGACTGTGTTATATGCAGACTTCAGAGCTCCCCCTCTCTCCTGCCACTTGATGAAAGCTCTCTTGGGAGTACGAATGCAAATACTCTCACTTCAGCAGTTTAATCTGCAGGCCTGGTGTGTGGATTCTCCATCATAGGGCAAGATTCACTGAATCTGTCTTGTGCTCTGACTCTGGGGAAGCCATCACTTGTCATCCCGCCCAGTAGAGCATGCTGTAGCACCTGCTTTATACAGTGCCTTGCCACAGAGCATCCCTTCTGGTAGAACATCAAACAACCAAATAGTCTCCTGTATCCAAATGACAGGGCGGAGGGAGAAGGAGTCCATACCAAACTGTGCCAAAGTTCAGCTCTGTCTCTAGGGTAACGCATTCGCTTTTCTTTCTTGTTTTTCTAATTAAATATTGTTTAATGTTTACTTACCTTTGAGAGAGAAAGACAGAGTGCCAGTGGGGGACGGGCAGAGACAAAGGGAGACACAGAATCCGAAGCAGGCTCCAGGCTCAGACCTGTCAGCACAGAGCCCGGCATGGGGCTCGAACTCATGAACTGTAATATCGTGACCTGAGCCGAAAGTGGACACTTAACCGACTGACTGAGCTACTCAGGCGCCCCCACTTTTCTCTTTCACAAAAATAATGGTAGACAAATATCTAAACCTCATAAACACAACTGTCTACTTTCAAGTTGTGAGTGGCTCTTCTCGTCCATTAATGGAGTAGAAGTGAAAATACATCTTATGGTAAAAGTAAACCTGCACTTGAAACAGCATTTTGCAAAAGTTTTCAAAACGCTTCAACCAGTTTCATTGAAGTTTCTACAACCCTTACAATTTACCTTTTGCTATTTTCCATTTTCAGAAACATATCCGCACTTCAAAAAAAGCAAACGCATATTAAATAACTACACTATCACATGTTACAACGTTTAAGGTTTCTATTAAACCCATGAAAAGGGCACTGCTGTTCCTAATTTACAGACAAAGAACTTGACGTTGGGAAAGTTTAAAGATGCCCAAGGTTCTTACAAAGCTGGAGAATGGCTTTTAATTTGTAGCAGGTATTGGTCATTATGTACATAAAATCAGTTTCCCCTTCCCACCATTTCTTTCCTGTGATAGATCCAAGGTTTACTCTGGGGGCATTTTCCCCCAATGTGACCCACCTTGTGGTAAGGGCAGGGAATATTCTGTCTAGCTTAGAAGCTGAATCTTCTAAACTTATCACAGGTACTCTACCATGCTGTATGCCTACATTTACATATTTATGTATTTATTCTGAGAGAGAGAGAGGTGGGGAGAGGGAGAGGAGGACAGAGGATCTAAAGCAGGCTCTGTGCTGACAGCAGAGATCCCTCGAACTCACGGACCATGAGAACCTGAGCTGAAGTTTGATGCTTAATCAACTGAGCCACCTAGGGGCCCTAGGGCACAGTTCTGACCAAAGTTATATGAAGGAAGATATGCTAGTGAGGGATTCTGGAAAGTTGTTTTATTGTTTTTTGCTCTTTAACCAAAGAAAAAAAAAGTTTCTAATATTTGTTTATTTTTGAGAGGGAGGGAGAGAGAGAGAGAGAAAGAGAGAGAGAATGACTAGGGGAGGAACAGAGAGAGAGGAAGACACAGAATTCAAAGCAGGCTTCAGGCTCTGAGCTGTCAGCACAGAACCCGCCATGGGACTTGAACCCACAAACTGTGAGATGAGGACCTTAGCCAAAACCAAAACACAGAAGCTTAACGAACTCAGCTCCCCAGGCAACCCCCTGTGTGGATATTCATTTTTATTTTTTAATGTTTATTTATTTTTGAGAGAGAAAGAGACAGAGTGTAAGCAGAGGAGGCACAAAGAGAGAGACACACACAAAGAATCCACAGCAGGATCCAGGGTCTGAGCTGTCAGCATAGAACCCAATGTGGGACTTGAACTCCTGAACTGTGAAATCATGACATGCGCCAAAATCAGAAGTTTAACCGACTGAGCCACCCAGGTATCTGTTTTCTTTCCCCCTCTTAAAAAGAGACTCAAAAAAAGAGAGTTGCCCTCTTTTTCTGCTGTGCACCATCTTTGCATGTGACAACTTCTGTGTCAGCAATTTTGTGTCCTTGAGGAGAGCCAGCATGAGACTAAGACCAATTCTCCAAGGATGGCAGAGCAGTTAGAGAGAAAATTTCTAGATCCCTGAGGGCATCTCTGTGCTCCTAAACTGGCCAACCTCAGAGCTGCTTCAGCTCAGGCCTTCTTACTTTGAGGAGAAATTCATTTAACTTTGCGGAAGCCATTTGAGCCACATCCCAAGTCATCCTGCCTGATACACAATCCATGATGTCTGACTCAAAAGCCAGAAACAATTTTTCACAGAAACACCACGACTAGCCTCCACAGGTACACATTTTTCACTGAATAATTATAGCTGTCGATGAGAATTACCATCAGTCTTTACAAACAGAATTCACCAGTCCAACTATCCACTGGAGCCAGGCAGTTAACCCAAATGGTGAAGGTAGGTTTTAGGAAGCCCGGAGAATGGAGATGTACCTTAAGAAACTGCAAGCTTGCTTCCAACAAATTGCTGCTCACATTTCCAATTTTTATGTTTTTAATTTCTTTTTAATGTCTTTATTTATTTTTGAGACAGAGAGAGACAGAGCATGAGCAGAGGAGGGGCAGAGAGAGAGGGAGACACAGAATCCGAAGCAGGCTCCAGGCTCTGAGCTGTCAGCACAGAGCCTGACGTGGGGCTTGAACTCACGGACCGTAAGATCATGACCTGAGCTGAAGTGGGACGCTCAACCGACTGAGCCACCCAGGTGCCCCTATTTTTTAATTTTTTTTAATATTTATTTTTGAGAGAGAGAGAGAGAGAGAGAGAGAGAGAAAGCATGAGCAGAGGAGGGGCAGAGAGAGAGAGGGAGACACAGAATCCAAAGCAGGTTTCAGGCTTGGAGTTGTCAGCACAGAGCCCAACATAGGGCTCAAACCCATGAACCAGCAAATCATGATCTGAGCTGAAGTTGAGTGCTCAAATGAATAAGCCACCCAGGCACCCCCAGATTCTCCAATTATTTAAGAGAAGCCTCAAAATCCAGAAATCTGGGGGGACAATCTCGTGATTTATAAACTGTGACCACCGATTCATTTTAAAAATATGCAAGCACGGGGCCCCTGAGTTGCTCAGTCGGTTAAGCATCTGACTTCACCTCAGGTCAGGACCTCACAGTTCGTGAATTCGAGCCCCACATCAGGCTCTGCGCTGACAGCTCTGAGCCTGGAGCCTGCTTCAGACTCTGTGTCTCCTCTCTCTCTCTGCCCCTCCCCCACTCATGCTCTGTCTCTGTCTCTCTCTCTCTCTTGAAAATAAACTTCCAAAAAAATAAAAATAAAAATATGTAAGCAGAACAAAGCAGGCACATAAGTTGTATTGGGTCCCTTAGTTGTAATTTTCTAACTTCCTTGGAAGAGGACAGTATTACTCATCTCTAGTGTCATTGTATCCTATATAAAATAAACTGTGTGATTTTTACACTAGCCTTCAGAAAACACAAACCCAACAATGCCAGGGAGATGGTTCTTTATCTCCAATCTAACTCAAGCAGAAACAGCACAAATCAGACCAGGGGCAAGCTGCCATGATTTATATCTTTGAGAGAATTTTGTTTGGCCAAATAATTGCCTCTGCAGAATTTTAAGTTTTAGCTCTCAAGAAAAAATAATTTTTTTTATAGAAAGTTTTCTTTTATGACTCCAAAGTGCTGCGAAGAATTTTTTAAAGTTTAAGATTGTAGGAAGCTCCTGGTAAGATTTTGAAACTCACTTAATATTTGATTGAAATGTCACAGGCTTACCTGAGTCATTAAGGTGTAGCCAGGGCTAAAGGACAAGTGAACTCGAGAAATGGCTTCAGAATATGATCCCAATGTGACAGATCTGTGCCCCAAAGAATGTCCGTGGGGAAAATGCTTTTTTTTTTCTTTTTCTTTACTTTTTACCTCTATGTATCCTAATTGTTATTGTAATACGTGACCTTTCTAGAACACTTAAAAAGTAGCAACAAAATGATAAAATATCACAACATTCATTAATAAAGTTGTCACCAATCAGAAGCAGCCACTATCAGGGGCACCTGGGTGGCTCAGTCAGTTAAGCATCCGACTTGGGCTCAGGTCACGATCTTGCCATTTGTGGATTTGAGCCCCATGTTGGGCTCTGTGCTGACAGCCCAGAGCCTGGAGCCTGCTTCAGATTCTATCTCCCTCTCTCTCTTCCCCTCCCAACTCGTACTCTGTCTCTCTCCCAAAAATAAAATAAAACATTTAAAAAAATTAAAAAAAAAAGCAGCCACTAATATTTTGGCATAGGTTCTCCCAATGTTCTTATTTTTCCAGATTTTTATCTTACCTACTGAGATCATATTACATAATCATTTCTGTATCCCGTGCTCTTATTTTAACATCATTCAGTCTCGATTTTAAGTGTGAATTTTGAAGCCAGCCTACTTTGTGATTATTTTTAAGCAGCAATACTCTTTCTTTCTCTCTCTCTCTCTCTGTATAGAAGCCTTATGACTTTTTTAAGTTCATTTATTTATTTTGAGAGAGAAAGAGCATCTGCCTGTGAGAGGGGGAGGAGCAGAGAGAGAGAGAGAGAAAGAGAGAGAAAGAGAGAGAGCGAGCACAGCGGGGGCGGGGAATCCCAAGCAGGCTCTGTGTTGTTAGAGCAGAGCTGGATGCAAGGCTCAATCTCAAGAACCACGAGATCATGACCTGAGCCAAAATCAAGAGTTGGATGCCCAATGAAGTTGGACGGCCACCCAGGTGCCCCTAGAAATTTTAAAGTTTATGTTTGAAATCTAAGTGCTGTGCTGGCACTTAGTTTGCCCTAATTTTGCCTGGAATGCATGTGATTTGTGGAAAGGGATCCCTTTGTCATCTCAGGGACACATTTTGCAAATACTCTGCTGCTGTCCCAAGTGTTGTGGGCCCTTCCAGAAAATTTCACTTGTGGGTTACATCTCCCTAGTTTTTTCCCCTTAGAGTTCCCTCCCACCCTGAGAGCTTTTTAAAAAATAATTTCAGAATTTTTATTTGCTATTTGAAACATTTTCAATTTTTTTGGTGAAAATACTAATAATTCCAACTCTTGGTTCTCTGTCTACCTTTTTATAGTCCCAGTTTTATCTGTTTTTTTTTTTTTAACACTTAATGTAGCATGATGAAGAAACACCACTTCCAAGAGTGTTTTTTCAAAGGCAAGAGGCAGAGACGTCCTGAGGCTCTTTTTTTTATTCTTTTAATGTTTGTTTATGTTTGAAGTGAGGGGGAGGGGCAGAAAGAGAGGGGGAAGCGAGGATCCAAAGTGAGCTCTGTGCTGTCAGCACAGAGCACAATATGGGGCTCAAACTCAACGAACCGTGAGCCGAAGCCAGACACTCAACCAAATGAGCCACCTAGGCGCCCCAAGGTCCTGAGACCTCTTGTGTGGTCCCCACTACCAGCAAGAACAACCTTTGGGCACATTTCGCTGGCATGCACTGCTTACCCACTTCATACTTACTTTCACAGCAAGTGAGAGTATTGGGTACAATCCAACTCTTTCCACTTGTGGCCATCTCTTGCCACGTTGCAGGCAAGTGACCATATGTGAATTAAAGTTGGAAGTTAAGAGCTCAAATTTATAGTTTATCATGGTAAGTTGATGACACTTATTCACCTTTATGTTCACATGAATGACTAAAATCAAATGAACAAAGGAAAACATCACCGACACAAAAAATTATATCCACATAGCACTAAGAGAATGATAAACGAGACAACAGTGAGTAGAGAATCCAACTAGTTGTGGGAAGATGGAAGAAAGACAGCAGAGGAGTCATAAGGGTAACGGAGAGGGCTAAATGCTTCTAGAAAGGAATAATGAGGAGGAAAAGTCTGCCCGTTAGAGACCCAAGAAAGCTCCAGGAACACTGAAGGCCAACATGAGGCTTGGGATGGAAAAAATAGGGAGAAATGGTAGAAGGCTGTCTCCCAATACCTGCAGGAGACCAGAGGATGCCTGCCTGCAGACCATGGACATCCTTCCTCACAGAGGAGGGTATGTGGCAGGGCGGGGCTGATGGTGGGGACAATCTGGATGAGTCTGCAGTAAACTATGAGGTCTCCACACTTCCTCCCCATTCATCCTCAGAAAGCAGACAATCCCATCTGTGTAATACTTGCCTTTGAACCTCTGACCAACGTCACCTTAACGTTTCCCTCACTCTGACTGAACTTTAGACCGCTTTCTTCCTGACAGGAGGCATATGACCTCCTTTTTTCTTAGAGCATTTACTTTGGACAACTTGCAGTAATAAATTCTTTCTTTGCCCTGTGAGATGTAAATCTTCAGCGACCCAGGAATATCTTTCTCCAGGACACAGACGCTTTCCCTTTGAAATGCAATCATCAAGAAAGACAGTGCCTCAACCTCTAAGGTCTGTGGGAGGGTAGGGGCCCAACTTCCATGAGTGCCAATTAGCTGACACAGGGGACCTAGCCACACAGACCAGCCTCCTCCCAGCAAATTTCAGTACTTTTCCAGTAGGACACTCCAGTGTACCCCCATCTTCCATAGCAGAGGAGTTGAGTTCAATCTCTCTCCTTCATTGTAATAATATTGAATCAAGTCTTCCTTGCCTGTTCATTCCGTCTGGCATTGTGTTCCTTTTCACAGCTCAAAGATCTCAGAGAGAGGACCCTCAGATACTGAAATACATGAGGCCAGAAGTGTTCCCTTTTCATATTGCACAGAGGCCCATTAGTGGCAAAGCCTACTCACCAACACAGAGCTTCTCATGAATCTTTCTTAAATAGGAACTAATGGCCAAGACTCACGAGGCATTTGTGAAAAGCTTCCACTGGAAGATAGAGGAGTAGCCCAACAGAGCATTTCACTAAGTGTGGAGAGAGAACGGGAGAGAGAGGGAGAGAGAGAGATGAATACATGTGACAGAGTCAAAAACAGAGTATATTTTACAAAAGAGTATGTAAGTCAGAGGCATAATGGAATGAGAGTATTATAATTTGTACTGTTTTGGAAGAGGTTAGGATATGCATAAACTCCAAAATTCATTAGTAAGTGTGGTAAAATATCAAGGGTTTGAATTAAAGGAATACAAAGAGAATGGAGAGGTGAGAAAATAGAAAAGATGTGAGAAAATAAAAGAAAGAAGAATTCAAGAGACAGGAACACTTACCTATCCACCCCAATATGAAAAACAGGAAATGAATAAATAAAAGCAAAGGAAAGAGGAAAAAATGGAAGAAATATGATTTTTTATAGCCTAAAAATGCCATTATGTACACTATCCATAAACTTGTAAATTAAAAGACAGAGATTTTAAGAAGATACTTTTAAAAAAATTAGCTTTGTGCTATTTATAAGAGACAGACTTAAAATATAAGAATATAGTAAGATAGGGGAGCCTGGGTGGCTCAGTCAGTTAAGCGTCTCACTTCAGCTCAGGTCATGATCTCATGGTTTGTGGGTTCAGGCCCCTCATCGGGCTCTGTGCTGACAGCTCAGAGCCTGGAACCTGCTTCGGATTCTGTGTCTCCCTCGCTCTCGGCTCCTCCCCCACTCATGCCCGTGTTCTCTCTCTCTCTCTCTCTCTCTCTCTCTCTCAAAAATAAACATTAAGAAAAATTCAAGAACACAGTAAGATCAAAATAAAAGAACAGGAAAAGAAAAGCTCGGTAATATTAAGAGAAGAAAGGTAACATTTTTCTATGGCTTCTTTATACACCATTAACTCAAACTTAGTAGTAGTGTTGCTTAGATGTTCTATATCCTATCCATTTTGATCCATTATTTTATCAATTATTCCAAGAAGTATCTTAAAAAAATAAAATAAAATGATAAATTAAATAAAAAATAAAATAAAAAATCAATTGATTAAGTAAAAAAAATAAATAACTTAAAAACATTAAAAAAAAAAAATGTACGTTAAATCTCCCCTTATGGTGGTTATTTTGTTGATTTTTCCTTAGAACGTCACCAACCACAGCATCATTAACATTAATCCTGTACTTAGAAGTGCCAGGCCTGAGAAGTTCCTTTCAGAGCTTTTTAACTTAGTGAAGGAGTTCAAAACATTTCACGGGGCTTTAATGTAAGGGGACCGATCAAACTTCATTTGGGCTTAGAAGGAGTGCATAGGTCAAAGGAGAGCTAATTTTGCAAGTGGGAAAATGGAGGAATTATTCTTTGGATGAGCAAAGTTTAAATAACCACCTACTTGGGGGCGCCTGGGTGGCTCAGTCGGTTAAGCATCAGACTTCAGCTCAGGTCATGATCTCACTATTTGTGGGTTTGAGCTCAAAAGACAAGTAGGTATCCAGTGAGTATATTGGATCTGAACTGAAGTCTAAGTAATGTGCTTCCCTGAATTCATCTAATTACTGCTAATATGGAAATGTTACCTAAGTGAAGGTAAGCTGCAGACACATTTGAAAAAAATAAAAGAAAAGACTAAAAACCACGGAGGTCATAAAATATTTTAGGAAGTGTACTTGCCTTAGTTTCTGGAACACAATTTTGCTTTCCACATGTGAACGCCTGCCCACTCCAGCGTATGCCCACCCATCCTACAGTGGTGCCCTCCTCGTCTGCCAGATCTTAGAGCCCACACCACTCTTGCACTCTGATACTCTCCTCACATATACTGGCTTCTCCCATAAACCCGGCTCGAGTTCTTTAAAGCTCTTTTCTGTTCATTATTTGTGAGCATATGCTCACAAACACCGAAGTAGAATTTTCGGGTTGAAGACTACATGTGGACTATTTATTTCTAGCATCACACCATGAGGGTTTAGCCTTCTGGGGTCCCAGCATATTATGTTAAGCTTCCTTCAGAAGGCTTCCCTGTTGCAGGCACTGATTTGCTTTTTATTCCTCTTGCCTCCAAGGCTTTCAGAGCACAAGTCCAAATTGCCTGGGACCAGCAAATGCCACCCAGATGAAAAACAGCTTTAATCCTTGCTTACGCCCGTGGTTCTCTCTTTCCTTTTAGTTTTATCCTAGTGATTCCCTATTATCTTTTCACATTACCCTTGCTTTAAAGAAAAAGTTAAGAAGTGTTTCATGTGGCAGTTAAAATTAGTTTTGCTGAAGGAAGGGTGATACGAATGACTTAGCCATTACCAGAAAGCAGAAATCCCTTGATATTGTCTCTGATATTGACAAGCTTAAAAATTTACGAAACCACGGGCGCCTGGGTGGCTCAGTCAGTTAAGCATCTGACTTCGGCTCAGGTCATGATTTCACGGTTCCCGAGTTTGAGACCCACATTGAGCCCTGCACGGACAGTGGGGAGGCTGCTTGAGATCTATCTCCCTCACCCTCTGCCCCTCTCCCCCTCAAAATAAGTAAATAAACTTTAGAAAAAAATAGAAAAAAAAATGCCAAAACTCGTCATATCATGTTGTATATTTAGGCAAACTAAACATGATAATCTTGGACTCTGAAAGATGCATTCAGGTTTTTGTAGCCAGTCTTCCTACTGGGGGAAGCTGCCTGCACTCAGAACTCTTAGTAACATCCATTTGTTGGATGGATATTCTACTGAGGACCTTGTTGGCTTAGATACATTCTTATTTGTAATGTCATTGCTTGGGTGATCGCATTATTATTATTTTTCCTTTTTATATACTCAGAGGAAGCCCTGGGACTTTAGGAAATGCTGCTGACATCTTACTTGTAGGAAAATGTGGTTAGATATGAGGGAACTCAACTGGGATGCTTACAGCTAAGGAGAGTAAAACCCCATCCCAGAAAGAAGCATTCTTCATCACACAGCAGGGACACAGCATCAACTGGAATCTACAACACCCCCTTCCATATATTCATTACTCCAGGCTTCACACTGGAGAAAGACCAATGAAGTGCTTGATGGGAAGTGAAATGTAGAATCAAAAGATTAGGGGCACCTGGGTGGCTCAGTCTGTTGAGCAGCCGACTTTTGGTCCGGTTGTGATCTTGTGGTTCAAGGGATTGCCCCTCTCCCGTGTAGGGCTCACTGCTGTCAGCACAGAGCCTGCTTTGGATCCGCCATCCCTCTCTCACTCTCTCTACCCCTTGCCCGCTATGCGCTCTCTCTCTCAAAAAAAAAAAAAAATTAATTAAAAAAAAAGATTAAAGTGGCACAATTTCAAAGACTTTGTCTACATTTGGTATCACAGTTGTAAGAAATAGGAAGAAGGAAAGTGTGGAAGTCTGGCTAAAAGTACGGCTCCCTAGCACCAGTTTGGCGTGGTTCTAGAAACTACCAGCAAGCCATTCAGTAATGACAGGAAGAACAAAGAGAGGAAGGAGGAAAGGCCAAGTTTATCTTGGTAGGGGGAAAGGATGGCAAGGGGAAGTAATTGTTCAGAGCCTATCACAGGCCAGATACCATATTGGGTTCTGGGGTCTAGGAGTAAGTGAAACACATTTCCTACCCTCATACATTTCCAGTCTCACACAGAATATACTATCAAAGTAAAATATTAAGTAAATCATTAAGGATAAAGATGCTGCAAAGGAAACATGTATGTCTAGGCATGAATTTAGAGGGTTAACTACATAATTCTACAAAAAGCCATGCCCTTGTAATTCTTCTCATCTTTGGCTTGCATGGATTCTAATATCCTGAAGATGCCAATTTTTGAACTTGCCCTGAATATGTAAAGACACATTAAAAAGCTGTATATATGTTCACTTTAAGGAGGCAGCGTGGCATTTGGGCTTTTGGCTTATGTCATTAAAACAACTTGATCTTGGGGTGCCTGGGTGGGTCAGTCGGTTATGCACCTGACTTCGGCTCAGGTCATGATCTCGCAGTTGGTGAGTTCGAGCCTCACGTCAGACTCTGTGCTGACAGCTCGAAGCCTGAAGCCTGCTTCAGATTCTGTATCTCCCTCTCTCTCTCTGCCCCTCCCCTCCCTCTTAAAAGTAAATAAACATTAAAAAAAATTTAAAAGGGGCGCTTGAGTGGCTCAGTCAGTTAAGTGTCCGACTTCGGCTCAGGTCATGATCTCACAGTTTCTGAGTTTGAGCCCTACATTGGGCTCCGGGCTGACGGCTCAGAGCCTGGAGCCCGCTTCAGATTCTGTGTCTCTCTCTGTCTGCCCCTCTGCTGCTTGCACTCTGTCTACTGCATTGTCTCAAAAATAAATAAATACTAAAAAAAAAAAAATAATAATTAAAAAAAAAAAAAGACTTGATCTCCTTTCTTGCACAACAACAAATACACACAGCCAACTTTTACTATGTCAGCCTGGAAAATTCACAATCTAGATTTCTAATTTAGGAAAGTGGTGCTTGTTTTTACTAGTGTATCCAATCAAATTACAGACCCTACCCTAGATACAACTCATCTGGACTCGGTAGGATGTGTCTGTTACAATCCATTTGTGCTATTTGCAGTAGATATTTCATGCTATGATGTACTGTGGAAAGAAATAAAAATGGATGACAGAAAACATATATATTTTTTCTTGGCAAATTAACTGAATTTCAAAATAGGTTCATGACACTCTCCTATGATATAGTCTCTGTTGTTAACTGATGTGACTGAACCCAAAGGCGTCTACTGTGATGAACTTCCTTTCTAAGCACCAGAGATTTTGATATCAACAGCTTTGTGGTTGTACCCTAAAATGCCCATGGAAAAAAATGATGTATGATCTCATTGCTATGAGAATGCAGAATTTTTTTTTCTTTTTTTCTTTTCTTAACACTTATTTTTTGAGAGACAGAGAGACAGAGTGAGAGTGGGAGAGGGGCAGAGAGAGAGGGAGACACAGAATCTGAAGCAGGCTCCAGGCTCTGAGCTGTCAGCACGGAGCCCCATGCAGGACTTAAACCCAGGAACCATGAGATCATGACCTGAGTCAAAGTCAGACACTTAACCGACTGAGCCACCCAGGAGCCCATAAGCTTTCTAAACTCAGGAGGTCAATGGGCTTCGGTGGGTGGTCTTGCTTTCATGGAATATAAAGATCAGACCCTTGGAAAAGTACAGACTCTGTCTCCCAGATCTGCTTCCTACAAATCTTTATTTTCAGTAAGACATTAATTGATCTTCATGAAAATCAAAGTAGACGATTTTCCTATATATCTGTTTCGTATGGGTAACCTCCATTTTCTTGCTGATGACTTTTGTATGTAAGAATATGTAAACACACTATGCTTTAAGGGCCTAGATGACATATACAAGCACACACACTTATTGAAAACAGTCTTTGGTATGGCCCGCCATTCATGCTTGTAGGTTCATGCTTGTAAATTTGCTTGAGTGTTAGTTCTTGTGTTTTGTTTTGTTTTGTTTTTCCAGGGACAAAAAGAAAATAAAATCTGCTCTAGTTTCTCCTAAAAGCCCACAGAAGTCCTAGCAAGATTTAAGATTCTCAAAAACATCAATAATGATTTCGTATAGGGATAGGAAAAATAAACTTTAAAAGTGCTTTCTAACCAAGAGTAACTCAGATCGGTGTGTTGGAATCTAAACTAATTCTTCTTTATTTTTACTACCACTCATAACATGAAAATGGCATGTCCTTCTGACTTCCTGTGAAGGGATGCTTTTCGGTGGGAGCACTGGAAGCAATTTTACTTAATGCATGTCAGGCAAAGGTATTAAACTTAAGGCAGAGAGCTCAAATTGGCTACCATTCAAGAATAGTAAATGGAGGTTTGGCAGAAACCAATACCTGTGCACCACTCTGTCTCGGGCGCATTCACGGAGCACATTTAGTGATTGAGGGGCTAGCCAAGGGCCTAAGAGGCACCTCACACCCTTCTTCATTATACTCCTTGTCAAATAGCCAAAGAGGGTATATTACATCACTTTTCATTAGGGATATTACATTCATGCAATACATATCAAGGGGAGGTATTTAAAAATTATAATATAACCTTAACGTATTTGTACTGAGCGAAAGATAGACTGTAAGTACCGTCATATGTTGCTAACATACAACAGGTTCACTTGGATAAAAATTTTGGGAGTGTATTTGGGAATGTTCATTAGAAATGTAAGGCTATTAAGTGCTTTCTGTTACACTACTTTAAGAGCAGAGGACAAAAAAATACCTTACTCAGAAAGAACTGTGTATTAGTCTATTTTGAAATTCAGACATCTCAGTTAACAGGCCTTCTTAAAGCATCAAGTGCTATTATTTACATATTGAATACCCCGGGAAGAATTATTTCAAATAAAAAGCAGCTCTTTAGAAGCTGCATCGTGAATTTTATGGGTTGTATGATAACACGGGTATATACCTAGCTAGCGCACAATGAGTGGATAGAAATGGATGACCCATCCCCCTATTATGTACCCAGTAGAAACATACACAGACTCGTGACAGTAAAAACCATACACCTCTTCTCACTGGGTGACACTATCTTCCAGATAGGTCTTTGGAGTATGGTCCTTTCCTCAAGGACCCCCTCACATGCCTACAAATGTTATGATCTTCTCTATAGCCCTGGAGAAGAAAAACTGTTGTAATTCAGGGAGTCAGCAACGGATCAAAGATCAACCCACAAATGGAGGGCCAGAAACTAGGCTTGCGTACGATCGCTCCAAACTCAGATCACTTAAATTTCCTCACTGTGTTTTGGTCAGTCCTCTCTTTAATAATCAAAGTCTGTGCGGAAGCCCTTCATTTACAGCATTTCGGTCATTTCCCTCTGTAGCCCTCGCCATCTACGAGACAGACAACCCAACACACACACACACACACTCCACTAATTCTTAGAGGCACTCTGATGCTCAGCTGATATGACCCAGAATTTTATTCTTTTTCATGCCCTTACAAATCTTTAATTAGTCCAAAATTATCTCTTGTGATGTCACCATGAAAATGTCCAGAACATTCTAAAACATAAGGGGCAGGGCGGTGCAAAGGCTTACATTCTATTACAGCTTACCACTCGGATCTCAGTGCACATGCACAGGAACCACTGTCTTGATCATTAAATTTGCCTCTGAGGATTAAACAGAAAATCTATTCAAAAGGTTTGGGGAGCTATAAATTGTTGAATGGCTGTGACTGGACCGTGTTTAGCTCCTGATCCGTGCAACTGTCGCTGCCCCCAAAAGGAGTTGTTTTCTTTAGCTTGTAACTTGAGGTTAGCAGAGATGCTCACAGTATTTTTAAAATAAATCCACTTCTCAGGTCTTTGCCCCAGATTAAGTAGCTCCAGCTGCTGCCCTCATACCTGCCACTGATTTATCCAAATCCCTGCTCTTATATTTAAATATAAGGATTCTCTTATTTTAATGGCAAATGCCAACTGCTACAGAAAGCTTTTTTTAAGGTTCCAGCTGGACGGCACAAGCTGATTCAGTGTGTGCACGCTGAGATGCTCCACTGTTCCTGACCCCAGGGCAGGGCTGTTTTCTCCCTGGGACCTGCTGTAGTATGTCCTCTGTGCTTTCTTCAGGAAACATGACATGTTCTATCTTAAGTTACTTATTAAAGCACACGTCTCATCTCTTACCATGGTGGATAAGCTCCTGAAAGCCAGACTCTGTGCTTGGTTAATGTTTATATTGGCTGCAACATTTTGTATAGTACTTCACAATGCATGCTTAATAGCAAGCTCCTGAATGTATCAATGCATGAATGAAAAAATGAATGTGATTCCTTCACCTCATTTTTCCCTGGTATTTCTGCCTCCGAACATCGCTCTGTTTGTTTTCATTCCTTTTCTGACATATTACAGTAACACTGTTAAAATGTAGATTAGCCTTATAGGGTGCAAAATATCTCTTTACGATAGTGATTTCTATGATTAAAATAAGTTTCCTTTCTCCCTGTCTGACAGTCCTTTTTCAGTCTTTTCTTTCTTAGCCTGTTCTTTAACGTCAACATTTCTTAGGGCTCCATCGTTGGGGTTCCTTTCTTTTCTTTCTCCCCATAATTCTGAGAGATTTGAACCATTCCTGTCTTCAATTACAGGTGACCCCTGAACAGCACAGGTGACCCTAAAACTCAAACAGCACTAACTGTGCCTTGTACAGCTGAAAATTCTTGTCTTTGACTCCCTCAACTTTCAACTACTACTAGCTTACTGTTGACCAGAAGGCTTACCCATAACATGAACAGTTGATTAACACATATTTTGTATGTCATATATACTATGAACTGTATTTTTGCAATAAGTAAGCTACAGAAAGAAAATGTTGTTAATAAAATTATACAATGGTAGGGGCGCCTGGGTAGCTCAGTCGGTTAGGCGTCCAACTTCAGCTCAGGTCATGATCTCACGCTTCGCGAGATTAAGCCCTGCGTTGGGCTCTGTGCTGACAGCTCAGAGTCTGGAACCTACTTCGTATTCTGTGTGTGTGTCTCTCTCTCTGTCCTTTCCCACTTACACACTCTTACTCAATAAGTAAACATTAAAAAATTTAAAAAAAAATTATATGATTGTATAAGGAAAATACATTTACAACATGGTACTGTGTTCATAAAACAACAGGTATATAAGTGAACTCATGCAGTTCAAGCCCATGTTGTTTTAAGAGTAAACTGTACATTTAACAAAGAATTAATTTCAAGTCTTTAACTCGAATCCAGATTCTTCTCCTAAACCTTTTATCTCTTTATCCAACTACCTAGGCCCAGAGTCACTTACATGACCCAAGGAAGGCCCTACTCAATATGGGCAAATGTGAACTCATCAACTTTGTTAACCATCTTCCCCATCCCCCTCAACTGCTCTTCCATTTTAGTCTACTTTGCCAGAGGATGGCCCAACGGGCCACCAGTCCGGTGCCCAAGACAGCGCTCTGGATGCTGTTCACAACTCCGCCTTCTCCCTTTCATGCGCTTGACACTAATACATCCATCTGTCTCTGGATTTGACTTCCCTCACTCTATTCTCAATGGTACTTGCCTACTGTAGGTCGTCATCATGTCCTTCCAACAATACATTAATGACCGCTAACCAAAGTACTGTCTTCTTAGCTTAGAGACCCTGCCCTGTATCCATTCACGTAAGAGCCAAGGGAATTGTCCTAAAACTCAAATTCGATTGTGAAGCTCCTCTGCCTAAAAGCCTACCACAAGGTCCCTACTGTGCTTAAAATTCAGTCCAAAGCCTTTTAGGTGGCTTACAAGGTCCTACGCAATCTCCCATCAATTGACGTCTAATCCGCCTTGCTCACCAGCTCCCCCACCACCCCCCCACCAGCCCCCGGCTGTGCTCACAACTTCTCTGAGCTCCTGGAAAACATCCTGCTCTCCCTTTCCTGCATTTGAGCCCCTGCCTACACCACCTTCACCCCCATCCACCCCACAGTAGTGCTGGACTATCTCCCCTTCATCTGTCAGATCTGTGACCCCACATGACTCTTGTATTCTTTTCTACTCCGAATGTACACCAGATTCTCCTGTAAATGTAGCTCAAGTCATTTAAAGCTACTTCCTGGTCATTACCGCCCACATTCATATTTTCTGCTCTAAATCTTATCTCTGACTTTTATATTTACATTATATTTTTTTCTTAAAGCACTAATTGGGATGGCATGATAGTAACACATCATTCTGTCTGCAGATCCATTCATATAGTTATTTACTCACTATTTCATATTTACACATAAAATTATATATACAATAAATAATGAATATATAAATTTAAACATACATTTAAAAATTGTTTCATATGTATGAACCCATTTCATATATATATGTATATATATGTATATGTGTGTGTGTGTGTGTGTGTGTATATATCAATTAAAAAAACAGATTCTTTATGAACAGGCTGACACAGACTGTTTAATGATGAGCTGTAGTTAGCACCAAATACATGGGTTTATCATTTCAGAAATTCATCATTTTAACAATTTGGAAAGGACATTTTTTTTTAAATTATGAGAGATACATACCAAGTGTAGAAACAGCTTTGCATTGCTGCCAGAGAGTTTTCTTAGACGTTGAGAATAAACTTTAATTGTAGGATAATTATAACTTTTCAAATTAACCTATTCTAGAATGTAGAATTTCTATCCAGGGACTTTAAAATACCTTCAGTCTTGAGTACTGAAGAAACCAGTGTTTGCTTTCCCGAGACAAATTAACGATCCCATATTCTGCACTTCAGCATTTTAGAGCAGGATCTGCTGTAGGTACATAGGTTCAGAATAACTCAGACAAAAGTACCTGGTGAAACAAATTGCTCAAAATGAAAACTTGTACATGTTGCCATTTTCCTCTTTCATTAGTTTACAGCAAAGTTTCTCTAATGTCTTGAATAATTCTGATTTTTTTTTTTTTGTGCAGAAGAAAAAGGAGAAAGGTACGGTAGCCTAGGCATTTCTAACTGACAGCTGTAGCCCTGTTTAACTAAATCCACCAAAGGAATCCAGTTAAAGATATAGTGCTGAATGTTTTCATTTCCTTTTTTGTAAGAGTTTAGTAGGTTCAATTGGCAGGATCTTGAAGCCCAAGTGGGTTTGTAATGTTATTTTCCATCTACTAAGATGTATTAGAACGGTTTATGGAAACAAGGAATGGAATAGCAATGTGGGTTTTTTGTTTTGTTTTGTTTTTGACATGTTAGAAAACTTTATTGGGAGACAGAGTAGGAAATGTCTACCAAACCAAAAGTGAGTAGAACTCATCTCTCAGGCTTGTACATTTTGTGGGCTATGTACCCTAACCCATGTGGAGTAGAAATTATTTAGTAAGATTTAGGGATAGTAAGACACTTTCACCTTGTCTCAGTAAGTCATGACTATGTAAAGATATGGATAGAATATGTAAGTTCTGAGTAAAAATCATGCCATTAGATTATTGAATTGAATGCATATGGCATGCCAACATCACAAAAGAAATGGAATGGCAGGTGCTTTTTATGTTAGACAGGAGAGGTATCTGATTTCTGTAACAGCAGAAGGATTTTTTTTTTAAGTCCTTTTCAAGAATACAAATCAATCACAATACCATGAAGAAAGTTTTCAGGTTCCTTTGTTATGTACACACGTAACACTCAAAGTCAAAATTCTATTTTAAACTCATGAGGAGAAAATCAGGACAAAAGAAATACTGTTTTGAATCTCCGCAAAAAAAAAAAAAAAAAGGATTCAGGAGAATCAAGATCACAAAAATAACTTTAGGCGGCATTGGTGAGATAAGAAAATCAGCATTATGCCCTGCATCATAGCAGTAGTGCCCTTGAAAATACAACAGCGTGGATTAGCTCTAACTACTACATGGTGAATAATATAGAAATCCTGAAAATGATTTATATTCTCTTATA
The DNA here is from genome assembly GCF_018350155.1 of Leopardus geoffroyi. NCBI lineage: Eukaryota > Metazoa > Chordata > Mammalia > Carnivora > Felidae > Leopardus > Leopardus geoffroyi. The sequence goes on along the minus strand of NC_059326.1, from coordinate 96,160,286 downwards.
GGAATGCTGGTTGTAACGGAGTGTTATCAGCATGTGAGGCTTGAATTTCATTTCATGGAAAGGAATCGGAATATGCTTTCCAGAAAGAAATCATCTATGTTTTAAAATAGGACAATTGATAAAAATGAAGTAGGAAAAAATACATTTCTAGAACTTGACCCAAACAAGATCGTTACCCCCAGCCTAATCTGATAGCCCTCGCAAAATTTCAGCATGTTAAGATGGGGGATAAAAGCTATGACAAACATTCCAATTTCTTCATATTTTATCCTCACCTTTATTAAAAAAAAAAAACAAAACACTTTCAAAGTCCGCTTGCACGTTACATTTCCTATTTAAATTTTCAGTTCTGTCAATAAGTTGATACTACCCCAGATGGCCTGTATATTTTTCTTAAACACGGTTAAGAGCTTGAAATTATTGGGGCGTCTGGGTGAGTCAGTCGATTAAGCATCTGACTTCAGCTCAGGCCATTATCTCACGGTTCATGGGTTCGAGCCCCGCATCGGGCTCTGTGCTGACAGCTCAGGGCTTCGGATTCGGTGTCTCCCTCTCTCTCTGCCCCTCCCCTGCTCATGTGCGCACGCTCTCTCTCTCTCTCTCTCTCTCTCTCTTAAAAACTTAAAAAATTTGAAACAATAGCTTGAAATTATTATATGTTCCATGTTCCATATGAAATTCTAAGTATTCCGAAGGCAATTTTGGTCCAGAGGTCCTAAGCTTAAACACGATGCTATAAATGACATTGACTGAGATCTCTGGTTCCTTCCATGTTTCAGATACATATTCCGACTGCCCATATTGTGAAGCTAGTGGTCAGGAGTGAATCTTGAGTTCAAACAGAAATGTTTTTTTGTCTGTTTCTTATTAAGTATACAGGGTCCTTTGACCCAATAAATTGTTTTGCACTTTATGTAAAATGTCTCCGGGAAGGAAAAGAATTGAAATTGTTGGTAATGCAAATTACCCAAAAGTAAAGAGGTCAGAGAAGTGGTGATTTCCAGCTAGAAACTTTGCTTTTGTATTTTGAAGATAATTAACTGTCTGGAGAACTTTCATAAATATTTCAGCAGTTATATTTCATTGAATTTATGGAAGGTGAAATGAACTGTAAGTGGCATTTGCAAATTTCGTGAAACTTGAAGGTCTCATCATTATCAAATTTATTCTCCCTCAAGCCATCTTCCATTTACTCCCAGCCAAGCTATGTCACTCTCTTCGTTTTACATTTGTCCCCTTTGTTTGGCTCTTGAGTAGCCTTCGATTTTTCAAATTCTATCCATCTTAATGTCCCAGACATAATGTCCTTTGCTCCAGGAAAGATGACTTCAGTGGTTAAGGATTCTCTCCATTTTTTTAATCAAGAATATCATTCTCTGAATTATTAAAAAGAACAACAATTTACCAGGAATGTGTGTGGGTGTGTGCACTGTCATCCTGTATTGATTATCACCTTTTATCTGGTTCCTAGACTGTAGGTCTTTCAAGAACAGTGTCCATATGCATTCTTCTCTACCACCCAGGTTGGAAAGCTGCCAATTATCTCTACCACTTTTTCACTAAAAGATTTACAAAGCAAGTAAAACTTGGGTTATCCATCTCAATGAATTCGACTTCCATGAGTCAGGATAAATTTCACCAGAGGTGAAGCAACCTACACTTTACATTCAACATGATTTTGGTATTCAACAGGAGCTTTACCTTGACCTTTCCTTGTAATTGCCTGAAGACATACTCAATGATTACATGGTTCGCTCTGAGGCATTCTACGCTGGCATTCCATAAATCATGGATCTTCAGACTAATAAAAACTAAAAACCTAAAAAGTCTGCCAGTGTTAAAAAAAAAAAAAAAAAAAGCACAATGCCTGGGTGATTCTGTCCAAAATCAGAGTGAATGGGTGGGTTTATTTGTTAATTTTATGCATTAACTTGGCTGGGCCACGGTGCCAAGATATTTCGTCTGACATTATTCTGTTTTTTTCTTTTTTTTCTGGAGTGTGCTTTGGGATGAGAGTGACTTTTAAATAAGTGTTTATATGAAATAAGTGTTTCTATGAGTTTGATATTTTTAGATTCCACCTGTATGTGAGATCCTGAAATACCTTTCTCTTTCTGTCTGACTGATTTTATTTAGCATAATGCCCTCAAAAGTTCATCCATAATTGCTCAAATTGGAGGAACCGAGGGGACCAATAGGAAGGAGTTTATTAGGTGGCCTTATCTATCTGGAGGGGTAATGAATACCAAGGCAGTGAAGAGAGTTTACCTTTACTCCCTCATCCCACATTTACTCCCTAGATTACCTGGTCCTAAGTGCCACAAAAATATGTAGTGAGGACTGTTTTAGGAGTCAAGGTTCTTAGCAACTGATACTTTAGTATCAGTTGTTTTAGGGTTTCCTCTGTCCTTCCGGCATTATTACCCTAATACCCTAAGTGCATTATTACCCTCTGACATCTACCATTTCACTATCCAGAGACCCTTTCCTCTTTTCTCGACTTGAATCCTTTCTTTAAGTCTCCTGGGACTAAGCTCAAATATTACCTCCACAGAGAACCCTTCCCTGAACACTTTAACTAGGACTCGTGACTTACTCTGTGATTCTCCACCCCTTTATTCTATTTTTTTCATAGTAATTATCATCATCTGAAACCCTATGACTTTATTATTCATTGTATTTTGTCTATCACCCCATCCATATTTAACTCTATTAGATCCGTTGTAAAAGATTAAATTATGGTTCTTTTCTGTCTTGTTCATCTCTGTTCTGAGAATAGTGCCTGGCATGAATATGCTCCTGGTATTTTGTTGAATGAATACATGAAGTACTAGGGAGGCCCACGGGAAGAAGTGTTTAGTGCTGGCCAGCTGGCTAGGAGTGACAGAAAAGCCTTCTCATGGGTGCTGAGTGTCAAACTGGATCTTAAAGAATGAGGAGAGTTTTAGGTAAACAGAGATGGAAAGATGTCAGGCAGAAAGTAATGCTCGCATGGAAGCCAGAGTGATAAAAGGCACAGACTGAGATGCGCAGTGAGTAGCTCAGGGTTGTAGGAGCAGAGGGTACACATCCCAAAGTCATGGCAGCCTAAAGGCAGGTGGGGTCCAGACTGTCAAAGTTCTGGAGGTCAATTTTAGAATTTGTTTGACACAAGGACAAAAGATAAAAGACTGTGAAGGAGGGGCTTGGTAAGATCAGATCTGTTTTAATTTTTTTTTTAATGTTTATTTGTTTTTGAGAGAGAGAGAGCATGAGCAGATGAGGTGTAGAGAAAGAGAGAGAGAGGATCCCAAGAAGGCTCCACACCAACAGCAGTGAGTATGATGTGGGGCTTGAACCCACAAACCATGATGGTCATGACCGGAGCCAGAGTCAGACACTCTGAGCTACCCAGGACACCCACATCAGATCTGTTTTAAAGCAATGATTCTCAAAGTGTGCGTGCGTGTGTGTGTGTGTGTGTGTGTGTGTTTTCATAATAAAATTGACATTATTCCTTCCCTCCCCCCACTGGTTTGCCATTTGCACCGATGTTTGAAAAGCAATAGTGGCTAAAACTCCTGGTGTGTCAGCCCCTGTGAAGTTTAGGGGGCAGCCAAGTACACCAGTAGTCTTTATATTCCTCATTGCCATGTACTTGCAATTAAAAAGAAACAGCCAGTTTCACTTAGGAATGACCTTGATGAGGGAACACAAATTGCTGGTTTTATTCAATTATTATCCTGAGACCATGTCTTGAATATTCTGTGTAATAACACGGAAAGTATACACAAAGCATTTGTGGTGTGAACTAGAGCTCGCTCAGGGAAAAACATTTTTGTTAGAATGTCAAGTTGAACTAGGTCACAAAAAATAATTTTTACTTGAAAGAATAGTTAAGAAATAATGGATGGTTATTTAGACTTGGGTATTTGACTGATATATTTCAAAAAATGAATGAAGCGTGGCTGTCACTTCAGGGAAAACAACAGAAAGTGTGTTCGATTCAGTAGCATGTACTTAAAACAGCAATAGAGAGTATTTGTTACAAATGATATTGATGTGGAAAATAAAGGAAAATGAAAAGTTAAATTTCCTTACAACTTATAGCCCATTGACAAGTCCTTGACACAGGCAGAGTGACATTGCTCTAGGAGCACAGCTGCCTCGATGATGTCACTTTGCTAAGGGCAAAAGGCACTGTTAGACCAACCTCCAGGATCCCCTAAGTCTACTTTAACATACAGAAATTTCTCTGGAAACTTCCTTTATCTCTACCCCCCAAATATATGTTAGCAATCATCTTCCAAGCATATGGCCCATTGATTTACATCTGAAGGGTCTTATGAATGAGGTTTCACTAGACAATAAGAAGTGACCTTTTCTTAACAATAGCTAGCCCCCCTCAAGGTCCTAGAAACCTTGCTTCCAAAATTCCTTGGAGACCTCCTGCTATCCCTGACCCCCTTCCAAGTTGAAGGCATATAATCACCTTTTGCAACCCCAGTGCATCTCCTTCTGCCCATGGGTCCTGTACCATGTTCTAATAAGAACACCTTTTTGCACCAAAGATGTCTCAAGAATTCTTTCTTGGCCATTGGCTCCAAACTTCAACATTTCCACATCAGTATCATTTGTGTTTTCAAGGAAACTTGGAATTTTGAAAACTTGTATTTGCCTTTGATAGCTTAATGGCGAATACATACAGTCATACCTGATGAGACCAGTGGGGCTAATGAGTGCTTTCTTATTGATATTTTATAATGAAATGGGTCAACATTTGGAAGACTGACATAATTCAATGAATTAATGCTTTGCTAATAACCACTGCATCATGCTAAAAATAATAGTGCCTGGGTAAAATCCATTGAAATGCAAGATAAACCAGTGGATTTTAATCTAAAAGATTATCAAAAGTAATTGATATAGTTTGATGTTCTTAACTGCATTCAATCTTTAAGATTCTACCTCTTGTTGAGTTTTGATGCAGTATCAAATGGTATTAACAATAATCTGAAAAGACTAATAAACTTCTCCTTTTTCCAACTACAAGTCTGTTGAGTCCATATTCTTTTTATGTACCTTAACCCAAACAGATGTTAACAGATTGAAGGCAGATCTAGATGAGAGAATTCAGTTGTCTGAATTCTGAATGCTGAATTAGTGGTCTTCTGTTAAGCCATACATTAAAGATTTGTAAAAGTGTAAAACAATGTGTTCTTGCCAATTTCCTATTGTTTTGGAAAACATGGTTTCTATTTATGTTTGCATATGATTCATTTGTTGTTGTCATTTTCAAATAAATTAGTAACTACACATTTTGTATATGTTTCAACTTGAATGTCTAATATAAGCAATCCCCACTTTACAATCTGCTATGCGGAATGAAATCCATGTCTACTGGAACCATGATTTTGGTACTTACACAGCTTTGTGGTAACTCAGGTAAAATTTTGGACATTAATGAGTTACAGGTAGCACAGTAACATACAAAACGAGGACAACCTGTAGAGTAAATATCAATAGATATAACCCACTCTCTCTTCTCTTCTCTTCTCTTCTCTTCTCTTCTCTTCTCTTCTCTTCTCCTCTCCTCTCCTCCCTCTTTCCTCCTCTCCCCTCCCCTCCCTTTTCTTTCCTCTTCTCTCCTCTCCTCTTCTCTTCTCTCTTCTCTCTCTCAAAATGAATACATAAAACTTGAAAACTACCCTGAAGAACAACTAAGATGAGCATACTGGTGTGTAAGGAGAGTAAACCAGAGGCTACTGAGAGAGCTATCCCTTCCCAGAGAATAGAACAAAAGCATTAATTAATCTGCAGATTCAGAGAGATAAAGAGGAAAGGTAGGATTTCAGACACTCTGAGGATGCTGAATTGGTGGAGATCTATTGTTAATGTCTCAGTTTTTTAAGTTGTGTTCTTAGGTGGATGATCCTGCTGGTATGAAATCGGAGAAACCTAATTTCGTTTTACTCCCTTTCTACAAGATTGTCAACATATCGAGCCTAATAGGATTTTTTGTGTTTTTTTTTTTTTTTTGATACAGTTACTAAACTTCATGGGAGCTTTTCTTGAAGAATGATTGGAATATGACAAGACTAAGTCATCTGGGAGACCCCTTTGCTGTATTTGGGCAAGACTCTTAACTTGGTGGTGCTTCAAACCATTTATATTATGCCCCCTATGTTAGTGGGGAATTCTATGAGTGTAGTTAATTTCTAGAAAACCTTTTTAAAAAATGTAACTGCAGGACTTAAAAAAATTTAGGACAATGTTTAGAAGCGTACCCTAAAAGAAAAGGTTAAAAGCGGGGTGTGACAGGAGGTAGAGAGTAATGTTTCTATGGGTGTTATTTTCCCTCCAAAAAAGAAAACAGTGCCTGATTTACAATCATCAGCCTCAGTCACAGTCTGTTGCAATTGTCTGAGTCCCTGTCCCAGAGGACAGCTCTCCCACGCTTCCTCTGGCCATCTGGAACAGCCCTTCTGCACCTAATGGACTCCATGATTCTTCCCATTTCTGAGCTCCCTGTTTCTTCTTCTTCTTCTTCTTCTTTTTTTTTTTTTATTTCTGACCTCTTGCCTTCCTTCTAATAAAATAATCACATTCTTCCTTCTCTTTTCAAATGCTTAGTCATTCCCCTGCTCTAATGTGGCTATTTGTAACCTTCTCAACCCTCTTCCTGGTAATAGCTTGAGATGTCATCTATGAAATACTTTCTCATCAGGGGCTTATGGTTTTATGTGAATTCATGGTCACCGAGTTAAACCCAGTTATAAATGATCGCATGGAAAAGTAGCAGTGTTTCCATTTTTCTATGCCAATACGCAAAGCATGAAGGACTAATTCTACTTTATAATTTTAATATACTATGGAGGTTACAAGGCATATTTATCACCTGTATCTCACGTGGAGCTTGTGGAGCTCACAACACCTCTACAGAGAAAGCAAGGCAGGCCTTCTGATGCTGATGCCATTTCCTTATTTTCACAAGTGAAAAACATTCTATGATGATTTAGGTCTTATTTTGCAGAGTCCCGAAGACTCGGGTTTTCAGAGTCCCACTTCGGAGTTCTTTTCCCTTGCTCATGACATTTCTAAGTCTTAAAATTTATTTAAAATGAGCTGGATAAATGAATAAACCATTTGGTAAGACAGGGAGTGCTTTTCTTCTCCCAGTATAAAATGCATTGTTCAAGAAAAATAAGAACTCAAGAATTTAAATCTCTGTTCTCATCACTCTGGCTAGGTGACCAGCCTTAATTGGTGGTCTTCTAATGGTTTCTAAGCACTTAACAATCCCAGAAGATAAGTGAGATCCCAGAACCCGGAACCCAAACATCTAGACATTGTTCAAAGAAAAATAATGATACATAAAATGGAGAAATTTATGCATGAGCAAAGATTAAAGGAACATGTGTATTTAATTGGCTAAGTAATACGCAAACTAGGAGTGTTATGAAAATGTGGAAAATGAGAATCTTGTATCTGAGCTCAAAGTTGGTAGAAATAATAACATGTAATTTAAGAATAGTCAAATGAGTCTAAGTTGGAGGAAAAAAGTGGAATCATCAAAGAATAGTATCCTCGGGGAAATAGTAAACATTATGTCATGCATTATTTAAAATAAGCTAACAAAGAATTGGGTTTGAATTATAAATAACACCCAAAACTGAACAAGCTTCTGTCAGTTCTCTGTTAAGTGTATTTGCCTTGCTGACATATGAAACCCTGATATTATTAGCAGCTCTGGACAAATACTCTGACAAGGCTTTTCCCTTGCTAACATATGTTCCATAGGTTATATGAACTCAAGCTTGATTGGTGAGACAAAGCATGAACTGTAAGTCACTGAATGTTACTAAGTTCCCAATCTAAGGGGCTTTTTTCTTTATCCATGTATTCTTAAACTATTACAATGGAAACCATGTCGTCATACTGGGATTTATCCTAAGATATAAACATACAAAGAAACCTTGGATTGCAAGTAACCTGTTCCATGAGTGTTATGCAAGACCATCAAATGTTTCTCATAAATTTTAACTTGATAAATGAGCGATGTCTTGCGAGAGGAGTAGTACATGATGCCGAATGTCACGTGATCACAACCGAGCCAATGGTTCTTGAAATTCACTTTGATAAATGAGTGCGGTGGATTACAAGCATGTTGCCAGAATGGATTACGCTCCCAGATCAAGGTTGTAATATATATATATATATATATATATATATATATATATATATATATATATATAGTATTCGTCTCCATTTCTGGCTCACAGTTCCCAAAATCTTTGGAATTTCCTAAGTGCTAGGAGTGATTAAGGTGTGTTTGGTTAGGTCAGTGAGGTGACTTTTTTTGCAAAGCACTTAAGGATGGGGGCTGGTTGCCAGTGGAGCCAACCATTTGATAGAGGGTTGGAAATTTCAGTCCTACTCTCTGACCTCCAGGGAGAGAAGAGGAACTTGAGGTTAAATGAACTGCCAATGGCCAATGCTTTATGAATTATGTCTATGTAATGAAAGTTCCATAAAGACCCAGAAGACAAATTTCAGAACTTCCAGGTGAACAGTTGGAGAGGTGAGGAGAGTGGTACATCCTGAGGATAGCATAGAAGCTCCCTACACCTTCCCCATACCTTGTCCTATGCGTGTCATTGATTATGGCTGTTCCTCAGTTGTATCCTTTTATAGTAAATTGGCCATCTAGTCAGAAAGTGTTTCTCTGAGTTCTGTGAGTTGCTCTAGCTAATAAAACAAACCTGAGGAGGAGGTCGAAGGAACCTCTTACTGAGAGAGCTAGTCGATCTGAACTACAGATAATAACCTGGACCTGCCAATGGCATCTGAAGTTGGGGGGCTGGGGGGCAGAAACTGTGCAGTCTTGTAATATGGAGACTTCAATCCATAAAGTATGATGCTATCTCCTGGTACACAGTGTCAGAATTGAGTTGAAGGTCAGAATTCTTAGACCCCAGCTCTTGTCCAAGAATTGTTGGTTGGTGTAGAAAAAAACCACTGCCCTCTCAACACCCATACACTGGAAAGTGGCGCTCAGAACACCAAAAGGGCATCATTTCCTAGAGTCAAACACCACCTATGCAATCACTGGGATATTCTGAAAACATCTGCTTACTCAATGAACGCTGAAAGGAAGGGAAAGAAAGAGTCAGTTTTCCTGTTCTTGCATCAAGTCCAGGTTTTTGTAGTTTTCTTCTGTGTGCTATTACTTTCTCCTTTTCATTTTGACTTTCCTTTTTCTTGCTGGAACGTGACATCTGAATTCTTCTGAGTCCATTTTTTCCCAAATACTCAGCCAACCCCTATTTTAAGTTACATTACCAAGTCCTCTAGTGCTTCCTATTCTGACAAACCATGGTCTTCGTGGATTACGTATTTTTGTAGTTATATGGCAAAGGGAACTAATTTTGGGATGGGTGAGTGATAGAATAAGCTTGGTATTTTTGTGTTTACCCTTGTCCAACACTTATGATTTTGTATATGTCGTATAAGTAATGTATTCACATTTTATTCCAAGTTGATTATACTTGGTTATACAACAATTTGATCACAAATTTGTGGAGGGTCCGTTAAGTGCCATGCACTATTTTAGGCCCTGTATATAGAGAAATACATCAGATGCAGTCCCTCTCTGCCACAGTAGCTCTCTTTCTTCAAGTTAGAGAGCATTTATCACATCATGTTATAGTTAATGTCTTTGAGCTTAGAGGGGGGCATGGTATGCCACGAAAAGAGGGAGGCTAGAGCAACTAATCCAACCTAGAGAACAAAGAAATCTTTCCTGAAAAGAGCTCACTATATCAGAAAGAGCTTCGATGTATTTAGCACTTTCTAGCTGACAAAACGTATTCTCACTCGGTCATTTTGAAAATGTTTATGGCATAGGGATTACTCGTTGCTATTGCTATGTTTTGCACTTGAGGAAGCTGATGTACAACACAGTTTATGTGTCCAGTGGAAGGTCCCATACAGGATAAGGCAATGAGATTTCAGTCCAGATTTTCTAGGTAGGAGTGTGGAATTCTACTGCCCCATGTTTCAAAGCCATTCTCTCTCAGCTTCTTTAAAGTACCTGCCATTATCATAGCAAAGGATAACACCACATCTCAGAGTCCCTCATCTAAATAAAAACTGAAAAAAATTAGTCTGCATCTTTGACTCCCATTTTCATCAAAGAGGGCTGCTGGCTGATATGTTCTTTAGCATTACCAATAGGAACATTCTAAAGTCTGTGCCATTTCCATGCATTTTTCATTCAGTGACTTTGGAGGCACTTTAACAACAGCATCTACTTTTCTTCATATGCATCTTGACATCGACCCGAGTAAAACTAACGTCCTGTCCTGTGCTTTAGCATGTCCCCTTTGTTATTAATATCTCTAGTGAACAGTTACCATTTTTTTTTCATTTTCCACTTTAGGTAAACATGTACTTCTGAAGAAAGCCTGGAGGGAGATTTTCTTCTGGTACAGAATAAAGACAACCTTACAAGCTGGCCATTATTGCTCTATGCCTGACTAGAGAACTGAATTAATCAATTTCTAAGTATGGGAATGGGGGGAAAACAAAGGTGGCTGAGAGAAGTGTAGTTAGTACCTGTTTATGCAACTGTCTAAACCCTCTGATGCTTTACAATGTCCCTGTCGGAGGAACAGGGAGCCAAAAAACTAAGAGCTGTAACTGACTGGGCAAATGGAAGTCTTCGCTTTAAGCTTTGTAGACAGACACCTGTTTGTGAAATTGGGGACCAGTTTTGTTTTTTTTTTTTTTAATTTTTTTTTTCAACGTTTATTTATTTTTGGGACAGAGAGAGACAGAGCATGAACGGGGGAGGGGCAGAGAGAGAGGGAGACACAGAATCGGAAACAGGCTCCAGGCTCTGAGCCATCAGCCCAGAGCCTGACGCGGGGCTCGAACTCCCGGACCGTGAGATCGTGACCTGGCTGAAGTCGGACGCTTAACCGACTGCGCCACCCAGGCGCCCCAAGGGGACCAGTTTTTTAATAGTCATTTCTATGCAATATGTTCATGTATGAATTCTTCCTCCTAATCCCCAGAGACCACACCCATTAGAATATTCAATTTTTCATCATGGAACCTGTCATCCTGGACTGTCACTGAACAGTTGGGTTGAGTGTCACCCACACCCTAGAAAAGTGATTAACTGGAATTTTAACACCCATGCTAAGTGTGTGTGGCAGTGTAGGTATTTCTCAGTGGCTGACAGAATGATGTGGCTATAGACTGTCTAACTGAAACAGATTTGGTAGAACAGTTTCAATTATGTACCCAAAGAAAGATTCTGGACCAAATGCAGCCTCATCAAATGCAGTTCAGTGAGTCTGAAAGCAGGTGTAAATGTAGTGGAACCAGGAACTGCAGACCATGTAATTTGAAAATGTTCATCATCCAATATACTTTGAAGATTATAGACAGGGGCCAGGCTTGTTAAATAAGTTATCATTAAAAAAAAAATTGCATTTTGTGCTAAACCCAAAGGAAGGACAAATTATCACTGTTTTGCTTCGCTTTAAAAATGAAATTAAATGCACCATGTGGCAGTGTATTATGTAATTTACATATGTTATTATGGCAAAATTTTATTATTTTGCCTGATGCAATTAGCTGAAAAGATATAAATAAAACTGATAAGAATCTCTCTAATTTCTTTTTCTCTCTTGAATTTCAAATTATTTCCCTCATTACAGAAGATGTCAATGGCTTATCTTTATTCATTCAGCAGATATTTGTGAATGTCTGATATCCATTTGCCTTCCATAGAACACACACCAACACAAACATATCATATCAGGGATGGTAAGAGTTGCCTCTGTTAATCAATGGTTGCCTTCCTCCCCTAAGAATAACATGAGTGAATTTTTCAGTAAGTCCTAAAACAAAAAATATAATACGAAAGAAACGTAAAGCTTACCACAGTCTGCCCTTACCATGAATATCAGCTAATATCACTTTCTTCATCGGAGGAAAATCCCACAGAGATGCTTTTTTTGCCTTCTAGATAGACAGCTATTGTTTTTGTTTTATTTTCAATTTGGAAGTCAATGTAAAGATTCCGTAGGCTCCAATGAGCAGATGTCTTTTGACTCATGAAATAGTATCAGTCCACAGAGCCAACATTTCCTAGTATTATCATGAGTTAAAGGGAGTTATAAAAACTGGGACTGAGCTTCCAGGAAATAATTTGAAGACAATGAAAGGAATATATGGACCTCTCCTCTTCTCTCCCAAAATATAGAACTGTCTTAAGCGGAAATTTCCCACTGCCTAGAAACTAAAGAACACAAAACAAAACAAAAAAGGAATGAAGACTTGTCAGAGAAAGGGCTTTTTTTCCCAGACCTAGGACAGAGGAGGTACAGGATGAGACTGGAACTTCATGCTGTGACAGAACAAAAGCAAGTCTCCCTTCCTCCCTTCAAGGATCTGGGACTGGCACAGGGATGAAGGCATCAGCTTAGAGGACTGGACTGGTCAAACATATGACAGTTGGAACACCAAAATAACAAAATACAGCAAAAAAAAAAAAAAAAATGAAACCATCAAAAAATAGGAATTCACACCCATAACCAAAAATAACAAGATGAATAAGCACATAAATAAAAGGAATAGAATTGAGGGTCCTTGCTTATAGGCTGGCTCATAAAGGTAGATGAAAATCATTATTTTGTAACCATCAGGACAGGTTAGATCAAACAAAAATCATCAATGGATGCAAGTCCAGGGAACCTTTTGATGAGAATCAGGTATTTACATGATTTTTAAGTGTCTCCCCATGGACTGGTTATTGGTTGCAAGGGGTAAAAACAGTAATTATACAATGAAAAATTTTCATAATACCTGGACCAGGTGATCAAAATTAATATAATTGGTTACAGATGGTCCTATGTGGTTCCAGATGTGATGCCCTGAGAAGGACACAACTTCACCTGTGCAATATCTCAGGTGAGAATGCAGACTCTTAAATTAATCATGAGGAAAGATCTGACAAACAGAAAATGAGAAACTGTTTTTTTCCCAAAGGAAGGGTTATAGTCTTCAAGCTATATCAATGTCATAGAAGAGGAAGACACGCTGTGAGAATGTTGTAGATTAAAGGAAGCTGAAGAAACATGACAATTAAATGAAATACATGATCCTAGACTTGATCCTATACTGGGAGGAAAAAAAATGCTATAAAGACATTAGATTATCTCTATCTTTAGGAAATGCACAATAAAATATTGAGGGATAAAAAGGCAATGACGTATGAAACTTACCCTCAGTTATTAAATATATAACTATAAATATAAAAATATAATTATACTTATATATTTATATAAATATATAGTATATATAAATATAGTATATATAAATATATAAGTATATTTATACTTTATATTTATATAATTTATATTTATATATTAAGTTTATATTTTATATATTTATATATGCTATATATTTATATATACAATATTTATACATACTATATACTTATACATTTATATTTATAGATTACGTATATGCATATACACACATATAAAGATAGAGCAAACAAAATTAGGTGAAATGCTAATGACAGGTGCATGTGGGTGAATGATACATGGGCATTCTGTGTACCATTTTTATTTTTACAAAGATTAGTTATCTTGAAAATAATTTCCCAATCAAAAGTTAATTAAATATACAGTCTCGCAGTCAACACTTCTTGTTCACAAACAAAAGGCTGAACAATAACAGATTTTGATAAGTCAAATTTTCTCCTTATAGATATGAGCAGAAAACCAGGATGGCTGAGATTAGAGACAAATCAATGTGCTCAAAGTAAGAACCTAAACAAACAAATTAAACAATGATGCTTGAAAAATGCTATATATTTAAGGTAATTGAAAAGAATTTTGGGAAATTCTGATTAATACTCTGATGGGAAATTTTGAAAGGCTATTGAAATTGTTGGAAGCTGTTATATAAACAAAGTAATCAGAATAATAGAGCAATTTCTGAAAATCACACATGTGTTTATCAAAATGAAATAGTTTAATAGGAGACCTGGAAAATAGACTCCAGAAAATCTTTTATATCAAAGAACAAAATCCGAAAGACGAAAAATCTAAGAGAAAAGTTAGGACATATAAACCGATACAATAAACACCATACAACAAATCTAACCTTCTTCAAATAGCTTTTCTAAAAAGAGGAAACAAAGAAAATTAAGGTGTGTGTATGAGAGAGTAGGAGGGGAGGTCAAAGAAATAACTGGAAACAAATGTTCCATATCTGAAAAAAATTTTTTAACCTGGAAGACATTGAGCGAATGCTTAGCACAAGGAACGATTAAAAACCACATCTAGAAGTACCACGGTCAAGTAGTAGAACACAATGAAGAAATACTAAAAAACTTTTGAGAGAGACAGAACAAGGAATAAACAGATTTAATACAAACAACAGATAATCTTCTTTCCTCATGATATTAAATTGAGAAAAGATGCCAGAAGACAATGGAGCAGTAACTTCAACATTTGAGAAGACCCTAACCTGAATCGCTTCACGCCCAATTCATCATACAAGAGCATGGCCCAATTATTTTATCTTTTAATGATATATGTTTTTTTTTTTTTTAAATCAACACTGAATACTCAATTTTAGCAAAAGTAAGACAGAGAATTTAAGATTTTTTAAGAGACTTGGACAACTAGATCAGGAAGGAAAATAAATCGCAAGGGCATTTCCCAGTTTAAGTTCAAGAAAATTTCACATTCAGAAAGATATTCTATTCTACAAAAGAACAAGCCTGCTTAATCCATAAGAAAACATAGCAAATAAGTGGAAATTCCAAGTAATCAAAAAAAAAAGTGTACAGTGCATTTCTGACCTAACTAAAAAAAAAATACACAATATTAAGATGAAGAAGGATTGTATGAATTATGAAAAATGCACAGTGGTGTAAACCAACATCACACTCAGTACACAAAACTCTTCCTTCACCCCTCCAAACATTCCCTTATTGTATTTGTTTTTATTTATTTATTTATTTATTTTTTAAATTTTTTTTTCAACGTTTATTTATTTTGGGGACAGAGAGAGACAGAGCATGAACGGGGGAGGGGCAGAGAGAGAGGGAGACACAGAATCGGAAACAGGCTCCAGGCTCTGAGCCATCAGCCCAGAGCCCGATGCGGGGCTCGAACTCACGGACCGCGAGATCGTGACCTGGCTGAAGTCGGACGCTTAACCGACTGCGCCACCCAGGCGCCCCTGTATTTGTTTTTAGTCAACTACTTCCCACCCTTAATAACGAGAATAAA
Organism: Leopardus geoffroyi; assembly: GCF_018350155.1. Lineage (NCBI taxonomy): Eukaryota > Metazoa > Chordata > Mammalia > Carnivora > Felidae > Leopardus > Leopardus geoffroyi. Next base: position 96,144,984 of record NC_059326.1, on the reverse strand, counting down.
TTGGTCTATTCTCTTACCTGAAAAGTTTGCTTTTTACCATTGTGCTAACTAAAATAAGTCAAAAAGAGAAAGTATTTCACTTATATGTAAAATATTGAAAAGTAATAAGAATAAATAAGTAAACCCAGGAAAATCATAGGGCAAGAGATAAGGTTTGTGGTTACCAGAGCTGGGTGATAGGGGGAGGGGAAGTTGGAGGAAGGTGGTCAAAAGGTAGAAACATCCAGGTAGAAGACAAATGAGCAGTAAGGATATAGCGTACGACAGGATGACTATAGCTAATACTGCTATACAATGTACAGGAAATTATTAAGAGAGTAGATACTAAGAGTTCTCATCATGAGGAAAATTTTTTTCTCTTCTTTTTATTCTATCACTATAAGATGATATATGTTAACCTCTTCTGGCAATCATTTCATGATATATGAAAATCAAACCATCACATTGTATGCCTTCAACGTATACAGTAATGTACATCCATTGTTTCTCAATAAAAGTGGATTTTGGGGGGCCAACTCCTGAATGCTGTATAAATTCGGTCACAGAATATGTAACCTTTTGGGCCTGGCTCCTTTGCCTAACCATAATGTGAGATATACACATATAAATGTTCTTCACATTGTTCCATAGTATGGATATACCACATGATTTGTCTATTCATTCACCAGCTGAAGAATATTCAAGTTGGTTTGTGATATGAGTAATTTTGGACAAAGTTGCTATAAACATTTACATAAAGATTTTTGAACTAGGTTTTCATTTCTCAAGTGATTAATGATGCTGAACATCTTCTTGTGTGCTTATTTGCCATTTGCATGACTTTGGTGAAGTGTCTGTTCAAACACTTTCCACATTTCCTTGGGCACCTGGGTGACTCAGTCAGTTGAGTGTCCAACTTCAGCTCAGGTCATGATGTCATGGTCCTTGATTTCAAGCCCTGTGTCAGGCCCTGTGCTGACAGCTCAGAGACTAGAGCCTGCTTCAGAATCTGCGTCTCCCTCTCTCTCTTCCCCAACTCTGATTGAGCTCTGTCTCTCTCTCGCTCTCTCAAAAAATGAATATACATTAAAAAAAACAATAAAATGCTTTGCCCATTTCTATTAGGTTGTTCTCTTAATATTAAGTTTTGAGACTTCTGTATCTATGTTAGTTACAAGTCTTTGATCACACATATGATGTACAAATATTTTCTCCTAGTGTTTGAATAATTTTTTTCTCTTAGTTTATTCCAAAGAGCAAAACTTGTAATTTTATGAAATCCAATTTTTCATTTTTTTAGTATCTAATAATTGTCTAATATAAAGCCAACAGATTTTTTTTTCCTATTTTTCTTCTAGAAATATAGTAGTGCCTTTTACATTTAGCTCTGTGATAAATTTTAACTTAATTTCTGGATAAACTAGAAGGCATATGTGAAAGTTCCTTCAGAGAAGAGATTGAGGTTTTCTTTTAATTTTTTAAATGTTTATTTATTTTTGAGAGAGAGAGAGAGGGAGTGTGAGCAGGAAGGGGCAGAGAGAAGGAGACACAGAATCTGAAGCAGGCTCCAGGCTCTGAGTTGTCAGTGCAGAGCCCAATGCAGGGCTTGAACTCACAGACTGAGAGATCATGACCTGAGCCGAAGTCGGATGCTTAACTGACTGAGCCACCAAGGCACCATGAAGAGATAGAGAATATTAAAAATTAGGTGATATCAGGGTTTCCTGGGTAGCTCAGTGGGTTAAGCATCATACTCTTGATTTCAGATCAGGTCATGATTTCATGGTTTGTGAGATCAAGCCCTGTGTTGGCCTCTGGGCTGACAGCACAGAGCCTCCTTGGGTGCCCTCTCTCTCTCTCTCTCTTCCCACCCTGTTCTGAATGAATGAATGAATGAATAGAAACATATGATATTAGACCATGAGTTCCAGATGACTCTATGAAAATGTTTGAGAGAATGAGAAGGGATAGAGATGTAATTTGTATCAGAGATTGTAAGAAAGCTGTATGAAAGAAGGAGTCCACTGATAAGTGGCCACCTTGGTGTCTTGTGTTTCTTGTGTTCATTGTGCAAACTATGAGATGAAGCACAGGTCCTGATGGTCTTTTATAGACAACCCCATGTAAGATGGTAACCTTTGCGATGTTCCTGAATCTGCCTGTGTGACATCTTAGATCATGTCCCATGCTCTGCTTGAAACCTCAGGCCCTTCTCATTTCCTAACAGAAGAGCTATAAAAATGGCTTGTTTCATTCTTTTGGTTATTTGCCAGACGGGTGTACTTTTATTACAAGAAACTACCTGCAAAAACCCTATATGGTAAATATGGCAAAAATAAATTCATACAGACTCTGTTCCTCAGTGGTCACACTGAGGCATGGTCACATTCCACAACAGCACAGGTATTAAGGCCCTGGGGGGTGGATTTTGACCAGGTGGTGATGAGGTAGAAGAAACCTAAAAAGTAAATTCATCTTCCTTCATTCCCCAAGTCCTGAATAATACAACTACTGTACAATGTAGTAGTTTCTTATACAATTTTCTGCAGATATTTCATGAGTCTGAACAATGAATCCCGAAGCTGCATCTAGTTTGGTACATATCGTCATGCATATGCTCTCTCCTTCCCTGCCATACTTCTCTTTCTCCATCACAAGTGATTCTCTGGGATTGCATTCTCTGATACAGGGTTAGTATGTCAGCATTTGTTTCATACTGTGTTTTCTAGAAATCAGGCTATAATCAAGGGGAGAGGGAAGAGAAGAGGGTATTTTCAAGAGAAAGGAGGGTGTTCTCCTTGAACCTTAGTCATTTACTAAATGAGCCTTTTCATGGACCTGGACACTCCAGAAACTCATCCAATGTCAGTGTGGAGAACAGATAACATTTATATAAATACAGGATCAGAAAGTTCATATGTAACTTTAGAGAGACATGGAGAGACATGAATGCACGATATACACCTTTCCAAAAGAGCAGATAACATTTAGGGAGAAAAATATTACCAAAGAGACAAGGGTCTGAGACTCATGTCCCCCTATAGAGTTAGTTGAAATAAAAGTTCTCCCCAATGAAGAAGTTGTGAGCATATTTTGGTGAATATGTCCAGAGTTATTATTTAATTTCTTTGAAGTGGACTCATTGCTAATAGGCCAAGTCTTGTGAAAGAGGACAACAGTGAAGTACAGCATATTTCTTGGAGTAGAAAAGTAGTTCTACATTATGAAACTAGAAATCAACTACAAGAAAAAACATGGAAAGAGCACAAATACACGGAGGTTAAATAGCATGCTACTAAACAATGAATGGGTCAACCAAGAAATCAAAGAAGAAACGAAAAATTACACGGAAACAAGTGAAAATAAAAACATGACAGTCCAAAACCTTTGAGATGCAACAAAATGAGGGAAGTTTATAGCAATACAGGCCTACCTCAAGAATCAAGAAAAATCTCAAATAAACAACCTAACTTTATAGCTCCTAGCTCCTAAAGCTCCTAAAGGAGCTGGAACAACAACAACAAACAAAACCCAAACAGAGCTAAAGGAAGGAAATAAAGATTAGAGCAGAAATAAATGATACAATAAATTAAAAAAAAAAAAAAACCAGAACAGATCAATGAAATCAGGAGCTGGTTCTTTGGAAAGCCCAACAAAATTGACAAACCAGTAGCCAGACTCACTTAAAAAAGAAAAAGGACACCAATAAAAAAAAATCACTAATAACTAATGAAAAAGGAGAAATAACAACAAATGCCAGTGAAATACAAACAGCCATATGAGAGTATTATGAAAACCTATATGCCCACAAATTAGAAAATCTAGAAGAAATGGATTAAACTCCTGGAAACTCCTGAAAACATATAACCTATCAACTCTAATGCAGGAAAAAATAGAAATTTTGAACAGACTAATTACCAACAATTAAATTGAATCAGTAATAAAAAAAAATCTCCCCCAAACAAAATTTCAGGACCAAACAATTTCACAGGTGAATTCCACCAAACATTTCAAAAAGAGAAGATTCCAAAAAATAGAAGAAGACAAAAAAAATCCAAATTCATTCTACGAGGCCATTATCACCCTCATACCAAAACTATATAAAGACATCACACAATAAAAGAGAACTAAAGACCAAGATTTCTCATGAATATAGATGCAAAAATTTTCAACAAAATATTAGCAAACTGAATCCAACAATACATTAAAAACATCATATACCACAATCAAGTGTGGTTTATCCATAGGATGCAAGTGTGGTTCAGTATTCGCAAAACAATAAACATGATACATCACATTAATAAGAGAAAGGATAAGTATTATATGATCATTTCAACAGATGCAGAAAAAGCATTTGACAAAGTACAATATCCATGCATGATAAAAACTCTTTGCAAAGTAGTTCTAGTGGAAATATGCCTCAACATAATAAAGAAAGCCTTACATGAAAAACCCACAGCCAACATGATCCTCAACAGAGACAACCTGGGACCTTGTCCTCTAATGTCAAGAACAGGACAAGAATGTCCACTCTTACCACTGTTATACTAAAATTTGTGTGGAACTACAACAACAAAAAAACCCTCAAATACTAAAGCAACCTTGAAAAAGAAAAATGTGAAGGTATCACAATTCCAAATTTCAAGTTATATTACAAAGCAGTAATAATTAAGACAGTATGGCATTGGCATAAAAATTAGATGCATAGATCAAAGGAATACAATAGAAACTCCAGAAATAACCTCACAATGACATGGTTAATTACTCTTCATCTCATCTCATCTCATCTCATTAAGTCTCTTCATCTCATCCTTGAGCGGGGGCTATGCGTATATTCTCTGTACCATTCCAATTTTAGCATATGTGCTGCTGAAGTGAGCACATCTTTGACAGTCTCTTCAACAAATGGTGTTGGGAAAATGGGACAGCTACATGCAAAAGAATGAACCTGGACCGCTTTCTTTTCACCATACATAAAAGTAAACTCAAAATGGAGACGTGAAACCAGACACATCCTTGAAGAGAGCACAAGCAGTAATTTTCTGGTATCTGTCACAGCAACATTTTTCCAGATATGTCTCCTGAGGCAAAGGAAATAAAAACAAAAATGGACTGCAGGGACTACATCAAAATAAAAAGCTTCTGTACAGCAAAGGAAACAAGCAACAAAACTAAAAGGCAACCTATGGAAGGAAAGAAGATATTTGCAAATGACCTATCTGATAAAGGGTTAATATCCAAAATATATAAGGAAATGATTGAACTCAACACCCAAGAAACAATCCAATTAAAAAATGGGCAGAAGACACAATCAGACATTTCTCCATAGAAGACACGCAGATGGCCAACAGACATAAGAACATCAACATCACTCATGATCAGGGAAATGCAAACCAAAACTACGAGGTATCACCTCACACCTATCAGAATGGCTAAAATAAAAAAAACACAAGAAACAAGTGTTGGTGAGGATGTGGAGAAAAGAACACTTGTGCACTGTTGGTGGGAATACAAATTGGTGCAGCCGCTCTGGAAAACAGTATGGAAGTTCTTCAAAAAATTCAAAATAGAACCACATTATGATCTAGTAATCCCACTACTGGGTATTTACTCCAAAAATACAAAAACACTACTTCAAAGGGATATATACACCCCTATATTAATTGCAGTATTATGTATAATAGCCAAATTATGTAAAGAGCCCAAGTGTCCACTGACTGATGAATGGATAAAGAAGATGTGGCATGTATACAATGGACTATTATTCATCCACAAAAGGAATGAAATCTTGCCATTTGTAACAACACGAATGGAGCTAGAATAATGCTAAGAAAGTCAGTCCATCACAGAAAGACAAATACCATATGATTTCACTCATATGTGGAATTTAAGAAATAAAACAAATGAGCAAAGGAAAAAACAAGAGAGAGAAAGACAAACCAAGAAACAGACCCTTAACTCTAGAGAACTGATGATTACCAGAGGGGCGGTGGGTGGTGGATAGCTGAAATAGGTGATGGGGATTTAAGAGGACACTTATCATGATGAAAACAAGAATAATGAAAAAAAAAAAGAAAAGTAATTACAGGATACATTTATTTAAAACTAATAATTCCCCGGGCACCTGGGTGGCTCAGTCGGTTGAGTGTCTGACTTTGGCTCAGGTCACAGTTCGTGGGTTCGAGCCCCATGGCAGGCTCTGTGCTGACAGCTCAGAGCCTGGAGCCTGCTTTGGATTCTGTGTCTCCCTCTCTCACTGCCCCTCCCCCACCCATGCTCTGTCTCAGTCTCTCAAATGTGAATAAATATTTAAAAAATTAAGAAAAACCCCAAAACTAATAATTCCCATGAGTCACATGGATGGTTCAGTCGGTGACCACCCCTAGATTTTGGCTCAGGTCAGGGTCTCTAGGTCCTGACATTGAGCGCTGCGTCAATCTCTACCCTGAGCATGGAGACTGCTTGAGACTCTCTCCCTCCCTCTCCCTTTGCCTCTCCCCAGCTTGCACATGCAGCACACGTGCACTCTGTCTACAAAATATAAAAAAATAAAATTTTAAAATTAAAAAATTCCTGAAGATACCTGATACATATTTTATATGTGGATTTGGCCTTTGTTTGGACTCAATAATGTACATACAAAAGTGATTTCTTTTTAAAAAATTTTTTTAACCTTTATTTTTTTTTGAGAGAGCACAAGCAGGGTAGGAACAGAGAGAGAGAGAGGAAGACACAGAATCCAAAGCAGGCTCCAGGCTCCGAGCTGTCAGCACAGAGCCCGACGTGGGGCTCAAACCTATCAACTGCTAGATCATGACCTGAGCCGAAGCCGGATGCTTAACCGACTGAGCCACCCAGGCGCCCCACAAGTGATTTCTAATGTTAAAAAAGTTGACACACAATTAACCTTATGTTTCTGGAGGTGGATTAGATCTAGTAAAATTATGATCTATGTCCCATATTAATTTTCTATTTCTGTGAACAAATTATGTCTAATTCAGCACTTTAGCAGAATACCTACATAGGAGCTCACAGTTCTGGAGGTCACATATCTGGGCTTGAGGTGGGTGGTCTATTGCTCAGGATCTTATAGGTGAAAATTAGGTGTCAGCTGACTTATGCTCCTTCACGGAGGCTATGGGAAAGAATCTGTTTCCCAATTCATTGAGGTTGTAGGCAGAATCAGTGTTCTGTGATTTGAGGCTTGGGGTCCCATTTTCCCACTGGCTTTTGGCTGGGGGTTGCTGTCAGATCAGAGATGGTCCTTGTATTTCTTGCCACCTGCTTCCTGCTCCAACCCACATCTTCAAAGCTTCAAAGCCAGAAACAGAGTCTACCTTCACAAACTTCATCACTGGAGTGACATAGCAACGTATTTACAGGGTGCACCCACACTCAAGGTGGAAGAGATTATACAGGGATATGCGTCACTGGAGATCATCTCAGAATATGCCCTACAACAGTGAGTCACATAGGCAGGGCATTGAAACAAAATAATTATTTTTTGTGGTTAAATTAGAGAGAAGTTCATTCAATGCTCTCCTCGTGCTCCGTAAGAATGCTAGGGGTGAATCATGGCTAACAAGATTCCATTGCTGTGGGTAACTCATAGAGGAAGCTTAAACTCACTGCTTTCATCGTTCAGGGAAGAAGATGGGTCGCACATAAAAAGAAGCTGAAGATAATTCACATAGAAGATAATTTCCGTACGTAGATGGAACTAGGAAAATACAAAATCACTGTCTTTTGGGTTTACTCTCTCTTTCTGATTCTTTCAATTCTCTTTCTCTGCAGTCTTCTGAGGCACTGGCTTCCTGGGCTGCAACATCTCATTCAAAAGGATCTGTCTTTTACAGAATCGTCTACAACTAACCCAATGGTAATTAGCTAATCACTAAAATCGGGTTAAGGAGAGATTATGTCTGCCAAAATAAATGTGTTTTAATAGAAGCCTTTAACAACTTAATCAGGACACACTAATTTCTTGTAATGGCAATGGTGATGATGGAGTTGGTGGTGTTCTATGTAGCTTGGAACCGGATTTATTAAATAAGCTAGACTCAACATGATGCAGGAAGGAAGCAACATAATTACTTTTTACAACTGCTATTTTTAATCAGCTCTGTGGGGCATACCTTTCCTCCCAGAATGAAATATAAGACAGTCTCATTACTTTTTTTGATGTCCTCAAATAATATATTAATGGTCTCTATTTTTGAAGTAACAAAAATTCTTCCAGTCCCATGTATAACAACTCCAAACTACTTTTCATTTTAAAACTTCTCTTTTGAGTTTTCAGACGATTGTTGGTTAATTCCAGTTCTAGTTGTTCATTGCTGCATAACTTATTATTTTAAAACTGATCTGAATCAACTATTTTATTTTGCTCACTACGAATTTGGAAAGGATTTGGCTGGGCAGTTTTTAATTCTGGCTACATACTGTGTGCCCAGCTATGACTATTATAAAGGGTGCCTATATGTGGCCATTCCTTGTGGTTTGAAGAAACAGTTGAAGAAACAATTGTTTGGGGTTCAAGGATCCCCAAAAATTGAATGTCCCAGAAGACAGCTGGACACTGGATTGCATTTGTAACTTCAGCTAGGAAATCATGTAACCTTACCTCTGCCAAACCCTTCTGATCAAAGGAGTCAGTCATCAGCCATTCAAATTCAAAAAGAAGGGTGGGAACATCCGGGTGGCTCAGTTGGTTAAGTGTCCGACACTTGATATTGACTCCCGTCATGGTTTCACAGTTCGAGGATCAAGGCCCATGTCAGGATCTATGCTGACAGCACAGATCCTGCTTGGGATTCCCTCTTTCCCTTCTCTGTCTGTCCCTCCCCTGCTTGCATGTACTCTCACTCTGTCTCAAAATAAATAAACACACATTAAAAACAAAACAAAACACAAAAGGAGGGAATATCCTGTGTCTTGACTGAAGAATGTCAGAAAGATTTGCGTCCATAGACTGAACCACCGTAGCTCCCTTCTACAAGGCCAGTATCTTCCCCACAAAAATCCCAGACTTTGTTACCATGTCTGTGGAAGATCAGTGGGCTTTCCCTGAAAAAAATAAAATACCTGCTACCACCTCTCAATAACACGCACAAAATTTCTTTTCTACCTTCCGAGGAAGCCATTGTGTCCAAGGTGGGTACATCTTACCTTCTCTTCAAAAAGAGTTTAAATGTTTGGCTGGTGAGGAGAGAAAGACCCGTATGAGCTTCAGCGGGCAAAAGAGAAGGCTGTTAACCATGTGGGCTTCCTAACGCCAGGGGCTCCTTTAGAGCCAACATCTTAACTGAGCCTTAGATGTGCTTTCAAGAGGGTTTAAACATTTTATTTGGTTCCTGCATTAATATAAAAGGCATTTGTGTGAGGTCATGTAGTGTAACAAGCGACTTATTATATTGGAGCTTTATGTGAAATTAGAATAAGCCTGAATATTCATACCATTTATTTCTTTTCTGAAAATCCAATAAAGACTCTGCACAAGGTTAAAAACAGCAAATAACCAAACAGCGCTTCACAGGCCCAATCTGTACGGCACCCTAGAGATCGAGAACATCCGCCAAGGAGACTCCACAGTTTATGCTAGTGATCACATTAGCCACGGGATGCAAAAAGTCATCCCTATTTTAGACCCCTTGGTTTAAAAGAGTTTGGCACTAATAAAGAAAAGACTATGTACACAAGAATTATTTTTCAAACATTAACGTATCTAGAAAACGTATCATTTATTATGCACGAACTATGAAGGGATTTCTAAAAAGGAATTCCCAGCAAGCAATCTTAAAATGCTTGCAACGTAATGGAAAACACGTCCAAGTTAAATGGCAAAACTTCCCCCCACCCCCCGGGTTTCTAACGTCCTATTAACCATGTGATGTTGGATATGCACGGGTAATTTTTAAGGCTGAGACTTGCAGTAAGGTTTGTATAAGAGAGATACGTGTGATTCTATCTTCCGGAGATTTGACTTTGGAGCAGAGCACATCAAACAATACCAAACAATAACTTCCGCGGATGCCGTGGACCCGAGGAGGGTCACCATTATCATCCAGCCGGCAGATCCGATCATCATGTGTCTTATTTTCTAAGTGTGTCGGAACTCAGAACAAATTCCTATCTAGCAGTTCCCTGACAGCTCCAGGAGAGGCCCAGTTGGGAGATCCATTTGGAAGGAGTAAGGAAGTCCGTAGCTGTGGCTGCTGGGAAGCAGGTATGTGTCACTTCTATTAACTTCGACCCTTTTTTAAAAGCTAATGGACAGTCTCGCATCATGGTATGCAGTATTCAGAGCTATGAAAAACAAAACACTGCAGCCCAATATAAACATGCCTGAATCCTTTATTTCACACACAGCATTTTGTTGCAGAGAGATAGCAGGTAAGAAAGAAAGGTTCTGTCTGCTGAGAGAAGGAAAGACACGATCCCCAAAGAGGAATTGCTTACAATTGTTTTGTTCATCTGGAAAGTTCCAATTTAAAGCAATGTTGTGGTAGAGTGATTTGGGTCTAAGGAATAAAATATACAAAGGAGAAGAAAAGGAGGGAGCTCTAAAAAATTGTTTTTGAGACTGAGAGACAGATAATGGAACTGAAATAAGATACAAGTGGAAGAGGTACTAATTCACAAGATAAAGGGGTGAGAATTAGGGAGAATGCAAACATCTTTTTAGAAATCTATTCTGACATGGAATCGGGAGACATGCATAAGGCTGTATGTTTCAACTGCATTTTGTTTCCGAGTACAGTAAGTAGAACTCACCTAACTGCTGCATTTTAATTGTCCTACGGGGCTTACTTAAATGAATAGCTAGGCATATCTCCTACATTAACTCCCAGCAATTCCTTTATAAATAAAAGCTTATAAATTACCTGGGGCTGCTTCAAAAGTATTTGTATACTCTTAAGGTTGGTAGAGATTTCCCAAGTGATCTGCTTACATACCATGATTTTTTTTTTTTTAGAACATATCTTTCCTTCAGAATCAGCATAAAAAAGTATGGTTTGGCTTATCTGTCCGAATTATTATGAGTGATATATAATGGGGATCTTATGAATTGTATATAATTTCAATCACTTGATGTTAACGCATTATCATCATTAGCCTGGAATAGTAAAAGAAGTTTAAGAGTCAACTTTTTATGAGTATATTGGAACTGGGTGGTGTGTGGGGGGGGGGGGTTGGGCTCCCATGCATGCATGCATGGGAGGTGGCATAAGAGGTGTCTGTTACATTTAATATTTTAGCAACATATATTAGTCTTTTTACAGGAGGGCAAATTTTCCTTCATTATAATATTGTCTGATTTCTTTTCAAGTTGTGTTTTACATTATTTGGATTTTTCAAGAGGCCTCTACATACGAAAAGTGCAAGACAATGTAGCAGGTGTGAATTTGGAATCATAAAATTCAAGTGTTCAAATATGTAACTTCCTTTTATGTCTCTAACAGAAATAAACTTTGATCTGGTTTACTCATTTATGCTTGGAAGGCATCTACTGTAACAGGATACCACAGACGATGTGGCTTATAAATGAGAGAAATCTATTTCTCATAGTCCCGGGGTCTGGAAGTCTGGAAACATGGTGCTAGTATAATTGAGTTCTAGGGAGGGTCCTCTTCTGGGTTGCAGACTGGTGACTTCTCCCTGCGTCCTCACATGGTAGAGAGGGCAAGGGAACTGTCTGGGGTCTGTTTTATAATGTCACTAATTCCATTCATGAGGCAGCTGCCTTCACAACAGTCACCTTCCAAAGGCTCCACCTCCAAATACCATCACACTGGGGACTGAGTTTCAACACCGAGTTTTAGGGGGGACATAAAAATTCAGTCTATGCCAGAAAGGAAATTTAACCTTGTATAACCAAGATAACAGTCATTTTTAGTTTAAAGCCCATCTGTGGCAGTAAATATATGATCAAGTAAGGGTTGTCTCCTCACTATCCCTTCTTATCCCTGGATGGCAATAGCACAGAGCTAGAGTATATATGTTGCATATTGTCATGGCAGAGATACACCTCCATTGACCTCTGTTGAGATAGAGATTTCTGCACAGGACCTGGTTGTATCTGAGTACCTAATGCCTGCATCTGTTTCCATTATGACCTCCAACTTTTAGATCACACATTTTGTTCTATTATTGTTTCTACACCCTTACTTAACATGGCCACATTTCCAGTAAACATTGCTTTATAAAGAGACTTTATAAAGAGTCCACTTTCCTCTGTGTATGATTCAACATCCCTGAATATTCTAATTAGAAATATGACTATCCTAGAGGGGTCTATTAACACAGATTCAAAACATGAGCACATCACTTTCTTTTTTAATTACAGAGGTTCTCATCAAATGTGAAGAAATGCACTTTCTTATAAAAATAGATGGCAACATGCACTAGTAAAAAGGGATGAAGTGATGAACACTCCATCACAATAGATGAAAAATAATGCAATGGCGAAAATAACTAAGGAGGGCAAAACCTCCTGAATGGCAAGGTAAAAAGCTTGGTGGACCCTCTCCCCAACAAAACAACAGTTTAGTTTGCACACATTTTATTAAATAAAAACAAAACCAAACCCACAATTATTAAAACGTTTCTACAATTTGTCCTAAGGGAAAAAAGCAAAATAGAGAGACATTCATTAAAGAAAACCTGCTAAATTTCAGCAAGAACATGACTGTGGTTTTGAGCATAGCCTTACTACCACCAACCTTCCCGACTCCACCAGTTCTGTAATGTAATATAATGTTCTGTGATCCTAAATGTTCTACGATTTTCAGGTGAGGACTAAGAAGATGGGGGACCTCTCTCTCTTGCACACATTATCCAGTCTGGGGATAATATTTCACCCTTGGAGAAGGAGGATGCTAGGGTTTCTCATCTCCTATTGATTGTTGCAGAAGGTTCTATTCCAGCCAACTAGGCTGAAAGGATCAGGTCTGTAGCCCCCTATTGCACCCTATGCATAGAACAGAAGATCTACTCTAAATGTGGCAGGGTAAGAATAAAGAGGTCCAAATGGTCCTTCCTCAGATTGCTTCTAGGGTGGAAGGTCTATACTGGAAGAGTCAAACACAAGACCACAAGGTATCACATCTACCCCATGACCACTCATAGAATGAGGACATCACTTCAGCACAATCAAACCCCGCCTGCCTCCTCAGGTTCCAGTGTAGTAGTTCTGAAGTTCTGCTCAGGGTAAAGGCAGACCATGAAAACTGATGGGGACTGAATTTATTTGAAACAGAACATGGAGAACTACACGTCTAAGAGCATTGGGGATTTGGTGGAGAACAATTAAGAGGAAGCTGGTAGCACCACAATACAAATAAAATAATAAGGCAGCCACAAGTTTTCCAAACTAAACAAGAAGAACTAAAGCCAAAGTTATCAGAATGAGAAATAATAATGACTAGAGTAGAAATAAATGAAAAAGAGACTCGAATAACATAGAACGACAAATGCAGCTAGGAGTTCTTGTGTTTTGTTTTTTGGTGTTTTTTTTTGTTTTTTTTTTAGGTAAACAAAATTGATAAACCTTTAGCTAGATCTACTAAGAAAAAAAAAGAACGACTCAGATAAATAAAAGAATTAATAGAGGTGTTATAACTTATACCATGGAAATACAAAGGATCGTAAGAGACGACTACAGACAAATATACACCAGTGAACTGGACAACTCAGAAGAAACATTAATTCCTAGGAACATACAACCTACTAAGACTGAATCATGAAGAAACAGAAAAAGTGATCAGTGCCACAATGAGTAATGAGATTGAGTCAGTATTCATAAACCTCCCAACCAAGAAAAGCCTAGGATCAGGTGACTTCACAGAAGAATTCAAGCAAATACTTACAGAAGAATTGATGCCAATCCCTTTCAAACGTTTTCCAAAATTTGAAAGTGAAGGAACACTCCCACGATCATTTTGCAAGACCAGCATTACCTTGATACTAAAGCGAAATAAGGATACTAGGAGAAGAGAAAACTCCAGGCTAACATCCCTGATGAATACAGATGCAAAAATGCTGAGCAAAATACCAGCAAACCAAACTCATCAGCACAAGAAAAGAATCAAACACCACAAACAAGTGCAATTTATCACTGAGATGCAAGAAAGTTTCAATACTGGCAAATCAATTATTACTGTGATGTATCACAAGAGAATGGAAAAAAAAATCACATGATCATCTGAGCAGATGCGGCAAAAACATTGAACAAAATTCAACATCCTTTCAAGATAGAAACTGTCAACAAAATGAGTGTAGACTGAAAGTAACTCAACATAATAAAGAGCATATTTAACAAGTCTACAAGTCACATCACAGTCAACAGTAAAAGGTTGAAAACTTCCCCTTTAAGATCTAGAACAAGACAAAGCTACCCAATTTCACTACTACTGTTCAACATAGTACTAGAAGTCCTAACCAGAGGAATCACACAAGAAAAATAAATAAAACTCATCCAAATCTGGAAGTAATTAGTACAATCACTCCTGTTTGCTGCTGGCATGATCTTGTATGTAGAAAATCCTAAAGACTGTTAGAACTAATCAGTGAATCCAGTTAAGTTCCAGGATACAAAATCAACAGACAAAAATAGGTTGTGTTTTTACCCAAACAATCAAATATTTGAAAAAGAAATAAAGAAAACATTCTCATCTACAACAGCATCAAAAAGAATAAATTTGGAGTGCCTGGTGGCTCAGTTGGTTAAGCGTCTGACTTCAGCTCAGGCCATGATCTCATGGTTTGTGAGTTCGAGCCCTGCTTTGGGCTCTGGTGCTGACAACTCCAAGCCTGGAGGCAGCTTCAGATTCTGTGTCTCCCCCTCTCTCTGCCCCTCCCATGTTCATGCTCTGTCTCTCTGTCTCTCAATAACAAATAAACACTTAAAAAAATTAAAAAAAAAAAACAATAAATTTAACCAAGAAAGTGAAAGATCTATATATCAAAAACTGTAGGACATTGATAAAGAAATTAAAGAAGATACAAATAAGTGGAGAATAGCCCATGTTCATGGATCATAAGAGTGAACATTGTTAAAATGTTCATAGTACCTTCAGCTTTTCTATAGATTCAATGCAATTCCTGTCAAAATTCCATTGGCATTTTTCATACAAATAGATAATACAATCATTGGTGAGGATGTAAATACATTAAAACCTTGTCACATTTTCCAGATGGTAAGTAAAGTTGTGCAGCTGCTTTGGAAAACAGTTTGGCAATTTCTCAAAATGTTAAGGATACCGTTAACACATGACCTAGCAACTATACTCCTGTGTACATAAGCAAGACAAATGAAAATATGCATCCATGCAAAAACTTGCACATAAATATTCTCAGGAAAATCAATAGTATCCACTAAGTAGAATATTCAAAACATCCACCAACCAATGAATAAATATATGTGGCATTTCATTCAAGGGAATATTACTCAGCCATAAAAAGGAGTGAAATACTGATACACACTACAGTATGGATGAACCTTGAAAACATTACGCTACAGGAAAGAAGGTGGAAGGGTGTGTGGGTTGCTCACTCGATTAAGCTCCCAACTCTTGGTTTCGGCTCAGGTCATGATCTTATGGTTTGTGGGCTTAAGCCCCACAACAGACTCTGCACTGACAGCATGGAGCCTGCTTGGGATTCTCTCTGTCCCTCCCAAGCTCTCTCTCTCTCAAAATAAATAAACAAACTTAAAAAAGGAAAAAAAAATGGGAAAGAAGATAGACACAAATGGCCACAATTTTTACGACTTTTTATGACTACTTTTATATGAAATATCCAGTATAGGCCGATCTATAGAGACTGAATTTAGACCTAGAGAGAACAGTAGAAATAGAGAATGTCTATCCATAGGTATCTTTTTGAGGGAAAGAAAACATTCTAAAATCAGACAGAGGGGATGCTTGCACAACTGCAAATTTATTAAAAATCATTAACTTGTGCTTTTCAAATGGGTGACGTGAATGGTATATAAATTATAATTCAATAATACTGTTAAAATAGTGAGTAAATCAAACATTTGTAGCTAATACTCATGAAAAGTTTTCAAATAGTCATCATTTTTCTTAGAAATGTTTAAGGATTATTTTATTTAAGCTGGACAGTATTTACAAGCCAGGTACTAATATCTCCCTCAGTTGGCAGGCCAGGGCATTGAGGCTCGTGGCAGTTACATCACTTGCTGAAAGTCACACAGCATTTATGTGTTCAGGTTGGAAGTCAGACCCAGGCAGTCTGGCTCCAAATTACTTGCCTTAAACCACACACTTCTGCTGGATTATATTGCTGAGAATTTACATTCGTATAATATTCTCATTACTGTTACAGAACTCATATAATTATAGCAAGATTTCTAGGGAAGGTGTTTACTTCCAGCCAAAGCTAATTGGGCAACAATGTAAGCACAATGGGTCCTTCAGGACCTTCTGGACTTTGTAGTTACCTAAAGTATTCTCGTCCTTCTTGCTCTGGTTTAAATCCTACTTACTCTTCAAGGCCGAGCCCAAAGTGATCTCCGGGAATCTTTCCCCAACTTCCCAGACCAATGTGGCTTTTCCCTCTCTTGTCTCATAACATTCCTTACATGCTTGTAGTGTGCCCCACTTCCCAATACACTGTAATTATTTGTTTTCATATCTGTTTTTCTCATTACACTGAAATTCTCAAGAGTAGGGGACAGCGATACTTGTATTTGCATCCCTAAGTATTGCTGTTAGGAAAATAGCAGGCACCCAATAAACGCTGAATACATTAAAGAAGGAAGGGAGACTGCAGAAGAAATCTGTACCTTACTCTTACACAATTTAGGATGAAATCAGAAAAGCACAGGACTCTAGAATAGTGACTAACTTGTGCAGCAGAAAGTCTAGGTGAGGTTAACAGGACCTAAGAACACTTCAGTTCTCCTAGTCAAAATGGTCCTGTTAACCTCACCTAGACTGAAAAACCACCTACTATACATTTAAAACATAGACTTTGCTTCTGGACAACCTTGTGTGTTTTTTGTTTTTTTGTTTTTTGTAACAATTATCACTTTCTTCCATGATTACTATACAGCCAGGTGCTGATGCTTCCTATTAAAATGTAAACTAAACATGAAGCATGTCAGTATATCTCTGAGCCAAATCTAAACGTTTTGATTTACCAGTTCTATTTTAAAAGTATGTTACTCATTCAAATATAGGTTGAGCATGCCAGGGTTTGATCCCATTGGCACAGCATTTGGAAATGAATATTCCAGACGGTGCGTGGTTTAGTATTTTGAACTAAAGCCCGCTGGTCTGGGAATGTCATTACTTCTATAGAAGTTGATTTACCTGTGTGACTTTTCAATCAGCAACTTATTTTTAAAAATAAATCTAAAAGGGAAAATACTGTTCTTGCCAGGCTGAACAAAACATTTTCTTCCTTTATAGTGTGTAACTGAAAAGATCTGCCAAATACAAATCCTTCTTTCCAACAGTAATGAGAATGTATGACTCAGATATAGTCAAACACGTTTTTTTTTTTTTTTTGTCTTGGTATCGAAGCCATTTACCTTTACATTAACTCTCAAGTCACTTGAATATCAGTTAGTGGAACCATCAGTCAATTGCCCAACAGCATATTCAATCTGCATTTGCCCCAAAGCATCAGAAGTATCTGAAAGTCATCACATCCCTCAAGTATGCAATGCACATAATTTGCATGGGGGTAGTAGCAGAAATCCATTCCTCCAAATTTAAGTATGATTCTGTGCAAAAAAAAAAAGCATGAGAGTGTGTGAACATAGAGCTCACTACATTAATATCTCCACTGATGCACAAACCAGGCATTTTATTTTTCATTCAAGGTCTACTCTGATGTTTGAAGGTGCAGGATGAATGTGACTTTAAGAATAATCACAAAATTATAGCAGGAGTGTCGAGGTAAGGTCCTCCTGTCCCCAGGTAAGGCTATTATCTAGGCGATGGTTATGTATGTAAGAGATGTGTTAAAGATATTTAGAATTTTTGATTTCAAAGGTTTTAAAAGCAGATAAGGGGAGAGGAGAGCAGTATGGCATTGAAAATAGGAAAGAAGGCATGAAATAATGTGGCTTTGAGGCATTTCTGATTGGTGCTTGGCTCACAGAGAAAGGAGGCAAAGTGGGAGGGAGGAAGTGAATGGAAGAAATTATGTCTAGGGCCCTGTTAAAGAGTCTAGATTTTATTCTTTAGGCATGGTAAAATAAAAAAAAAAAATTAGTCTTTACGTGGAAGAGAAGATTGTATGGTCAGGCATACATTTTATGTAGAACATTCCGGCAATGGTACAGAGCAAGACTGTTAAGAGATAAGACAAAGAAAGCAAATGAAAGACAATGAGGGTGTGAGTGTAGAGGAAAGCATGGGGGGGGGGGGGAAGGGACAGCAGTGTGTGATCTATGGGAGGAAGGATTCCTAGGGAGGGTGGATGGTAGGATTTTCACCGGCCCTCTCTGTCTTATCATATTTATGCTAAATAATGGAATCAATCACTTGTCTTCGTACTGTAAATTTTGAAAAAAAAATGCGACTTCTCACATGATGCATTCCTAAATTACTTTGATACATAAAGAACTTTTAAAATCTCCTTTGACATGTTCATTTGTCTAAGAGCAAAGGTCTTGACACTGATCAGTGAAATCAATATATCACCAAAATTTAAGGGAGTAATGTTTTAGAGATATATAATCTCCATAATATATAAGCTTGAAGTTTTCACCAAGAAAAAAAAAAGCAGAAATCTACTTGTTCTGGCATTCTGCTCATGGTTTTCAGCAAAGTGGTCCTCAGATTCTATGCTTGTTGTGGTATAATATTAAAAACCCCGTGAGATACCACATCAGGTATCACCTGCGTCCGCTAATCTTGATTATTATACTGAATTCAAGGCTGTGATTTCTATCATCTTCAATTCATGATATCACTTGCTTTTACTTTAATCATCAACAGAAAGGGGGGTGGTTATAAGATAGTCTTTAGGGTCACTTTTAATTCCATAGTTTAATTTTCAGTATTAAATTCTGACACGTATCATTTGGCAAAGATGTTAAAAGCACAATTTAAAACAAATTTTGTCTTTCCCTGAAATCAAAGTAAGTACATGAACATTTTGTTCTCACCCTGGTGAGAAATATGTTTCTTGAGGATTTTTAGGGTCTAAACAAATGTATATTTTTTCCCCCTCTTTTTAAAAGGCGTAGGAAGTAAGTAGGCTGAATGTATTCAGACTTATTCTCCTGGTAATTGGATCCTCAGTCCTAAAGTTGAAGGATTACAGAAACACTGATACGTTGTGCAAAAAAGGAGTATTGAAATTCAGAGTCACTGAAGTTCACTGTCATTCCACCAACCCAAGAGTTAAAAAGAAAAAAATACCAATACCAAAGACGCCACCACCGTATACGTAAAAGATAGTTATGCCGTATGTGTGAATTTCCTCAGCAATAGATAAGACTGGCACTTAAAAAGGACGAGGTGAAATGTTTGAAATGCCACAGAACTGGCCTTGAAGTAATTTTTCAAACATTCAGAATTTTGGATGCTTGTTTTTCTAAATTGGCCATGAGAGGCTTCCTTTTTGCAAACTAGACCCATGGAAAGTTTCAATTTTTAGAGTCACCTTCTAAGTTACACATATGCAAAAATAATCAAAGTACAGGGACAGCATTTTCTTTTCATCACTGTGTAACTTAAAAAAAAACACAGCAATGTGTGTTTGGCTCACACACCATGAAAACTTTCATCTTTTACTGGAATCTGTTAGATCAGAAGGATAATTTTACAGAAAGATGTGAATGAATGGAAACATGCGATCAAACACTGAGTTGGCTCTTTTTCTCTTCTCTTTTTTTTTTTTTGTGAAGTCACTTTATTAAAAAGAAAAAAAAAATAGGTGTGCTTCAAACCACCACAAGTGAAGCAAAAGACACCTCATATATGTTTAAAACTGGTAGAAATGAGTGAGAAAATCAAAACAATTCACATTTATGAACTAAGGGGAGGGTGCATATACTCTTGGACATTTAATTTGAATGTATGAGGTAGAAAGATTTATTTTCCAATTATTAGTTTATTTTAGTGTTCTCTAGTGTGTTTTGAAGTACAAATGGTATTTGTTCAGCTTCCTGGCAGCTCCCACGTTCCATTAGGAAAAGCAAGATAAGCAAAGAATAGAACCTCAGTCAGTGTCAGGCAGAGTAACAGAAGCATTTTAATAAATGGGATGTTTCTGCTTGGTTTGGTTTCTTTTGATATTTGGTTTTGTTTGATCCCTTAAAATGTCATATCTGCTGTAATGTGGTCATTTGGTGCCGGGTCGAATTGAATAAAGTACTCTGCTACCTGAATTGAAAGAAGTAAACATCTATGAAAATGAGTCATCAAGATAGAAAAAAGTAAGTTTTTCTTTAAAAATCAAGATGAGTACTTCACTTACTATGAAGGTAATCGACCTGTGGTCAGTTTTGCCAAGTCAAGGAGTACGTTTTATATAGAACAGTATACATATGTGTCATAGACATGTAAATCATGAACATAATGACATGATGATTCACCTTTAATGTGGTGCTACAGAAATGATTAGTGCTGAGTTTAAAAATACCATTTTACTGACCTGACCTTTTTAAGGAATTAAATGTTTCAAATAAGCCTTTTAAAAATAATTGACTATATCCTTGGATTCTAAAATAATGTCCACTATATGTTTAATAGAATGTATTTAATAGAAATCATTCTAAAATCTAAATGCCCATACTACTGTTCAATAAAATCCACATTTCCCTCCTTATCGTGAGCACATAGCTAGACTACATTACTCAGCCCTTCTGGAGATTCAGTGTGGCTACTGATCTTAGTTCTAGAGGGTGAAGTTTTTCTTTTCATTTTTAAAATTAATTTTTGAGAGAGAGAGAGAGAGAGAAACAGAGACAGAGCACAAGTTGGGGAAGGGCAGAGAGAGAGGGAGACATAGAATCTAAAGCAGGCTCCAGGATTTGAGCCATCAGCACAGAGCCTGATACAGGGCTTGAACTCAGGAGCCATGAGATCATGACCTAAGCCAAAGTTGGACACCCAACAGATTGAGGCACCCTGGTGCCCCTAGAGGGTGAAGATTTTAAGATCTACTTCAAACAACCCATGCCCCTTTGAACTCTTCCATTCTGGCTGAAAGAAAGAGGACCCAGTAACTTTGGAAGTCAGCTTTGTAAATGGTACAGGCTCTGCCAGTAGGTGTTCCAAACCAATTGCATGGAGGAGGATCCTCCTAACACCCTACGTTCCTGCCTAAAGCTTTTACATGAGCATGGAACAGACTTCTACTGTGTTTGGACCATTATACATCTTGGAGTAAACTTGTTACTATATTGAGAATATCCTAAGGAATACATCATCTTTATCAAGAAAAAAAAAATCCTAGGGGCACAAGGGAAGCTCAGTCGGTTAAGCATCTGATTTTGGCTCAGGTCATGATCTCACAATGTGTGAGTTTGAGCCCTGTATCGGGCACTCTACTGGAGCCCCTTTCAGATCCTCTGTCCCCTTCTCACTTTCTCTCTCTCTGCCCCTCCCCTACTCGTTCTCTCTCTCTGGCTGTCTCTCTCTCTCTAACTCTCAAAATAAGTAAACAAACTTAAAAAAAGAAAAGAAAAAAATCCTAAATACAACATTTTTTTTTGGAAATTTATTTGGAAATCCTAAATACAACATTTTTTTTTTTTGAATTGAGGTCCAGATCAAATACTTTTACAAAATGGCCTAATTCTCACTCACTCTCCCCTACTGCTACTCACTCACACCTCATTCTCCATCCTTACTCCACGACCGTATTTTTAACCTCATATACTTTGAGAATATAGAAGCAGAAGTTCCCTTACTTCATACTACGTTAACCTGCCGCATTCCCCACCTGTCTATCCACGTGTTTCTTTCCCTCCTGTTTCATCAGTAATAACAAAAATGTAAAAGCACCAATTAGGTTCTGTGGATAAAGGCTTAATTAAGTCCATTCCTTTGGACCAGAGAACTTGAACTTCATTTAGAGCTCTAACTCTGTTTGTCCGGTATCTGATAAAAAATGGTATGTAATTATTGCTTATAACAAAAGTAACACCCCTGGGACACTTGGGTGGCTCAGCCAGTTAAACATCTGACTCTTGATTTCAGCTCAGGTCACGATCTCCTGGTTACTGAATTCAAACCTTGTGTGGGGCTCTGTGCTGACAGTGCAGAGCCTGCTTGGGATTCTCTCTCCCCACCTCTCTATGCCCCTCTCCCTCTTTCAAAATAAATAAATAAACATAAAAAATGAACCCTGAAAAACTACATGTGAATGGGATGTAGCTTTAGTCCTCCCTGAGTATGGTGGCTCTTATAACTTGTACGTCCTTTGTGCAGACTCTGGAATCTATACCTACAGAATTCTGACAAGAGCTATCACCTTCTGTGGAGCATGAGTTTTAAAGCCAGAGTGACACTTGCATCTCCTTATGTGGACTCTCCTCCCAGTCTTTGCACTGTCATCCAGGGGCAGGACAGCTACTGGATGGTTGTGTAGACTGCTACACGGTCTGCTTGCCATAAGGACACTTTTAGAAGGAATGCCTATGTTGCCCTTCTGCCAAGTTGTCCTTCCTGCATGTATCTCTCTGAGCAGCCTGGTCCTAGCATGAGCCATGACAGTGTTGTAAACGTGAGTGCTTAGTTGAAGCCTAGGAGTTCCCCTGATGAGCTGTGTACATCTCTGATCTAGTCCCCACTCTCAGTTAGCCCTCTAACTGTTGCCAAGCAACCACGCCACATTTACTTTAGTAGAACTCTGGAGGTATGCTCTCTCAGGAAGGTAAATAGAACACACTCCAGGGTGGGAGAAATGAGCCACAGTTGTGGGTAGGAACACTGTACTGAAATATGGTATTGGAATTTGTCTACCAATTCCTGAGGCTCCTGAACCCTCTTCTGCCAACTGGCTTCCAGAATGTTGGCAGGAGATGGAATCATCCCTCTCTGGGTGAATTGGACTCAGCTGGCAAGAGGAAAATTGCAAAAATTACGTGCTCAGGCAGAACACTTAATAGTGTAAACTAGTCAGCAAGTCTATGAGATTCCAATCCTGTTTTCAGCATTCTACTCTTTAATATGAGCAGAAAATCATGGATTAATTGCTATATGACAAAGTCTTAAAAAAATCAAGTTAGGAGTGCCTAGGTAGCTCAGTTGGTTAAGCGTCTGACTTTGGCTCAGGTCATGATCTCGTGGTCTGGTCCGTGGGTTCAAGCCCTACGTAGGGCTCTATGCTGACAGCTCAGAGCCTGACCCTGTTTCAGATTCTATGTTTCCCTCTCTCTCTGCCCCTCCCTCACTCTCTCTCTCAAAATAAATAAACATTAAAAAAATTAAAGGCCAATATAAATTAAAAATCATATCTGAGAAAAGACTTGAGTATAAAATTTATAATTACCAACACATGCTCATGCACACACATGTAAACAAAAGCAACATACAGAAAAATTATGCAGAGAGAATACTTTGTTTTGAGACTACTTCTTCAAATAAACTATCATTAATATCTTCAGATGACTGAAAGGAAATATTGAATCTATAAAACAAGAGTAGGGTGCTATTATAAAAGAATGCTCAGAAAAAAAATTAAAAAATAAAAGAAGATAAAATTTAGAAATATTCAGAGAACCAAAAGGTCTCGAAAATTAAAAACAAACAAACAAAAAGGATAGCAGAAAGTAATACTTGGAAAACTCACAGAATGGTAGAAAAAACTAAGTTAAAGAAATATCTCACAGAGGGCAGACGTGTGTGGGCAGACATGCACACGTGCACACATTAACACACAAATCATGGTTGGAAAATATTTGAGAAAAACACAAGAAAATTAAATAAAAAGTTCAACACCTTAATACAAGAAGCTCCAAAAAAAAAAAAAAAAAAAAAAAGGAAAAGGAAAAAGCAAATGGAGGAAACCATCTCTGAAATAATTCAAGAATATTTCCAAGAACCAAAGAACTTTCACTGTCAGATTGAAAGACCTTGCTGATTACCTGCACATGATTAAAGCTTATCACAGCAACTCTTCCAAATCTCAAAGGGCTACGTATGAAGAGAAAACCTTACAAGTTTCCATGAAGGTGATGGCGAGGGAGGAAGATGTGCAGCCCCATGGTAGTGGGAATCAGAATATCAGAATGATTTGGACCTTTTCAGCAGCAACATGCCTCCAAAATTCTAAGGAGAAATTATTTCCAATACAGAATTTTTTATCTAGTCAAATCATCATCATGTAAGAACACTTCCTATAATCCCATAGGTATCCTTTTCAGGAAGTTATTGGAGGTCTGATCTCCCATAATTAGGGAGTAAACCAAGAAAGGAGACATTTGGGGGAGGCAAGGAACAAGAGATACAATACAAAAGAGACACAAAGGACATTTACCCCGGATGATAGTAAAAGGATATGCAGTCATAGTAATAATATAAGTTAATAAAAATACTAGACATATATCTAACCTCAATTATAATATTAGGGAGTAAGTAAGTATGAAAAGGAGGAGGTGTGGAGTGGCAATGAAGAGGAAACAAAAGAGAGTTAGGTCCCCATCCACAGTGACCAATCAAAAGATAATGTTTAAAATTGAAAATCAGTAAGCATTCTTACATTCTCTGTATAGCCAAGTAACTCAAAAGAGGGAAATGAAAAATGAAAGGTGGATTGTTGTATTTAAAATAAACCTTTTACAACTATTTGACTCCGTTTCTATGTAAAAGGTGATGAAAATAGGAAGCAAAAGAAAGATTAATAGCTTTTAAATGTTATACGGAGTCAAAAAATGCATAATTGAATATTTTCCATTGTAAACATTGGTTGAAACAATTAACACTGATACATTTATTCTTTTACACCGTGAAATTGAAAACCAAGAGACAGTCTCCTTGTAAATATTAACAGGGAGATAGATATTCTGATGAATAAGTCTATAATTCTCTCATTACCACTTCTCTATTTCTGTCTTCTTTTGAGATCTTTTTTTTTAACAGTTTTATTTTTTATTTTGAGAGAGGTAGAGAGAGAGAGAGAGGGAGAGAGAGAGGGGGAGAGAGAGAGAGAGAGAGGGAGAATATCTTAAGCAGGCTCTACACTCAGCATGGAGCCCAACAGGGGGCTCAATCCCACGCCCTGGGATCTTGACCTGAGTCGAAATCAAGAGTCCAATGTTCAACCGACTAAGCCACTCAGGTACCCCTCCAGCTCTTTTTACATACCTTTTTGGAGATCTTTAATCCCATTAACCTTGTACTTTTTCTATCTCTATCAATTTCTTACATTCAGTTTCCTTTTCAGCTTAGAATCTGTGGTATATCACCTGACCAATATGTCTTTCCAATATTTATACAATATTCTTGTAGCATTATCTTTTAATTATTGGCCCCATACAAAGCACCAACATCCAATAAATTCTAGAAGTCTCATCCATGCCTGTACCATGCAGTTACTTAGTGATGCCAAAGATACAAAATATAACAATAACACGGTATCCAACAATGAGTGCTTTCTCATATGTTCATACATTTATGGAACAAAAAAGTTATAGTCAATTCTGTGAAATATATTTGATAAGCCATGGTTATCAAAATAGGCATAGTCCTTGCCTTGGTGGAGCTTTGACTCTATAAGAACAAAAAGGCAATAAACAGTTCACTGCTTAATTATCTAATTCAGTTGTTTTAAGTATTACGAAGGCAAAATATGGTGTTCTATGAGAGCATTCAAATAGGAAAAATGACCTTATTCTTTTACAAGGTTTTTTTTTTGTTTTTTTGTTTTTTTGTTTTTTTGTTTTTAATATATGAAATTTATTGTCAAATTGGTTTCCATACAAGGTTTTTTTTTTAATTTATTTGTTTTGAGAGAGCATGAGCAGGAGAGGTGCAGAGAGACAGAGGAAGATACAGAGTCCCAAGCAAGCTCCACACTGCCAGCACAGAGCCCGGCTTGGGACTCGAACTCATGAACTGTGAGAAACCAAGAATCAGATGCTTAACTGACTGAGCCACCCAGGCACCCCCAAAATGACCTTAATTTTGTCTTCATTCTCTGAAGAGGTAAAGTGTAGGGCAGAAATTGGATTATACGTTGTCTGAGCAAGAGTGTGGGGTAAGGAGAAATTCCAGACAGAACCAGACTGTTTGAAATTTGGCCCCAAAATGGCTGAACTAAGAGTCCTGGAGAGCCACTCTCCATCATCAACAGGTCTTTGTGAATGCTGTTCCTCTCCCTGAATAGCCTCCTTTCCTTCCTGCCCCTCTTTACCATACCTTTTCTGTGATAAAATTGGATTGATCCTCCGGGTTTCAGTTTAGAAGTTATTTTGGGGACAAATCTTATTTTACTTCCTCAATTCTGACTTGTAGTTTCTACACTGGGCTAATGAGAACTCTTCTTCCAGTGCCTCTAATCAAAACCACATCGTGTCATGATTGTCTTGTTCCTTGCCTGTCTCATCTTCTGGTCACTAAGAGCAAGATGGACAGTGACTTCCTCATTATTCTATCCCTAGCATCTCTTTGATATAAATTGGTGTTCAGAACCTATTTGCTAAGTGATCTTTGGTAAAAGGAGAGTAACTATGTATTGCATAGGGCCTCAGGGCTTTGGAACTGGGTCTAATGCCAAATCATTCATTCATTCATTCATTCATTCATTCATTCATTCATTCTTCAATGACACATTATTTTAGTCCCCTTGTTATTACTTAGCTTTTAAATATGTTTAAAATAATTCCACTTCCTAGATAAGTAAGTTCTGCATCAATTAAGGTATTGCATAAGAAAAATTGTGCTCTGGGTTGTCATGGACAAATAAAAGCTATAATTATTGTTTTGTAATTATACTATCAAAATATCTCCATAATTAAACACTCTAGACCCTAACAGAATGTGGATAAACTTCCTGATTACACGTACACGCTAATCTTTCTAAGATGAATTAAATTTTCAATATTGAAGTAATTGGCTACATGTCTTAGGTTTTAAAAAAATCCCAATTAAGGAAAATTATCATTTGTCTTACTTAGAATGATTTAAATGTGTAATTTTAATTTTCTTAATCTTTAATTTTCAGAGAGAGTGTGAGTGAGGGAGGCGCAGAGAGAGAGAAAGAAAGAACAGACAGAATCCCAAGCAGGCTCCATGCTGTCAGCACAGAGCCCAACACGAGGCTATAATTCATGAACCATGAATTTATGACCTGAGCAGAGTTCAGCCGCTCAACCAACTGAGCCACCCAGGGGCCCCTAAACGTGTAAGTGTAATTAGAACACTAAAGAAAAAGTCTGGAAACTAAATGTAACCACTCAATTCTACCAAACTGAAATACACAGCATGAAAAAAATAAAGGAAATGGCACTTAAAATGGAAGGGGGAAGTTCTGAAGCCGGGACTCTGATGCAAGTATTACTTGTTGGGGTCTGTACAACCAGTAGAAAGAAGGAAGATAAGAACTATCTTGACAAGGGAGGGCACCTTTCACACAGGAAATTCATCTCCTGGTTATAAGAAAAAGAAGCAAGATCCCTCTCCACCCCAGCAGTACACCAGGCACTGCTTGCAGCCAGTGAGAAACTACTACAGCCTCTAACTCTTGTTCTTCTCCAAGGAACTTCTGTTCAAAATAATCCTCCCTGATTTCCCCCTAAACCTCATACAAGCTGATCTTCCCTTGTTGTCTTTGGACTAACCTATGGTTTACTCTAGCTTTCCTGTGCTGTACTGCAATTGCTCTACTATTTCTGAATGAACTCATTTTGCTAGCAAATTAGCTGGCTATTTGATCGTTTTTTTTTTTTCTTAATATAATTTGTTGTCAAGTTGCTTTCCATACAATACCCGGTGCTCATCTCAACAAATGCCCTCCTCCCTGCCCATCACCCACTTTCCCCTCTCCCCCAACCCCCATCTACCCTTAGTTTGTTCTCAGTCCTTAAGAGTCTCTTATGGTTTGCCTCCCTCCCTCTCTGTAACTTTTTTCCCCCTTCCCCTCCGCCATGGTTGATTTTGAGAAACATAACAGATATTTGATCTTTAAGGTTGACGATATTCAGAGTAGACTGTGCAACTCTTGATCTCGGTGTTGTGAGTTAAATCCCCACGTTGGGTGTAGAGATGACTTAAAAAAAGTAAAATATCTTCAAAAAACCCACAAAGTATATAATCTATTATAGGAATGAGGATCTTAGAAGAACATTTTAAGAAATAAAAAGTATCATGTGGCTGTGTATAAAAAAATAATTGAGAGTTTGATTGATAGAATGAAACCATAGAGGTTAAATTACATATATAAGTAAATAGTACCATTTTGACTAAATTCTCATCTAGAAGAGTCCTGAGACAAATGAAGTGAATTAGGATAAAGAGTATTATTGTAACTGTAAAATAAAATGAAAAAGAAAAAAAATGCAACAGGATTTGTAAAAAAAAAAAAAAAATGATGAGCCCCACACTTTTTATTCAGAAGAGAATCATCTGATTTGGGAAATGTGATATTGTGATTTGTAGAAAATTTGTATATAAACATATATATGTGTGTGTGTATGTGTGTGTATATAAATGTGATGTATAATATAAATATATATTTAAATAAGTATGTATATAAAATATTTAAGTACTCATTCAGATTACTAGTTCTGGCTAAGAGCTCCCAAATCCTTAGACTGTTCTGAGTGATGAGAAAAATGGAAGACTCTTTTGTTACATTATTTGGTCTCTTGGACTCCATTGCAATGGGTGTCTGGTTGTTCACCTTTCCACCACAACTGAGATTCCATTAATGATGTGACTTTGGGAAAATACCTAAGGATGAGAGCTGGTTGCCAAGGGAACCAACCATGAATAGAGGCTTGGAACTTTCAGTCCCACCCATGACCTCTGGAGAAGGAGGAGGGGCTAGACTCAGTCACTAAAGGCCAATGATTTAACCAATCACACTTATGTAATGAAGCCTCCAAAAAAGCCCAAAGGAGAGGATTTGCTTCTATCTTGGGAAACCAGAATGTTTCTAGGTGCTACCATGGTATTCCCCAAGCTCCACAAGAACAGATGTTTCTTCACTGGGGACTTTGCCCAGTGTATTTCTTCATCTGGCTGTTGATTTGTATTTTTTAAAATATCTTTTTAAATAAATCAGTAATCTGGTAAATAAATGTGTATCCTAAATTCTGTGTGCCATTCTATCAAATTAATCAAACTCAAGGAGGAGATGATGGGAACCTCTGATTTATAGCCAGTCAGTCAGAAGGAGTATAGGTAACAACTAAGACTTGTGATTGGCTTCTGAGGTGGAGGGCACTCTTAAGGGAGTGAACCCTTTGCCTCTGGAATTGGATTCTATCTCAGGGTAGACAGTGTCAGAAGTGAGTTGAATTGGCAGACACCAAGAATTGCTTGGTGTGGAGAAGCCTTCACATATACATACATACATTTTGGAATTGGGTCCAGAAATCCTTTCAGGAATGCACATATACCATATATATATGTATATGTATATGTATATATGTATATATGTATAAATATGGTATATGTGTGCATATATATATATGGTATATGTATATATACACACACATATGCACACACACACATATACATATATATACACACACATACGCATAAATACATATATACTTATGTTTATGTGTGTACATGTGTATGTATGCATGTATACATTATACATCTATATTTATCTAAACATATGTGTGCATATATTTATGTTTTTCATGAAATGCCAATTCTATCATTATGTTCCAGGTAAATAAATACGTGCATTTTTATTAGTCCAAATAGTGTTATAATAAATTAAGATGATGCTTCTTTGCGGGCTAGAGTAGCAGTTTGAAAAAATACACAGTGTTTGGGGCACCTGGGTGGCTCAGTCGGTTAAGCATCTGACTCTTGATTTCAGTTCACTTCATGATCTCATGGTGTGTGGAATTGAGCCCTGTGTTGGGCTCTGCCTGACAGTGCAGAACTTGCTTGGGATTCTCTCTCTGCCCCCCTCTCTCTCTGCCCCTCTCTCTCTCTGCCCCTTCCCCGCTTGTTCTCATTCCCTCCTCTCTCTCTCTCTCTCTCCTCTCTCTCTCAAAATAAATAAATAAATAAATACATACATACTTAAAAACAACCATAATATTTAATAGCTCCACTCATCAGGATGTGAAATCTATTTCTCTACTCCTTGAATTGCTGCTTGGCCATGTGACTTTCATTGTTTAGTGGACAACAGCAAATGGGACAAAAGCAACATTTTGAAAAATATTTTCACCCTGGGGCTTGCCACTCTTTCTGTTAGGAACCCTGAGATCATCATGCACAGAAAGTCAGACTCGTCTTCTGTGGGTGAGAAGTCAGGATATGAGAACTGCCCAGAAAATCCATAGGATTTTTAGAAAAAATAAATAAATGTATAATGTTTTGAGCCGCTAGGTGTTGGGGCAAATTGTTATACAGAAAAGGCTGAAACAGAAACTGATACCTAGAAGCACGGTGCTGGTACACAAAAACATAGACCATGTGGTATCAGACTTGGGACCAGGAAGCAGGAAGAGGCTGCACGATCTGTTAGTAAACTCTAGATAGAACAATGGGTAGCAAACAAAGCCTTGGTAAAATCTGGAAAAATAGCATGGAAATTTCTAGAACAGAGTGGAAAAATAATAGCCCGTGTTCTACAGTAACAAAACAATTGGCAAATGTCACCTGTGATCACTTGGAAGACAGAAAGTATACCTAATCAACTCTGTGGTTTTAGCTGAGGAAATCTCCAAACTGAACGTTCAAAGTACCCATGGATATTTATGGTCGTGTACGCTAAGAGAGAGGAAGATGCCAATGCCCTGAAGAAAGAACTACTCAGATCGTAACAAGGAATTTAGGGGGAAATGGCACGAACTTCCAGGCCTAGAAAACAAAATGGTCTTCCTAGGTTAGCCATAATAGGAATTTCTTGAACTTATTTTTTCTCACTGCTTATAACTAGTAGAATCTATTGCAGAGCTGGTGATGTCTATCTAGGATGAAGGAGTAAGTTCTCTAAATATTCGCTATGTGTTTAGGGGTGGAAGAGGCTGAACAGAGCGAGAAAGAGAACAGAGCCCACATCACGTGCCATGGTGTTTCCTGCAGAGTCCAGGGATCCTTGCCCCCAGCCCTGTGGAGCTCCCATTTCTGCACTAGGCAGAGCAAAGCCTAGCAGTTACGACACTCAGTCATTTTCTAGGCTAGTAACAGTTGCCATAAGTGCCAGACAATTCTTGAAGAGTGGATGTGCCTTTTAAAGAAGAGGTGTCTCACGTTCTCAGACCAGCAACACTGACATCGCTTGGAAGCTTGTTAGAAATGCAGAATTCAAGGCAGTGTGCCAGACTGACGTAGTCAGACTCCGCATACTAACACGATCCCTGGATGACTGTACACACAAAAGTTTGGGAAGCACTGATCTACTCCCTGTCAAAAGTCTATAAGTCATTATACTAAATACCATCTCCAAACTTTTCCAAAGCTACTTATTGGGGTTTTGTGGTCCTTCAAACTCAGAGCCCCCCCCACCCTGTTGCCAAGCAACCTGTTCTAGACCGCATCTAAACCCCAACAATTTCAAATACATTAGGTTGAATCATTTAGTTGCCTATGTTCTATTGGTGATGACCAATAAAAATGGCAATTTTATATGACTCAATCTAGTATTTTGAGAACTGTCATATGCACAGAGAACATGGACCTTAGAGCCATGCTAGACTATAATGAAATCCCATTTTCTGTAGCTATTCGTTCTGTGACCTTGGGAAAAATTACTTAATTTCCTTGAGTCTCTATTTCCTCACTTAGATGAAAGGGATAACAAGTTTATTAATATGATTATTAAGGAGATTCACTAAGAAAATTACATAATTATGCCTAAAGCGCTGGTTGGTTCATGGCAGAAACTAAATAAATAGGGGCACCTGGGTGGCTCAGTTAGTTAAGCAATAGACTCTTGATTTCAGCTCAAGTCATGATCTCACAGTTGATGAGCTTGAGCCCTGCGCTGGGCTCCATGCTGAGTGCAGAGCCTGCTTGGAATTCGACCTCTCTCTCTTTCTGTCTCTCTTTCTCAAAATCAATAAATAAACTTGAAAAGAGGAAGCTAAGTAAATATGTGTTCTCCTTATGACTATGCATTGGTTGCCAAAGTGAAAAGAAACATGAAGACAATTATGTGAATTTGAAAAAAAACCTATCTGGGTGTCCTGAGTTGCTGGTCCGTAAGTTTTAAGGTAAAAGTGATGTTTTGGATACTCAAGGAAGTATTTGCAAACGGTCCCCTAGTGCTTTGTTGATTGTCACAGATTGCTTAGGATGACTCCCGATCTCCTTTTAGGGTACAAGGTCTCCAGATGATTGTTTTCAGGCTGTACAAAAGCATGCCTCACTGGTCTAAAAGAAATGAACTGCTTATTCTTTTTCTTCTCTTCATCCCCCTTCAGGAATGTGACCTTCTTCTTTTGAATGTTAGCAATGAACTCAGAGAAAGGTTTTACATTGCCAGCTGCAGGTTCAGATAAACAGATTTGGATTAATCCACAGAGTAACTGGGAACGTTTCATCTAATAAGGCATTTTGCTTAGCTCAGGCCGGCTGACCCAGGTGAATAAAAGATGGGCTGTGTCATCTGCTTAGGACGGTAAATTTGATTGTGAACACACATCCATGGTGTCATACTATGTCACTAAAGAAAAACTGGGAAGTGGGGGGGTTAACCTGAGAGATACAATAATTTCAGCTGAATTAATGTCCCACTGAGATCTTCAAATACCATTCCTCAGAGGCCAGTTTCAAGCGTTGCTAGAGCAATCACATTTCATATTAGACTGTTAAAATGCATGTAGTTTCATGCATGGGACAAAGTAAAATTGTCTGCTCCTTTTAAGTTTAAACAGACCTGGTAACAAGAGGGAATCTTTTCCTAATTGTTCATAATAATAGATCCCACACAGTGGATGGTTAGGGAAGGTAAAGTCAGAGAAAAAGAAAAGACTTAAGAAACACATACAAGTAATTTAATTCAAAAACTCTCATTTTCTGAAAGTTATATATAGGAAAGCGGCAAATATCCACATTAGGGTTGGGTAGAAATATATGCTGGCTAGGTTGTACCAAATGGGGAATATTGTATTAGTTAGCATCAAATGCATTTGGCATGAGCTTCTAGTAACACGGTAGCTCTATAAATATGTACTTTGAGTCTATAATTCAATATGTCTACCACAAGTCTTATTTAGAGAAAATGTACTACTTTAGAGCTCATGGAAGCAATATAAATCTGTTTTTGTTGTTGTTGTTGTGTTGTTATTGTTTTTGGATGAAACAAGGCTGCACGGTCTCAGCAACTCCCTCTTAGAAAGAAAGCATCAAGAGTAACATATGGGAGCACAAAATAGTTATAAAGAATGTGTTACTTACAAGGAGAAGAATACTATCTAAAACTCTAATTTCTGCAGGTAAGA
The DNA here is from genome assembly GCF_018350155.1 of Leopardus geoffroyi. Taxonomy (NCBI): domain Eukaryota; kingdom Metazoa; phylum Chordata; class Mammalia; order Carnivora; family Felidae; genus Leopardus; species Leopardus geoffroyi. The sequence goes on along the minus strand of NC_059326.1, from coordinate 96,111,440 downwards.
AAAAACATATAAAGCCCCTGCAATCACATACTCTGGAAGGACATCGAAACGTGCCTGAATTACTACCAGGGGAGCTATACCATTCCAAGACCTGACTTTCCAGAGCCCCAAATCAGCTTATCCTCACATTCTGGGCTATATAATAAAAAGACGGATCATATTGTGGTTGGCAGCAAATTGGATTAGAGCCATGTTGTATAAACTGAGAGTGAACAAAGAGAAGTTACTTAAAAGACAAAACAACAATGTAGCCGGTCTCTAAAGTACACATGGCCATCTTTAAATACGTTCATTAGGTTCCTATGTATGCACTTAGGGGCCCAGGACAGACCATGCCATCAGTCCAATCACCTGCTTTTTTAAGATGAGAACATCAAAATTTAGACTATGTACAGGCTCAAACTCCCAGCATCATTTGAAAAGGGCCCTAGGATCTATTCCTTGCCCTGAAACTGCCTTCCGCATTTTGTTTTCTCCACTCAAACTCGCTGAAAGTAATAAATACTTGTTAGTCACGGACCCCTTGCTTTCCTTATACTGTTGCTTCTCAAACACACCAGGGTCAAAATCCTTGCCATGCTCACATAAATCAGTATTTATTGAACGTGGTTAACGTTCATTCTTTGGATAGTCTCCTTTTTAACTTGTCACGAGGATATCATTAAAATTATAGATCTGATGCATGTTATGTAATTTTAATAAGCGTAACATAATTATATTATTAAGATAAAGAGATTAATATGTTTACAGTCGGCGATCGTGTCACGTAGCTCCCTTTCGACAATAATGTCCTCTGGTTCTGTTCCCAACAAGTGTTTATTTAAAGATTAGTGATTACAAAATGCTGTGTTCACACAAAGTTGGAAGCTACAGAAGAAGGAATAAAAATACGATTTGGTTCTCCCAGGAGCTTAAAATCTAACGGGAGTTGGAGGCCTGTGCATAAATGGTGAAAGGAGAAAGCACCGGGGGATGGGGCAATATGAGTTGAAGCTGAACTTGACAGTGAACAGCCTGAAGATTGTGGATATGAGCTGCGTGCATTCCATAGGGGAATGTCTTCCTTTCTGCAAGGTGGTGCAGGAAAAACAAAAAACAAAACAAAACAAAACAAAAAAAACAAAAACAAAAATAAAACAAAACAAAAAAAAACAAAAACAAAAACAAAAACAACGATGGAACTGGAGTGAAAGTGAGAATCACAATGCCTATAGGAAAACTGCAGCAGAGAAGCGACCTTTCTATCTTTAGGTGTATTTTGAGCTCCGTTTCACCTTATGTCCATCCACAGGTTTATCCAATCTGCATATTGCACTGTTGATGTATGATGTCACCATGCCTTAGCACGTGTGACGTTCTCCAGAGAAGCGCCAGCAGGGAAAAGAAAACTTAAAGCTCAAAGCCAATGAATGTTTCCAAATCATCAGTCTCCACTGGGGAAAATGTCCCCTTCAACACCACACCATACTTCTCCGGCAATCAATAGTTTTCACTAAAAGGGAGCCACCCAATCCACAGAGGCTGGACATCTCGATCCTTTGCATGCTAATTTATGAAGATGGAACTTCACAAGGCTAATTATTTTGCATCTAAGGATTCTTGTTCTCTGACTCAGCCAGGTTCCAGACTCTGTTTTGCATAGAGAAAGCGGAAGCAACAGGATGTATCTTTGTGGCAAGAACACATGCATTCTGATTTGTGTCTACAACACACGTGGACAGAAAATCAGCCCCGTTCCCATTCTGAAAGCCAGTAAGTCACTACTGTCTCAGAGCCCTGTTCACCCTACAGGACATGCATCTTTCCCTTAGGAGTGTGTAAGTGGGAACCTACGGGGAAGAGACTTGGTCCTGTTGACCTGTCGTCCATCAACAATTCTTTTGAGAATTCTGTCCGCACTGCTTCGAGAGAGCCAAGAAACAAACCGAGACATTGAAGACTTTGAACCTGACTGGGAACCATGTCTACATTTTAAGAAGGCGCAGAGCATTTCAGGTAGAAATAAGCTTCACTAGAGCCTCACTGTGGAGTGAGCAGGAGTGAACCTTCCAGAGGTTGCAGAGACAGAGAGGGGGAGGGGAGGGAGAGGGCAGGAGGAGGGGCTGGCTGGCTCCAGCTGTAGATGCCAGCAGCTGGTTCTTTGAAATTCCTCCTGTCCTGGACGCCTCACAAACTGTTCCATTCCTGGACAGCCGCATCCCCCGAGTGTTTCCAGTAGCAACACGCAAGGATTGTTTTATTCTCCCACCAAAGAAGCCACTTATTTTCTTAAGAGCTCTGCTGAATTTAGAGATCGCTAGAGAAAAGTCATTTTATTTTTTAAATGTGTATTTATTTTTGACAGACAGAGACAGAGACAGAGAGCATACAGGGGAGGGGCAGAGAGAGAGAGAAGAGAAGACAGAGGATCCCAAGCAGGCTCCACGCGCTGAAAGCAGAGAGCCCGATGCGAGGCTCGAACTCACAAACCCTGGGATCATGACCTGAGGCAAAGTCAGATGCTTAACTGACTGAGCCACCCAGGTGTCCCAGGAGAGTTCTGTATGGGAAAGGATATTCCTAGTCAAAGCTCCCACAGTATGAAGAACCATATCCATGCTGATCCAAAAAGCAGAGAGCGTTGACTATCAGGGTGCTGGAGAGGTCCCAATAATCGGCTCAGGCTGTCGTGACTGATGGAGTTCACCAGAAACCTGCATTTGCTCAAGAATGTTCAGAAGACTGTGAGTGTGGGGCCCTCGTCTAGTTACTGCTGTTTTTCCAGCTTGCTGATTATGTTACTGTTTTTCATTATGCAAATGCACCCAGAGGCTTTGGCAGTGGGCAAAGGCTTCGCATAAACAGGAGTATACATGGACACACACATACGTCTGCTGCTGTCTTGCTGTGTCCTCGCATCTCAGCTTTCTTTTTTTCACTCCACTTCCAGCTATAGCACGGGCACAGTACTGATACACATCCCCATTCTCGCCATTGTCTAAGAACCAGCCCCCCAAAGAACCAAAAAAAGGAAAAAAAGACTTCAAATATTCTTACTGCGTCTTGGGCCACTTTAGCACTTAATATAAAGGAGCCATTTTCCCTCTTTTAATGTTTTAAAGATATTCTTTCTCTAATTCAAAATTACCGAGACTGTGACTTCTTTCTTTGGCTTCTTGGCTCCTAACTAGATACACAACGGGATGTGAATCTAAATAACAATTAAAATTTTTCCATGCGTTATCCTATGCAAGTAGCAATTTTCTGCTGCTTTGATGGCTAATGGTGACAAAAAAAAAAAGAAAGAAAGAAAAAAGGAGTCTCAGGAATGTACATGGGTGTAGCCTGTACCCTAGGAATGTGAAGAAACCAATGGCTGGCTCCAACGTCTCCCACCTAATAACCGATATTTAAAACTCAGCAGTTTGTCATTCATAAGCTTAAAAATCTGCAGTAGAACCTATAGGACACCACTTAATTCAGTGTTCTCAACCTGGTGTCCAAAGAATCCCCAAGACATCTATGAAGGGAAATCAGGGATGGAGAAACAGTACATCTTTATTTTCACTAATCGCCAACTGAAATTTAGTATTATTTTCAATGGCTAATGTACATGACATGTAGTGATATTAGCAGCCGTGGTGACTTTGTCACCAATAGAAAAGCACAGGTATTTTCTATTATCTACGGTTGTTGCAAAAATGGCAAAATGCGGTTTACCTTCACCATTATCCAGAAATTACAGTAATTACTAGACTTGTTGCCAGAACATTTGTGGGCTAATTAAAGAACACATATTACCAATGTGTTTAAAATTTTTATAACTATATTTCAAAGTCCATGATGTCCATTATGCTATTTTAACATACTTTATGTTAATATTAACATACTTTTCTTACACATAATTTTATAATCATTATTTTATAGTATTCTCTTAATACATTCTCTTCACACGTTTTGAAGAATATTTTATGTATTTGCAAACACCATTCCAAGAAGGGGTTCCAGAGGCATCACTGGGCATCTGCCGACATGGCCCACGACATAAAGAGGTTCAGTTTAAGAAGGACTGATTTCAACCATTATTCATTTGAAAGGAACGATCGGGAAGCAGTTTTCACAAATCAGAGGGCTACTTCATCCATTCAGGGGCAGAGAAAACTCATGGATAAAGAACGATATACGGCTGTGCTGACAGCTCAGAGCCTGGAGCCTGCTTCAGATTCTGTGTCTCCCTCTCTCTCTGCCCCTCCCCCACTCACTCTGTCTCTGTCTCTGTCTCTCTCTCTCTCTGTCTCTCTCTCTCAAAAATAAATAAACATTAGATTTAAAAAAATAATAAAAAAGGAACAATGTTCTGACAAGCTGGGGCCATCAAAAGACAACCCAGACTTCATTGTATACATTTCCCACCAGTAAGGAGTCCCAGAACATTACAAGGACAGAGTCTATAAAGTCAGCCTTTCTTCTCCAGCTTCCTTATTTATCCTGCCCTTCCTTCGTCTCTGATACCTGTTTGGAGCATACACTTGTCCACACCCAGTACAGAAGGGCAGAGGAAAAGAAATCAGGCCAAGATGAAACCGAAAGATTTGCAGTCAGGATAGACGCTTTGATGAGATACTGACAAAGAAATTGGAATGAAATAATGACATAGAAATATTTGTCCTTCTAGGGCACCTGGGTGACTCAGCCGGTTAAGTGTAGGATTCTCGATTTCAGCTCGGGTCATGACCTCACAGTTCATGAGTTCAAGTCCTGCCTTGGGCTCTTTGCTGAGAGCGCAGAGCCTGCTTGGGATTCTCTCTCTTCCTCTCTCTCTGCCCTTACCCCGCTCATGCTCTCTATCTGAAAATAAATACATAAACCTAAAACACAAAAGAAATATTTGTCCTTCTATCTCCGGATTGCAGAAAATTAAGGAAAATTTTCGGAGAGGAACATGAGCCTCATGAGCACTTGCACTTCCGGGCTAGCAAAGGCTGGGAAAACTTGGGCTGTGAGCAGTGAGAAGTCCATTAGGACTTACCCCCCTACCCGTTCACATAGATCTGTCTCAAGCTTATCAGATTGCTTACAGGCACTTCCAGGTGTATTACCTGGCACGCCCATCCATCAACACTTTGCCAACTTCAGTTATCATGAAGTTAAGGCAGCAAGAAGGCATTGTTTTGAATGGTTAAGAGCAAACTTTTGGAATCCACTGACATCATTTACATAACCATGGACAAAGTATTTAATTTCTGCCTCCATTTCTGGAACTGTAATATTGGGATAATAAGAACGCCTGCCTCATGGGGTTGTTGTGACAATTCAGTGAGGGAACAGTAATATTATTGGGGGCCCCAAGGGGGCTCAATCGGTTACGCGCCTGACTCTTGATCCTGGCTCAGGTCCTGATCTCACAGTTTGTGAGTGTGAGCCCCGCGTCTGACTGTGGGGAGCCTGCTTGGGATTCTCTCTCTCTCCCTCTCTCTGCCCCTCCCTCACGTGCTCTCTTTCTCTCTCAAAAGAAATAAATAAACTTAAAAAAATGGGAGATATTGCCTGGCACATAGTGAGCATTCAGAAAATTCTAGGCGCTGTTATTACTGCTATTAGGACTGCGCTATTTTTTCCCAGGGTCTCAGGCTCTCTCTCCCTAAGGACTGCTTCCTGAAAAGCCCTATAGGTCTCCAAGGAGACTACGGTTGGCCTCTCCATGTGAACACTGACGTCTGTGACCAGGGTGTTGCCTCCCAGGCCTGAGAGATAAATGTCACTGATGCAGTTGAGACAGTGGTTTCTGTAGAGAATATTCCCCCTGTGCCATGCATGCTCCTCTCCTAGACAAAGATGCAACATCACATGGGGCCCTGTTAAAAATTTTCCCCTAGGCATCAATGAGAAAGCCTTCTCTGTGTTTCAGGTTTCTCTACTGGAGAGGGGGGACAAAAGAACATGTATCCTATTGGTCCTCATAAAAATGAAGTGTGGAATATCTAGTATCCAAACCAACCTTGTTTCTTCACCTCCAACTTAAGGTCTGACTCAGTCTGATCAGATTTCAGAAAACGTCGCTCCTTCTTATCAAAATCAGTATTTCTCCTTGTTACTCTGGATGTTCACCCGCCCCACTCATGTGAAAGCAGGCAAGTGCAATTATAGTATTCATTAGGGTGGAGATACATATTCTTTGTCTCTCTCCGCAGGGGTGAATTTATCTTTTCCCATTCACTTTCTATCTGTCTCTCTCTTATAAACATGAACTTTCTGTCTTTTGGAGCCAAAGGCGATACTATCAAAACTGACTCTGTTCTATTTTCTTGCTAACGCCCAATAAAAATGATGAAGATAGACTGGAGTTCAAACCAGAATGTTCCAGATACTGAGCTACTGCTAATACAATCTCCCATCAGTTTGGATTCTCTTGGGGAATCATTTATCTATAAAAGCCATCTTTGGATATAAAGTATATTTTCTAAATTTTGTTTGAATAAACATTTCTCATTTCACCTTGGAGGGTTGAAATTAAATTTGATTCTGCAAGCATTTACTGAGGACCTCATCTGTAAAAGGTAACTGGTCGTATGTGCTGTGCAATGTGCTTAGTAAGTAATATTCACAGAACACGTTCTCATTTGCCAACTACTTGCATAGAGATCAGCAAAGATATTGCAACCACGTGTTTGAGGAAAGATCGTTATTACTGTTCTTTGCAGTTGGCAAAAGTGGATCTCTGAAAAGTAATGGGCTGCACTCAAAGCCCATCAGAACTCATACATGCCAGAGATGTTTCTCAAACTCAATCCTTCTAATTCTGTACTTTATGTTCTTCCCAAGAAAACACAGAAGTTCCATTGTAGCCATCAATGAATACAGAATGTGTTAAAAAAAAAAAAGTAGGTAACTTCGACACCTGACATAATAGAATAAATTTTAACTCAGGTTCAGACAAAATGCTATAAAATGTACAGGACCACACTTTTCTAACGGCTTAGAAAGGCTCAATGGAAAATGGAATTTTCTCTGGATTTGAAAAATTATTTGTAATTTTTACTGTTAGCTGTAAGGAGATCTTTCAGAAAGAAGCTGTAATTTTGTTCTAGAGCTTTGGGGGCATCGAAGTGTTTCTTCAGAAATAAATCTGGGTGATATGGATTGGGAAGGGCTGTTAACCCTTAAAAGTAGTACTTTCCTTTCTAGATAGTCACTAATTACTGACACAAAAGAGATCTGGTGATGTTTAGAAATGTATCAGAAGAGCCTTCCTTATGACTCAGCCCAGGACAGAAGCTTCTCAGCCTTTCAGAGGCTACCCTAAGCCTTATCAGGCCACAGGCTCCTCACTCGTTTTCCCAGACCTACGTCAACAATCATGAAATTGATCAAATCCCACAATACATCGTTGAGCAGTATCTTAATGGTATAAATGTGCATCTATAGAATGATATTGAGAATTCAAGGAAGGAAGTTGTACAGGATGGTAATGATCTAGACAAGGACATTATGATTCTTTACACATCATAAAGATAGCATGATACTTTGGTCATACCTGACCACAGATCCAGAGTCCTCCTGTTTATTTAGGGAAAATATTTGCTATTACTCTTTAAGACTTCCTCCACTCTTCTTCTTATCTAACCCAATGCCCTCTGCTTTGGAATTAATCTTCCTCACGTTTCCTACATTTTACTTACTCAAGAATTATTTGGGGGGCTCCTGGGTGGCTCAGTCAGTTGGGCGTCCGACTTCAGTTCAGGTCATGCTCTCATGGGTTGTGAGTTCGAGCCCCGCGTCAGGCTCTGTCTGTGCTGACAGCTCAGGGCCTGGAGCCCGCTTCAGATTCTGTGTCTCATTCCCTCTCTGCCCCTCCCCCACTTGTGCTCTGTCTCTCTCTGTCTCCCAAAAATCAATAAATGTAAAACAAATTTTTTTAAAGAATTATTTGAAAACAACTAAAATTTATGTGATTAGGGACCTTTTAATCAAAGGTGTGCTTTAACCATATTTGCCTCACTATTGCACACAATGAATTCGAATAAGGAATTGTAATACAAAACATCCTCTTACTGATATTGGTCCCAATGGAGAGAAGACAGTTCTTAATTAGATCGTTATTAGCAGTAGGAGAAAATAAAGGGGTATGTGTAAAATACACTAAGGAAGTAAGTTCTCCTTCCTTCCTACCTTACAAAACTTAACATTTGGTTTGTAATGGAGAACTGCTGTAGGAAGGACTCTAAGAACCAGTAGTTTGTGTCCCGGTCTCTGCAAGGATTATGGGGAGCAAAAGCAGAATAGCATATATAAGAAGAAAGTGGAGGCTTAGCTGTAGACCAGGTCAGATTTGAAATGGTTCATGGAGACATGGCCCACGGGCCCTTATAAGTAAAAGGCATAGTTATTGACATAACGGGTGGGACGAGTGATGAGGCACCAGAAGGGAGAAGAAAAGTGGTCTGAAGGCAGAATTTGGTGGGAGATTTACACTAACGGAAGGGATGGGGATAGGAGGTTCAGAGAGAAGGGGGGAGGTGGGGCAATCGACTACCCTGGAATGGGAACACATAGACAAATACTGTAGACAAAGCCAGGAAGCTAGGCTTGAGAGAGACCCAGTGTTTGTGGCTGGGGCTTCGCTGCTAATTTCTCAAAGGGAAGAGTCATACAAGAGGGGCTTAGCTTGAAACTACCCTGTGCCACATACAACAGAAAGTGGGAGTGGGGCACCTGGGTGGCTCAGTCGGTTAGGCGTCCGACTTCCACTCAGGTCATGACCTCACGGGCTGTGGGTTCGAACCCTGCATCGGGCTCTGTGCTGACAGCTCAGAGCCTGGAGTTCACTTCAGATTCTGTGTCTCCCTCTCTCTCTGTCCCTCCCCTGCTCATACTCTGTCTCTCTCTTTCTCAAAAATAAGTAAACATGAAAAAAAATCTATTAAAAAAACAAAGAAAGTGGGTGCTATAAACCAGGAGAGGGCCCACCTGACTTCCCCTTTATTTTGAGACTTTGAAATGGTGTGAGGTGTGCGCCTCTTCTGGTTACACTGCCTGCATGTTATCCCAATGAATTCATAATTGCACATCATGATGACTCAACACTTAAAAAGTACCTTGCATCGACAGGAATTGAGCATGGTAAAAATTGCATCTGATGGCCCATCTTGGATGTGCAGTCAAGGATAGCCCCACCCAATAGGAAACCAATACCAACCACAAAGGACTCTACGCCACTACTTAGAAGCAGAAGGTGATCCAGTGGCATGGCAGCCCATCCCGAGGCTGGTAAGCGTATTTGCCAGTCATCTACTTCACATCTTCTTACACTTACTGCTTAATGCTAGCCAGAGGGAGCAGGGAGGCCACAAGACAGACTCTATCACCACGTCCAAAAGCTCTGTGGACAACATGCATGCATCTGCGGAGACCATTTGAACTGTGTTAAAAGAAGAACTATTGAATGGACCTTTGAGTAATCTTCAGTACTCATACATCCCGATCGTCTGATACAAGTTATTCCTTTTTCGTTTTAGCTGCTGGTGTTCTGCCAGAGATGGGCCCAGTTTCCCTAATTTTCCCTTTGATCTCCTCTCCAGGGCTAGAACTCTGGATTAATTTTACCAGGGACAACGATTTAAACATGGCATTGTTGAGCCATAGCATTACCATTTCACTTCCAACTTCCCATATGGGAAACATATATCTTTTCTTGCGTTTTATTAAAGTTTTGATCAAATGCATGCCACATGAAATGTTTGCAGCCATAGAGTGAATACATTTTGGCTATTTAAAAATCAGCCGAGATTTACGGTATAATTCCGCTGCTGAAGTTATTCAGCAAAGCCAAGGCAAAGCCAAAAATCCTCATAGAGATGGTGAAGTGCAATTTAAGTTTCCTTTACACATCCAAGTATGAGGAATAAGAAGGTTCTGGGTGGCGTGTGGGGTGCAAGCTTTCATAGTTTGCATTTCATTTGAAGACTCTATGATCTATACCATACAGAAAGCTCCTGCTTTGGGCTATGACTGTTCTAACACAACTGAAGGGGCTTAAGCATAGGCCTGGAATGTCTCTCATCCAAGACGACATTGGAAGCGACATCACGAGGAAGTTCACTTTCCCTTTGTGTGTTAGAAAAGTACGTAAGATTTGTCTCTTGTTTAGAGATAATAAGCTGAGTCTGCCCTCTTTAAATTACTTATCAATCCTCTAGAGGAGGGCACTAAAAATAACTTGCGGTTGTACATTTTTCTAGAGAACAGTGACTCCTTTTTTTTTTTTTAATGTAGTAAAATTTATCCTTGAAAGCTATTCATTCATTTAACGGATATTTACTGAACACTAACTATGTGCCTGGAACTCTGCTAGGTATCAGGGTTATATAGAACGCATTCTTCAAGGTCTCGTTTAACCCTTTCTCTACCTTCTTGTCCGTAACAGGCAGCCTATTTAACCTGAGTAATCTTTCCATCAAAATCAACTTCTCAATGACTTTCCTTTCCATTCTTGAGCACTCTTCCCTTCACATAAATGTCTCCCATGTGTAGAGGCCTGGAACTTCAAGTCAAAGGGCAGACATGCTTTCTGTTCTGGCCATATGCCGTTCATCACATGGGCATGTCCATATTTCATCTCGGACATCCATATTATATGATATGCTCATGCCTTACTGTAACCTTGGCACTCTTCCAGCCTTGCTGCTTTCTGTTTCTTAGCACAAAATCTCTGTGGTTTGGCTTATTATGTCCCAGATGTATTCATTTGGACTCTTTCCCTCAGGAAGCCTGGGGTCGCAGGGTGGTAGAGTCTGAGACAAATGCTCCCAATTTCCTGTAATGAGCCCCAATTCCAGATTCACGATGCTGTCACTTACCCCTCATGGAGAGCTGTATCTGCCAGACCATTATTTCCCTGCTGAAGCTATTCTCTGCAATTGTATTTGGGAGGCTTCTGGCTCTAGCTTTCTATGAGGCACTCAGATGAACGTATTTGAATTTTATGGTTGGGGGAAAGGTATTCATGAAACCTGGACTTATGCCTTGGTGTTGCCCATTGATCTTTACTGACATCCTGAACAGAAATGGTAGCCCAGAAGCTAATGCTTAATTACACTCTTTTTTGGAGAAGTGAGTTGAGAACAGGAGAGAAGGAACCAAACGTGCCCATCTATGAAAGCCCAGAAAGTACAACTTCTGGGTAGATGTTTTAGGGTGGCCTGCTCTTCAAAGAATAGTGATTTCTATGGATCAAAACAAGCAGAGTAATTTTTTTTTAAATTTTTTTAATGTGTATTTATTTCTGAGAGAGAAAGAGACAGAGTGCAAGCAGAAGAGGGGCAGAGAGAGAGGGAGACACAGAATCCGAAGCAGGCTCCAGGCTCTGAGCTGTCAGCACAGAGCCCAATGCGGGGCTCAAACTCATGAACCATGAGATCATAACCTGAGCCGATGCCAGACGCTTAACCTACTGAGCCACCCAGGTGCCCCTCAGCAGCGTAATTCTTTAGCGTGCAGACTCCACGTGACCCAACAAATAAACTGCCAAGGGCTAACCTGCCCTCCAACTTGACAATACTTCTCTGAGACCACAAGAGATTTCCTTTTTTCCATCCCTGCACTTTTTTTATCTGCATAGGTAGAACAAAATAAATGAAGTTAGAGTTCCCAGGGGCAGGATGGAAGATGAGAGATATACCACTTCAGAAAGACAGGTGGACTGTCCTGCTGGTCGAGCTTCCTCACAAATAGAACGTGGTAGCCTCTTTCTTTTATATAACGTGTTGAGAGACTTACCAACTTGAACACCATGAAATCTTTCATTAGACCTGCAAGTTTATTCCTCAAGCCTGAATTCTTAAAGAAAAAAAAAAAAATAGGTAAGATGGCATGTCCAAGTTACTAATTGAGTGAGGCCAATGCTGAGCTTCATAGAATGAAAATACATCTAACCGTGGAATAAGGGGCGGGGGGGGGGGGGTTGCGGAATGTCAGCCAAATCATGAATCCTGTTCCAAAGATGGAGTGTTATGACAAAGCTCATGTTAATTTAACTATGCTCTCAATAAACTATTCAGGAGGCAGGCAGCAACCACAATCTGCCAGTTGTTACTTCAAAGCTGAAAGACCCTTATTCCCCGGCTATAAAATAAAAAATATAAATGTGTACGTTTGGGTGGACAGTTTTATGCGGGGATCACATTAAGAAAGAATGATATACAATTCAATAATCGACACACGGTCTTAACTGCGGCAGGCCACAAATGCCCAACTGCATGCCAATGGGAAAAATAGCCCTTTCTCCCACCCACTCAGACTCCCCTGTAAAATACATGGAGAGAGGCGTGTCTCTTTAAAAAGATAAATGGAGAAGTGTGTGGCAACGAGGGGAACAAAGAAGGTGGACATGGCAGGAGAGAAGCTGTATCTCTCAAAATGCCAAAAGGCAAAGATCCATTCGCAAGACACAATGGATGGAAAATGTATTAGAATGTCTGATTTTGAAAGGAAAGAGAACTTTACTCCAATGGCCCTATCTATCTGTTTATATTGGCTTCATAGAAAATTCTGTTTGACCAAGACCAAGTAGAGTGCACCTTGTGGCTCCTTTTGCATGACGTCATCAATGGGGCCTCAGGGGCCATAGGATGCCTCCAAGGATTGCTGAGTGGAATTAATCCTGCCCTGCTGATTTTTGTCTCCAGGCTTGTAAACCTCATCCCAAATAGATGCTTTACTCCCGAGCACTGAACACAAAACACGTTCAATATATACGGGCTAATTAGTTCTCTCTCTTTGCTTTCCAAATAACTTGTCCCAGTGATCTCTCTTTCCCTTTCTTCTTTCTTAATTTACTCTGTCTTAGATACGCCTTCACTTAGGCCACTTGGGATTACCTGTATTTAAGAAGAGAGCAAAGATAATTTGTCTAAAGGACACATTCACTCCACTAACTGCCCCCGCAACCTGATCTATTCCGTTCAGGTAGAGACATTAAGTCCTATACAGCTTTGGTCTCATAAAGCTCCCTAGACACCCTTTGCTAAGTACCTTCTAAGGTGTCAAAATGAGCGTGACCTGGAGAAGAGTTTCTATTTCTTCCCTGTGTGGCCCTTGCTACTATCATCCATTACTGCTCGTCAGTGGTTGCCGTTTTCTTGTTTTAGGGTCCCCGCTAATTTTTGGAAGCTGTAAGTATTTGCATGTGCACTGGTTTTGAGTTCCTTCACAGCAGTGTTAGCAGATAAGTGCGGGGGTCTGTTTCCCTCAATGTGAACCCAAGAATGCAGGGAAGGACTGTGTTCCATCACACCTTCCTCAGTCTTAATTCTGGGTGAACAGGGTTATGATACACACATTTTCAGTCTGTTTGACAGGAGTTTTTGAGGTTAAACCTACTTCCCACAATAGGAAAATTATAAATACCATGACGTTTTTTTTTCTTTAGCTCCCTTAGATATCTTTTCTATCTACCCAATCTCTCTTTACCCTGACAAAATCTACTTGTCCAAGACTTCCAGTACAGGTATGATGAAACTGGCGGAGCTAAAGCGAAATGTTTTTGTCTAACACTTTTATTCCCAAGGGCATGGAGGCTTCAGATCCACTAGGGTGGTCTCATTCTCCTCATTCTGAGCCCTAATGTTAACAACTGATTTAGAAGACATTTGAGTTTGTTCACACCCTTAAGAATACCAACCAACCTAGGGGCGCCTGGGTGGCCCAGTCAGTTAAGCATTGACTTCGGCTCAGGTCATTATCTCACAGTCTCTGAGTTTGAGCCCCACAATGGGCTCTGGGCTGACAGCTCAAAGTCTGGAGACTGCTTGATTCTGTGTCTCCCTTTCTCTCTCTCTCTCTCTGCCCCATCCCCTGCTCACACTCTGTCTGTCTCTCTAAAAAATAAACATTAAAAAAAAAAAAAGGAATACCCACCAATCTAGCAAATAAACATTACAAAAGATGCTTAATTAGTCACTAGAGGAAAGCAAATTAGATCACAATGTGATACATCTATTCTGCTAGAGGAATGGCTGAAATGAAAAGATGGACAATACCAAGTGTTGACAAGGTAAAAGCACAGCTGGAACCCTCATACACCGTCAGGGGGAATAAAGACTGGGAAAAATCACCTTGAAAATGATTTTGGCAACATCCACCAAGCTGAGTCTAAGCTTATCATTTAACCTAGTGATGACAGGCCCAGATGCATGCTCAACAGAAAGACATATTTAATCATGCCAATAGAATACTACTTATCATAGCCTCCACGGAGAACTCAATCAAATACTTCATCCAATGGGATGCAATACGTGATTAGATCAAACACACTGTTGCTTCAGCCAATAACATGGACAAATTTAAAAATATAACGGAGAGATAAAACCAAAAGAGTACAACCGTACTTTGAGAAACAACAAAAGAAATCATGTATGTATTAGAATTCAAGATGTTAGTTACCTTTCAGAGGATAGGTCCTGGGAAGAGATAGGGGATGATTTCAGGTTTGGAACGTCCCACCTCTAAATCTGGGTACTGGTTACATGGGTAGGCTCACTGTGCATGTAATTATACAGAATAAGCTGTATAATTATGATCTGGGTGCTTTTCCATTGGTACATGATGCTTCAATAAAAATTTACCTAAAATAAAATAAAATGTATCATTTAGATGTGTGCTAAGAAGTCTACTAGCTGTAAATAACAGAATCTGTTGATGAATTTTTAAAAATTAATGGTTTGCATAATGAGACTGAGGCCATATACTTTGGTTTTGCACAAAGAAACCTGGTGAATGATACCAGAAACCTTTACCTATTTCTAAAATTATATTTAAAACAATAGGTATGCAAGTATCAAAAATACTTATATTTTACTTTTTCCAGCATTTTGAAAGCCATCAGTTTTCACTTTCTTCTTGAAACTTGTACATTTTTCCTGTTCTGCTGGAAAGGAAAAGGCTATTTCTTGGCTTGAGATTCTTAAAAAGTCACTAGAGTAGAAAGCAGATTAGACTCAGTCTCGCTGGCTTAGCAGAAATTTTCACAAGTCAAGGGGAGTCACAAAGTTAACCTTTACCCCCCAATTTAACATAATTCCCTGCCCGGGCTCAGGCTACCATCAGTCCAACTGGCTCATTTTTAATTCTTTACACACACATGTAATGAGCCATATAAAATGCCTCTACCTTCAAACTAGGACATTACTGTCTGATTTACCAAGGAAAAGAAGAAACCACTTAGTGGTGAATAAATCAGCCAAACCAAATATTTTAATTTAATCTGATTCTTTCCCAGTCACATCGATATGACAGAGATGAACTCTTCCAAAAAAGTAAAAATGACAGTAATTTTAAAATGGTTTGTAAAAGAATTATAAAACATGTAGAAAGAATCCCAGTCTAACTTAATGGTATTTAAAAAAAAAAAAAATGAAGACAGCATTGCTGTTTCTATCAATGAATAGCTGATTGACTGCAAATGATACATTCCTATTATTAATGAGACTTGACAATTCCATTAGACTAATATGCAACCACTGCACTTTAATTCTCTTGACGAGCTTATCATTCATTTCCTCCCCCCCCCACCCCCAGAGCTCAAGAATACAAAACAAGAATACAAAAGCAAGAATATTCAGAAGGTTGAGTGAAGGTCCAATTTTAAGGAGCAGAGAGACTATTTATGCCTCTCTTCTCCGAAATCCAATGATAAAGAAGAAACTTAGGGCTTCGAGAGTTATGCTGTAATTTCAAAAGTCATCCATTAGTCAATTTTTATTCTGTTTGAAAAGCTACATTTTAGTTAGCCAATTTATTGAATATTAGTTCATTCTGTCTAATGCCCTGGAGCCAGGTGCTTAAACCATTCAAACAAACCTGAGATCAAGAGTCCATAAGGGGCGCCTGGGTGGCGCAGTCGGTTAAGTGTCCGACTTCAGCCAGGTCACGATCTCGCGGTCCGTGAGTTCGAGCCCCACGTCAGGCTCTGGGCTGATGGCTCAGAGCCTGGAGCCTGTTTCCGGTTCTGGTCTCCCTCCCTCTCTGCCCCTCCCCCGTTCATGCTCTGTCTCTCTCTGTCCCAAAAATAAATAAACGTTGAAAAAAAAAAAAATTTAAAAAAAAAAAAAAAAAAAGAGTCCATGAGAGAAAACTCTGTTTTATCCAACTTAAAGAGAAGAGCAATGCCTCCAAATTTATGATCTTCTAAGCAATTTGGGTTTAACAGGTTAACTGTGAGATTCAATAACTCCCTGCCCTTGAACAAATCACTCTACCACTAATGAAGACAGGTTTTTGTGCTTTGAATACAAAAGTGTCTTAAGAGGCTGAAGTAATGATACAAGGTCATATCAAATAACAACTTATTTCCATATGGCTAGAGGTGTGAGGGTCCAAGTAAGGATTCCATTAAGATAATTGCAGAAAAGATGAGGAAAACACATGTGCAGATGAGACAACCAAATACAGTTTGACGAATACCAAATTTATTTAGATATGAAGGGCAAAATACCAAATTTTTGTTATCTACATAACTGAAAATTCCAAATGATTCTTATGTATGGCCCTCTCTCTTGAGCTATACTTCTGTATTTGCCATTTTAATGGAAATGATGAATTGAACCTATTGAAAATACATTCTGGGGAAACTTAATTATCTACTCATTCACCCTCTTGAAAAAATATTTGCTGAATACTGGTACCTTACTGTGCTAAGGTCCTTGGGAGGAAAAACATCAAATGACACTTCATCCAAACTCTGAAGGGGTTTAAAACGCATTAGGGGATAAAGACATCTAATGTCGCTTTTGGTTATAGACTGTATTCATTTGTTTGTTTTGCTGTTAATATAAAGAATGAAAGAGAAGCAAGTAAGAAATTTACAGGAGTATCCAGAAGCAGGGATCTCAAGGGAATGGAATAGCCAGAGGTGTTTTCATGGAGTAGGCACAAACCAGGGGTTTCCAATATAAAGATCTACAGGAGACAAGACAGTGCCATAAATGAACAAGGTGGTTCATTTGTGATACACTGGACAGTGGCAGAGACTACGGCAAAGTAGAGAGCATGCACTCTATTTAGAGGGCAAAACCTTTCTTTTGTTCTAGTTGATTATTGCCACGTATAAGGATCTTTATGTGGCAAAGTCTCCTGATGGTTCAATTGAAGCCACGATTCCGGAATTTTATATGTAATTTCTAGTCTTTAAAATTTTGCAAAATTTTATATGTATGTATTTATGTAATTTATATATATATATATATATATATATATATATATATACACACACACACACACACACACATATACACACACATGCACTTACAGGTATAATTTATAAAATTTTATAATATATTAACTGATTATATTCTACATATAAACTCACATACATCTATAGAAGCATTATACACACACACACACACACACACACACACACACACACACATATCAGATTACTAGAACTAAAACTGGTTCAATTGGCTATATTTTAGTGCTTCTTCCAAACTGTATTATGTAAATTCTGCTCAGTTTGAAAAGCTTGTGGATTATCGGCCGTTGTATAAGAGCCCTAGGCAATGGTGGCACTTCTCAATCTGGAAACATTAGTATTTCTGTTTTAGGAAATGTCTAGAACTCGTTATTTGACATCTTCCTTCCCTTGTTGTTCTACTTTCTAGATTTTTAAGAACTTTATTGTCCAGAAGTTATTCTGATCTTCTTTCTGCTATTGTATATTCATTTTTAAGAAAGCTTTTCTGATCTCAGTGCTCTTTTTATATAGCCCCAATTTCTCTTTGGTAACTATCAAACTATCAGTTTAGTGTCTAATGATATCCACATATATAGTATATACAGCTTACATATAAGTTTATATATATTTAGTTTATCATATCGTATATGTGTATATACACACGTATGTATGTATATTTTTATTTTGGTTTTCTGTTTTGAGTTTTCTTTTCCTATTTTCATTGACTCTATTGTGATTTCTTTCACTTTTTTATTTTCCCTCATCTTTGTATTTCATGTCAGATGCTTTGTTTAAACCCCTGGTAATCCTTGACTCTTCTTTTATATGTAATGGGAAGTCAAGCGTTGCCAAGATGTTTATAAATTGTATTTGCATAGGTTGGCTTTGTTAATTGGTGGTCTTTTTTTATGGTAAACTTGCAGAGCCATTTCATTTGGAAACTCTAAATCTATAGATTTTTTTTTCTCGTGTCCCAGTCAGTTTCCTTAAAAAGTCTTTAGTCCAGAGGTTAGCAAACTTTCTCTGTAAAAGGCCAGATAGCAAATATGTTATGCTTCATCAGCTACAGAAGTATTTGGTATTACTATACAATTCTGCTGTTGTAGCACAAAAGCAGCCATAAAAAATACATAAACGAAGGTAGTGCCTATGTTGCAATAAAACTTTATAAAAACAGGCAGCAGGCCAATTCTTTCAACCCCTGCCCTCATCACCTCTCAGACCTCTCAACTCAGCTGCCTATATTCACAGTCTAACAAAAGAAGGAAACCTAACACATTGCCAGTTACTATATTGTCTTGGGCTCAATCTCCCTGGTTTCAATAAGATATCCCCTCCTCAGCTGTAGCTAGTGTTTCTGGGATTGAAGTGCCTCTGTTCATCTTGAAGAAGTAAATTTTCGGTCTTTGGCCATGAAGAGTAAAGAAGAGTAAGCAACTCTATAGAGAGTGGCAAATAATCTAGGAGACACTAAAACAGTACAACTGTTTTCAGCATCACCTGCTTCCCTACTATCAGCTGTAATATGCCTTCAATTTTCAAGCTTTCCCAAGGTGTTAAATCATGAATGTGCCTGGAGATGGCCTCCCCCATCTCTGGGGGAGATTTTTAACAGAGAGAGGGGGAGGCAGAGCCAGAGGGGGGGAGAGAGAGAAGAGAGAGAATCCCAAGCAGGCTTCATGCTGTCAGCACAGAGCCTGATGAGGGCTCGAACCCACAAACTGAGTTCATGACCTGAGTGGGAGGCCTGAGCCACCCAGGTGCCCCCAGTTTTCTCAGGTCTTTAGCACCACTCTTAGGTCAAGAACCATTTACCCAAGTGTTGTCTGGTTTCCAATTTGTGTTGTTGAATTTGCCTCTCCTGTTTCCTTTGTACTTTCAGGTTTCTGCTTTCCCCAAATCCTTTAACCTGCATTTTAGTAGGATTTGTGATGAGATTAGCAGTAAGTATGTGTGATCAGTTTTCCGCATTTAATTGGTAGTCTTTAGAAAATGTTTGTATATATATTCTCCCTCTCTATATATCTATATCTATATCTATATCTATATCTATATCTATATCCAAATCTACACCTATACATACACACGAGTGTGTGTATTCTGACCTTTGATATTCCCATCTTAATTTAATGTCATTCAATTCCACATATAATATCACCATAGTCAAGAACATGCTTTTATCCACAGATTTACTTGCTAATATCTTCAAGACCATAGAATAAGACATCTGATCTCTGCTGCCTCTGAAATACGAGATGGTTGATAGTTTATACCCTTATAACTTCCTAGGATCTATCTAGAAAAAAAGAGATTACTTTAAAGTAGGATAAGTATAATTTTATGTATACACCCAAGCTAAGAAATTTCCACCTTCCCTCCTGGTCCAGCTCACTGAAATCTCCTACTCGCCAATTCTTTCACAAAGTAGGGGCAATAATTTTATATCTTTTTTACAATTTGTTTAATGTTTATTTATTTCTGAGAGATACAGAGACAGAATGCGAGTGGGTTAGGAGCAGAGAGGGAGACACAGAATCCGAAGCAGGATCCAGGCTCTGAGCTGTCAGCACAGAGCTAGATGCAGGGCTCGAACCCACAAACCGTGAGATCTGACCTGAGCCAAAGTCGGATGCTCAACCGACTGAGCCACCCAGGCGCCCAAATAATTTTATATCTTTACCACAAAATGTTCCCCCAAATCTGGGGAATCGGGTGTTCATATTCATTTAAAATGTAAAGTGAAAGCATGAGCATCCAGTCTACTGTGGGAAACCTTGAGCCCTGTGGCAGCTTACTTACCAGCCCATCTTTTATGTGGATTTTATTTTCTGTTTAGGCTCTCCTCTCTCTCTCCCTTTTAAGTTTATTTATTTATTCTGAAGAAGAAAATGAGAGAGAAAGTGTGTATGGGAGTGGCAGAGAGAGAGAGAGGGAGAGAGAGAATCCCAAACAGGCTTCACACTGTCCGCATGAGGAGCCCACTGTGGGCCTCGAACTCACAAACCTGTAAGATCGTGACCTGAGTCAAAATCGTGAGTTGGATACCTAACTCACTGAGCCACCTAGGGCCCCAATGCTCTCTTATATCTTGTGATTCCTTTGCTATGCCCACTCCTTTTGGCCCATGATTAGTAGGACTCATATTAGCTTTCTATTTCTGTGTAACGCGTTAGCACAACCTTGGCAGCTTGATTCAATATCCATTCATTAGTTCAAATTTTGTAGATCCCAACGAGCTTGAATAGATTCATGATCAAGACTGAAACCAAGGTGTTGTCTGGACTCAGCTATTATGTGGAATCTCTGGGAAAGAATCCAAGTTTAAACTCGTTTATGCAGAATTCAGTTCTTTGTGGATATAGGACTAAGGTCCCAGTTTCCTCACTGGCCGTCAGCCAGGGGCCACTCCCAAGTCCCCAAGGTGATCCACATGCCTTCTCATGTGACCCCATTCACCTTGGAAGAAACAGTGGACTCAGAAACACTGAGTCCTTCTCAGGGTAAGTCAAACAGATTCTGCAGATTAGCCTGGGACAGCTTTGAGCAAACGTTCTACTTATCACGCTTCTGTTCATTCTATCGGAGTGTCATCTATACCAGGTGAATGTAATAGACTTTATTCACAATGTGGGTTAGTAGAGAAAACTACAACGACATCCAGAATGCTTAAAATAGAATGTCAGGTATCATTGTCCTGAAAAACTTAGCTGTTCCTTGCCTGGGAGAATGACTTGATGCACTTGTCCTTCAGCTGGGCCCCCAGCCTCTAGTCCTTTGGTGGGACTTTCCTCTTTTCCTTACATGTCTCTTGATTTCCAAATATAAAGTATCTCAGTCTTTAGGCACTCCAGTTTCTGGATACAAACTTCTAGATTTCCATTTATGTCCACAGGCAGAACACTGTAAATTACAGCCTCTCCTCAGGGACGATTACCAGAGTGCTGGCCAAGGGAGGAAATTCACTTCTTCACACCGAAATATGTCCAGTAACGAAACGAGAGTTTTCTTCCTAAGAAGGATCCGGCTTTTTTTTTTTTTTTTAATCCCTCCCATTTGAAAATGCTTATTATGTTCTTACACTTAAAAATTCTTACCCTTATACCAAAAGTTTGTTTTTACAATTAGTGAACATTTAAAAACATACCCAAATTTTTAGCATATTCTTTGAAACGTAGCTAAAAACAAAAGCTGCCTTTTTTTTTTTTATTGGAAATACAGTAGGAAAAAAGATCATTTAGCATTCCTCCAATAGCATCATGTCAAAAGCACCTGTTGGGATGAGCATTGGGTGTTGTATGGAAACCAATTTGATAATAAATTTCATATAAAAACAAACAAAAGCTGCCTATAAGGATGTAGACAGGCTTTACAACTAACCAAACATGTAATAAAAGTCAAAAACAACAATAAGCTCATAAACTCTTTGACCGAGATCTCTAGCAAGATTAATCGTGACCTGGCCAACGTTTTAATCTTATGTGATGAGAAATAACTAGGCAGCCAGCAGAGGAAATACCATCTCAGACTCTCCTACCCGTGCATCAGCTCAATTCTCTTGTCTCACTAATTGAAGCTTTATGCACACCCTCAGGCCAGAGATCTTGTCTCCTGTGTTTTAAGGAATCCAGAGTACGCAGTCAATGGTCGATAAGTAATAATAATTAATATTGAATCTCACTCCCTGGGCAGTGCTCCCAGTATTGATAATGTCAGTGAGGATTATGTCTTCCAGGAAAACATGTAGGATAAATTTCCCGGCTGGGCCCCAGTTAGAAGTAGAAGAGAAAAAATGAACTAAAACCTATAGTATGATAAGTCAGGACGCTTGGAAAGAACTATCAGAAACACAGAGGAATGCTCAGTTCAATTATCCCCCTGTCTTTTCAACCTCTTTCTCACCTTTTATTTGTTTTCTGTTCAATTCCTAATACAATAAGCACCCCCCAAAATAAAGCCGCAAATAACACAGCAGGCCCAGGGGTGATCTACAAATTATCTAAGAAAAGGAAAATGGAGGCACAGACGAGGAAATCTGAAGCTGGCCAAACTTTGGGGCTCCTTTGGAGCCCCCTACTATGCTAAAGGGGCCAACCCTCCAGCGCTGGGATCTTCAAAAGACCTGGTTGGAAGAGGGACAAGTGAGGGCTAGTAAGGTAAGGGGATACTCATCTGAACCAAAAAAGCAGCTAATTACCAGCTACTGTGCTGTTACTTCCATCATTTAACAGACTCTCCAGAAGTAAGCACGGTTATGAGTTTCCTGTTCACTGTTCTGTTATGCACGTGTGTGAACACTCATACCCACCCCATATACATATTTCCACGATTATCAGGCATTTTGAAAGAGAGTATCTTTCAATAAACTTGTAAAAGACATTAACTGCAGGAGTTTTTATGGAATAAGCAGAACTTGTCTGTTTATTTTTTAAGAAAAGGGAAATAGAAATGTTTCAGAGCTCCATGAGGGATGCTGATAAGTGGGATATGCAATTTTAGGAGACGTTATTGCCCCAAGGTCTGGGAAAAGGAAACAAACAGGTAAACTATCAATCTTCTAATTCATATACATACTCAGATTGCTTTTGATTTCAGTTCTTTCACTTGACCAATTTTGATCAGCCTTTAATATTTTGATGACCTCCTATACCCTTGTATGGATGCTGGTCATATCTAGAGTCACGAGCCAAGGGAGAAGAGTATACTCAGCCCTCACCATGCTGGTCCAGCCTTCTCCATGGAAAGGGCTGTCTGGACATGAACATATTCAGGAGATCATCCTAGGGAACTCAGGCTACCTTACAACAGGACCATTATTCCATCAGCAATGACCTCTGCTACACAAAAATACATACAATGTTAGTTTTATTTCTTTTAAAATTAGTTAATATAAAGTGAAAGTTCACAGGGGTTTTGCCTAACTGATAATGAGTTGGGTCTTTCTTACTAAGCTGTTCCTGGAGATCTGTTGGCAGATATGTGCTCTGATAACCCCTACAATTATTCTGAATTGTTTGTTGTTGTTGTTGTTGTTGTTGCGGATGCCATGGTGCCTCAGTACCCCTCTTTGTTAACATCCCCATCCTCCAGAATGAGTTTCCTGCCTGAACTACTGCATTTCTCTATGACAAACACAGCTCCATGCTTCACTAATCACAACTCCAACCACCTAACAGGTGTAAAGCCCAGTGAATAAAATACTCTTCCAGAACACACAGTATCTATTTATGCCCATTTTCATATCTATCTCTATTAATCTCTATCTAAAAATATAACCACAGAAATCGTGTTTTATTTTTTGATCCAATGTCAGCTCTGTTGATTGTTAATATTCTTCGAAAAACAATGGAAATGAGCATTTCAAATCAGTGTTCTAGAAATTCCCGGGTGCATGATGACAGTTTCTCATAACTGCATTTTAATTCTCGATAAGTCTATCCTCAGACTTTAACTCTGCAGTCACCATTCTGTGTGTTGATATGTAGAGCTGAGAATAGAGGGGATGATCAGTCTTGTAAGTTAGATAGTATGAACAGTGCCAGTAAGGTAAACACGTATGACATGATGAAGACAGTATTTACAAACAAATTATTATAATTAGTTTAATATGCCTATCAAGTATAGAAATTCTTTAATTTGTCAAATTCTTCCTTGGCAAGAATGCAGTCATTTTGGATACTTTCTTTCTAGAGGCCATTTTAAACATTTTTTTTTGGCTTTATTTTCTCTCCGCTAATTAGTCTTTCTATATCCAGCAATATTTAGTAGGGGAACAAAGTGAGCTACTTTTCACATTTGAAATTTCCACAGCCAGACCCAGAAAAGATCAAACTACTTTCCTTTAGACAGACTCTGGCCAAAAAAAAATTCAGACATAGGTAATTTACTGTTTACATGTTATATCTTGCCAAATTCTGAATAGAGATTTGGAGAATCTGTGACAGAGAAATCCTTAAGGGATTAGCAGCTCACTTGGATTTTTTTGTGTTTTGTTTTTGTTTTTGTTTTTGTTTTTTTTGCTTGGGATCTGCATGTAATTTTTTTTCCAAATAAATGTTATGAGAAATTCCTACCTTTCTGACTTTCAGAATACATACATATATACATACATATGTATGCATACATATATATATATATATGTATGCATATGGTTTGTATATCTGGGTGAGTAAAGAAAGCTAATGAGATTTATACTAAAGCTTTGGTTTGGAACAAAATTTTAAAAATAAATCTTGCATTATCTTGTTTAATCTCCCTTACTTTGATGACTAGTACAACCAAGTTCACGAAAATGACCATGTCTGTACGTAACCCAGTATTCCTTCAAAGCAGTTTGGCACTAAATTTCTTTCTTTCTTTTCTTTTTTTTTTTTTTTTAGATTTATTTTTATTTTAAGAGACAGAGTGCAGGGGAGAGGGGAAGATGGAGAGAGAGAAAGAATCTTAAGCAGGCTGCACGCTGAGCATGGACGCTGGACTTGATCCCGTGATGCTGGGATTATGAACCTGAACTGAAATCAAGAGTTGGACTCTCAATTGACTGAGCCACCCAGGTGCCCCTGCCACTGAATTTTCATCATTGCCCTAAAGTGACAAGTATAGGTAAAAAGCCTAAGAAGCCATGCTTCCCTCTCACAGTGGCCACCCTCAGCAACCTGGCTACAGCAACAGTTTACCTGGCAAACACGTTTTTGAAAAGAATTGTGAATGCAGACTCGATTCCCTTCTTCTGGTATTTTCCTATGAATTCATGTGTTTATGAGCATTAGGCATACTTGTTTTTCAAAATGAGGTGTGTCATGGTGCCCGGGTGGCTCAGTTGGTTAAGTGTCCGACTTTGGCTCAGGTCACGATCTCATGGCTCATGGGTTCGAGCCCCTCATTGGGCTCTGTGCTGACAGCTCAGAGCCTGCAGCCTGCTTCAGATTCTGTGTGTCCTTCTCTCTCTGCCCCTCCTCTGATTCGTGCTCTCTTTTTCTCTTTCTCAAAAATGAATACAAATTTAAAAAATTAAAAAAATAATAAAAATAAATGAGGTGTGTCAATCATTTTGAGGCAACACACATAGGTCCTCCTAACTCCAAGCCCAGCAATTGCAGACCCCCTTCCACACCCCACCCTGGTAAAGTATTATTTTCTCGAGCCAGGGGCTGAGTACTACATCTACGCTTTACATCCGATGAAAACGATGTATGTTTTCCTTTCTGAAAATTTCAGTATGTGGCTCTTTCCCACTTCTCCATACATTTGATTTCACTTGTTGAAACTAGATGGAAGACTAGGTTTTAAGTGTTTTGTGGATTTTCCTCCAGAAGAAATCATTTTATAAAATATGTATTTATGGTTACGGAAGGACTAATTTTTTTTTAATGATCAAAGTGTTTTAAAGCTAATTGGGAAAGAATTAATAATTTTAGAACATTCACCTCTGGTAGAATATAAAGAAGTCATTGTTTAATTTTAAGACAATAGCAAAAGTAGGTTTTACTTAAAACATGACAGTTCAAAGTCAGCTCCCAAGGTCCCAAAGCTTTTTATTTGCTTGGTTGTATAACACACTGAAAAACTTTGATTAGAAATTATTACTGTTTTACGGTCAACTCAAGACACCAAAAACAAACAGGTCACCCCATTTTTAACCTCTATTCTTATATTAATAGAAAAAATTTAAAACCAGTTTAAATGGGTTTTTATAGTCCTTCTATGATTGAGAAAAGCAACTCAGGGTAAAACTTCCAGTATATGTATAATCATTCCCAGATAACTGCTAGCAATGGAAGTTCCTGCCCTTAGAAATCAGATCTATTTAGAATATTAATCCTCCTAGTGGAATGTCTTATCAGAAACATAGGTCAATCATGTCAACCCCAAATGGCTCTTTCCAAGTGGAAGGGTGTCACTGGGTCAGAGTAGCAGACTCACACCAACTCTGAACACTTAAAAGTTCTTTCAGTAAAAACAATTCTGTACTTAAGTGTGGGATATGTAGAATCATGAAAGTGTCAAAGCATTTCAGATTTGGAGCTACGGAGCAACTGACATAGTATTTCAAAGCTGACCTCCGGTGAACATTTTAAACAGTGAACCTATGAAAGAATGGAAATAAACCCAAAAACTTAAAAAAAAAACAATTTATCTTTTGAAATTTAATTCCCAAACCCCAAAACATTGTCACTTACAAAAGGAAGTATCTGGAGAGAAAGAATGATTTTCTGAAGCTTATCTTTTATCTTGCAACCTGAGGAAGAGACAGGTGCTTTCAAACACTCCAGGAAAACATACTTAAGTAGCATCTTGTTGGTTTTCGATGAAAAAATGTAATGATGGCACATCAGTAGGTGACCTAAGAGACGTGACAGAAGCCTGGTCTGAGGCAGAGAGCTTCACAAAACCCCGTTTTTGTCAGGGTGAGGAGAACCTCACACGATTATTGGAACAGAAGCGTGAGCCTATTAGGGAGAAATGGGTTAGACTTCTTGGTATCAACTGGATCTGACTCTTGGCACATGGTGTTAAAAAAATCTTCGTTAAAAGTCTCAGTGGTGTTCCCCTGAAATTGCAGTGGTTTTTAGAGTGTTCTCCAAGTCTCAGCGGTAGAATGGGCACAGCAACTCATAGCAACTTTACTTTAAACATGATAAGTATCCTCTCAGGTGGGGCCAGGGGGCTTTGGGAAAAAAACAAAAGCAAGATGCATTTTTTGTTGTCATTGTGAGAAGGCAGGGAAATCTTTCAAGCAGGGAATATGGTGCTCTCACTGGAAGACTAGGCTTACTTATTTACCATTGAGAATTTCCCTTTTTTGAGGGGATGACCATTTCAGTTTTTTTTTTCATTTTTTAAAGTTTACTTATTTTAAGAAAGAGAGAGCATGGACGCAAGTGGGGGATGAGAGGGAGGGGGAGAGAGAATCCCAAGCAGGCTCTGTGCCATCGGAGCACAGTCCAACGTGGAGCCCAAAGTCACAAACCGTGAAATCATGACCGGAGCAGAGATCAAGAATCCAGCACTTAACCAGCTGAGCCACCCCGACACCCCAGTATTGTAGCCTGTTTTTACTGCAGTCTGAGAGGTTGGTGGAAATCATTCTGACAGCCAGACATAACCATAAAAGCAAGAATAGGTAGGTGGGATTCCCTGCTAGAGATAACTATAAGCACAGTGGCTACCCAGATCCACAGATACTGGAAGTGGAGTACATCTTGTGCCCATATCTTTTGTGCTTATAGGAAGAATAATTTGAAAGTTCAAATAAAATGGTATTTTTTTTAACAAGCCCTTTTGGTTGGTGATCAGCACTATAAGCTGTCAAAAAGCATTATTACCTACTCTATATTTTAAATGTCCAATTATTCTTTTCTCTTCTGGACTTTAAGTCTGAAGCGTGGTCAAGCGCTGAAGTTTGACTGTAGTGACTATAGCCTGCATTAATCTTGCAAAATAAGCATTAGAACTGAAAAGCCCTCATGAGAATCAAGTAGAAAGCACAAGTATCCACTCTCCAGCGTTTCTGGAACCATACTTCACGCTTTCAATATAGGCACTTTAGAAAACTATAAAGGCCAAACACTCGCCCTTATCACTATGATTACACTTCAAGTATTGGTGACAATTAGCTCCTAAAATCCCCAGCATTTATCCCTGAAGGAAATATCCAAGGACTTACATGGTGGAGAGAGGAAGGGGAGGGACATGTTGGGGGGATTTGAGTCTGCATTGGGTTTTAGTGGCTGTGAAGAGAAGGGTTGGGAGAAACCCTCCTTTGGCTGGTGTGAATGAAGGAAATCCAGAACTTCTGGCCAAATCCTGGACTGGGCAATGTTTGCCTCAGTTGCTGTGTCTCACTCTCATTGAGGTCAATTCAGATAGGATCATTTAGGGATTTGAGCAACGATTTCAAACTTTCTTAAGCTTCAATCCAGGTAAGTGGATTCAGAGATGGAGTAAAGAGAGAAAAGCAGAGAGAAAAACTTGTGTGTTGAAACTACTCAAAATCCTGATTTAGTTACGCACATGGTACGTCTTTCTGAATGTGGATGAAATGTATTTACCGTGGCAATGTCCCACAGGAAAGTTTTTTCATGCAGAGGAAATAGCCCAGGTATTAAAGTTTTATGCTTTATTTTGTTTTGTGTTTTAGTATTTATGTACTATTTAAAAAAACAGTTCAATGATTTGGCATGTCTTTCAAATATACATAACTTGGGATTCATGACTAATTGTTTCACCATTGTGCTATAAAATGTTATCAAGAATAAATTTGCCAAAGAAGACGGTTTGCTCCTTGACCCCAGTTTGACATTTTAAAATGAAACTACCATGAAGATAAGTATTAATCTAATCAGTTCCAAGATTATAATGCTGCCATCCCAAGGAAAAGAGTCATACTGGGTGATCAACTTTGTTTTCATATTTTCTTTCAGACCCCAGTGCTAAAATGCTTGTGTTTTTCAAATTTTGTGATTTTACAATCCTTCAAGATTTCTCAGCACAAATAGAATGTTTTTTTTCTCTTTTGGAGCTGAGTTTGTTTAAGTCAGTTCATGGTGTCTGCATAGAAGGTGGTAGAAAAGTGGTTCGTCTTCCCCCATTGTGGCCATGCTATTGTGGCCACATACAGGCCTGGACCTCCTTGCAGTATTAGAAATGAAGTTAGTTTGTCTTTGGGGTTTCCTGTCTGATTACTTTTATCTTTCTTCTTCTGCCTTAGCTCTCTACAAAAACACCTGCCTTATACCATCCTGGCCAGTAACTGCAAGAAGCTCTTTCATTATTCTCTGAGCGTGAAAAGTCTCCCTCCTCTTCTCCATGGCTGGAAATTCTGAATTTCTGTCAAAATCGGGATTATTGGCCTGATCTCCAGCCAAATAAGAACTAAGGGGTATTCCCTGATGGAGGAGCTCTTTTCTTATCCAGCGCTGTGTTGGAACCTGAGAAAGAGACATCTCCTTCTGTGTTTCTCCCAAGAAAGACATCGTTTGTAATACTATTATAAATTAGCTGCCTGCTTCATCTCGGTGTTAATCCTTGCATGAAAGTGATGCCCTGACTTCAATTTCCAGAATATGGTTTTACAGTTTGTGTAGCTGTTTCATAATAAACAACTTATTAGAGTTAATTGTATTTTAGACGACTGTCTTTAATCCGTTTTATGGTGTTATTTCAAATTTTATCATTAAGAAATATGTTTTTGACTTCTGAATCTCTCATCTGTCTACATTCGCTTGGCTATAACCATCTCAAGATTAATGATTCCCTTCACTTCCAACTTCCATGTCTTTAGCTAGTTCCACTCACAAAGAGGTGGATTCAAGAAATACTGCTCCAAGTACTGGAGAGAATGACAGTGGTTCTAGGCTAACAGGAGCAAATCTACTCATCAAAAAGCTCTGTGCTGCTGTCAAAAATCACCCAACAATCACTGTGTACTGTAACAAACACCCAGCAGAAAGGGTTCTTGGCTCTAGGATCTCCTAAGCCACTGGGCAATCTGATCTCCATCAGGCTCTGCAGTTATGGCCACACTCACATATAATGGAATCCCAACTCTCTCTTGAAGAGCCCATCAAGTGAGATGTTAGAAAGGATTCCCTGGTAAGAAAGAAAGGATACCTTTTCAATCTTTACCTCAGGGGCTAGGTAGGGAATATCATCAGATCACCATCTCCATGTACACATTTACGTCTTGTGTATTTCAGCTCACCCAGATTTAAATACAGAACCTGGCACCCACGAGGTGTCTAATTCATTTTGTAAAATAAACAGATGAATGAAAAATTACCCTTGACGCTTCATTCTTATCATGCTTTCTGTGTCTGTTCTTTATAAATTTGCTACTGAGTACGTACTCTTTGAATGTATATATTTTTTTCATCCAGAAATGGCTATCCTCCTTCTGTGTTCCATACTTGCTTCTCTCTCTGTGCTGGTTCCAGCTGCAACCTATACTCATCAATGACTATGCATTCCATAGCTGGACTCTGAGGAATTAGATTACAACTTAGTTCATAATTTGATCTGAATTGGATGAAATTAGAGACTTAATGAAAATCCAAAACCAGGAAGTTAGATGCACAAACACTTGCACACGGACGTCCCTCCATCAGCTGTGGCTGTTAAGAAGATTCCATTCTTCATCCTGTTTTTGGAAAAAACTGTAAAGGCTTACCTACGTGAATGGGCTGAATAGTCTCTGTGAAAACAGGGTAACATTGTAAGTATTTAGAGTCACGCTGTATTTTCTTTCTTTTTTTTTTAACTTTTTTTATTTATTTTGAGAGACAGAGTGCATGAGCAAGGGAGGGGCAGAGAGAGAGGGAAAGAGAGAATCCCAAGTGGGCTCTGTGCTTTCAGTGAAGAGCCCGATGTGGGGCTCGATCCCACAAAACATGAGCTCATGACCTGAGCCAACATCAAGACTTGGACACTGAACCCATTGAGCCACCCACGTGCCCCTCACATTATATTTTCTAATATCCATCTTCCCCAAACCAAACCCCCCCCCCATTGCTATCACCAAACTTTCTGGTCTTTAGAACATGACCACATAAGGGTTAAAAGACTCTCATCCCCAAATAGGATGTTGGTCTTAATGAACATGACTTTGCCACCATCTGCATCTGCACTGAGGTGCCTTTCCAGGTACAAGTTCTTCTCCAGAGTGTGCTCTCGGTCTCAGTGCTACAAGCACAGAATCTCTGGAATCACAAAACCCACCACATTATAGCTCTGTTAGTTGCTAAGTATATGATCATGGGTTAGCTTACCTAACTTTTATGAGGATCATTTTCCTCAAACATGCCTACTTAGCTGGGTTGTTGTGAAGAGAAAATGAGATGATTTTTAAAATGTCTATCCCGGTGAGAAACAAAGAATAGATACTCAATTTATGAGAGCTAATTTTACCACCATCACTATGGCAATATACGCCTCCCCCAAACTTACTGTAGTCCCAAAGCAAACAGGCTCTTAAATGTACATTCTCCATGATTCTCAATGAGCAGATCCTTTTTTTTTTTCCCCTGAGAAACATATCTGACTCTTCCCATCCCTATTTTACTTCTCCCTCTCAGAGTCTTGTCACTGTTGCACAGACTCCCTGAGAGTGCTCCCTTCTCCCAGTCTTCCTTACTGGGCTTCACCTTCCACAATGCTGGAACAATGTGCTCCCAAAAATAAACCCTATTAGCACATTTCCTTGCTTTATGTCTTTTCATTGTCTCAGGATTGCCTAAACTGTCTTCTTTATCCTTATTCTCCTTCAAGACTTTTATTTCCTAATACGAATTGTGAATCTCTAAGACAGGGTTGTAGGTCAGTTTTACTAATGCATTTTTCCACTGAAAAGTGTATTTATTTATTTTTTCGAACAGAGCATTTTTAGGGAACTATTTCACAGGTACACAGGGCAATGCTGGCCTATAGTCAAGTCCACACCTCTCAGCACAAATACACAAAGTTCGCTGCCCCCCACTCCTTTCCAATGTCCGTGTCCTTCTGCTTCATACCCACTTTCTGTTCCAAATCTACTGTTTTCAAATACCATGCTTTGTAGTTTGATCCCTCCTTTGCCAATAACATGATTGGCCCCTGAAACAGCCTGTTCCAGTCTTCCACCTAGCTCCTCAATCTGCTCAACTTGCTGACCTGTGAAGCTTTTTTATTCTTGTGCCTCCTGAGAAATGTGGGTACATTGGGAGTTTACAAGGAAGAATACGCGATGTTCATACCTCTTTTATATTTACTGTATCGCTATGTGAAACACGGTCTCCCTCATTAAAAATAAACTCCATATGGGCAGGCATGTTGAGGCTTCACTCTCTTTGTACTTTCTTTTCTAGTTCATTGCCTAACACATAGATAGCAAGAGAGATGGGGTGTAATGAATGTTTACTAAAATATTCGCTAAATATGCCACAGATAGAATGGTGTTTCGCGCACACGCACATGCGCACACATAGGAAAACTGTCATCAAATGATGTGGTTAATAATTTCTATCTTCAACAAAGCCAACCTTTACTTCACAGTCTATGAACCTTTGGAAATTCCTGCTTTCTCTGTTCCCAATCATACACATCCTGTACACTATCATCCCTAAGGACCATGATCTCTCCAGATTCACTGTAGAATATTCTTCTTGACAAGGACATGGCTGTTAACATTTTGTGCCAAAGTCAATGTTAGAGCATATCTAACTGACGTTTAAAGTTCTTCTAGAGCTCTTTCAGAGGCAGCTCCAATGCAAAAATGCTAGAGGGACCTCAGATCGTTTCTTTGAAAGCCCACTTTGTCATTATTTATCAATGATCCTCAAACCAATGCCCGCTCATCTCTCAGACTGACACTGGATAATGGTTTCAATAGAAGAGCAGCTGTTTCACATTATTTGCCTCTTTGTGAACAGCACCCAGGTACTGCCATTCCCATTGTTTTATGAATGCGCTAGAAAAATGGCAGGTTGCCAAAGACAGCATCCACATGGTTGCTTGAAACAACGCCCCAGACAAAAAAGGAAAGGGAAAAAAAAAATCCCTCACAGATTGCAATGTGTACAATTTTGGCTGTTTTGCACATCCTCTGCAGCTGTGCATTCATGATGCTATATTTAAGCAAAAATCTGTGTAAGAATTAGTCACTAGGAGATAGAAGTTTGGCGGCCATTTTAAGGATTTGGCTGCAATGGTTGTCAAGATTCTCTCCTTCCAGAAAGAGCTCTGCCTGTCTTATCATCAACCACAAGTATGAGTGTGACTACTTGCTGGAATATGATCCTTTCATATATGGTAAGACTTGCTCAAAAATTAGCAAGCTCTCATTATTTTCTTTGTGAAAGGTATCACTGTCACTTTGTGCTGATTCTTCTAGAGTCATGACTGTCAGAAAGTTGGGACTTTTCAATAGTCACGAAAAGAGAAACCTTTGAAAAAGCTTAGTGTCAACCCAATAGATCTTTTCTTACGCCCCTCCTTCCTTCCTCTGAGGAAATTCAGAGTAAAATCATAATTAATGGAGACAAGGTTGCTCAGCTGAAATGTACAAGACCAATTGCTTTTCAGCAGGATGCAAATCCCACGTTAGGAGACACCACCCATTTCTCATTGTCAGACCGAAGAACTACTTCAGACAAACTCTGCCTAACAAAGAAGGAAAATAAAATACCCTGTGATTTCATCTATTGATGAAGAAAAGAATATGAAACATAATGACTACTGGAAGAGAAAAAATTCATTGGGTTGTTATGAAATGCCTTGTTTTCAAAGATATGTAAAAGCCGGCACCTTTAAATAAGTCTTCGATTTAGAAGTCAGGAAAATCTCTGGGATAGGAGAAGTAAAATTACATTAGCTAATCTCACAATGCTTGGCCTTCTCAAGGAAGTTTCTCTAGTGTGCCAACGGAATTCAGCAGATCCATTAACATCTTCTCTGAAAAGCGCTATCATCTTTTTCCAGAAACCTGTGAAGCTTAGATTTGTCTAAATCTTATTTGCCAGTTACACACTTCAAATATTTGTATATTCCTGAAAATAGAGATGGTCGTTAAATTTCGTATCTTTCTTCTGTATGTTGAATATTTTAGCATATTTTAAAAATTTCATCCAAACTATTTCCCAAAACTCACCTCCAGTTTGGAACAACTTCTTGCCTCCATTTCGCTTATGCCTATCATTCAAATTCTACTTTGGAGTCCTAAGAGGTATTCTTTCTGGACTCTGCCCCTCCCACCCCCCTCCACCGCCAAGTGAATTAGGAAGAAATTTGGATATTGATCTATAACAAAAATGTGTGAATGTGTGTGACTAGGATAAGATTCATTATTATTATTTATCATTTTTTTTCCATCAGGATAAAGGTATTCTTTAATTTCCATTCTGAATTTCCCCCCAAGCTCCTACCCACCAACGCTCTGGTAACTGTCAGTTCTCTATAGTTAACAGTCTGTTTCTTCACTAAGAGTTACTCTTTCCATGAAATTTCTCATCATCATGTTGATAAAAATGAAGCAATTTAGAAGAAGCTAATCTGTGTTCCTTAAATGTTATTCTTCATACTCTATGCTGATTTTTAAAAATAAAAATTTTTATACTAGAATAGTTCTAGGGGTGTCTGAC
This sequence comes from Leopardus geoffroyi, assembly GCF_018350155.1. Lineage (NCBI taxonomy): Eukaryota > Metazoa > Chordata > Mammalia > Carnivora > Felidae > Leopardus > Leopardus geoffroyi. The sequence continues at coordinate 96,077,126 of NC_059326.1, read as the reverse complement.
TGGCTCAGTCTGTGAAGCGTCCGACTCTTGATTTGGGTCCGGTTATGACAATCTCATGGTTCATGAATTTGAGTCCCACATTGGACTCTGTGCTAACTGCATGGAGCCTGCTTGGAATTCATTCTCTCTCTCTCTCTCTCTCTCTCTCTCTCTCTCTCTCTCTCTGCCTCTCCCATGCTCATGCTCATGCTCTCTTTCCCTAATAATAAATAAATGAACTTAACAAAAGAAAAGTTTTAGATTTACATAAAAGTTGTGAAGATAGTAAAGAAAGTTTCCATGTATTCCCCTCCCAGTTTCCTCTATAGTGAGCATCTTACATACATACAGTAATTTGGTCAAAATTTATGAACCAATACTGAAAAGCCATTATGAACTCAAGTTCATAGTTTATTCAGATTTTCTTACTTTTTACCTAATGTCCTTTTTCTGTTCCAGGGTCCCAGCCAGGATACCACATTGCACTTGGTCATCCTGTCTCCTGAGGCTCCTCTAGACTGTGACAATTACTCAGACTTGCTTCGTTTTCAATGACTGTGACAATTTTGAGGAGTACTAATGAGATATTTTGTAGAACATCCCTCAAGTGGGTTTTATCTGCTATTGTTCTCATGATTAGACTGGGATTATGGATATTTGGGAAGAAGGTCACAGAGATAAAGGGCCATTCCTAGCACATGGATGGTACATGACACTAACAAGATTCACCACATGATTTACATTGTTGATGTGATGACCTTGACCACTTGGCTATGGTAGTGTTTGAAGGAGTCTCCACTGTATAGTTACTATACCTTTGGGAAGGGAATCACTAGGTGCAACGCACATTTAAGGAATGGTGAGTTATGCTGTATCTCCTTGAAGGTGGAATATCTACATAATTTATTTGAAATTCATTGGTGCTGGAGATGTGTGTGCTTTCTAACATTAATTTAAATATGAAACTATTCTTCATGATACTGCAGTGGTGAATGCCCGGTACTGTGAATTTTTCAAAATCCCTAAAACTCTGTAGCATAAAGAGTGAATCCTGATGTATGCAATTAAAACAAAATCATTTAGGAAGCCAGAGGATCTTAGCATATAATGAATACTCTGATAAGAAAACACAACACATGTATACTTACACAAGTAAACGGATGGCTGACAGTAGGAGACAGGTTTCTCCCTGCTGGAGTAGGAAGTTATAGACAATCAAGGGAACAAGGCTACAACTTTGCATGTAACAATGAACCCAGAGTTGAAGGCATCGGTATGACATTATGTGCCTAGCTTAACATAGACACAGATGGATATATACACAAATATTCACAGATATGTTTATACACATGAGTTAGCACACACACACAAGATTTCTTGCTTTGTCTGCTGAGAGGGCCATGACAATGATACCTATCACAGCTATTATCCAAGTCTTGGCTTCTAATACCATTCTCCAATGAAAGAACTAGTGTTCTAAGAGACAGAGATGATTCTAGCTCTGGGACAGAAATATACAAGATGAACTTCGGATACCTTATAGTGTCATAAAGTAAGGAAGTGCTCAAAACAAAATCACAAAAATGACGGTCTGTTAAAGATGGGGATAATCACACATATGCCTACAGAAAGAGCTCCCAATGGCTAAGACTGAAAAAATATGGCAAAAAAATTAGATTATGAGTTTCTTTATTAAACACAACTTTACCAATGAGTCATTATAATGAGTTACATCGTTCTGTCTTCTCCATGATTCCCAGAGAAGAGACAATTTAGGATTGGAGTTATCAGCAAATATTCTGAATTCAGCCTGACCCAGCTTAAATTATGGCTTCAGTTCTTATGCGTCACCCTGGTCAAATTTCTCAATCTATCTGTATTTCCATTTTCTCATAAAAAATAATGAATAGTAAAAAAATATGTGAAATGCTAGTCTATAGTGCTGGGCACATTAGAAACACTCAGTAAATATGAGCTATCATTAAAAGTTTGCAGTATGCACTCAGTAAAAGCTCTTTTCATTGCCTAAAGGAGATGTTATCTCTTCATAATTCTATGAGCGATAATTTTAAACTGGAGAGAATTCACTGTAGAGAGACCAAATTAATTTGCTAAAATTCATTTATACAGGAAAAAAATGTCATTTTTGGAAATTTACAATTCCCACTAATTTCTAGATAAGTTCTGAAATAGTTTCCATGACTTGCTTTGATTTTTACAAATGATTAAATTGTATATTTGGTTTTAATATGGTTGCACATTCTAAATGTAGCAGTGTAGCTTTGGGCTACTATTATCTAGTGTCACAATTGACCAATTCTGTTACTTCTGTGAACATTTCAGTTAGAATGTTTGTTTGATATTAGGAAGATAAAATAATTGAAAGTTGACTGAAATTTAAAGCCTCAAATCAGTTGTGTTAAACTTGGCTGAACTTGGACTTTGTTAGATATCCTAAAATAGCCCAAAATGTCAGTGTATGAGAATTCCAAGGACTGTCTGATAGAAGAAGGGGCAGTGGTGAGAGGAGCTCACCCCATGAGCGTTCAAATGACACTCCCAAGGTCAAAAGCACCCTTCCTGTTCACACACCATCATGTTGTTTTAAAAACTTAAATGATGTGTTAAGCAAATTAAACACAACCTATTTTAGACCAACCAAAACCAGATTTCAAACCCTGATTCCCCCTTAAGGAAATTCTGGAACCTCTCTGATGTCAATAGGAACATTTCTGCATCTATACACAAAGCTGGACTAAAACAATCATAAACTCGCTACTGGGAACAACGGTATCAACAAATTTAATCCAGATGTGAAGCTAATAGTGACTTGCTTTGAAGATAATCCTTGTGATGCCACAGCCCCACAACGAGTTCTTCCTCTTTCCATTACAATTTCCTGTAAATTCAGTTGAGGTTATATTTTTGCACTCATGTGGGCCTCATTGGAGCAGAACAGAAAAATTAACATCTGATGCCCTGAGCTTCATTTACAAAGAGCCCCAGAACCTAGGAAGCCATCTTTATGGGCAGCTGATATATGGATAGTCCAGAGTGAAGCCAAATTATCATTGTGGAAGAAATATCTCACAGGAGTAGTGTGGGTTCTAACCATCTTTCAATGATAATTAGCAAATCTATTGCTTCTGTCACCGATTCCTACAAGGTACTTGTGATGTTTGAGTCTCCAAGTTGGTTTTAATTCACCAGGTCTGAGGAGAATGGTGTATTCTTGATTTACTGCATAAATGTATCTTTTGTCTTAATTCAGTGATTGATCTCAGGTAAAGTGAGATCATGAACTTAATCTCTTACTAAGCTGAAATCTCAGTGAGGTTGGGGACCCCGTGTCTCCTAAAATGTAACACAATGCCTGACACATGCAAGGTATTTAACAAGGGTATGCCGAAATCACGTAATTTCTTCAGGCATATTATAAAGCATATGGCTGAAGACTGAAAGTTTGAAATTCGCGATGTTTGGGGATTTCTCTTTGCCCTGTCTCTGAATTACACTCCTTCCTGAGAAAGTAGAGAAAAATCAAACAGATAGTAAAGGTGTGTCATCCTTACTAGGACTGTGATAAAGTGTATTAATCAATCCCTCATCTTCTGAGTGATTCCAAACTATAAGCAAGGAGGAAGAAACTAGAAATAATGAGATGTAAACTGCGGATTTAAGTGGTTTTCTAGATGACTGGGTGGCTAGGGACAAGTAATAACTATAAATCAACTCAGCAGTTCCAAGCGATTCCAAGCTGGGTAGCAGAGCCTCGGTGAATCTGCTTCAGGCAGCCTTGCATCTTTAACTTACTGTTCTAGAGGCAAAAGATGGTTTTGCTGATATAAGGCATGATCGGGCAAAAAAACGAAAACAAAAATACCCCTTAGATATTTATCTTCACAATCAGAGTTTCTATAATACACTCCTTCTGGAGAATAGTCAACTGTGCATACAAAATCTGGCCCTGCATTTCACAGATAGTGGGAAGCTTCTGACACTCATAGCCCTGTCATCTTACTTACTGTAAACGTTCCCCAGTATCACTGCACACATGAACTGTTTCTGGCGGTTTCTGAATGCCTTCTTCACACATTCCTGGCCCTTCTGTCTTCCATTTCTACACACTGCTATAAAGATTCCTATTCTAAAGCCATCTCACAAAGGTACATCCTGCTTTAAAACACACACACAAAAGCACACAAACCCAATGTATTCATCCTCTACTGCCTATAGAATAGCTGGGTACTCATGGCTTCCCATAGACTTGGAGTCAGACAGATACTAGTTCCCATTCTGACTCTGCATTGACGACGCATCCTGAAGTAAGTTCAGCCACTGCCACCCCTATTCCCAGTCCGTGTAGTCATTAGTAAAATGAAAAGAATAATTCCTGCCTCACAGGATTTCAAAAAATCTCACCAAGGTATTATTTGTCAAGGTTTATCCATATATATTCAAGCCATGGTTCAGCACCTGGCACGTAGTGGGCTCTCAAAAAACTATAACCATATCTGTTTTCCCTTTTTAAATTAATACCATTATTATGAAGGCTCACCTAAACACTCTTACTTGTATAAACATGAATATTTCTGCATGAGCTAAGATGTGATGATATCTGGTAACATTAACTTAACTGAGCTTAGATTTAAAAAAAAGGGGGGGGTTATTGACCATGTAACCTGTATGAGCAAGAGGTGACTGACACCAAGGACATGAAAGTCTCAGGGGTGCTCTCTGGCTCCTGTCTGAGTCTGCGTGATTAACACCACCAATTCCATGACTCTGGAATGCAGACAGCTGTAGGCAGCTCAAGGTTTTCATCTCACCTTTGCCACATGGAAAGAAAGAGCTCTTCATTTTAGCTTATTCAAAATGTCACAGAGTGAAGCTCTGATTGGCTCCCACATGCCCAATGTTAAGTCAATGACTGTTCAACAGGATAGTCCACGATGAATGTCTCAACGCGACTCAGGTCCTCTCACTCCATTTGGATGAAAAAAGAGAAGTTATCGAAGGAAATGGACATTCTCTCAAGAGATACAAACTATAGTGGGGAGAAGGAGTGAACAAATTCTACAAAAGAGGGTGCTCTTTCAAAATAAGGGTTGGGTAGTTAGGGGAGAAGAAAATAAAACTGAATATTCACGAATCACTTACAAATGTAATCACAACTACCCACTGGAGCAGACTGGCAGAGTTTTATGGTGGTAGATCACATAGATAATCCAAGAGAGTCTTCTTTGAATAAGCTTATGTCATTCTCATTCTTGAATGAAGTCAAATATTAGGACTTTGGGTTATTTTTTAATCCCACAAAGTTCAAGTTGGGGTTGGGGTTCTAGACTAAGTTGTTTAATTTCTATTTCCGCACTAAGAAATATCTAGGATTGGTTGAGATTACCTCTAGCATCTACTGCCTACACTCTGGATTATATCCGTGTATACGCTTTACATTTTTAGGCATTCAGTCCTCACAATACATTCTTCCAATCTATTATATAAATAAATTATAAATATGTATATATTTATAAATTTATAGAAATAAATTATATAATGACAAGTTTTATGCTACTCAACACAAATCAGTTCAGTATATGTTGCCTCTCATTTTTTATTCATTGCCCAATGTAAACAGTATGAAAGTATACTTTTTTAAAAAAAAATTTAATGCTTTTATTTCTGTGAGAGAGAGAGAGAGAGAGAGAGAGAGAGAGAGAGAGAGAGAAAGTGCAGGAGAGGGTCAGAGAGAAGAGGGAGACAAAGAACCCAAAGCAGGCTCCAGGCTCTGAGCTGTCAGCACAAAGTCTGACATGGGGCTGCTTTGGATTCTATGTCTCTCTCTCTCTCTCTCTCTCTCTCTGTCCCCTCCCGCTTGTACTCTGTCTCTCTCTGTCAAAAAAAAAAAAAAAAAAGAAAAAAACTTTAAAATTTTTTTTAAAAAAGAGTGTTAACACATTGAGGAAGAAATCTGACTTGAAGTATCAATGTGTGAATGTCAGTAATCAAGATTAGAAATGATCATATTAGCATGTATGTGTGTGTGTCAGCCTGCATAGGAGTAAGCCAGGTGGAAAAGGTCCAAGATTTCCTACAGGGTCAGGGTGAACCTTAGAAGGGAAAGGAAAACCTAAAGACAGAAGCAAACTCTAAAATGACCCCCCCCCCATATCACCTCACCCTGTCATTCTGTATTCTAGTATTGATGCCTGTATGTAATCTTTTCCCCTTAAATGTGGGCTAGATTTACAGAACTTGGCAGAAGAGGTATAGTGCTTCGTTTAAAGTTATAAAAAGACTGTGACTTCCATCTTGGGTGATTTCTCTCTCTTTCTTTCCCTCTCTCCTCTCTCTCTCTCTCTCTCTCTCTCTCTCTCTCTCTCTCTGTCCTTCTGTCTTCACTCTCCCCTCCCCTCTCCACAAATTTCCATGTCATGAGGATTCTCAACCAGCCTATGATGGAACTCTCATGTTTAGGAGCCAAGGCCTGGTTCCAACCGCGTAGGCTTGCAAACAGATGCCTCCTGCTCAGTCAAATCTACTGATTTGGTTGCAAACCCTGCCGCCATCCTGAATGTGACTTCATGAAGGCTTGAGACAGAGGCTTGCAGCTAAGTCACACTAAGTGACTAAGTCACACTCAGGTTCTTGAAACACAAAAACTGTGAGGTATAGGATATTTCTTGTTCTAAGCTGGTAAGTTTTGGGACAATTTGTTACACAGCAGTAGATAACCCATGTAACAACAGGAGTGCAAGTTCTGATTGTTAATATGCATTGTCCTACAGCCTGCAACAGAGGAGAAACCTCAGTAAGAGCAAAAGTTGATGCATGAAAACCATTTTAGCAATCTTTCTCTTGGAACCATCCCCTCTTTCAGTTATCTTTTCTCACCTAGAGCCAACCTTGCTGCTCACACAAGAATAAAGCCTTTAGCTCAGAGCTGTGACTTAACATATGATCTTTGCTCCTCTGGACTCTACTTATGGTACAAAATGGTGAAAGTACAAAATTTTCAAAAGCATTTTTTTATGCTAACTGTAGTATCATGCAAAACTAAGTAAAATAAAGAAAATGGCATATTCATCACTCTTTCAGTCGTAAAACAACTGATGTACTTGTTTTTGACATAAATTATAATCACATTTCACATCTAACCTTGTGTTTGCCTTGATATGTATTAACATTGTACCCTTAAACTTTTCATGTTAATATATAACCTTTTTAATTATTTTTAAAGAGAACATGATGTACTGATGTTAATCACACTTTTCATAATAATTTATAGAGTTGGACAGTATAAAAATTAAGATACTTCAAACTTTTACTATGGAAATTAATACTTATAAACGTTCTCATTCCTTTGAAAAGATTTTCTCTATTTCTTCCTTATTTTAGATGTATAGAGTGAAATTCTGGGTCAAAAGACACAAATCTTTTAATAACAATTATCGTGTTTTTAAGAAGTAAAATAACCCTTTTTCTTCTCAACTGTAACTTCCTATCTTCTTCATAATCAATTGAGGCGATTCAATGTAACTTACAAGATCATGTCTTTCCAAAGATTCCTAGGGGACCATTTAAAAAATTGTTAAAGGTCTTAGAACCATTTTAAAGACAAAGTACTACAGATAAGAAGTGTTATCACAATGTGTGGATTCTTCCTACATGTCTGTCACTTTATTATTTCTAGTTCATTGACAGCTCTTCAAAAACTATTCTCTGGAGTTGTAGCTAAAATCCCACTTTGGCTATTTTCTAACATATCAGTGAACTAATAAATCTAAGAGGTTCCACTTATTAAGACATGGCAAAAAGACTTCCCCTTAATTTTAGGAGAAAAAAATGTGCTCAGGAGACCTTATTGTATCAAAATATTTCCATCTAGGACTTTCACGCTTTCCTTAATTTCTCCCAAATAATTCAAGGTACGTTTACTGAAGTATCATTTACTTATAAGAAAATTTGTCCTTTCTTTAGTATATAGCTCAATGAGACTTGACAATTATATAGTCACTTTTCTGCCTCTGAAAGGAAAATTTAAGATATTTTCTTCACTCCAAAACGTTTCCTTTTAACAGTTACAAATTTCCTTCTAAGTTCTTTTATAACTGTACATTGGAGAGGAGTTCCCCTTCTCCCATTCTCTCCCTGTTAATCAATGATCTGATTTCTTCCAGAGTGCTGGATAGAATCACATTGCTTCTGGGGCACCTGGGTGGCGCAGTCGGTTAAGCGTCTGACTTCAGCCAGGTCATGATCTCGCGGTCTGTGAGTTCGAGCCCCGCGTCGGGCTCTGGGCTGATGGCTCAGAGCCTGGAGCCTGTTTCCAATTCTGTGTCTCCCTCTCTCTCTGCCCCTCCCCCGTTCATGCTCTGTCTCTCTCTGTCCCAAAAATAAATAAACGTTGAAAAAAAAAAATAATCACATTGCTTCTTTCATTCCCCATCTTGCTTCTGAGATTCAAACATTTTGTTGAATGTATCAGGAGTGCTCCTTTTGAATGCTGAGGATTATTCCACTATATAAATGTTAACACAATTTTTGTATCCATTTACCACCCAAGTGACATTTCAGTCCTTTCTAGTTTGTGGAGGTTGTGAATCAAATTGCCAAAAATATTTAGTGAGCATACTTTGTCTTTTATTTTTCTTCTTTTTTTCTTCTTTCTTTCTTTTCTTTTTCTTTTTTTTTTTTTTTTTTTTTTTTTTTTTTTGGTAGGTTCCATGCCCAATGTGGGGCTTGAACTCATGACCCTGAGACTGAGAGTCATGTGTTATACCAACTAAGCCAGCCAGGGACCCTTGAGTAGGTATAATTTTTCATTTGTCTTGGGTATATCTGGCTGTGAGAATGCTAAATCTTGTGAAACACATTGTTTAAATTTGTAAGAAATGGTAAAAATTATCCTCCATTATCTCTTTAAATATTTATTCTGCCTGATTCTCCCACTCCTCTCCCTTTAGGACTCCATTTATTCTTGTGTCACCCTGTATGATATTGCCTACAAGTGTTAGTTATTCCATTCTATGTTGTATTTTCACTCCCATAGTTTTCCTTCTTTTCCAAATGGATCATTTTATTTTTATTATTTTTATTTTTTAAATATTTTTTCAAGTTTTTATTTATCTTGAGAAAGAGATATAGAGGATGAGTGAAAGAGGGACAGAGAGGGACAGAATCCCAAGCAGGCTCTGCACTGTCAGCTCCAAGCCCAAGCAGGGCTTGAACTCATGAACCATAAGATCATGACCTGAGCAGAAACCAACAGTCGGACACTTATCTGACTGAGCCACTCAGGCATCCCTTTATCTTTTTTAAAATGTCTATTTATTTTATTTTTGACAGAGACAGTGCATGAGTTGGGGAGGGGAAGAGGGGGGGTGGGAGAGAGAATCCCAAGCAGGCACCACACCATCAGCACAGAGCCCAATGTGGGGCTTAAACCCATGAACCATGAGATCATGACCTGAGTCAACATCAAGAGTTGACCACTTAACTGACTGAGCCACCCACACACCTCTCCATGTAGATCATTTTAATTGATTGGCCATTAGAGTCCCTAGCACTTTATCTTTTTGTATTCATTTTGTTAATAAGGTCATTGAAAGAATTATTCATCTATCTCCAACTTATGACATTCTCTTTTATTAATGTTTATAACTCATTTTTGAGCAGAAATTGTCCACTTGTTCCTGCATATTTTCTAGCTGTCCCACTATTTCATATAATTTACTAACTAGATGTTTATAGTCCTTTTTGAATAATTCCAACCAAGGGATTTACTTCAGGTCTGCTTTTATTAACTTCATCATCACTTAACAGTGGGTCTCACTTAAACAAAAGAACAAACAAACAAACTGTCCAATGCAAGTGGAAGGACAGTAGAGATTTAAGTCAACAGCACTTAGGACTGAGTATGACTCTCCAAATTGGCCAGGAGGAGGTCAAATTTTCACTCTTTACGGATGACATGATATTCTATATGAAAAACCCAAAAGATTCCACCAAAAAAACCTACTAAAACTGATCCATGCATTCAGCAAAATCGCAGGATATAAAATCAATGCACAGAAATCAGTTGCATTCCTATATACCAGCAATGAAGCAACAGAAAGAGAAATCAAGGAATCAATCCCATTTACAATCTAACCAAAGAGGCGAAAAATCTATACACTGAAACTATAGAAAACTTAGGAAGAAATTGAACATGACATAAAAAAAATGGAGAAATATTCTATGCTCCTGGATAGGAAGAAAAAAATATTGTTAAAATGTCGATTTCAAAGCAATCTTGAAAAAGAAAAACAAAGCAGGAGGCAACACAATCCTGGACTTCAAGATTTATTACAAAGCTGTAATCATTAAGACAGTATGGTGGTACTGGCACAAGAACAGACACCAGATCAATGGAACAGAATAGAGAATCCAGAAATGGACCCACAAATGTATGGCTAACTAATCTTTAACAAAGCAGGAAAGAACATCCAATGGAATAAAGACAGTCTCTTCAGCAAGTGGTGCTGGGAAAACTGGACAGCTACATGCAGAAGAATGAACCTGGACCACTTTCTTATACCATTCACAAAAATAAACTCAAAATTGATGAAAGACCTAAATGTAAGACAGGAAGCCATTAAAATCTTCAAGGAGAAAGCAGGCAAAAACCTCTTTGATCTTGGCCACAGCAACTTCTTACTCAACATGTCTCTGGAAGCAACAGAAACAAAAGCAAAAATGAACTACTGGGATCTCATCAAAATAAAAAGCTTCTGCACAGTGAAGAAAACAATCAGCAAACTAAAAGATAACCAACAGAATGGGAGAATATACTTGCAAGTGACATATCAGATAAAGGGTTAGTATCCAAAATCTATAAAGAACTTATCAAACTCAATACCCAAAAACAAATGATCCAGTGAAGAAATGGGAAAAAGACATGAATAGACACTTCTCCAAAGAAGACATCCAGATGGCCAACCAACACATGAAAAAATGCTCCACACCACTCATCATCAGGGAAATATAAATCAAAACCACAATGAGATTCCACCTCATGCCTGTCAGAATAGCTCACATTAACAACTCAGGCAACAACAGATGTGGGTGAGGATGTGGAGAAAGAGGATCTCTTTGCACTGCTGGTGGGGATGCAAACTGGTGCAGCCACTCTGGAACACAGGATGGAGGTTCCTCAAAAAATTAAAACTAGAACTACCCTACGACCCAGCAATTGCACTACTAGGTATGTATCCAAGGGATACAAGTATGCTCTTTCGAAGGGGCACATGCACCCCAATGATTATAGCAGTACTATCCACAATAGCCAAAGTATGGAAAGAGCCCAAATGTCCATTGATGGATGAATGGATAAAGAAGATGTGGTATATACATGCAATGGAGTATTACTCGGCAATCGAAAAGAATGAAATCTTGCCATTTGCCACTACATAGATGGAACCGGAGGGTATTATGCTAAGTGAAATTAGTTAGAGAAAGACAAAAATCATATTACTTTACTCATATGAGGACTTTAAGACACAAAACAGATGAACATAAAGAAAGGGAAGCAAAAATAATATAAAAACAGGGAGGGGGACACAACATAAGGGAGTCTTAAATATAGAGATCAAATAGAGGGTTGCTGGAGGGGTTGTGGGAGGGGGATGGCCAAATGGTAAGGGGCTTAAGGAATCTACTCCTGAAATCACTGTTGCACCATGTGCTAACTAACTTGGATGTAAATTATAAAAAATAAATAAATTATAGAAAGGAAAATAAAAGAAATGAGTATGCCTCTTCCATCAGACTGTGTATGGGGATTAAGTCAGTAAGTAAACTGGTCAGTAGCTACAATGAGCTTGTATTTTTGGTTATTGGATTTGCTTTCAGTGCATCACACTATAACAGTGATCTGGTATTACTTCATTTTGTCTGGTTTCTTGAGTGCACCCATGATTGATCAACTCAGAGTCCTGAATACACCCTGAGTTTCCAGGGGGCTCTGTATACCTGAGCCCTTGGTGTGAAAATATTTCCTTTTTTTTTTTTTTTTTAATTTTTTTTTCAACGTTTGTTTATTTTTGGGACAGAGAGAGACAGAGCATGAACGGGGGAGGGGCAGAGAGAGAGGGAGACACAGAATTGGAAACAGGCTCCAGGCTCTGAGCCATCAGCCCAGAACCTGATGCGGGGCTCGAACTCACGGACCGTGAGATCGTGACCTGGCTGAAGTCGGACGCTTAACCGACTGCGCCACCCAGGCGCCCCAATATTTCCTATCCTTCCCCCAGCAGCTTAAAGCTTTTCTCTGAGGAGAAAATGGATCTGGGAAGATAATAGGATTCTTTGCCTATGTGACACCAAAAGAGCTCTCACTCACATCTTCTGCTCTATCTCCAGTCTTTCTTGTGAACCCATACAGAGACCTGTAGAAAAGGGTTGGCAAGATGCATAGATCCTCCCACCCCACCTTGAATCTGGGGCTCTCAGGGATTAAATGTGTCATCACTAAGTCTGCAAGAACCCATTAAAGTTTAGTCATTTTCACCTCTGCTATGTTCATGGAGCCCTAACCTCCTCTATCTGTCTAAGGTTCATGTACCTTGTCTCTCCAAGAAGGGTCTCATGTTCCTTGAAATTCAGTTCACCTGGTTACCTTATGACCTCTACTTTCTGATGGTCTAAAAAAAAGTTATGATGTTGCAGCTTATATGGATTTTTCCTTATGTTAGAATGGAATCAACAACATAGGAGCAAAATGTCTCTCCTCAAATGACTTCGTTGACACATCAGGGCATCTAAAATACAGCTCTGGGCTTTCACTCCATTCTGAGGGTAGAATGATCACATAGTATAATGAAAACTAAGCTCATTCCTTTTATTTTATTCTTTTGTAGTTTCCATTTCATCTCAGACATGCTTATTTTCTTTTTGTGATATCAAACGAAGAATATTCCCATTCAAAATCATTTTTTTTAGGAAGGAAAAGGAAAACTTCAATGCTTAGGAAGACATCTAAAAATTCTCCTTGGAAACCATGTGATATCATTTTCCAAGTCAGACCCAATGACAATGGAAATTTTCACTGTACCCCATCCAGCTTGGGGTGTTGATAAATAATCATACAGAGAATTTGTTGAAGCATGTGAAAGGAGACTTCTCATTGTGCTAAGAATTTCCCAGCCAATGTGGGAAGATAAACAGCACTGTTTTAAATCATCATTCTTTCACCAACCCTAAATACTATACAAGTTAGAAAATCTCCTCTATAACCTCTGGCATATGTCTAGAATCCTGTTCTTCTATTGATGATGCACTTACAGTAGAGAGTACTAAAACAACACACACACAATCTTCATATAAAATATCTAGTCTTCAGCTATAAAAGTCTAGAATTTCTGTTCCCTAGTTTACCCAGAGGCAATCAGACCCCAAACCTTTGAACCTTTGACAAATCCTTACTAATGAGTGATATGCCAATTTATCTATTTACAATAAAATGACTACAAGTCCTTAGCTCTGTGCTTGGCATATAGGATGTTTTCAATATACACTGTCCGTTATCTGTCATTATTTACAATTATTCTTTTTGTTGTCATTACTCTTATAACAAGAGAGAGACTGCAACAAAACACACAATGATCAGGTTTTGATGAGGCAAGGCAGAAGAAACTGGCTGACCCCACCATTCATGCTTCCTCTTCCACAATATACAGTTACTGATGGGAGGTGGCTATCTGGTCAATAATTACATTGCCCAGACTTCCTTGTGTCTACGTGTGATCACACACATAACTCTAACCAATCAGAGTAGAAGTAATGTGTGTTTCTTGTGGGTCAAGAATATTTAAAGATGCCATATTTGACATATTTGACATCTGAGATGAAGATGCCATATTTGACACGTTACATATGGCAAAGCTATAAGCTGGAAGAATCTTATTCCTGGCATTACTGCGTTGAGGACTAGCACCTGTGAGTGTTCCAAGCAAAACATCAACTTATATATTAGCGATGTATTTGTTACCACAGCTAAAGTTATCTTGACTAACCACATTGTCAGTGAACTAAACCAGTACTACATAAAGATGGTCTAGCAAAGTCTGCAAACTGCTACTGGTCTATGACAATTTAAGTACAGAAATTGAGAGTAAGAATTTAGAAGATTTATAGCCACAGAACAATGCACTTTTTATGTCTATTGAATATTACACTTGTTAAAATAGGCTCTATTGTGCATCACTTTTACTTCATTTTTCATTTTTTGTTACGTTGGTTTATGATGGATCAGACATTTTGAAAAAAAATGGTCCTTTAATAGATGGTTTGAGTAGCACGTGGCTCAAAGATTCCCTTCCAGAAAAGGCATCTCTTTCTGTTGTACCCTGAGGCACCTGCTTCTAGCCAAGTAACATATATAAGGATCCTCTTAATAAGCCCTGACAGCCGCATCCTCTTGTACTCCAAGGATGAATTATTCTAAAGAACCCAACTTAAAGGGAGGACCCTCTTGAAGGAAATATTTTTGGCTACTGATAAAAAGTCATTTCTAAGTTTCTGTTGGGTGTTGAATGCTTATCTTTATTATTTACAACTGCAACTTCTATCTCCTAACATTCCAATGAATCTTGTTCATTATAATAAGAATATCTTCCTTTGACGACCTCTGCCTGAACTACCCATCACCTAGCTCCTGACTACCTTACTTGAGAATTCTTACAGGCCATTTCCCACTTCCTCCCATCCTCTCTGGCCCTGTGCTAATAATAAAATAAATGGAGTGGCCCCCATAGCTTTGGATGTTCAGCCCTTGATGCTCTGCAAAGCTTGTGCACCACTTAAATGTCTTCTCCCACAGAGATTCTTATTTTAGGTTACTTTTAACCTATCAAGAGTAAACTTTTTTTTTTTTTTTCAGTACAGTTGGTGATGTCAGTTATGTCACAGCGATTTCCACAATTTGACTTTCCCTTAATGACATGAGGGATGCTTATCCAAATCCTAAGCTGTGCAAGAAATGAAATATTTGGGCAGGAGAGAGCCTCTATTCTCAAGATGCTATTAATAACATCAATTACTATAGTGTAAGACAGAGTAACAAATGTCCTTCTTGTATCCAACTCTTCCACATGTTGCCCTCTAATTGTCTTTACATTGAGATTTGCCTCTGCATTAGATGCTTCTATGTTCCTGAAGTGCAATGAAATTTTACCTTTCCTCTTAAAAAAGAATTAAAGTATCCTTTTTCATTGGTTCCATCAGTTGGCATAAAAGAGGCATTCAATAAATGCTTATTTTTAAAGTTGGTGAACTCCTTTTTTGGAAGACAAGAATCTTTACTTGAACATAGTGACAGAATCCTAAGGCTACCATCTAAGGGCTGATAACTGTAGTGTAGTAAGACTGTAGTGGTTTGTAGTTTTTTGTTTTTGTTTTTGTTTTTGTTTTTTTTACTACCTTCAAATCCTCACTCCGTTACTCAGTCTTGAGTGAACATAAGCTTACTGCTTATCCCAATTCAGCCTCTGTTTTTCCACTTGCCAAAATACACCTCTCAGGATTTTACAAGTTGTGGCAATTAAGAGGCCAACAATACAATACAAAAAGCTATTTTTCATCTGGTTCAATTTTAATTGCTTTCTTTACGCTGCCCAAATCCAGCAAAGCAATGTGACTGGTCCAGAACTATCTTTTAAGCTAATGTAACAAAGTTGGCCAGAAAATTCCTATATCCTTAGTTCCAACTTTATAATGGTTTCAGTCCTTTCTGTAGGGATTAGTTCTCCATAAGATCACTTCTCCTAAAGGCTAGGTGCCCAAAATAAAGTTATAAGGGGAGAAAAAGAGAAATCACTTACAAGGAACAATCTGATGTTAAAAATAAGAAGCCAAAGTCCTTAAAAACTTCACATTGCTCGGCTATATAGGAACTGTCTCCTAATATGAAATTCCCATGAGGTACTCATGGGAAGAAGATAGTTCACTCTTTATGGGGTGGACCAGTGGAAAACACTGTGTGTCATTTATTAGAAACATTTGCAGGGGGAAAGCATTTTATTAAGTACCTGAAACTGCAAGGTGCTCACAGGTTCATGAAAAAGTGGATCCATAACATGGAAACATTTAAACACTTTCAACTCCAGCTGTCATCCTTCTGTCCACCAACTCCCCATTGACACATCTTGCTAACTCTGCCTCTGGTTTCAGCACTGCCCCATGACTGAGCCCTGTTTCTTACAGCTTTTCTTTGTATTCAAACCACTTGCTTATGAAGTGATCTGGGAGGTAGTCAAGAGAACCAAAAACAGTGTTTTCCCTATACATGGCACGGGCTACTGCAGAGAGATATTTTGGATTTAACACTCTTAGTTTGGAATTTATTAGAATCAAAGCAGATGTAGCATTGTTATACCTCAATAACCTCTGCATAATTTAGAAGGATGTGGAATGTGCTTTTTATGAGGATGACAATGCCAAATGCTTACAGATGCTAAGATAGCAATATTGGAGAAATTGGAAGCGATGTCATTGGCAAATCATATAAAAATGTAAAAGAGTGTGTGTGTGTGTGTGTGTGTGTGTGTGTGTGTGTGTGTGTGTGTTGTGTGTTTTCATTTTCCAGCAGCAGGAAATGATGCCACAAGGGAAAATCTGATGTGTAGTGAAGTAAAAGAAGAACAATAATCATACTGATTTGAGGTTATGTTGATGAAAGAAAGAGTGGAAAGAAAAATATATAAAAGGCCAGTGAATCTCATAAGACGAGACACTGGTTATAATTTTAACAAGTAAGACCCGTTATCCTCTGTATCCAGTCCTGGGCTTCTTCCCTTTTTTCCTGCCCATTATATTTCTTTGGTTGTCACTCTTTGCCTTCATATTTCTAGTCTACATGTACCTGTCTTTTTTCCACTTTTCTCTGGGCAGAGGTATCAGCATGTCTCCAAGTCTGCCCATTACTACAAACAAGTTGTACCCTTTAGAACAAACGTATATGATCTCACTTGCATGCAGAATCCATAAAAGTCAAACTCATAAAACTAGAGAGCAGAATGGTGGCTGCCAAGGACTGTAGGATGGTGAAAACAGAAAGATGGATGTCCCACTTGATTGTATTAATCACTTCACAATGTATACACACATCAGGGTATCACACTGTACACCTTAAATATATACAATTTTTGTCAATCATACCACAATAAAGCTAGAGGGGGACAAAAAAGCTCTATTTTCCCAGAGCTTCTAGCCAGGTGCATCTCAGAACTGGCCTGATTCCACCATGAGAGAAGGTACTTACCTGCTTCAGCCTCAATCATTTCCCTCCCTGAGGAACTCCTAGAGTTCCAACCATATCACTTTCCTATTCAGGTTCCTACCTTTTCACTGGCCCTTCTATTACCTGGAAAGCACCCATAACATTGTGATGGTTTCCTTTTGTTAATAACCAACACCACCGAAACTTGGGCTGAGCATTTTGTGGTGCAATCCATGATAAATATTGGCTGGCTGGCAATTTTTCATACATATTAATACATTCATGGGCCAGTAGAAATAAAAATAGGTGACTTTATACCAGGGAAATGGCAGGAACGTGCTACGTCTCACACTGATTACACTTATCTTTGTGTGCTTGTCTGAGGGACAAAGTAGCAGATATGAGACACGGGCTTTGCCTGGGAAAAGCTGGGAAATATTTTATGGACAAATCCTCTAAAAATCATCTCATTAGTATAAGAAAGGCCATTATTAACTTAAATAAACCAAGCGCACTGTTAACTATGCCTTACCTTCCACATGGGAAAGATGGCATTGTGTCCTCTATTATCAGAAAGATGATTGAGCCTATAGCTGGTAAAAAGCAGATCCAAGGAACCAGGTTTCAAAAATCACCATTTATACCACAATTCTGGATAGCCCTGGCTATGGCTCCATGAAACTACGTTTTGTTGAAGAGTAAGGAACAGTTTACTAAATGAAGAAGAATGAACGGCTCTGGGAGCACAACTAAGGAGGCATCATCCATGTTCTGGAAAGGGCGGCATATAGTTAGAAAATATCCAGCATCAGAAAGGAAATGCTTTTAAGCTGGGCTTAAATGGTGAATGTATCCTGGCTTGGTGGCTTCCTCACTGCACACTTCTCACTTTCATCTTCCTATTAGAAACTTAAATTTCCCAGCTATGATGTTTGGAGGGAAAAAAAACATGTACAGTTATGGGAAAGGACTCTAATTTGACTTTACTAATAAACATACCCCAATTCCCCAACCACAGTGGGGATATGATGTAAGTTAAGCTAATTGGGTCAACCAGGCTCAATTCTGGGACCTAGATCTAAGGTTTCTATCTCTTATTGAGTAGAAATGAGAATCAAAACAGTCCCTGGTATGGGTGATGGTAATTTGTGAATGATGGGATAAAGCCAGCCTTACATGTGTGTGAATAATCAAGCAGCAATCCTAAGAATGGAGAGAAAGAAGCTGAACACTGGTCATGTCATTGCAGTCCTTGATCCAACCTTCCCCCAAGTCTTCATCTGGGCTAGTGCCTCATTTTCATTGTTGAAATTTGAGTCGGACTCTCTTGTAATGAAAGTCTACCAATAACTTCTTTATCAGACGTTATGCAGCTGCATCTTAGTGGAAGTAGAAGTAGAGATGCTGGTCTGCAATATGAAGTGTGCCAAGTACATGATAAATAGCAATGAAGGGAAGAAGTTCTTCTGGCTGCTCTTGTTGTTAAATGGAGGGGGAACTAGTACCTACTGAATGACTACTGAGTGCCAAGCAGTGTGTCAACTATTGCCATGCACCTCACCTTATGGAACCCTTCTAACTCTCTGAAATAGCAGGACTATATGCCTATTTTATTGGTGAGGCTCTGAAAGGTCAGGCATGTTACCTAAGGTTACACGGCTTAAAAATGATAGAGCTGTGAGTAAAACTCATGGTTTTTGTTGTTGTTATTGTTGTCTGTTTGTTTTTTGTTTTTTGTTTTTGTTTTGTTTTTTCAGTCTAGAAAGCCCATGTGCGTTTTGCAATGTAATAAAAATCCTCAATATGGATGTGTTGGCTAAAGTAGCATGTAGAAATTTTAATGCATAAGAATGTAAGTTATTTTGTAGTAGATTCAATTCACTGTAAAGTCTGCCTCTCAATATCTTAGCAAGTTTATCCCAATTGACAAGGTAGATTGAGGGATGTTGACATTTTCCCTACTATGGAAATGTCCAGAGATTACTGAGACAACTGTGTTGTCTCACATTTCCCTACTATGGAAATGTCCAGAGATTACTGAGACAACTGTGTCCAAGAGACAACTGTGCTTGGAAATCTGAAGGTAATTGATTCTGTTACTAAACCAAAATTCAAAATTGCATACAGGCACCCTTTTGATTTCTAGATCATTTCCTAGGATTATCATCTGACTCGGTGAGGCATTTCCCCAGACAATACAAGTACATCTGTAATTTTTTGGCAACATTTGGCAGAGAACAGATATTTCAAGGAAAATAGTCCCTTCCTACTAAGAAATGAATGTCGAGGGACTTCAATCATTGAGGTTCATGATTTGTAAGACTTAAAGCCACGAGTCTCCCCAAATAAGTTGTAGCAAGGGTTACTATTAAGTAAAATCATTCAAGTAATCCAATAAACACACTCACTATTCTATTATGACCCAGAAGGCCCAGCCACTGTTTTACTCTTCCAAAAGATACTGTTTGACTGTTGATGTTTGACAAGGAGCAAAGCCATTACCTAGGGATCTCATAAACAACTTCCCACAGTGCCTAGAGGAAATGTAAGAAAAAAAAAGAAAAAAAGAAAGAGACCAGGTAGCCAGCTAGAGAAAAGCTACTCTGAACACAAGAATCAGCTAAATGTGACCACGGGAAGATGTAGGTCTCTTCTTTCAAGACCTGACCTTTCAAGAGAATTCAGAAAACTCTATTTTTAGATGAACATTCCTAACATTTAAAATTTCATCAACTTATCCATTCAACACTCTGTAGACTCTTCATATCACCAACTTTCTGCCTTTGAGTTTACCCAAAAAGCAGAACATTAACAAATGTGTTATTGTTGTTGTGTGTTTTTGTCAGCTACCAGCTTTTGTCTTCTGCCCTGTAATAAATCTGTTCATGTTGCAGCCTTTATCACATCATAGTCAAGAAACGGGAAGAAACAAAGAAAGAAAGAAAGAAAGAAAGAAAGAAAGAAAGAAAGAAAGAAAGAACAAAAGAAGAGGAAAGAAAAGAAGAGAAAAGAAAAAAAAAAGAAAAGAGCCACTGTTCTCAGATTCTCAGAAAAACCACAAGCTATACCAGCAATTTTAAGCCCCAAGTATCCTAGGCACCTATGGTGACAGGCAGTAAAACCATAATTGTGACAGTGCCTTTAATGCCTTTAATGTAAAGTTAGTTGGAAAGAAGGATCTATAAACTGACATGCAGTGATTGGTGTCACGCTTCAAAGCAGATTTTTGAAGGTGAATAAAATTTTTTTTTAAATATGGCACAATAATTTCAAAATATAGAATGCTGATCCCTTCTGTCAAGGGTTGTTTTTTTTAACCTATTACCAGCTATTTTTAATGTGTCAAGGAAGACTACCCCACTGGTCATGGAAATAGAAACTATTTCATGAAATTTTCTTTGCCCTGATCACTATCAAATAATTACAGGAAATTACTTCCCACTGGTGTTTGAAAAGCTTTTTTTGGGGTCTCTTTGCCCATTTAAAGTAGTTTTGTGTGTCACTGAATTCTGGTGAGGTAATGGATGTGTTTTAATTACATTCGAAGTGCCAGGCTTTGTATATTAGGTGCACATTTTTACACTGAATGGAAAAGCAATCAGCAATTTTTAATAAGGAAAATCTTTAGCTCTGACTTTGCTGTCACTGCATATCTTCCCAAAGGGGTTTGGGGATTGCGTGGTTGACACTTCAAATAGGTAGTGGCCGATCAGAGGGTAAATATATTTCCTGATTTCTCCATGGAAATGGGTTTTCTGGTGGGAGAAGAAATTCTTGGAATTGAGCATGATGGGATTAAATTTTAAATATGATCATGACAGCCAGCATGGCACTTGAGTACTTTCACATCTCAGCAGAATCCAGAAGAGCTGCTGTGCAGCCTAGATCTCATTCCAAAAAAAAAAAAAAAAAAGTAAGCCCTGCAAGAAAGTAGGAGCTAAGAGCCCACTATAAGCCCATAAGTAAAAGAGCCTGGGAGATACAAAGGCTACTGCATGTTACTAGGCCAGTGCTTTGCCATGGGACCCCTGGCCTGTGGGGGAAAATTTAGATGCAATGTCTTTAATAATCAAAAGAGCCTGGGTGGCTCAGTCAGTTAAGCATCTGAGCATTCGTCTCGGGTCATGATCTCGTGGTTTTTGAGTTCGAGCCCAGCGTCAGACTCTGTGCTGACATCTCAGAGTCTGGATTCTGCTTCAGATTCTGTGTCTTCCTCTCTCCCTGCCCCTCCCCTGTTTGTGCTGGCTCTCTCTCTCTCAAAAATAAATAGACATTTACAAATTTTTAAATTTAAGAGAGTCGTTCCAGGAAAAATTTGGAAAGGAACAAATATACATGAAGGAGAGCTTGAGGACCCTAGTTTCCTCTGGTTGGTGACAAAGGACATATCTTCCTTCTTGTCAAAGAACCGGTAAGTGGCAGCATTACTCCTATGTGGCTTCCACGTGTACATTTGTGAACACTTTTTAAGCACACTATCAATATTTATAGAAGTGCAAGGGATAAGAGAAGAGAACAGCATAGATTTGTATACCCTGGGACATGAATACAAAGCATTGTCTTTGCAAAGTCTTTCTAGGCCATTTTCAACAGTAACTTCATCTTTCTGCCTGAACCCCCTTACCTTTAAGGAAAGGATACGCTGGCCGGGGTAAAAATGGTGGCTACAGCCAGTATAATGGATTTAGGACCTTTATCCTAACAGAGGAAAAAGAGTGGGACGGGGAGAATTCTAGGGATGCTGGAGCTAGCAGGTCAATGGGCAACAGGGTGGTCTGGAGATTGTCTGACCATCCAAGTAAACATCTTGGCCCAACATGAGTTGTGTCCGTTAATGATAATGCTCAATTCTGAGCTCCATTAGTTAGTACAGTAAGGATACTAAATTCTCTGGTTCTATCACGACTGGCTCCAGAGCTTAAGGGAGATGGTGTCTGTCATAGAAGGATGGGGATAATGTAAGGACATTTACTCTAAAGGCTGAAAAGAGCAGATCCCAACAGACTCATGGCAATATGTATAGAATTAGAATTACAGAAGAGGAAGCAATCACTATGAAGTGTCTGGTCTAGTTCTTTTCTCCAAGATTTCTCTGCCAGCCAGGTCCAGTGAAACATATTTACCTAAACGCAGATGCAGAACTTAACATGCCTTTACTCCCCTAAGTTTTAGGAGAGAAAAAAAGCTTAAAGTAGATTTTTCTTCTGTGTTCACATAAACACTTAACTGAATACATTTCCTATAGAAAATACTTTAAGTGCATCTCACGAATTTTGCTATAATGTGTTTTCATTATCATTCCATTTAAAATATTTTCCATATTCCATTGTGTTTTCTTTCTTCCTTGGATCCATGAGTTATTTAGAGGTAGGATGCTTGATATTCAAATATGAGGGGCTTTTCTTTTTTTTCTTTTTAATTTTTTTTAACGTTTATTTATTTTTGAGACAGAGACAGAGCATGAACGGGGGAGGGGCAGAGAGAGAGGGAGACAGAATCGGAAGCAGGCTCCAGGCTCTGAGCCATCAGCCAAGAGCCCGACGCGGGGCTCGAACTCACGGACCGCGAGATCGTGACCTGGGCTGAAGTAGGACGCTTAACCGACTGAGCCACCCAAGCACCCCTATGAGGGGCTTTTCAACATAACATTTACTGTTACCAATTTCTGGTTTAATTTTCTTGTTGTCAGGCATTTTCTTCTATAAGATTTCAGTCATCTGTATTTTGTGATATAATCAACAGTTCATTTTTGATGAATATTTCACGTATACGTGGAAAGACTTTATTCTGCACTTGTTGCCTACAGTGATATGTAAGCGCAGTTATGTGGATCAAGGTGAATGCCAAAGCTCTTCCCAAGTCTTCTGGTCTTTTTGTCTAGTTTTCTTCCAAATACTGATCCGGGGTGTGAAAATCTTCAGCTCTTATTTGTGGATTTGTCTTTTTCTTCCTTTGAGGTCTGTCAATATCTGTCTCATCCGTTTTGGAGCTATGTTATTAAATGCATGTGCATTTGTGACCATTAACTTTCTTTTGAATTAATCATGTTTCACAATTTTGCTTTACCATGACCTCTTCTCATGCTGCGGCTTGAAATCAATTTTATCTGACGATAATATCATCTCTACAGCTGTCTTGTGCTGTTTGTATTCGCATGACACACCTCTTACACCGTAATTTGGCCTCAAACCATCGGTACCTTCATATTCAAAGTCCACCTCCTGGCATTAGTATGTCTCACATCTTGTTTTCTTTAGTCGATTTGCATTTGAAAAGAAAATGACCGACATTAACTGACTGAGGCATTTTCTGTTTTCATCCATCTCACCTGTTTGCTGTTGCTATGTTCCTGCCACTCTTCATATTTGGGATTATTTGAATATTTTATTAAAATCCTAATTTTAATTTACCCATCATTTTGGTTACTTCTTTGTCTTTTTACGAATTAATTAACTAATTAATTGATTTTGGCTATTCTAGGGATTCCAATATGCATCCTTGATTTATCTCAGTCTGCAAAGAATTCAGACTGTACCGTGTCACATAAAATGTAAAATGCAACAATGTATTTCCACTAAGCCACTTTACCTCACACATTGTGCTCTAGTGGTTACATACATTGTCCCTCTTCTACACTGTCCACAGTACATACCGTGTAGCAATCTTTACTTTTTAAATTTTTTTTTTTAACGTTTATTTATTTTTGAAACAGAGAGAGACACAGCATGAACGGGGGAGGGGCAGAGAGAGAGGGAAACACAGAATCGGAAGCAGGATCCAGGCTCTGAGCCATCAGCCCAGAGCCCGACACGGGGCTTGAACTCGCGGACTGCGAGATCGTGACCTGAGCTGAAGTCGGACGCTTAACCGACTGAGCCACCCAGGCGCACCGACAGTCTTTACTTTTAAAAGGTATTTAGTTTGTAAAGCAATTAAAAAGAAGGAAGTCATACACCCCACTACTTGTCGCATTTATTTATTTAACACCTTTACTGTGTTTCACTGCCACTGAAATATAAGCTCCGTGAACGCAGGGACACTGCTTGGTTTTCTCTTGCCTTATATTCCCACATTCTTAGCATAATACCTGGTACAAAGCTGACACTCCACACACACTTGATGAATAGTGTGTAGAAATCACGGGCAACAGTTGCAAAGGCGCAGGGCCGTGAATGAGCAGAGGTCCTCTGCAAGAACATGGGTTCTACCTCCTAGAGGTGTATATCCACTTTTAAGGTGTGAGCGCCTACTCCCACTAACAATATGCTGAGTCATTACACATCACCAGGCCCCCCATTAGTCCCACTTGTAGAGACAGGCATCCAAAAGCATCTGACTAAGGCATCTGCTTCGTAGTAAGTTTAACGCCTTCTCCCAAAAGGCACTTCCTCACAGTCATTGGCCACTCAGGACTTTGCCTGCACAGCTGAATTTCAGAAGAGTAGCAGTTAAGCAAGCAGTTGACTGCAATACTCTAACTTGCAATATTTCTGCTTTACTGTGTCAGAAAATAAATAACTCAGAGAAGCCAGGGCATGCAGGGGTTGAGTATCTGTAACGAATGAATGTGATTCTTATAAAAGCAGGCAAAGAAAACCGATTCGGTAGGGCCAGACAGGACTTTCAAAATCCTAATGCAATGTACCTTCTCCTGTTTGGGTCTTCACTGGCTTGTAAAATTACATCTTGAACAGACTCACACTTTCTTCCTACTGTTTGCATCTTTTCACGTGTGCTTGTGCCCAGGAGACCATTTGGTACAAACTGTCCATCTGCCTTTGTTTTCCTGGATTTTAACACCATTCACCTTGGATCCCTTATGATTGTTTTTATGCCAAGGTGAAGATTATTTATAAGCCCAGTGCTTACGTGAATGGTTCTGCAGTGAATCGTCATGTTCTCTAACAAGAGGAAGGCTCAGCCTGCATTCAACCCAAGAGCTGCGTTTTCTTACTGCAAGCAGGCATCTGAAGGTACATGGGAAATTAAGTGGCGAGAGAAAGACAGAGGGAATTTGTAAATGACATCTATCCCACTGCAAGCTGACCTGATCTGAAATGCATGCCAATCAACCTGGCAGACTGGAAAGACATGACTACTAGTAAGACTTCAGGTCAATATCTATGCCTTGATTGTTTACGATCAGAGAGAGAGAGAGTACACATGGAATATGAGTAGTCATTTAGTTATCCATAAACATTGGCAGGAATCACGAATCCTGGAATGCGTCCCACTGTCGAGAAGGTTACTGTAACACTGTGGAGGTAAAAGATATCTGTGTATGGAGGACGGGATAAAGGGAAGCAGTACTTGATAAAGTAATAGTATGTGAACTTTGGATGCTATACATCAACTGTGAATGGATACCTCCTCTTGTTGACTAGGGCTGTTTTGCTTTTTGATCCTAATGCCGCCACCATGCTACAGGTATTATCAATGATGTACAGAAGGATGGAGATCTTTTTAATAAGGACACGTGTAAAAATGAACAGCTTTGGAGCACTACTGCTCAGTTTGGCATTCTGGCCCCAGTTAACTGGATAACCTTAGTTCATCAGCTAAAGGATATTTCATCGTCTCTAAAAGAGGGGTAATACTATTATTGTCCTAAATATTTATACCATAAGTTTGTGAGGTTGAAAAGATGTGGTAACTGCAAGGCACTTAGAGAGATAATATATACTTAGTAACTTCAGGGTTGTTATTAACTATTATTATTCTGACTATTATAACGTGACAGATAGGTCATCGTACATCAGAATTAGGTGTGGCATCACTATCAATCTCTGGAGACAAAGGTTCAAAGCCAAGAAGTGTTTTCAACAACTTGCCCAAGGTCACACAGCTAGGAAGTGGCAAAGTTAGATTCAAATCCAGGATGGTCTAATATGGAAGATGTCTGTAAATGAACAAAAGTTTGGAGGTACAAAGTCAGTTGATCTTGTGATGTTTTCACAGTCATGGTTTTTGGTGGCCTGACTCCATCACTGAGAGGGAAACAGAGATCTAATGAAATTGGTTCTCTGCTTTCATTGCTGAAGGGGAAGAGCACCAAATATCCTGCCTGGAATTTATTTTATTTTATTTTATTTCATTTCATTTTATGTTATTTTGTGTTATTTTATGTTATTTTATGTTATTATTTTATATTTTGTCTTAAATTTTTGTCTGTGGATAAGGTACTCGTTATTTTCAGGCCAATTATATTACATAGCTCCCCTGAACTGTCACTATTTTCAAATGACATGATACCATATATAGAACACCCAACAGACTTTACTGACTGGTAAATGAATTCATTAAGTTTGCAGGATATGTAACTAATATACAAAAACATTTTGTGTTTCTTATACACTAACAACAAACTATTAGGAAAATTAAGAAAATAATACTATTTAAAATTCCACCAAAAGGAATGAAATTCCTATGCATACATTTAACCAAGGAGGTGAAAAACCTACGTTTTGAAAACTGTAAGACAATGAAGGAAGAAGCTGAAAACAACAGAAATAAATGGAAAGGCACAATGTGCTTAGGGGGGCAAAGAATTATTGTTTAAACGTCCATATTACCCAAGGCAATACAAAGATTTAATGTAATGCCTAGCGAAATACCAACAGTACTTTCCACAGAACTACAACTACTAGTCCTAAAATTTATATGGGACCACAAAAGAACTCTGCTGCCAAAGGAATCTTGAGAAATAAGGTCAACGTTGGAGGCTTTACAATCTCAGACTTCAAACGATACTAAAAGATGATAGTAATTAGAATAATATGTTATTGCCATAAAAACAAACATATAGATCAAAAGGAAAGAATAGAGAGCTCAGATATAAACCCATGTGTATAAGCTTGATTAATTTATAACAAAGGAACTGAAGATATGCAGTGGGGAAGAAATGGTCTCTTTGTTATGCAGTGTTAGGAAAACTGGACAGTTCCCTGCAAAGGAATGAGATCAGACCACAAAAGGATAAACTCAAAATGAATTAAAAACCTAAATGGAAGACCTGAAACCCTAAGACTCCTAAAAGACGACATGGACATCAATCTTAGCAATAGTTTTTTTTTGGATATCTTCACAGGCAAGGGAAGCAACAGCAAAAATAAACAATAAAGACTACATCCAACTAAAAACCTTTCCTACAGCCAAGAAAACCATCAACAAAATGAAAAGGTAACTTACCAAATGGGATACAAATGTGCAAGTGATACATTTGACAAGGTGCTAATGTCCAAAATATATAAAGAATTCATACAATTTAACACCAAAACAAATATACAGACAAGTTGATTAAAAGAAGGGCCAAGGACTTGAATAGACATTTCTCCACAGAAGACATACAGATGGCAACAGACAACATGAAAAGATGCTCAACATCACTCATCATCAGGGAACTGCAAATCAAAACCACGATGAGTTATCACCGGACACCTGTCAAAATGGCTAGTGTCAAAAAGATAAGAAATACCTAGAACTGTCAAGGATACAGAGCAAAAGAAACCCTCATGCGGTATTGTGGGAAAATCTCCTTAGAAAATTAAAAATGGAAATACATTATGATCCAGAAATTCTACTTCTTAGCATTTACCATAAAAAAAAAAAACACCGCAACACTAATCTGGAAAGATATATACACCCATAGATTTACTGAAGCATTATTTACAATAACCAAGAAATGGAAGAAACCTAGTGTTCACGGACAGATGAAAAAATATATATAACAGAATATTACTCAGCCATGAAAAAGAGTGAGATCTTGACAGTTGTGACATGGATGAGCCTAGAGACTATTAGGCTAAGTGAAATAAGTCAGTTAGAGAAAAACAAATATCGTATGATTTCACTTACATGTGCAATCTAAAAAAACTAAAATAAACAACAAAAAAAACACAAACAGATTCATAAATACAGAGAACATACTGGTGGTTGACAGAGGGGACAGGAGAAGGGGGATAGGCAAAATGGGTAAGGGGATTAAGAGGTATAAACTGCCAGTTCTAAAATACGTAAATCATAGGGATGAAAAGTACAGCACAAGGAATAGACTTATTTTGGTGAGCATTCATAAGGTATATAAATGTCAAATTACTATGTTGTATACCTGAAATTAATATGTCAACTATACTTAATTAAAAATATAGAAGGTTCACAAAATGGTAACAATTATCAAAGGACTTTCTTAAAATCTGTTCTGAAAATGTATTTATCCCCTTTTCTTTAAAAAAATACCTACACTTTACCTCTTGGAAATGATTACATGTATATTTAACATAATTACAAAGGCAATATATCATTGTTTCAACAATTAAAGTAACACAAATGTCAATAAAAGTAAAGAACTTTCTATACACATCAAACACACAAACTTTACTTTTAAACCAACTTTAAGTGAGGCGCCTGAGTGGCTCAGTCAGTTAAGCATCCCACTTTGGCTCAAGTCATAATCTTGTGGTTTGTGAGTTGGCGCCCCACGTGGGGCTCTGTGTTGACAGTTCAGAGCCTGAAGCCTGCTTCAGATTCTGTGTGTGTCTCTCTCTGTCCCTTGCTCTCTGTCTCTCTCGAAAATAAAAAAAAAACATTAAAAAAAATTTTTAAATATATAAAACCGACTCTCCATTTTAAAAAAGATATATTACAAATATCTAGAATTCTTTTTTATAAGTGTATAATATATCATAGTATGAGTATACTATATTTTGCTCCCCTACAATGAACTGTGAATTTATTTTGTCCATCTAAAACAATTGTTATAATCAACATCTTCATAAACATATCTTTAAGCACTTACAATCTCAAAAATTGAGGGCACCTGGGTGGTTCAGTGGCTTAAGTGTCCGACTTCAGTCCAGGTCATGATCTCATGGCTCATAAGTTCGAGCCCTACCTTGGGCTCTGTGCTGACAGCTCAGAGCCTGAAGCCTGTTTCGAATTCTGTCTCCATCTCTCTCTGCCCCTCCCCCACTGACTCTCTCTCTCTCTCAAAAATAAATAACCATTACAATTTTTAAAATATATATATAAAAATAACAAAATAATTGAAAATTGCTAAGTCAGAAAATACAAATATTCAATTCAGGACTAAGGCCGAATTTATTTCCCAAGACTCTCTAAAAATTCATCTTCCCAGTAGCAATTTATGAGCACCCATTTCCGTAAATCTTTACCAGCAAGGGACTTAATGCTCTCCTTAACTTTTGCTTATTTGATGAATGAAAAATGATATCCAATGGTTATGCTTTGCATTTCCCTCATTGCCAGCGAGGTTGACCATCTGTTCATGCATTTATTGGCCAACCGAATTTCCTCTATTATGAAATGCCCATTAATATCTTTTATCCGGTTTTTTCAATGACCTGCTTCTTTTTTTCTTTATTGATCTGTTGTAGCTCTTTTAAAATTAAATATATTAACCCTTGGCTTGAGTATATTGAAGGTATTTTTCCAGTTTTAACCTTCAATGCTCAACCCTTTTATGTTGGCTATACTTAGTTACTTTAATTTTTATGCACAAAAGCATATTCTAATGCCTCCTCTTTATTTGTATATTCTTATGTAGGGATCTCATCTAGTCTTGTGGCTCTAAATATCATCTGTACACAAATGTTTCCAAAGAATGTGTCTCTAGATCTAAACTCTTCCTTGAGTTCCATACCAGTATGAATAAGTTCCTGCTATACATCTTTAATTGCAGATCGGATACGCACTTGAAACTTCCCGTGTCCAGAACAGAATCCTGCCATCTGTGCCACACACCCCTGCCAGTTCTACAACCCTCTCCATTTCACAAGACTGCAGACACCTTCATTCACTCAACTGCGCAAGCCAAAATCCTTAGCCATTATTCT
Source organism: Leopardus geoffroyi (assembly GCF_018350155.1). Taxonomy (NCBI): domain Eukaryota; kingdom Metazoa; phylum Chordata; class Mammalia; order Carnivora; family Felidae; genus Leopardus; species Leopardus geoffroyi. Next base: position 96,047,039 of record NC_059326.1, on the reverse strand, counting down.
TCTTTCCTCACTTTCCTTAATACCTTTCATCGATTTCTCTAGCCAATCCCGTAAAACATGTTGTGTCTTTATCTGCTTCTCCCAATGCCTGTTGTGACTCTTGTAGCCCAAAGTGCCATCAGCTGTTACTGAGTTAGGGTAACACCCCCAAAAATGTCCCTTCATCCATTTTTGTCCCATACCATCCATTCTGAAAACACCAGAGTCATATTGTATTTTTCTAACCAAAACCACAACAATTTATTCCAGGCTTGAAACTCTTTGATAGCTTGGCAATGCACTTTAAAGTCAAATTCAAATCCTTTATCAGACTGACTAGGGCCTAGACGGTGTTACCCTTGACCACATCTCCTCTCTCTTCTTTTACAAACTCCCTTTTACTGACTGCCTGCTTGTTCATCCCACTGCATGGCTTCTAATTCTTTAACAGGGTACACTCACCACATTTGTCAAGACTCTAGGTTTACTCTTTTCTCTTTGTAGAATGCCCCTTTCTAGAACTTTCTGCAGTGTGTCTCTTTATTATTGAGGCCTAAAATGCCATCCCCAAAGAGAGGTTTCTCTGGTGACGTTATCTAAAGTAGCTTTCCATTCCGTTTTTACTGTAACATATTCCAAAATTGTTATTTTTTTCAATAGGTACCACTAGCTAAAATTATTCCATTATTTGGTTGGCCTCCATCACTAGGATGTACATGCAGTGAAAAACTGGGCTCTTTGCCTTATTTATTAGATTATCATGAGCATCCCGACTAGGGCGAGTCACAGGGTAGGTGTTCAATCAATCTTTTTCTGGATGAATGTATGTCTGTATTATCTTTTATGGCTTCTGAATGTTCTATGTCTTAATAAGGATTCCTCAATACATGTGTTTTATTGTTATTTATTTTATTTTAAATTTCTATCCGATCCATCTACAATTCATTTTTACAAATGAGACAAGGTGTAAGGCTGATTTTTTTCCATAGGGATAACCAATATGCCAGCACTGTCATTATATAAATCATTTTCGTGACATCTGTGTCATATATAAATACACATACATTTGGAACCACTTCAATTTCTATTCTATTAATTTATTTTTCCCTTCTGTGAAAAATTCTGTTTTATTTTAGTATGGGATAGTTGGAGGATGCTTTGTTATATAGTATGGGGACACATTCTTCACTCATCATTCTTATGATTATCATTTTAAAATAATTTTGTTGTAAACTTTTTTTGCTAGACGTATGATCAATGATTATCAAAAAATTTTGGCATATATTAGACAATCAAGACTTTACGGCTTTGATTGGTTTTGTGATGCAGTATGTTTTAAAACATTCCAATTTGAGGGGCACCTGGGTGGCTCAGTCGGTTAAGCATCCGAGTCTTGGTTTCAGCTCAGGTCATGATTTCCTGGTTCATGAGTTTAAGCCCCGCATAGGGCTCTACACTGACAGTGTGGACCCTGCTTGGGATTCTCTCTCTCCCTCTTTCTCTGCCCCTCCCCCGCTGGCACACCCACACATGGGCTCTCCCTCTCTCCCTCACTCTTGCTCTCAAAATAAATAAACTTATAAAAAAATCCTATTTTGATGGACATTAGAAGCATGTCTACTTTATGTTCTCCTGGCTGATAATACATTTGCTTATTAATTATTTTGAACTAACACTGTTGATAATTGACAAATGACTACATAATATCAGGTCAGCATTTTCTGCATTGTCTCTGTTCTTTTTCAGATAATGATAATTAGTATCATGTCAAAATAAAATGACTCTCAGGTATACAAAATTTCACCTGCCATGTGGTTTTTCCCTCATTTAAAAAGACACTAAGAGAATTAAAAGGTGTGCTAAGGGATATTACAGATTAGAAAAGCAATAATATTATTAAAAACAAGTCCGAATTATTTTACCTGGAAAATTTACTTCATTAGATTAGCAGCACACATTCTGAAACAAAAAAAGTAAAATAGACCATGGGTGATGGCTTTTGAAGCACATTTTTCCAAGGAAAGTATTCCTTTCTGATGGGAAACATTTGCCTTATTAGCTTCATAACATTTCATACAAGTTGTTTCTAAAGACCATATTTAGGGGGCGTCCAAGTGGTTAAATGTCCAACTTCAGCTGTGATCATGATTTCATGGTTCCTGAGTTTGAGCCCTATGTTGGGCTTGGTGTTGACAGCTCAGAACCTGGAGACTGCTTTGGATTCTGTGTCTTCCTCTCTCTCTGCTCCTCCCTCCTCTGTGTGTGTATGTGTCTGTGTGTGTCTCTCTCAAAAATAAACATCAAGGAGAAACGAAAATAAAGACAACATGTATGAAACTAAGAAATAACTTTGAATTGAACTGTATAGGTGATGGCCATCGTCCATCCATGGGTGGCCATACTGTAGCTGTTCACTTCGATGGTGTTGCTAGCACAATACTACAGAAAACATGACCTGAGGGCTGTCTGTGCCGATGTAATACATTGGGTTCTAGGTTCTATTAATAAAAATATTCCCTTGGAAAGCCAATCTCCATAAACCCTTCAAGAAACATATTTGGCAGAGGAAACAGACCTGGGGCGGGGGGCTCTGACTGCAGAAATCCGGAGTCAGGACTATCTCGTTCGAGGCCACTGCTGTATACGGAAAGGATCCTGTTGTAGAGCAAGGGAATGAGACACTCTCAGCTTACTTTAGTTAACAAATTGGGGGGTGGGGTGGGGGTGGGGAGAGTCTTACTACAAGATTTTATGGGAGAGAAGGGAAGCCTGCGGGGAGTGTAAACAGTCTTGCTGGAAGGCCTCACAAACTACACAACAGATAAGAGTAAGTAAGCTCTCCAACTTGAGCTTATCCACCTAATCCTCAAGAGAGGCACCTTGCACTTTATTTCTTGGTGTTTAATGCTTAGGGTTATCCAGCTATTGTCTTTCTTTCGTGGCTGCCAAACCTCCCAAGGTTTTTCTCATAGCTCATGTTTATTGCAGTCTCTCTCTGTGTCTCAGCTTCTGGGCTATTTTACTGAATCCTGGTACCTTGTCTATTTCACAATGCAAGCCCTTAAGAAGGATAAGAACTGATCAGTTCAGCCAGTCGCCGCTGGGTGTCAAGAGTCAGCCAAGTTGAGCAGAGCTCTTGTTCTGAGTCATGCGACGATTCATTGGTCTAGCCTGGGTCAGATTCCCATTCCTGAGCCCCTCAATTTCGGTAGCGGGTGATGACACAATGGAGCACTGAGTGCCACTTATAAAGGGACATCCAGAAGAGGGCTGAGGCAGGGAGTGCCTCGAAGCATCCCCAAGTTCTTGCTAATGTAACAGGTACATTAACGAATGTTGGAGTTTGGGGTTCTAAAATGTTTCCTGTCTCAGTAAAAAGATAGCCAGGGGCACCTGGGTAGCTCAGTCGGTCAAGCATCCCGACTTCAGCTCAGGTCATGATCTCATGGGTTGCAAGTTCAAGCTCCACCTCGGACTCTGTGCTAATAGCTCAGTGACTGGAGCCTCCTTCGGATTCTGTGTCTCCCTCTCTCTCTGCCCCTCCCTCACTCTTGCTGTCTTTATCTCTCATAAATAAATAAAATTAAAAAAAATTTTTTTAAAAAAGATAGCCAAAGGTATGTCATTGTTCTTTGATGACTCTTTCACGATGTCTTGGTTAAATTTTCCATTTCTCCGTATCTTGTTTTGAATTTTTGTAAAACATCCCCTGTCTCTTTGGTAGGATAGTAGGTTGTGGGGACTTTATAATTTAGAATTAGAATAAGTATTCACTGATGAGTATGTAAGTAAAAGCTGCAGTGAACAGGTTCCTGGTGTGCCCAGAAAACGACTGTTTCTAATTTTTTGTGTCTGTCTGTGAAGGGATAGATTCTGCAGGGAAGCGGCATAATTACGGTATTCACCTCGCCTCAGATGGCATGTTTTTGTTTGTTTGATTGGTTTTCTCTTTAAGCTTGGCGGAAGATCATTTATCCATCCTTCTATTTTTCCACCACAGCCAGAAAGAATACTTTGCACGGTAGACCCTTAGGGAACATTTTCAAAAGGAGGAAGACAATTGAGGAACATAATTAAGTAAAAAAGGAAATTGTCATAATGAAATGCTGTTTCAAAGCAGAGTCAAACCACTGGAAATCATTTGTGAATCGAACCGGATGCACCTAAAATAGTGTCATATAGAAACACATGCTAACTTTCACTTTTTCTCCCTCATGAATACATACCAAAGTCCAAAATACATTTGTCTTTACTGCCTACTGAGACAGCACAGCATGCTGCCATAAACCCTTTAAAGCTGTTATCATTCACATTCCAAGGAAAGAAATTTGTTTATCAATTCATATCATGATCAGTAATATCATTAATAGGAAAAACTAGCCCCCCCATCCATTTTTTGCCTTCAGAGCTTTCCAAAATTCTAATTTCTTTAGGCTGATTCTATTTTGTGTTCTTTCATTTAAAAAAAAAAAAGCCTTACAACTAGAGAGGATGATTTATGAAACACAGTGATATAATGTTGTACCGAATGTATTTTAAAACTGTGACTGGTGAGACCAGCAATCAGGCAGTGAACATTTGATATGAGATTCTTTGGAGGCTTACATTATTCTTTCTTTTTTATACATTTTTATCTGACTGGGTTTTAATCAAGTCAAGCATGGTTTTATTCTTCTAGTCTTAACTCACTTTAAAGTCCTAGGTAATTCTTGGGGCACCTGGTTGGCTCAGTGGGTTAAGCGTCCAACTTCAGCTCAGGTCATGATCTCATGGTTTGTGAGTTCGAGCCCCATGTCAGGCTCTGTGCTGACAGCTCAGAGCTTAGAGCCTGCTTTAGATTCTGTGTCTCCCTCTCTCTCTCTGCCTGCCCCTCCTCTGCTCATGGTCTCTCTCTCTCTCTTTCTCTCAAAAATAAACATTAAAAAAATAAAAAATTAAAAGTCCCAGGTGATTCCTGCATCCTTCCTTTCCTTCTTGCCTGCCAAGGTCAGACATAATGTAAATGAAGGTTAAGAAAATAAAGTTTGATGTCACAGATAACTTCGTATTATTTCATTGGCTAATTATTCGGCAAAGGTAAAGGCACAGACCCTGTTTCCAGGTTATGTGACCATGTAGCCTTCCCCTGAGTTTCCAATTCATTTTTCTTCTTTTTGTAATATTGCTGTTTGAAATTACCTATGTTATAAATAAATGCAATCTCATTAGAAAAGATTCACACATGCTTGCTTACAGAGAGCATTTCTTCTTAGCTAAATAGTTTAAAAAAAACTTTTGTGGGTTATGAAATAATAGACCCTCTAGCTTATTTTCTCAAACAAGGCAAGAAACTTCTTCCACATTTCATATTAACATCATCTGGGACTTTTATTTCCTTTTTTTGTTTACTTTTGTTTTTGCATTTTACTGGGGATAAAACAGATCGCTGCTTTTGCAATTTTTTTTTTTTTTTTTTTTGGTCTTTCCACTAGAATGTTAATTTGGTTGAATATATTCATTCAGGTTCAGAACATTTTCCATCAGAACTTTGAAGACAATGTTCCATGTTTTATAGAAATTGAGTTTGTTACTGAGAAACGTGATGCTAATATGATGTTTCTTTCTTTTTGGAAAACCTGTTTTGGCATTTTAATTGCTTGTTCGTTAGGTTTTCCCCTCTGGACGTATTTAAGATTTTCTCTTTATCTTTAGGTTTCTGAAATTTCATGCGGTGTGTCCAGCCCCAAGGTTTTTTACAATCATCCTGTATGACTCTTGGTGAGTGTCTCAGTGTGAGGCCTTCAATTTTTCTTCAACTTTGAGAGCTTGTTTCCTGTTATTTATTTCGATAATTCCCTCCCTCCCCACCCCCCTCCCCCGCTTTTCATTGTCTATTTTCTCCAGGAAATCTTGTTAGGCTGATAAAGAAAATTCTAGATTGATATTATCTCTTCACTCTTCTCATACTTTCCATCTCTGTTTTTTTGCACTAAATTCTGAGATAATTCTTCAGTTGTTCACTATGTACACATTTAAGTTCTCTACAGAGAGTATAGTCAGAGAGGGCTAGGTTCAAACATCTGTTTTCACTGACTTAGAAACAACCTGCCTGCCTTCTTTCCTTCCTTCCTTCCTTCCTTCCTTCCTTCCTTCCTTCCTTCCTTCCTTCCTTTCCTCCCTCCCTCTCTCCCTCCCTCCCTCCCTCCCTCCCATTCATTCCTTCAATACACACTACTTCAGTTATCTCCAGGGTTCTAGACACACTCAGTCCTGTAGTGACATAGATGGAAACAAGGCAAAGCCTCTTCCCTCTTGCACACTATGGCTTCTAAGAAAAAAAAAAAAAAAAAAGCCAAGCATCATTGATGCAGAAAAGTATAAGGGAATGCAGTAAGATATGGTGAAAGATACCAGAAGGCAGGAAAACATGAAGACCTTGGATGCCACCAAACATAATTCAGATGTTGGCTGAACTGGAGCCAGCCAACTGGATTTTAAGAAGGGTAGGAAAGTAGTGTCATGTATTGTTTTTAAGATTTTTCTGACCGGGCCTTGTGAAATAAAGATTGAGGGAAGTGAGAGAGGAAGTAGGAGATTAGTGTAGGAAGGCATAGTAATCAGGATGTGTTTTGGACTCTGTGTTGGCAGCATGGATGAAGAGAAATGGACAGATGGGAAATATATTTAGGAAGCATACATGCCATAACTTGCCAGTAGACTGAATATGGAACGCAGGAGCGAATGTAGAACCAAGAATGATTCTTGAGATTCTAGCTTGCATAACTGGAACTCCAAGGAGGTTTCGGGTAAATGACACCATTTCTGAAGTCTTTTTCACCATTTCAAGAGGTTTTTACAAGCCCATGAAAAAATAAAACATGAGCGAGTCTAGAAAGGTAAGAGTAGTCAAGACTGTAGACCCAGGGTGGTGTCAAAAATATCAATGCTTAAAAGTATTTGAGAACAAATGGTAATCAATCTATCTGAAAGGAGAACCAGGGTAAATGGGTAGATCAATCTCGAGTTATTTTTTAAGGTGAATTCCATGGATGAAACCCCACCTCCCAATAAGTTAAATGCATTACTAATGGAATTGTCTCATTTATAAATTGTTCCTTTCATCTTCTAATAATAAACCTTTGCAGATGAGTATGGTTTCCAAAAATGAATTTGCCGGTTCTGATTCATCCTTGGATTATTTCTCTGAGCGTGTTTTATTTTTGTTATGTTCTAGGAGGCCAGCTTCTAATATAGAGAGAAATAATGAGGGATAGAGGGTAATTTTTCACTCTTGGTATCCTAGATCCACTAGTCCCGTGGATACCGATTCTGTAAGAACAAAGGGACTGGGTTTAGAGATGTGTGAGCATATAAGAGTCTAGGAAGGACTGGTGGAGTCTTTGCTAACTTGGCTGAATCTATTTTGCTTCCCCCCCTCATACTTTTGCTGTACTTACTTCTGTCTTCCTCAGGTCCTCAAAATAATAGCCTGCTTTTTCGAAGATCAGCCACTTACGTTCCTCAAAATTCTACGCATAAAAAAAAAAATCTTACTCTATTTAAATCAATTTGGTAAATAACGTATCCTCTGATAAATCAGGCATGTTCTTCTAAACAGTTTCTATGCTATTGGCCTCGTAGCTTAGAAATCTGCCTTCAAGGTGCATATACTCAGATAAAATGAAGCATCTGGATAATTCACCTTTGGAAACACTTTAGTATTATAATTGGTCCGTAAAATCTATTTTTATTATTTAAATGATCATTAAGAACCTAAAACATGCAAGATAATGTATTCAGTACTGGGGACAATGCAGTATCCAGAAGATCTTTAACAGTATTACCTCATTATAAATGCTCAGTAAATATCTAGTGTAAATACATGAACAAATGAATCAATACACTGATTCAATACACTGATCAATACACTGGGGTCCCTCCCCAACCTGAAATGAATTGAAACTCTTCGAGTAGTAGAATTGTTATTTGAACAACAACAACAACAACAAAAATCCCCAAATCCTCCATTCTTACCCTGACATCATCTCTGCTTAACAGATTGCCTTTTCGTTTTAGAAACACGCAATGTGTAACCAGAAAACAGATCATGTCCTACTCAAGGAGAGGGCTGTGTTCCTTCAGCAAGGGGAGTTGTATGAGCGAAGGTGCTGGCTGGAACTCGTAGCAAGGCAAGTCTCTGTGAGGACGATGAACACCAGGACTTTGATGGGCAGGGAAGAACGAAGAGCACTGTGTGCCGGAAGGAAATGCCAAGAACATCTTCAGATCTACTGCTGCCATACTACCCTGTTCAGGTTAACATGAGTCTCTTCGGCACTCTTACTATATACAATGGAGTACATTATGTCAAAAAGTAAAATCTCGCTTTCTAATGCAATACACGATTTCTGTTCCCATCACTGGCTATTGGTGACGGAATAGAAACCTCTGATTCACAAGGAGAGAAAATCCCAGGTGTTTTAGGTTTTCCACATAACCTTACCGGGTTTCTGCCAACGCACCATTGCTTATACGTCTGCAAACGAGATAGGAGCACTTACTAAATAACTATCCAGATTGCAAATTCCTTAAAGAGTTAAAATACTTCCTTGTGTGTCCTGGAAAACAAACAATGCTGTATGGTGTTAAACTTTTTTGAAAAAAAGAAAAAAAATTTGGCATTGTTGAGCATGTAAAGAATGACACTAATGCTCAAATTCTATCAAGTTCACAGTCTGAGTTAAAACTGGAACCCTCGCGACCTCTTTTGCATAATTCATCACCCGGCAATGTTAAGAATTCCCTAGTGTTGAACTCGATCATATAATATGCACTATAACTTCTGATTCTGATACTGTCCGCTGCAAGTTGGAAATATGTTTCACATTCTTGACTTGAAATTATTTATCTGTAAAAGCCGAGTCAAGGCTCACTTGTGCCTTGTCAGTACATTGGATGCATTCTCAATGAGAATGGACCTCGTAGATTCCCAAAAAGAAAAAATAAAAATAAAAATTTTGTAAATCCAATTCAGAAGAGGGAACATCCTTAAATCGTTTTTGAAAACATTGCCGCTCTGGGAAAAATCCTGGTTTTCAAAGTCACTCAGTAATATTGCAGATACGCTTTTCCCTGTGAAGCCCCTTCCCATCAAAGACTATGAGCTTCCGACAAATGCTTTCTGATTCATTCCTCTGTCAAAAGGCCTACAAATCCCCATCTGCCACTTGGCTATTTTCAAACCAGTTTGGATATGACGAAGCATGTGGACACTTTCTTAGTCCATGAAGTTAATATATGCACCCTATTTTATACTAAAGACTGTATGTCCTATTGATAGTGAAAATATTTTGGTGGCAAAAATATATACATGACAGCTTGAATTGCTAAACGCAAGTGCACTGGACTTAAAATAGCCAGTAAAACAGCAAGGCCTTCTATGCTCGACAGCTGTGGGAAAGAAATATTAGAAAGAGCACAATCTTTAGAGCGAGCCAGCACTGAGACTGAAGAAGACACCTAAAACCTTATTGTCCATGGGAACTGGCTAAGGTAATGACTCTTGCTACAGTTCACAGTAGCACTGAGAAGGGAGAAAAGCCAAGGTCAAAGGCCTTGCTAATTCCAAGTCTTTGAGGTCACAACATAGTCACGGTCCCAAGTTGGACTCTCAAGCTCATATATGAGCACAACATGTATGGCAAAGGACTGTTAGAACCCAAGCAGTTTTTTTATTTCATTTTTTTAAATGTTTATTTATTTTTGAGAGAGACACACACACAGAGCACGAGAGACAGAAGAAGGGGCAGAGAGAGAGAGAAAGAGAGAGAAAGAAAGAGAGGGAGACACAGAATCCGAAGCAGGCTCCAGGCTGTCAGCAGGGAGCCCGATGTGAGGCTCAAACCCATGGACCACAAGATCATGACCTGAGCCGAAGTCAGATGCTTAACCGACTAAGCCACCCAGGCTCCTCTAGGGTCCAGGTAGTTTTGATGAGCACAAGGCATTTAAATTATTTATTTTAATTTCCTCAAGTAGCCTAATAAAACAAGTCGGCTGATGAAAGATTTTGAGAACTCTAGCCTAAGCTCCATGGGGAGCTTCTGTGCTTCCCAAGTAGCCTTCTCAGAGCTCTTATCTTTCATTTACTTCAAGCCTGTATTTTATCTGAAACTACCGACTCTTATCTTTCCCAGGCCAAGAGGAAAGCTTTTTCGTTCGAAGAAAATAATGGCCATAAGATTACAATTCTCCAACTTGTCTACTTCTGCAGCTTGTAAGTATGCACCTTCCCTAATATTGATTTCTCCACGGTTTTATTTCACCTGCCAGTGGTTGATCCCTCTAATCATGTTTTGGATCTGAACTCACCTCCCTCCCCAGAAATCTTCTATCTGAAATCTCCTCTCCTGTACAGCCAACTTCTTCCATTTGACTAACCCATCTGTAAGCTTATCGGTTTATTTAAATCCTATAGCTGAAAATAAACATAAAATGGTTCATAGAAAAAAAAAAAAAAACATGATAAACTGGATCTCAGGAAAATCTTTTGCTCTGCAAAAGCCCCTGCACAAAAAGAAAAGCTAAAGACCAGAACAAAATATTTGTAAGACACATGTCTGACAAAGGCCAATTATCTAGTGGAATATATAAAGAACTTTCAAAACTCAACAGTAAAACAAATAATCCAATTAGAAAATGGGCATGGTTATAAACCATAAAGTGACACAGAGGAAAACCTTGATATAATTACTGTGAATGCAGATGATCATACAAGATTAAAACAATTTGAGAGTAGATAATAAATAAGGCAGACAGAAAATAATTTAATTTCATGGTGATGTGTTCGCTAGAGGAGAGAACACATCAAAACAACCCAAACGATTCAAATTTATTTTTAAAAAATTAAAATAAAGGAAGAATAGATATTGCAAATGAGATATGGCCCACTGTGTTCTGGGAAAATGAATGACATTTAAAATGCAAAGATAAAGACAGACTTCTTACATTACCTAGATGCTAGAATGAGTTACGCGGAAGGCAGAAACCTGAGGCTACACTCCTCTTTGTCAACAGTGATACACAATAAACAGATGGCAAGAGAACCATGTCCACAAAGGTCTGGGGCTTAAACACTTTGACCCAAGAAGGGTAATCCTGTCTCCAGCATCTGGGCCTCTCTTATTTCCTTTACCAGCAGGTTTCTCCCTTGGTGATGGGAAACACCTATTGGCACACTTCCTTCAAAGGTTTCAGGAGCAATTCAGAAAGGTTGGAAAGACAATAGTCTCTGGGTCTACACTCTCCTGACTGCTGATGGGTGCCAGCGGAAGAATCCATATGTCTCGTATTCTTCAGGTGAATGATTCTGAGATACATATTCAACAACTTCATAGCAAGTCCCACAGGAAACAAATCCCAGCTTCCTACAGCAGTGACTAACTCCGTGACCTCCTGTCTCTGCAGGAGACCTCCTGTCCCCTATTTTAGTCTCTGCAGAGCTCCATTCTCTGGGATCACTGGCCAAAATAAATTGCTTCATGGAAGCCCTTTTTCACCAGTTCAGCTTCCCAGAGGGAACTCAGGCTAAGATGTGTGATACCAGGGAAGTATCAAGTAAGTTAGAAAACAAACACACAGAAAGACATTCTGGAACTGGATTATTTACCAGGAAGATATTGCTAGAAATCTTGTTGCTGATTCAAGCTAGGTAGTCAATCCATGCTATTCTGAGGATTCAGCATCCTTAAGAAGTATGTTGGGATGACATACATCTCCGAGTGAAGCATCAGCCTCTGTGGCATCTGTGGCACTTGGACATTACGGGATCAAGAGTAACTGTAAGGATTGCAGTATTACCCCCTTTCATGCTTTGGAAGCCTTAAGAAAATAAAATAATAGGCTTAAGTCAAGCAATGATCAACCCAAAGCATAGGAACATCAAGAAAGCCTCAGGATGACACTGTATGGGTAGGAGAAACTCAAATGAGGCAAAATAGGGGATTTTAGTGAACAAGAACATAGTGGGACCTTAGTATTTGCTTCAAGATGAACTTGATAGTCTTAAGCCCCGACCTCTGAGTCCCCTGTACACACTGGGCCAGCAGTGGTCATTTATAAACAAGCAGCCACCCATTATCTAGACACCATGAAGACCCCCCCCTCCGAGGAAGGGGCCATGTGAAATTAAACTTGTGCTCTTCAACACTTTCCCTCCATTTCCTCCCTGCGTGCAGGCCAATAACTAGAGACCAACTCAAGCATGGAATGTATTTTCTGTTCTGGAGGAAACAGCATCCATTTGTGAAGAACTCTAAGCCTTGACTTGTGTGTAACTGGCAGAAACAAACAAGCAGAGTAGATTCAGAAGATGTTGGACTGAGGGACGTATGGGCTCTGGATGGGGGAAAAGTCACTGACATAGGAACTCTGGATGGGGGAAAAGTCACTGACATAGGAACACTCTTCAGGACAGAGGATATCATGTTCTGGCAAGGGTTGTGTAACTGCCCTTAACCACATTAACTAGTTAACTAGCTCTGGGTAAGAATTGCCACAAACTTAACAGTTTCTAATACCTCACTTTCATTATCCCTGTTTCCATGAGTCAAAGGTATGGGCATGGCTTAGCTACTTCCTCTGTTGCAGGTCTCAGAAGACTGCAATCAGTTATTGACGTGGGCTGTAGTTTCATCTCAAGGTTGGACCGGGGAAAGCTCCACTTCCCAGTCTATGTCGTTATTGGCAAAATTCACTTCCTTAGAGTCCAGGGGACTGAGGGCCTCAGTTTTTTGTGGGCTGTTGGCCAGCAGCTGCTCTCTGTTTCTGGACACATGTTCTCTCCATAGGGCAGCTGAAACGTAGTTACTGGCTTCATCTAAAGCCAGCAGGCTAATGAGGAGAAGCTAATAAAACTCAGATGAGTATTCGTGGAAACTGCAAAAAACTCAGGGAGATGGGGATATTACAATGCCTTTAATATGTGACATTGAAGACCGTACCAAAAAAACACCCCGTCCACTAAAGCCATAAGAAATAAGTCCCTTAGGAGTGGTGGCTATTTCTCTGTTCAGACTTTGACCAAAGGAGATGGCTGCTATACCACCAGGCTCCCTGGCATCAAGGGGGACAAGGGGATCCTGGCATGGCAGAGGCCAGAGAGCAGCACTGCACAGGGAGGAGCAAGGTGGATGTAATTGCTATCCAGGAATGCAGCCCTTATTTGTATTTCGTATACCAGAAAAAAACAAAACAAAACGAAACGTAGATGTATATGAGAGATTCTTAGACCAACTATGTGTATTTTTGCTTATGTCTGATTTAGGAGATACTCCTCTGTCTAGAGTGGACTGAGGCACTAAAGTTGACTTTGGGAAGAGTGGTGATAAAAGGTAACGGACGGGTATTTAGAGCGATGGTGACCTTGAAAATGGTGCTCAGCCTTGTTACATCTCAGTTACTTCGGCCTGTTAAGTGCCTCGTGGATGCTTCTATTGCATCATATGTTATTTTTGAAACTGGTGAGAGAATTTTGGACCTCATTCCAGATTTGCAGGATCTCTGCTGTGCTGGCATACTAATGGAAGATATGGAGATTGGAGAAATTTTTAAGAAAATACACCGACCATACTAAAAAGTGTCCTACAGAAATAAGTGCAAGGAGAGCATAGAGTTTTGAATTCTATGATACAAATGTCACAAAATCCTTCATGTATAGCCAGTACTTGAGCAGACCTGAATAAAATGAAGAAGTCCTATGACTTCTGGGGGACAGCAAATACAATGGCCCTACAGAAAGAACATGACTGGTATATGTGAAGAATCAAAGAAGTCCGGGGGGCTGCCACTCAGGGCAACAGTGAGGGGGGGTAGGAAATTGGACCACAGAAATAGCTGGAATTGAGATCAGTCACATCATTGTTTTGAGAATTAAATCAGGTATCGGTAATATTCTACAGAGTTCCCAGTTCAAAGGACCAACTTTTGCTTCTACTTCATCTGCAAGAAGCCTATCATGGGAAATCTGAAGAAGTTTAGGCTTTATAAAAATATAAATTGAATTCTTTAACATGCAAGTGTGTCATGACTTAAAGAAACTACAACCCTCAGACGTAATGAGTTGAATGTGTGTCAGATTTATTTCTGTGTAAAACTGGTAAAAAGACGAATAAAGGTTTTATAGATTTGGCCTAATGAACACTTTTCATGGAGTGAAAGAATTTTTTAATACAACCCCTGGTGTTTGCAACCAGAAGGGTCTTAATTACAAAAGAGATCCCGGTCAGCAAGATTATCTGAAGAAGCAGTGGTTGGGGACAAAGAATTTGCTGGAATCACTGAAGGCCACTTTGTGTCCAATGAACTTTATTGAAGAGAAGAACAATCATGTCATAAATCAAATATCAAATTAAACAGTTCAGGAACACTGGGTCTGGTAACTGTGGTCCCAAAAATGTTGACTTCCTGATCCCCAAAACCTGTGAAGAGGCTACCTGATACAGCCAGAAGGCTTTTGAGATGTGATTAAATCAAGGATCTTGAGATGGGAGGATTATCCTGGATTATCCAAGTGGCCCGATGCATTCACACTAGTCATTCGAAGGAGACAGGAGGGCCAGAATCAGGGAGAGGAATGGGAATATGCTTCATTGCTGGCTTTGACAATGACAGATAAACCCATGAGTCAAGGCATTTCGGCCACCTTTAGAAGCTAGAAAAGGCAAGAGTATAGATTGTTTCCTAGAGCCTCCGGAAGAAATGCAGCATGCTACCCTTTTATTTTCAGCCCATTTACAGATCTACATTGGACTTCCAACCTTCAGAGCCATAAGATAATAAACGTGTGTGTTTTGAGCTGTTAAGTTTGTGATAGACTGTTTCAGCAGCAAGAGGAAATTAACACACTGGGGACAGAAGGCAACAGTTAATAACAGAGAAACATAGTCAAAAGAAAAAGCCCAAATTAAGACTTTTTGGAAAGAGACTACATAGAGTTTAGGATGGGCCAGGGGTCACCAAATCTCCCAAGCTAACTTCAAGTTAACAATTACAACCCTTATCCAATTTCACTTCTAAGTAAGATTGTCTTAAAAGACATGGGTCTGGGGTGCCTGGGGGGGGGGGCTCTGTCAGTTAAGCATCTGACTCTTGGTTTTGGCTCAGGTCATGGTCTTATGGTTCGTGGGTTTGAGCCGCATATTGGGTTCTGTGCTGACAGCGTGGAGCCTACTTGGGATTATGTCTCTCTATCTCTCTGCCCCTCCCCTGCTCTCTTTCTTTCTTCCTCTCTCAAAAATACATAAACATTAAACACATTTTTTTTTAAAGATGTGGGTATGTACGTAGAGTATGGAATGCATTAGCTGATTGCATCACTGAATTGCTGCTTTTCTTGAAACTACCCTACCAAAGAAGCAAATGACCTTTGAAAGTGTTACAACGTGTGGTCGAATCCTGGTCCTGTCACTTCAAATATCTGTGACTTAGAGAAGTCACCCACACCGTGCTTCATTTTTCTTATCTGCAATATATCAAATTAATAATCTTTACCCCCATTGGGTGGCTGTGAGGATTAAGAGCATGGATATGTAAAAGCAACTAAAACAGTGTGTAACACAGTAAGTATGTGTAAGTGTTTTGTAGTGTTATTCGGGATCACTACATTTACAGGAGAAAGGAGAGAGTATATCCTGCATCACACGCTAACGAGTATTTCACAAGCTTTTTAGTTTTTCTTGCAATTATTTTATCTTCACTTGTACAAGGCGTGAAATTTACAAAGGTCATGCTATTTACTCTATGCTGACAAAAGTGCAAAAATGCATTTAAGAAACTAATAAGCTCAGGCATGAAGTTGTGGCTGCCAATAAGCCAGTACCCAGACCACATTAGCCAGAGGAAGTGTTTTATCACATCTTTTCCTGTCAATTCCTTGACTTCTATCTTGCCAGAGATACCTCTGAACAATTTCCTCCTTGCTCTCAAACAGATGATCAATGCAGAAGGAGAGGAGAGAAATTTGGAAGAAGTAGGTAAAGGGAACCAGAACATAAGCTTCAGGAGGTAGCAACGACTCTATGTATGGTCCGCCATAATGACCCTGTTCTGGGCTCAAACTTGGAAAAGAGACATTGAATTAAGAGTGTGGGGTGAAGGAGCATGTGCACTAAAACTTTCTAGTGCTTACTGTGAATCAGATCATCAGTTAATTCTCACAACAACTTTGTAAGAGAAATCTTTGTATTGTTTTACCTGTCCTCTTTTTATTAGTATTCTTGTTTATTGATGATAAAACCCAGGCCCACAGGATTTCACAAATTTGCTGAACATAGCAGATCATGATAGTGGGATTCAAAACCAAGTGTACCTAACTCTATGGCCTGGAGTCTTTACATAACCACATTAAAACCATGAGATGGAGATCAGAGATAGTATCTCGACACCGGGGTCACTGTTCCTGAGGCAGAAATGTATTTAGTCAGTCCATATGAGACAGGGGGAGGGGTGCAGCAGGAGGCTGAGTGAATACCACTGTCTAAGCCATCTAAATGGGTACGAATCCACTAGTAGGATGGAATCCCTTACCTTTAAAGAACAAAGGCTCTCCACAACAGATGTTATAGTTTTGTTAGAATATACAATCTAAAATTGTCATGTGCAAGTGGTGAATCATATATTGTATACACCTGAAACTAGTATGACACTGGCTGTGAACTAACTGGAATTTAAATAAAAACTTGATTTCTGAGTGTGGAAAAAAAAAAGGAAACATAAATAAATAACAAAGTATGAGCAGCCTTCATTTCACAGTGCTACCTACCAGAGCAGGGGTAGACATGCAGATCAGGGTGGGTGGGGTGGGTCCTTTGGATCAGGTCAGTTCAGGCCAGTTAGATTCAATTAGAGAGAAAAGTCTGTTGCTCAACAGCAAGCTGTTGTTCCTAATGAAGTCCAAGCACATCAGCTCAAATCAATCATCCCTTTCAGCTCAAACAGCTCCAAGTACATACCCTGCTGTAGGTGGATCGATACCATCATCTTATACAAAGGCTGCACAAACGTGTGCCTTATTACCCATTGCCATGTTGATGGCCACTAACTACACTCACTACCTTATTTCTTCCTTTGCAAAATTTATGGCTTCGACTTGGAGTGTGTGCCTATACGACACTTTTCAATATTTACATTTATTTGGCCAACACCTATGTATCTTTTTGTATAATTCCCTTAATATGTCAGGGGGATTCCACCAACATCCTCATCCCAAATTATATAGAAAAGTTCTATATTTGATGGAGCAGATGCATCCTAATTTCACACAAAATAAAGGGTTTTTAGCATACAAAGGAAAGGCAGACATCTTTGAGGATTACTTTTCAACTAGGGATGTGTTTTTATATTATATTAGATAATCAACCGTGAGCCATTTTGCAGACTTCAGAAACCCAAGTTTCTAGAGTTCTTGACATTTAGGTCTCTTTGGTCATAACTATGTTTTTTTTTTTTATCATGATTCAAAATGGGAGAGGAAAATATTGTTAAGCCTTACCCACTAAAAAATTAATCACACACTCAAATACCAAATATCTGAATATCAGGAAGCTTCTTCCAATCCCAATGACTGTCACATCTATGTGTTTTATTTGCACCTTTTAAACACCTGCTTCAGTCTGTGACTATATACTAAGGATGTATACATTACAACACGAGATGAATTAGCACAAAACTCACTAACATAAAGATTCTTTTATCCATGAATCAATGTAAAAATCACAATGTAAAAATACATTTTTACATATTTGCCACCACACATCCTCAAACGCACTATTTGGTTCTCCCCACTAGTAAGTCTTGGCTAGTAATTTTCACTTGGTCAGTGCTGCTCACATAACCAGGTTGAAGATAAAATATTTAGTGTAAAAAACACAGCTGATAATGAATTATACTTACAGTAAATAATAGTTATAATAGCTACTGATTTTTTTCAGTAGTCTCACTAGTGTGTTTAAATAGTGATGAAAAGTGCACATTATTTTAAATTACGGTAAATCTATTCAAGACAGAAATATGTCTATCTACTATTATTGAGGCAGATTCAGTTTTTGATAGCTTATGTAAGATATTATCCGTGACATCCAAGGAAAATATTTTATCTAAATATATGCTGAACTCCATGTTGAATTTATAGTATAACTTCTTAAAATTAGATTCACATATAAAATTAACTAAGAAAGATTTAATTCCTAATAAATATAGGTCAAGGAGTCCCGGTGACTCATTCACTTGAGTGTACCACTCTTGACCTCAGTTCAGGTCATGATCCCGGGGTTGTGAGATCGAGCCCCACATCGGGCTCTGTGCTGACAGCTCAGAGCCTGGATCCTGCTTCAGCTTCTGTGTGTCCCTCTCACTCTCTCTGCACCTCTCCTGCTCATGCTCTGTCCCTCTCTGTCTCTCAAAGATAAATACACATTAAAAATTTTTTTTTAAAGTAAAAAGTCTATTGTTTTTATATGCAGAGATACGATATGAATTTTCTCCATCCTAAATTTAGTTGTAACTCAGGAAAAGAAAGCAAAGAGAAAAAAACAAAAGCTTACCTACAGTTATATAATATATTCAGGTTCCCCCTATTTTTTCTTACCAAAACAAGGAAAAAAAATCATTATCAGTCAAGGACAAAGTTGCCTTCCTTCTTTTTATATGTGAGAACCTTTGGTGTTCTATCTATCAGCTCTTTTTAAATCAAAATGATACTGGCTAATATGGATTCACGGCAGGAACTAAGTAACAGAGAATTGATACAAAATGACAGGGACAACTTCACTAGAAAATGTGAGAACTCATCCATAATGTATCTATTGACTGGAAAAAGTATTGAACGTAGCTGCTTCACCAATAACCTACAGCAGGTTGCAAACTACTGTGAACTTACCTATTTCGGAGTCTATAGTTCAGTCATGCCAGTAGGCTTACATTTCACAAAAGAGACAGCTCTTAGGACATATGAGTACAAAATCACCCTTCCCCCGCCCCTCACCCCCACCCCCACCCCCCTGCTGTTTTCTCTGCTCCTTCTTTTTAAGAGGAACTATTGTGTTGCTCTCACGTGACTAGCAACAGTCTGCTAAATAAGAGATCCGTAAATAAAGAGGATTTAAAAATACACTGCACTCCATATTGAATTTACAAAATAACTTGTTAAAATTAGGTTCACATGTAAAATTAACTAAGAAAGATTGGCTTCTTAATCAATATAGGTCGGGGAACCTGAGTGGCAGCATCGGTTCTGTGGAAATGAACAGGATTCATGCTTTCCTGCTGATGGGTCTTAACATAGGTGTGTAATGTACTTGTTAAGACAAACACATGTAAAATACTGCATTTTCCTTTCCTTTGTTTGGTCTTTCACATTTCTTTTTTGTACCTATTTTCTCCTAGGTTTCTTCCTTTCTCTTTTTTCTTCTTTCCTTCTTTTATTTTTATAATTATTTATTAACATGTAGTATATGTGATGGGTACCATTTTGCCTCAAAGATCTAGCACAGAAGGATTTACTGCTACAGAGAGAATAACATTGCTATATTAAATAACTTTATTTATTTATTTTTTAATGTCATGGGAATGACACAGATAATTCAGACCTTTTGAGCTCTTTCCCCTCTCTTGATTCTATTTTATCTAGTTTTTCCCCAGGGGAGAAAATGATGGCCAGGATGATCCAGGCAGAATATAAGCTGTAACTGCAATAGTTCTTTTTTGTGCTGTCCACATTAATTGCCCATGATACACCTATTCCCTCAGATACTGTCATTTTCCTAAGAAAAGCAAGAGTAGTCCAGGGTATGAACCAGAGATTTTCACCTGGCATGTAATAGGACACCCTGGAAAGTAGGATGTAGGTCACCAGCCTGCCAAGACACTGACCCTTTCCTTTAGAACTTGGGGGAGCGCATAAGTTTGTTTTTTTTTTGTTTTTTTTTTTGACATAACAAGCCTTGTCAACTATCTTCAGATTGCCACACAAAAAATATCATTTTTCTAGGTGTGTCAGATGTGAAAACTTTCCGTGTAACACAAGGAACAAAAATATTTTTTGCAGTCAGTACAAGCCATCAAGTACAAAGATTTACTTTTGCATTCTTATTTTAAAGCTTGCAATTGGAAAGCAGACTTAGAATTTCTCCCTTCCTCCTTCTCTCTACACTCTATACAAATGAGAATCTCAGGAAAAAAAAAAAAAAAACATGTTGCCAATATTTGAGAATATTTGGGGGATTTTATTTTGAGAGACACCGAATTCCTAAGTTAAAATAGGAATAATTATTCACTTAAAAATATTTAAGTTTTGGGGTGCCTGGGTGGCTCAGTTGGTTAAGTGTCCAACTGGCTCAGATCATGATCTCATGGTTCCTGAGTTTGAGCTCTGCATCAGGCTCTATACTGACAGCTGAGAGTCTGGAGCCTGCTTCTAATTCTGTGTCTCCTTCCCTGTCTCTGCCCCTCTCCTGCTCACACTGTGTCTCTCTCTCTCTCAAAAATAAACATTAAAAAATCAAAAAAAATATATTTAAGTCTGTCTTCCAAACAGAAATATATTAGATATCTGTATCTATTCAGGTTATTATTTCTTTCAGTCTTTTTTATGTTCCTTATGCAGATCATGAGAAGTCTCTTTAATATTAATATTAAACTATAATGCTATACATGTATACATTGTAAAAGATCATTTTTCTATTATAAATTGGACCACTTTTTCATTTTTACAAGTGATCACTGTTATTATACAGAAATATTATTGACTGTAATTTTCTTTTATTTGACCACACTACTGAATCTTGCAATTATCGTTGACTTACAGTTGCCCCCCTTACATTTTCTAGTGTCCAAGGAATATATATTATCTGCAAATTAAAACTGTAACCAGTTGGAAAGGTGTTTCTAAGACAGTGTCTAGCAAATTGTTGAAACAGCAACAACAACAACAAAAAGAGCTTTGTTAGACCAGGAAACAGAAGAAACATCGTTTATGTTTTGCACTCAAATTTCGTCTCTGTAGCAATTTATCTGAATGTGATTGAAAATTTAGTACAACTTCTGATTGATACGTTGTGCTTTTTTTCCTTTGCCAGCTTTCCTGAGGTACAATTGATACATGACACTATATAAGTTTAAGGTATACAACATGATGATATCATACATGCATATACTGCGAAATGATTACAGTTACAGGGTTAGTAAATACTTTCATCACCTCACATAATTACGTGTGTGTGTGTGTGTGTGTTAAGAACATTTAAGATCTAGTTAAATATAGAACATCCACATGATTCAACAAATCCACTTCGGCACATATACTCAAAGGAAGTGAAATTAGGATTTCAAAGAAATATTGTCATCTCTGTATCCATGGAAGCATAATTCACAATGGTCAAGATAGGGAAACGACCTCAGGCATTCTGTTTAAGTGAATGCATAGAGTGGTATTGGTACGATGGAATATTACTCAGCCACCAAAAAAGAAGGAAATCTTGGCCTTGGTCACAACATCAATGACCCTAGAGAGCATTATGATAGGTGAAGTAGAGAAAGACAAATGCTATACGGTATCAATTTTATGTGGAATCTAAAAAGCCCAACTCATTGGGGTGCCTGGGTGGCTCAGCCAATTGAGCGTCCGACTTTGGCTCAGGTCATGATCTCTCAGTTCATGAGTTCAAGCCCTGTGTCAGGGTCTGTGCTGACAGCTCAGAGCCTGGATCCCGCTTCGGATTCTGTGTCTCCTTCTCTATGCCCCTTCCCCATTCATGCTCTGTCTCTCTGTCTCTCTCTCTCAAAAGATAAATAAGTGTTAAAAACATTTTTTTTGAAAAGCCCAACTCGTAGAAATAGTACTAGGGACTAGAGAGTAGGAGAAAGAGGGAGATGTCAGAAAAATGGTATAAATTTCCAGTGATAAGTTCAAGGGATCTAACATATAGCATGTTGAATTTAGTTTACAATACAGTATTCTACCATATGTTGTTATTAAGATGATGTCAGTGAATATCTTCAGCCATCTCAAGTCCAAAATAAGAGGCAAACTTAATAAAGTCCAATTAGCCCAGGGCCATTCCTAGTCAAGTTTATTTTCATGATGTCTTTCCTTTTATTCCTACAGTCTCCCTTTTGTTCTCTATTGGTGCTCTTACTCATGGCATAGGCTTTTATTTATTTACAACAATCTTTTGGAATCCCAGGATCCTAAGTGGCTCTACAGATGTTTTCCATTCATCTCTAACCTCTGGCACTCAGAGATGGCCCCTTCCATGTAGTTTCCAATAGGCCTCAGCCATCTGCCAAGCAGGTGTAATAGCTTACCTGTGTCCACAAAATAATGGGTTACAGTTGATTGTGCTGCTACCTGTTGAGGTAAGATACTTGCCTTAAAGAGATTTCCTGTAACTCAGGACTTAACATTATAGCTGTTGAACTAAGTGATGGTGAAAGCTTTCATTCTTTCCACCATATTTTTCTTCATTTTATTTCAGGGCCTTCTGATAGACACTCAGCTTTCTTGATATGAAAATATAAAAGGTCCTGACTAGGCAGGAGAAGCCAAGATGGCAGAACAGCATCGAAGTTTTCTGTGTGTCTTATGTCCATGAAATACAGCGAGACCAATGCTAAACTATCCTGTATACCTAGAACACTTATCTGAGGATTATCACAACAATCTGCACAACCTCAACCACAGAATTCAGCAGGTACATGGTGCAGAGAGGTGAACTTGGGGAGAGAGAAGCTGCGGAGGGTAGGGAGCCACTTTTGCAGGCGGAGAGAGGACAGAGACTTGGGTTGGGGGGAGAATACGGGAAAAGCACCCCTCACCAAAAGCAGCTGGAAAGAAAGTTGAACATTGGAAACAAACGCAGGAACTGAACTAAAAAGGGAGAAAGGAGAAAGGAGAGGGTTTAAATTCCATTAAGACTGTAAACAAGGGGAGTACAAAGTCTGCAAGTCTACAGCTCGATACCTGGTGGTGCTCTGGTGGGAAGGGTGAATCCCCCAGGCAAATCCCAGACCGGGGTCTGAGAGGTTCTCAGGCCACACGGGGAGAAGTGGTTCCACTGCTGGAAGGATACTTGGTAGAGACTGTTGAGGCCACCTGGCCCCAGCAGACCACTGAGAACAGCCACATTCTCTGGTGCTGGAACAAAGTTGTGAAGGGTGAAGCCTGGTGACAGATATGTGTTGTGATTTTCCATAATCCCTGAAAGGCTGCTGCTACACTATCTCGTGAACGTTTTCTGGGGTGGGCTGCCACCTGACCGCAGTCTCTGGGCATTGGCAGCAGTACATCCCACAAGCGTTCCTGGGTGCCACCAGCACCCGGCCACTGCTCAGTGAGACCCTCCGCAGAGGGGCAGAATGGGTCAAATCCACAGTCCTTCAGAAGTAAAGGGCTGGGGAAAACAGCCACATCTGAGACAAAACTCTGGAGGGAAGTGCTGCCTGGAGCTTGGTCACCGACAGTGTGGAAGCAGGGAGTGGACAAAAGCTGAAAACAGAGGATGGGTGCGTGATTGCTGATCGGGGAGAACAGAGTTCCGATACTAGAGACCAGGTAGCTGGGTGACGCCATTTTCACCACTGCCACGCATGCACCTACACACCTAACAGCGCCACAACAATCCACCCCAGTGGGCTAGCAGCACCATCTAGTGGAGAACGGAGCTGTTACATTGAGCCCCGCCCAACTGGGCCAACCTTGCTCTTCAAGAACAAAAGTCTCACCACCTGCTTAGCTTATGGACTATAAAGTGCTACATAATTTGACTCCTAGGGGAAAACGAAGTAATTTCAGTCATATTCAGTCTGTTAGCCAGTCCAACTATTCAATTTTCTTTTTTTTCCTCTTTTTTTTGTTTCTTTTTTCTTGAATACAGAAAGAGAAAAAATTCATTTTTTATTATCAACTTTTATTAAAAATATTTTTCTCCAGAGCCAAAGCATAAGAAACTTTTAAAAACTGAGAACAAACTGAGGGTTGATGGGGGTTGGGAGGGAGGGGAGGGTGGGTGATGGGTATTGAGGAGGGCACCTTTTGGGATGAGCACTGGGTGTTGTATGGAAACCAATTTGACAATAAATTTCATACATTGAAAAAAATATATTTTTTCCAATTTTTTCCACTATATTTTTTACTTCTGTGTAAATTTTCAAATTCAATTTTATTTCCATCATTTCATTTTAGTCTACTTTAATGTATTCATTTTTTCAAATTTTCCAACGATTTCCTTTTTTTTTTTTTCTGTTATCCCTTTTTCTCTAATCTATCAAGCCACTTTCAACACCCAGACCAAAACACACCTAGGATCTAGCATCATTCAATTTTTTTGCATGTATGTTTGTTTTTAATTTTTAATTTTAATATATTTTAATTTTTTTTAGTTTTCTACCTCATTAATTCCTTTTCTCCCTTCAAAATGAAGAAAGAAAGGAATTCACCCCAAAAGAAAGAGAAGGAAGAAACGACAGCCAGGGACTTAACCAACACAGATACAAGCAAGATGTCTGAACCAGAATTTAGAATCATGATAATGAGAATACTAGCTGGAGTCAAAATAGATTAGAATCCCTTTCTGCAGAGATAAAAAAAAGTAAAAACTAGCCAGAATGAAATAAAAAATGCTATAACTGAGCTGCAATCTTGAATGGATGCGTGGCAGCAATCTCGAATGGATGCTACAATCTCAAATGGTAGAAGGATGGATGAGGCAGAACAGAGAATCAGCGAAACTGATGGAGAATAATGGAGAATAATGGAGCAGAAAGAAAGAGGGAGATTAAGGTGAAAAGAGCACGATTTAACAATTAGAGAAATCAGTGACTCATTAAAAAGGAACAACATCAGAATCATAGGGGTCCCAGAAGAGGAAGAGAGAGAAACAGAGGAAGGGTTATGTGAGCAAATCATAGTGGAAAACTTTCCTAACCTGGGGAAAGACACAGACATCAAAATCCAGAAAGCACAGACGACCCCCATTAGATTCAACAAAAACTGACCATCAACAAGGCATATCACAGTCAAATTCACAAAATACTCAGGCAAGGAGAGAACCATGAAAGCAGCAAGGGAAAAAAAAAAGTCCTTAACCTACAAGGGAAGACAGATAAGGTTTGCAGCAGACCCATCCACAGAAACTTGGCAGGCCAGAAAGGAGTGGCGGGATATATTCAATGTGCTGAATCAGAAAAATATGCAGCCAAGAATTCTTCATCCAGTAAGGCTGTCACTCAAAATAGAAGGAGAGATAAAAAGTTTCCCAGACAAACAAAAATTAAGGAGTTTGTGACCACTAAACCAGCCCTGCAAGAAATTTTAAGGGGGACTCTCTGAGGGGAGAAAACATGAATGAATGAATGAATGAATGAATAAATAAATACCAAAAGCAACAAAGATTAGAAAGGACCAGAGAACACTACCAGAAACTCCAACTCTACAAGCAACAGAATGGCAATAAATTCGTGTCTTTCAGTAGTCACTCTAAATGTCAATGGACTCAATGCTCGAATCAAAAGACATAGGGTATTAGAATGGATAAGAAAACAAGACCCATCTATAAGCTGCTTACAAGAGACCCACTTTAGACCTAAAGACACCTACAGATTGAAAGTAAGGGGATGGAGAACCACCTATCATGCTAACGGTCAACAAAAGAAAGCTGGAGTAGCCATACTCATATCAGACAATCTAGACTTTAAAATAAATACTCTATTAAGAGATGCAGAAGGGCATTATATCATAATCAAGGGGTCTATCCACCAAGAAGACCTAACAATGGTAAACGTTATGTGCCAAATGTCGCAGCACCCAAATATATAAATCAATTAATCACAAACATAGAGAAACTCATCGATCATAATACCATAATAGTAGGAGACGTCAACACCCCACTCACATCAATGGACAGATCATCTAATCAAAAAATCAATGAGGAAACAATGGCTTTGAATGACACACTGGACCAGATGGATTAACAGATATATTCAGAACCTTTCATCCTAAAGCAGCAGAATATACATTCTTTTCCAATGCACATGGAATGTTCTCCAGAATAGACCACACACTGGGACACAAATCAGCCCTCAGCAAGTACAAAAAGATTGAGATCATATTGTGCATATTTCCAGACCACAACGCTATGAAACTTGAAATCAACCACAAGAAAAAAAACTTGGAAAAGTAACAAATACTTGAAGACTAAAGAACATCCTACTAAAGAATGAATGTGCCAACCAAGAAGTAAGAGAGGAAATTAAAAGGTATATGGAAGCCAATTAAAATGATAACACCACAACCCAAAACCTTGGATGCAGCAGAGGCGGTCCTAAGAGGAAAGTATATGGCAATCCAGGCCTTCCTAAAGAAGGAAGAAAGATCTCAAATACACAACCTAACCTTACACCTTAAAGAGCTGGAAAAAGGACAGCAAATAAAACCCCAAACCAGAAGAAGACAGGAAATAATAAAGATTAGAACAGAAATCAATGCTATTGAAACCAAAAACAAAAACAAAAGCAGTAGAACAGATCAATGAAACCAGAAGCTGTTTCTTTGAAAGAATTAACAAAATTGATAAACCACTAGCCAGTTTGATCAAAAAGAAAAAGGAAAGGACCCAAATAAAATCGAGAATGAAAGAGGAGAGATCACAACCAACACAGCAGAAATAAAAACAATAATAAGAGAATATTATGAGCAATTATATGCCAATAAAATGGCCAATCTGGAAGAAATGGACAAATTCCTAGAAACATACGCACTACCAAAACTGAAACAGGAAGAAATAGAAAATTTGATCAGACCCATAACCAGTAAGGAAATCGAATTAGTAATCAAAATCTTCCAAAAAAACAACAGTCCAGGGCCAGATGGCTTTTCAGGGGAATTCTACCAAACATTTAAGGAAGAGTTAACACCTATTCTCTTGAATCTGTTCCAAAAAATACAAATGGAAGGGAAACTCCCAAACTCTTTGTATGAGGCCAGCATCACTTTGATTCCAAAACAAGACAGAGATCCCACTAAAAAGGAGAACTATAGACTAGTTTCCCTGATGAACATGGATGCAAAAATCCTCAACAAGATATTAGCTAACCAGATCCAACAGTACATTAAAAAAATTATTCACTACGACCAAGTGGGATTTATACCTGGGCTGGTTCAATATCCACAAAACAATTAACATGATCCATTACATCAATAAAAGAAAGGACAAGAACCATATGATCCTTTCAATAGATGCAGAGAAAGCATTTGACAAAATACAGCATCTTTCTTGATAAAAACCCTCAAGAAAGTAGAGATAGAAGAAGCATACCTTGAGATCATAAAGGCCATATACAAACGACCCAATGCTAATATCATCCTCAATGGGGAAAAGCTAAGAGCTTTCTCCCTATGGTCAGGAATAAGACAGGGATGTCCACTCTTACCACTGTTATGCAACATAGTATTGGAAGTCTTAGCCTCTGCAATCAGAAAACACAAAGAAATAAAAGGCATCAAAATTGACCAGGAGGAGGTCAAACTTTCACTCTTCACAGATGACATAATACTGTATATGGAAAACCCACATGATTCCACCAAAAAGAAAAACTGCTAGAACTGATTCATGAACTCAGTAAAGTTGTAGGATATAAAATCAATGCACAGAAATCAGTCGCATTCCTGTTCACCAAGGATGAAGCAACAGAAAGAGAAATCAAGGAATCGATCCCATTTACAGTTTCCCAAAAAACCATAAAATACCTAGGAATAAATCTAACCAAAGACATGAAAAATCTATACACTGGAAACTATAGAAAGCTTATGAAAGAAATTGAAGAAGACACAAAAAAAATGGAAAAAGATTCCATGCTCCTGGACAGAAAGAACAAATATTGTTAAAATGTCAGTACTACCCAAAGCAACCTATATATTCAATGCAAAACCTATCAAAATAACACCAGCATTCTTCACAGAGCTAGAACAAATCATACTAAAATTTGTATGGAACCAGAAAAGGCCCCGAATAGCCAAAGCCATCTTGAAAAAGAAAACCAAAGCAGGAGGCATCACAATCCTGGACATCAAGCAAAACTACAAAGCTATAATCATCAAGACAGTATGTTACTGGCACAAGAAGAGACACTCAGATGAATGGAACAGAATAGAGAACCCATAAATGGACCCACGAACTAATGGGTCCAACTAATCCTTGACAAAGCAGGAAAGAATATCCAATGGAATAAAGACAGTCTCTTCAGCAAGTGGAGCTGGGAAAACTGGACAGCAACATGCAGAAGAATGAACCTGGACCACTTTCTTACATCATACACAAAAATAAAATAAAAATGGATGAAAGACCTCAATGTAAGACAGGAAGCCATCAAAATCCTCTAGGAGAAAGTAAGCAAAAACCTCTTTGATCTTGGCCGCAGCAACTTCTTACTCAACACGTCTCCAGAGGCAAGGGAAACAAAAGCAAAAATAAACTAGTGGGACCTCATCAAAATAAAAAGCTTCCACACAGCAAAGGAAACAATCAGCAAAACTAAAAGGCAACCGACAGAATGGGAGAAGATATTTGCAAACACCATATCACATAAAGGGTTAGTATCCAAATTCTATAAAGAAGTGATCAAACTCAACACCCAAAAAACAAATAATCCAGTGAAGAAATGGGCAAAAGACATGTCCTTTCCAAAGGACATCCAGATGGCCAACCGACACATGAAAAAATGCTCCACATCACTGATCATCAGGGCAATACAAAGCAAAATCACAATGAGATAATACCTCACACCTGTCAGAATGGCTAACATTAACAACTCAGGCAACAATAGATGTGGGCGAGGATGTGGAGAAAGAGGATCTCTTCTGCATTGTTAGTGTGAATCCAAACTGGTGCAGCCACTCTGGAAAACAGTATGGAGCTGCCTCAAAAACTAAAAATAGAACTACCCTACAACCCAGCAATTGCACTACTAGGTATTTATCCAAGGGATACAGGTATGCTGTTTCGAAGGGCACATGCACCCCAATGTTTATAGCAGCACTATTGACAATAGCCAAAGTATGGAAAAAGCCCAAATGTCCATCGATGGATGAATGGATAAAGAAGATGTGGTACATACATATACAATGGAGTATTACTTGGCAATCAAAAGAAATTAAATCTTACCATTTGCAACTACATAGATGGAACTGGAGGGATTATGCGAAGCAAAATTAATCAGAGAAAGACAAATATCACATGACTTCACTCATATGAGGACTTTAAGATTCAAAACAGATGAACATAAGGGAAGGGAAGTAAAAATACTATAAAAACAGGGAGAGGGACAAAGCATAAGAAACTCTTAAATATGGAGAACAAACAGAGGGTTACTGGAGGGCTTGTGGGAAGGGGGATGGGCTAAATGGGCTAGGGGCATTATGGAATCTACTCCTGAAAGCATTTTTGCACTATATGCTAACTAGTTTGGATGTAAATTAAAAACATTTAAAAAAATTAAAGTTCCTAAGACCTTTTTGAATGTAAGTACCAAATGAGTAGAATTCTCTAATTTAAATAAATATGTAGTAATAGTATATACATATGTATTGAAAAGTTTCCATATTGTAAATGTTGATTTAGTTATCTTTTCTTTCACTGCATTGTATTTTCAAAAGCTCAGCATTAATTATTATAGGATTGTCGGTCAGTCATGGGTCGAATTTGTAGGAAGCAAATGAAGTTATTATAATATTATAACATTCAGCCTAAGATATTTACCGCTGAAAGAGTCCTTCTCTGGATTGAGATATAGATCAGAATGTTGCTAGCCCGACATGGAATGGTAGTCTAGAAAATCTCTAAGTATCTTTTTTGGCCAATCTACATCTGCCTTCTCCAAGTTACTCTGGATATAAGGGGTTGAAGCTATAAAGACGGTATGTCCTGGTTCTGGTAACAAGCTCCTCATGCTTGAGATAACAAATCAAACACATCTCTAAAACTTCTGACCCCTAAAATAAAAATGAATACATACAATTTCCAACTCTTTAAAATTCTCCCAGTGTTTGACATATCATCTGCCCTCTTCCTTAATAAAACTACTCAACTTCTTTTTCTACTGTGTTATTACACCTCCAACATCATCAGGCCATATCCTTTCTAAATAGGACATATGCCTTCAATCTATTCTCTCTTTATCATTTCCACTGCTGCCATCTTACATTAATACTTAATCAAGTCCTATCCAGACTATGTTAACTATTTCTTCAATGGCCTTCTGTTCTTTCCTT
The DNA here is from genome assembly GCF_018350155.1 of Leopardus geoffroyi. Classification (NCBI taxonomy): domain Eukaryota; kingdom Metazoa; phylum Chordata; class Mammalia; order Carnivora; family Felidae; genus Leopardus; species Leopardus geoffroyi. Next base: position 96,016,765 of record NC_059326.1, on the reverse strand, counting down.
TCCTCAATTGAATTCATTCTCCATTTTGTAGAAAGTATTCTCTATGATAGCATCACTCATCTGTCTATAAACTATCAATGTCTGTCGTGCACGCGTGCGCACACACACACACACACACACACACACACACACACACACACCTGTCTGGCACATTTAATTGCTTAATATTGCTTCAAAAGGTCATCAGATCATCTCTCTGCATATTTATGTTTGGAAGATCCCCTCTT